>NC_092390.1:33522734-34131276 GCF_030028105.1 Mobula birostris | reverse complement strand
ACTGGTTGAAACTAGTTAAATGAGGCAACCTACAGAGAGTCTAACAAGATTACAGATTGCTTCTTTGGTAGGTCTGGTATTTTATATAATGAGTAACTACTCCTCCGAGAATGGTCTCAGGCAAATGGTTTGTCTATAAGTTATTACCTAAATTACCTGAAATTACCGCTCTGATTAGATTGTCTCAGAACAAGAGTCTGTTCAAAGTCCACGCCCTTTACATAACAAATGGCTACTTGTCTGAGAACGGTCTCAGGTTTAGCACAGCGTTTCCTGAAGCTTCTTGTGTCCACATTCAATTGCTCTAATAAGATAGTCAGAGTCCGCAAGATGGGGGGAAACAAAGACAGCTGGTTTGTCTGCTTCCCCTGTCCTTGATTCATCAGATCCACTAATTGCATACTGTAGGTTCATCTGGCCAACGCTACAATTATTATGAAAGGTCTGTTCTGCCATTTGAATCTCTGCCATTGCTTACAGGCTGATAGTGCTGGTGAGACTGTGTCTGAAGTAGTGACTAAAAACTGGAAGCCTTTGCCATAAATCAGGTGTTCCCAAACATTTTTATGCCATGGAGCCTTGCCATTAACCGAGGGGTCTGTGGATTCCAGGTTGGGAACCCCTGCCATAAAGGGAGTGCGACAAAAACGCACTAAGTTCATGCCAGGGATAGCCGGGTAAGGTTAACTAGTAGACAAGACCTGCATTAACTGGCATTCATAAAAATGAAAAAAGATTGCATTGAAACTTAATAAACTGCTGTAAACAATTCGTTGCTGTATCTGTAGGAGATGCCACAGGAGAACACAAATGCAGTGTGCAATACCAGAGAAGAGGGTGAACAAGCTGCATAGTGGTAATGTCAGATGCAAGGTCAAATAACCTGAATCTAAAATATCTGAATTTCCTGTTGACTCTTGAAGTCTGTAACGTGGCCACCCAGATAATGAGGTGTTGTTCCTCAAGCTCACATTGAACTTTACTATAACAGTGAACAGGTCAGAGTGGGAGGAAGAATGCAAGTGACAGGTAACAGCCAGTGCAAAATGAATTTAATGAGCTTGGTGAGCTGGTCTGCATGACGGGCATTACATTTGCAACAGATTTCTTAATGAAAGGAGAGCCACATCGGGAACAATCAGCTCTGCTTACTGAATTGGAATTGTTAACTTCTTTACCGGCACTAAAGGCTGGAGTGAAAGTTCCTTAAATGTTCCTTGAACTGATACTGTTCACCATAGTGTGCAGCAAGAAAATTACTCACACTTCACTACTGGTGTGGAGAATTAAATTATAACATTTTATTGGTTATTTTAACACCCAGTTTCTGACATTACAGCTCATTTAACAATGTTGAAAGGAAAATATACATTAATGACTGTAAGATTTGAAATTCAAATTTGATTTTAAAACTGTTTCCCTTCCATGGATACTGAACGGTCTGCAAGATGTTACCAGAATTTTTTTGCTTTTAAAGCATAAAGTTTTAATACTTTTAACATTTTGAGTCAACTTTAGTACTTTTGCTCTGTAAATTCCATGAAGTTTTAACTCAGTAGTGTGGCAGGTAAACCAACACTGTACGTAAACTCTACTACACGTTGCAAAGATTTCATCTAGAATATTTTTGCTTACAAAACGAAAATTGCTCAGAATGCAATTATTGAGAGCAAAAAATGTAAAAGTGTAAGGAAAGTTTATAGTAATCAATCACAAGTGTAAACTAGAATATAGAACATTCCACGTAACTGGGTCATAATTGTTTATGGCTCATTTGGGAAAAAAATGGAGTTAAGTACTCTCCTTTCTCATTAGAATATTTTATAAATCATTTCATTTATGTTCAGAGCAAGTGTTCTTAAAATGGGAACTGAATCAGATGGCATTTCTTGTCTGGTGCTGTCACACAAAAATCTGTTTTACCTAGAATTTGGTGGACTATTTCAGAATTCAGTTGAAATTGGTCCCATGCAGTAATAGGACTGCGAACTTACAGTTGTGTTTACATGCTAGTGCTACTGACCTAGCCATAGCATCAGATGTATCTGAAATAATGTCATTTCATCTCAGGTGGAAATTGGAAAACTGATGGAAGAAGCAAATACTATAGACTGTATTGTCACAATATTCAGCACAAAGCCTTCAGAAGATCACGAATGAAGCATGAATTAAGTGGATCACACCTTTTATCAGTCATCTCTAATAGCTAGAATTGGTGAAGGAAAGACCTTTCCATATGCACAGGATCCCCAGATCTTTTTGTGTATCTAGAGCCTAGGTAGAAGGGCGCAATTCAGAAAGAGCATTGAGATATTCTTCATTGCGAGGATCAAATTCCAAGGCCTTTTCAAAGCATTCAACAGCCTCATCCTTCTCCCCAGCCAGCTGGTGCACCATCCCAAGAATTCCAAAGGCTTTGCTGTCTCTTGGATTCCTCTCAATTTGTTTTCCTAAGATCTTTCTCAAGTTACTGTCACAGAGCTTCCATTGTTTACTTCCATGATGGATTTTAAGACCTTCCAGCAAATAGATGATGGCGTTTGATTCAGATCTTTTGTGGTGCAGTTCAAATAATCCAACTTGTAAAGCTAGTGCCTGCTTACTAACTGGAGCAAGATCTTCCAAGCTCAATAGATCATTATAGATCTCCTCTGCTCTGTTTGCTTCTCTATTTATTAAGCAGATTCCTGCAAAATCCAGTTTTGCAATAATAAATGATGGTCTGAGTTCAAATGCATTTTCAAAGTGATATTTGCACTTATTGATCAACTCAGATTTCAGCTGAAATGGAGCACTGTCAGGATAATTGCTGCCTGCTGTGTTTTTCAGAGTCAATAGTTTTCCCTTGTAACATAGACCTATTTGGTGGTGTACAAAGGCAGAGCTTGGAGTGAATTCTAAAGCTCTCATCAACAGGTCTACTGCGATATCAAAAGCTCGTGCTATTCTGTGAAACTTTGCTGCATAGCGAAGCACATATGGAAGATCTGGGGTCTTCTTCAATGCTTCTTCAACTAATTCATTTGCTTTCTCTGCTTCATTGAACTCTTGCAGCTTTAGGGCCAACATGACCATGGCCACTGTGCAATCTGGATTAAGCTCCAGGACCCGATGCAGATATTTCACTGGCTGACTCTGTTCCTGTTTCTCTGAAACACCAGAAAAAGTTTCCAGACGATAAAGAGCAGTGGCATAGCCCATATTCCATTCCACATTTTCAGAATCTTCCTCCAGAGCCCTTGCAAAGCATTCCTTTGCCTCTTCGTAGTATTCAGCAGCAGAACTCAACAATGACCATCCCTTCTCCCCGTACACCTCTGGTATCATTGCTGTATAGAGAGGGCCGTCACTGAGCGGTTCACAGATCATCTCCAGCTTGTCCAGGTAGGACTGGGCCTCGGTCAGTTGTCCCATGTGGTAATGCACCCAGGCAAAGTTTCCATAGGTGACGATGCTTCTTCTTTCAAATTTATCTTTATGGTTCTGTCTCCAAATCTTTTCAGCTTCCTTTAAATTTTGAATTGCTTCTTCATAGTTGCCTTGCTGACAGTTTACAAAAGCAAGTTGGTTGTAGGATGTGGCTTGATATTTGACACCAAGTTTTATAGAATCTTGTAATCTAAGCTTCAAATCATTGAAGTCAGTGCTGTCCTTCTGAAGAATCCACGTGAAATGACACTGAAGCTGGCAGAGTTTCTCAAACAGGGATTCCTTCAGAGTGTCGCTGCATGAAAGCACAAAGTAATCAAAGATTATTGATGTTCAATTGATTCTCCATCCTAATGGCTAAATGCTTGGATTGACAATATTAGCAAATTCTGAATTCCTGAGGTGCAGCATAGGCAGGAAGAGGTGGGTGCAGAACAGTTCAATGCCTGCCTGATCAGACCAGTATCTACCAGATAGTGATTAACCCAGTAGAAAACAGTTTTGGTACTGGAAATACCAACCAATAAGCCGAGACAGCCAGATTAAAATAATTACTGTGTTCTGACTATGCTAAATGAACATGTTTTAAATTAAGCAAGAGAGCAGGATATGTTACGTTCCAATTTGTCATTTAAGGGTTGGGCCAGTCCAGCAGATTATTAACTCAGTAGCCGGGAAAAGGACAGTAAAAAAACAACTTTCTGGCACCATGTCAGTCAGTTGGTTCTCTGTCTGAATACATGGCTGGCAAATTTCGGAAGCAATTAGTAGTAAGGCTAATTAGCCAGTGATGATGAAACCCATCATCAGACAAAAATGCTAATGAAAAATCTGTTAACAAAAGTCTCAAGGAAGAGCCTAAAGTTGCTGCCGATGCTATGAAAATACCATGGATATCCAGTTTAAATCCAGAAGGCAACATCCATCATCTGGGACATGCCATATTCTCACAACTACCATCAGACAGAAGGTACAGAAACGTGGAATCATGCACTATCACATTCGAGAACAGTTATTTCCCTTCAACCATTCAGTTCTTGAACCAAATAGGCATAACTTTAATCACTCTTGTTTAACACTCAGAATGTTTAGTTTGTTTTTGTTCTTTCTTGTGAGAATTGTGCGTAATTTATGTTTATGTTTCTCCTGTGAATGCTTCTTACATGATGCTATGTGACTGTGATGCTGCTGCAGGTAACTTTTTCATTTCACCTGAGCATATTCACTCATTGCAACTTTATTTGATACCTCCTGTACATATAATAAAGTGGCCACCGAGTGTATGTTTGAGGTCTTCTGCCTCCGTTGTCAATGCACTTTAAGTTTCGAGGTGTTATGCATTCAGCGATGCTCTTCTGCACACCATTCTTGTTACATGTAATGGTCATTTTTCTGTCAGCTTGAACACCTATTGCCTCTCTCCTCAGACCTCTCTCAATAACAAGGTGCTTTCAGCCATAGAACCTCTGCTCATTCTATATTTTTCGTTTCTTGCACCATTGTCTGTAAGCACTAGAGACTATTGTACTTGCAAATCCCAGGAGATGAGCAATTTCTGGGAATCACAAACCATTCCATCTGGCACCAAAAATCATTGCACAGTCAAAGTCACTTAGATCATATTCCTTCCCCATTCTGATGCTTGGTCTGAACAGTACCTGAACCGTTTGACTATTTCTGCAAACTTCTAAGCATTGAGGTGCTGCCTCATTTTAAGCTGATTATATATTTGCATTAAAGAGCAGATATACCTAATAAAGTGGCCACTCAGTGTATGCACTTGTGCAATAAACTCAGCTGAGACCTTGAACTGTTTCTGCAATGCTGACAACCCAGCAAATTGGACAAACAATTGTAAAAGTGGTAAGTGTAAAATGAAAACAACAGTATCGTACACTTGATACTGTCATAGTCAAGTCCCTGAGAAGATGTCTGTCTCCTCAAGAGAGCCCAACACAATAATCAGCGGTAGGCCCAGAATCAGAGATCTAGAATAATTCCTTCTCAGTGTAGGGAATTGTGAAAAATAGGGTAAAGGTGACAGAGGTGCAAGATTCTGCAGATGATTAAATCTGCAGCAAAAGACAAGGAATCTGCAGAAAGAACTTCACAGGTCAAGCACTGTGGAAGTAAAAGAATGGTTAGTGATTTGGATCAAGACTCAATATCAGATCTGAAGAGTAGAGAGAAGGTAAATTGTATATAGAAGTCAGAGGAAGCGGTGAGACCAGGACTAGTAGGTGATACGAGGAACATGACGAAGGGGATCTGAACCTGATGTGTATGCACCGGATTATAAACTGAGAAAGAGCATGAGTGGATCAGTAAGACAGATTCAGTTGTTGGAGATCGAGGCAACAAAGGTGAATGTGATAATTTTGGGGAACGTAGCGCTGACAGTTGATCCAACCCAATGCAGACAAATATAATCATGAATGTGAGGAGAAACTGACCATTCATGTCAAAGCCTGAAGCCACAAACGTTGGAAGCAATGGAACAAGGAATAAGTCTTGGGAGGGAAGAGTGGGGCTCAGTGAAGGAAGGCAGGCAAGGAGGTTGGTGGCCAGGGTTGCGAAAGAATATTAGGTTGGGAAATGATAAGTGGCTCAGTCCATGGACAAGAAAGGATACTGGGCAATCGATTGGAGGAGGGATTGGATGAGGACTATGAGGATTTTCTCCTTTTAGGGGGCGCACACAGCAGAAGGATCACGTTACTGGCAGATCAGTAGTTGGTGGAGAAAAACTGAGGTCAGGAGATTGCTAGGCAAAACTCTGATTATGAAGTTTCCCCACACCCCTCGATGCAATTCTGTTAACTGACATTGTCCTTGAATGGATGAGCCCTAAAATTAAGATTATGGCCTATTGCATTGTCCTTCCCTTGTCAATCTCATCAAGTTATTTAGCCTACTAAACTTGGTATGGTCTTTCTAAACATCCTGCAGTCAAGCAAATATCAGTCCATTTGAAAAACCTGACACCATATTTTAATGTTGCCAATCCCGTATTCTATAGGATCTGTCACTGTGCCCACTGGCACACATGAATGAATGAATGAAATTTATTTCGGTCAATACAAGCATAACAAAAAGCATCATTTTCAACGAAGATTTCATAATGATGATTTCATAGGACAAAATTACAACAAAAAACATAGATACTCTTTAAGACAGACCGAAAGGGTGTAGGCTGAAGCTACAGCCTATTATGCCTAGCCCTCTTACTTATACAACAACATACTTGGTGTCAATTATCACATCAAAAACAAAAAATTTCATTATCTTTTAAGACAAAATCCAATTCCAATTATCATTTATTTATATTACTCCCATTCATTTTAAATCATATATTTAATATTTATTCATTAAGTTATTTTTAAATAAATTTTTAAACTTGTGTGGTACATGTTTTTAAATTTTCACCACAAATGTTCCATAGATTCACCCCTCTGACTGAAATACAATGATTTTTTACATTTGTTCTTATCCTTTGTTTTTGAAATATGCATGTTCCTCTCAACTCATGTTGACTTTCTCTCATTTTAATCAACTTTTGGATACTTTGTTGTAGCTGTCCGTTTTTTACTTTATGCATAATTTGCATTATTTTAAAATCTATGAAATCTCTGAACTTTAAAGTGTTTAGTTGAATAAACAGTCAACTGGTTGGCTCATAATTTGTCTTATTTACAATTCCTATGACTTTTCTTTGGAGTAGAAAAATTGAATTACTGAGGTATGGCGATCAGAACTAACCCCAGAGATAGTTTAACCAAAAATGTGCGAAGCTCCAGTTTTGATCTCCAGCTCTCCTTGCAATTAGAAACGCACTTCCCGCCATTCACTTTGATTTTCATTCACTGGGTTTTAAAACCTCCTTCCGTTTCACTGCTCCTCCACAATTCCGAACGTCCACATTTCCCTTTCCTGAACTTCAGATTCTGCAGTTGCTTCACCTGCATTAGTCACCATAATACTTTGTAGATTTTAATCCATATCTGTTCTGCTCACTGCATCACTTATTGACATTTATAAACTTCAATTTACAATTCACAATTACTGAATGCTCTCAATGATGAAAAGCCTTTCCCCCAATGCAGAGTCCTTGCAAGGAGGACATGTTCATTTATTTGCCTCTTGGGGCTCTCTCTCCTCATGAATTCTTTCCATTTTAGGGACCTGGACTACAAACCTTGCCTCAACTCATCTTTTCCTGGGATGAAAAAGGTGAGTGCTCTCATGTTCTTAGCCTCCTTGACTAACTCCCAGTAGGCTTACTCACCTCATCGTGCGGTTTGGGATTGCAGACTTACTTCAGACGAGTTGAAAAGCTATCTGCCTGTTCAATATGGGGATTTCTGGTAGCTTTTATAATCTGGGGGCTGGTCCGAGTTGTATGATTTATTAACTGAGAGTGGAATGGAAAGTGAAACTGAAAACTGAAACTGGCAAACCTGCTCCTTCATTGGGAATTGAACTGGTTACAATAATCTACTATCTTTAAAGCAGGCAATGTTAATGCATACATCACCTGGTTTAAACCCTTTACATGCTAATCCTGCCCACTAGTTAGACTTTTCAATAATATTCCATCAATCCTTGATGGTTTACAGAATTATTTGGTATCTCCCTCAAGCAATCCAGAAGAGTTCAGACTGTTAACCCACTGTTACCCACCATTGTTCTCACTCTGTAACTATCTCCTCCCTGTGTTCTTGCTGTCACTATTTCTACTCAGTGGAAATTGTGCCTTAGAGACGTCACAGGCATTGGCGTAGCAGGCAGGTGCCGCAGAGAGTCCAGTAAAGAACATGTGGAGATTCAGGAACAGAGAGCCTCCAACATTGAGCTCACCTCTGAAGTCAGATGGAATGTTTTCAATGAGACAACCCTGAAATCAGAACTAAAGAAATGTCTCTGCATATCTGTTTTAAATTGATGCTCCTCTATCCTGAGTCTGTGCCTTCTTATTCTAAACTTCCCCACAATGGGAAAAATCCTTTCCACATCTACTCTGTCTATGCCTTTCAACATTTGGATGGTTTTGATGAGATCCCTCCTCATCCTTCTTAATTCTAGTGAGTACAGATGCAGAGCCATCAAACATTCCTCATATGATAACCATTCCATTCCCGGAATTATCCTTGTGAACCTCATCTGAACCCTCTCCAATGCTAGCACATCTTTTCTTAGATGAGGAGCACCGAATTGTTCACAATACTCAAGGTGAGGCCTACGCAGTGCCTTATAATGCCTCAGTATCATATCCCCGCTCTTGTATTCTAGTCCTCTGGAAGTGAATGCTGACAATGCATTTGCCTTACTCACCACCAAATCTATCTGCAAGTTAACCTTTAAGGTGTTCTACACAAAGACTCCCAAGTCCCCTTGCATCTCAGATTTTTGAATGTTCTCCCCATTAAGAGAATAGTCTGCAGATTTGCTTCTTCTACCAAAGTGCATGACCATGCATTTTCCAGAATTGTATTCCATCAGCCACTTTTTGCTCGTTCTTCTAATCTGCCTAAATCCTTCTGCAGCCTACCTGGTTCCTCAACACTACCTGCCCATCCACTAATCTTTGTATCTTCTGTAAACTTGGCAACAAAGCCATCTATTCCCACATCTAAATCATTAATAAATAGCATCAAAAGAAGTGGTCCCAACACAGACCCCTGCGGAACAACACCAGTCACTGGCAGCCAACCAGACAAGGATCCTTTTATTCCCACTTACTGCCTCCTACCAATCAGCCAATGCTCTCACCAGGCCAATAACTTTCCTGTAATACCATGGGCTCTTAATTTGGTAAGCAGCCTCATGCATGGCACCTTGTCAAAGGCCTTCTGAAAATCCAAATATACAACATCCACTGCATCCCCTTTATCTATCCAACTTGTAATCTCCTCAAAGAATTCCAACGGGTTTATTGAGAAGAAAGAAGAGGGGGTGGAGAAGGTTAGGACACCCAGCAGGTGAGGCTACCTTGCAAGGTCTCTTCCTAATAACCACTGTACTTAGCTGTGAGGAACTCAATGAACTGAATCTTTCGATGGATTCATTTGTTTGCCAGTCTTTATTTGCATATGTGGGGAGACCAAGACAGGCAATTGCTGATGTTCACTGCAAGAAATAAAGTTTCTGGTGGGAAACATGCTGTGCTGGCAAACAATAAAGTGCAAAGATGTAAGGAGGTAGACTGTGAGATCGAGAGTCCATATTATCATACTAGGAAACCATTTAATCATCTTTAGCTGTACCTGGTTTCAATTCCTGCCACTGCCTATAAGGAATTGGTGCATCCTTCCTGTGACCATATGGGTTTTCTCCGGTATCCTCGCACTGTCAAAGGTTGTACCAGTTGGTAGGTTAGTTGCTCATTGTAAAATGGTCTCATGATTGGGCTCAGGTTAAATCATGGGATTGCCGGGTGGTGTGGCTCGCAGGGCCAGAATAGCTTACTGCATGCTGTATCTCAATAAACAAAACTTAGAACTTCTCCTTGAGCCTGGTAGCACCTGTTTTGGGCTTTTGCATCTTCTGCCCAATAGGGGGTGGGGGGTGGGAGAAAGCATGTCTGTGGTGTGTGTGTGCGGTCTTTGATTATGCTAACCTCTTTACTGAGAAGTGGTGACAGAGTCTCTGGATAGAAGGCTGGTTTTCAGTCAGGTGCTGAGCTGTGTCTACCATTCTCAAAAGTAGAGGAATGGTGAGATTTCCTTGGCACTGTATCTCTTTATTGGACCAGGACAAACCATTGGTGATGATCACTACTGGGAATTTGAAGTCTCAACGCTCTTGACCTCAGTATCATTGATATAAACAGGACGGTGTGAACTGCCAAACTTCCTGAAGTCAATAACCAGCTCTTTTATGTTTTTGACATTGAATGAAAGGTTGTTATCATGACCCATGTCATTATTGCTATTTGTGATAGGACCCACTCTGGTGGTATCATCTACAAACTTCTGGTGTTCACACTATGATTGATTGCAACATGGGTGTTTGGAAGGTGAAACCGAAACTACTGTAAGAGTGCTATATTTATATAAAGCTGACTGTCTATGTAGTGATTCAGGCTGTTGATATAAAAACTGAATGGACTGAATGTTTACTCATCATCATAGCTTGTCACAGCAGACAGCCAGCCACTCTAGTGTTGTTTGGTTGATGTTGAGCAGATCAGTGTCAGCTAAATCAGGTGAGAGTGGGCAGTTGCGCAGAACGTGTTCAATGTTCTGCACCCTCTTGCCACACTCACAGGATTTGCTGGTCTTTAAACCCCACTTCACCATATTGTCTCCTGTCCTACAAACTCCTGCCCTCGCTCTGTTAAGAGTGCACCACTTCCGTCTGTCAAGCAGTGCCCCATCTGGCAACATTTCTGTGGGGTCTTGCACTGTATTGTTTGGTGGGGTTCTGGCTTCTGTTTGTTGTCGGAGGTTAATCCTGTATGTTTGGCGGGATATTCCGTGCGGTAGTTCCTCCGCTGAAGCAAAGCTTTTCCTCGATTTTAGGCAGTTGGAAACTGGCACATGTTGGTGTAGTGGGTGTCGTGGATCCGAGTTCTGTTTACCCTTTTCAATTTTTGTTGTAGTGTGTCTTCGGATCTCTGGGGGACCAATGCCTGCAAGTCTGTAAATGATGTTAGTGGGTGTGGGGCACAGTGTGCCCGTGATTATTCAGCAGGCTTCGTTAAGCAACGGGTCTATTTTCTTTGCATGGGCTGATCTGCCCCACACAGGTGCACAGTATTCTGCAGCTGCATAGTAGAGTGCTAGGGCAGTTGATCTAAGTGTGTGAGCATTAGCTCCCCATTTCGTACCTGCTAATTTTTTCAAGAGAGAATTGTGAGAGCCAACTTTCCCTCGGAGTGTTTGGATGTGGGTGGCAAATCAGAGCCTCCTATCCAGTGTCACACCCAGGTAAATTGGAGTCGAATGGTGTTCGAGCTCCTTCCCACTCCAAAAGATCTTGAATTTCCGAACTGCTTCTTGATTCCTCAGGTGGAATGCACACACTTGAGTTTTTGATGGATTTGGGTTCAGAGACCATTTTTCATAATACTGCTTCATTGCTTCGAGGACTGCTGTAAGTTGTACTTCAACTTCTTGGAAGGAGTTAGCTTGTGTTGCTATGCAAAGGTCGTCTGCAGAGATAAACCTGTGTGTGTTAGGAAAGGTTGGTTGGTCGTTTGTGTAGACATTAAATAGTAGAGGTGCCAGGACTGTTCCCTGTGGTAGTCTGTTCTTTTGTGGACGCCACCTACTCTTAATTCCATTCATTTCTACATAAGATCTACGATTTTCTAGGAGGCTTCTTATTACTTTGACTGCGGTTTCATTCTTTAACATTTTAGATAATTTCAGTAGAAGGCCTCTGTGATTCACAGTGTCATATGCTGCTGTTAAGTCAACGAATACTGCACCTGTAATCTGTCGCATTTCAAAGCCATCCTCAATATACTGGGTTAAGTTCAGGACTTGACCACAGCAAGAGCGGCCTGGCCTGAACCCGGCTTGGTCTGGTGTTAGAAGATCTTCGACTAAGGGGGATATTCTTTTCAGTATGAGTATCTCGTAGAGTTTATAGAGGGTGAAGAGCAAAGATATCTGTCTCTAGTTTTTAGGAATGTTGGGGTCTTTATTGGGTTTTAGGAGAGCAACAACTTTGGCTTTTCTCCACTTCTTAAGTATCTTTAATGGTCTTAGGCAACAATTAAAAAGGGACAGAAGCTATTGGAGTGCTTTAGGTCCAAGATGTTTAAGGAATTCATTAAGAATCCCATCTATGCCAGCAGCTTTGTTGGATTTTAGCTGTGATACTTCATCCTTTAATTCTTCTAGGGTGAGAGGTGGAAAGTTGTTATTCCCATTTGAGAGAGCTGACTCCATCTCCTGATGTTGCTTTTCCTTTTGCCTCCATTCCACCATTTAGTATCCGTTGGTGGGCAACCTGATTGGGTGTTATGGCAGCAATTCTCTGTGGTGGTCTATTGTCTGAGTTGAGTTTCCGAACAGTTGCCCATGTCTTCTTACTGTTCTTGGTCATGTCCGTGTTTTCTATCAGTTCCTGCCAACGCTGTTGTCTCTCTTGGCTCAGTAGGGACAGAACTGACTCTCCCATTTCAATTGTGTCTTGACCAAATGGGTCTTGGTCGTATAAGTTGACATACTCATCATAACTTTACTTGATATCACTAGTCAATCCATGAATATATTTGGTTCTGTAGCCTCTAGGTATGTTCTGCTGTGCTACTTTCCAGATTAGTCAGACAAATTCATTATAATAATCAGGTTCTGGTGGTATGGTATCGATAAGTTGATAAAAGGATTCTGCAAAAGATGTCCAATTTGCTTTTCTCAGGTTAAATCTTGGTAGGTACTTTGATGGTACAGGTCTCAGAACTGGAAGGAGTTCTACCTGGACTGGACGGTGTTGGGATTTGGGTATATGTTGGAGGACTGTTCGTGCGAAGAGGTTGGAGCTTGCCGAGGTAACAAAGGCAAGGTCTGGGTTGTATCCTTTTCTCCATCTGGCACTTGTGAAAGTAGGGGTGTCCTTTGACTCATATAGTAGCTCAAGGCTGTTGTTTAGAGCCCATGATACAACTTCTTCTCCATTTGCATCGTCACCTTCGTATCCCCAGTTGGTGCTATGGCTATTAAAGTCACCAATAAAGAGGTACATTTTGTCCTGGAGATCTAGGTTAGGTGGCCACATGAATGGTTCAGTAAGGGGTTTGTAGACCGCGATGATATTTATGTGTTTTGTTTCAACTTTCAGAAGTTCCACTGAGCCAGCTTGGATGTTTGCTGTGCTCATTACTATAGATTTCTCTTTAACAAAGATTGCACTTCCATAAGTTTGGTTAGGGGTGTCAATAGCCAAGTGCATTCCTGGCACATAGGGTTGGTTGTTCAGCCTATGAGTTCCTTGTATGCACAAGATGTCCGGTTTTAAGTTTGCCAGGATTTCTGCTTTACTGTGGCTGATGCCTTCGATGTTGTGGCTAATGATTTTCATGATTCCCAGTGGGCGGAGGGTTTACTCTTTTACCACCCACTGGATCACTTGGTCTGGCGCGTAATGTCAGGATTGGTCTCCTTTCGGATTAAGAGGGTCACGGCGTGAACGTTCCTGATGTTTACTATCGGTGTTTGGGGGTAATACACAACAATGGCAAAGCAGAAACCAAGTTCACCAGGAATTGGAGAATGAAAAAAAAACTTACAATGTTTATCAAAATCAACATCGACTGTTTTTAGGAATTATCTTAGGAAACAGAAGCTTGGTGGGCGAATTGCCAACCATTTAAAAACAGAGACTGCGAATTTTAAGTGAATATGAAAAACATGCTTACAACAGAGGAGAGGACAGGGTCAACATTAAAATGTCAACATCAGAGCAAAAGCATACACAAAAATATACATCATACACAAAGGAAAACATTATATATAAATTATACAAAAATGATTCAAGACATCCCGAGGAAACTGCCATCGGATTGGGAAAACTGAAGGAGACACTGGAGGGATATGAATTCAACTTTGGATTAGATGAGTTTTGAAAATATTGAGAAAAAGATTCCCCTTGTGAGAATTCTGTAACGAGGACGTGTAGTCTTGGAAAAAGGGTGGGGGTTACTTTTTTATAATAGAGACAAGGAGGAATTTATGGAATTCCCTTTCCCAGGTAGCTATGGAAGCTGAATTATCAGGTATATTATATACAGTATTCAAGGCTGATATGGGTCTTGTTCCAGAGCCCCAACCAGTCACAAAAAGACACGTGATGCTTCCTGTGAATGTGTGCAAAAGGTGTGCTCCCGCATGGAAATATCAACTAATGGAGGCTATAAGCAGATGCTTTAAATTTCAATTACAGTATTGCTTTTATCAGAGTTGTTGAGATTTCTGTGAATGTTTCACTAGTCTTCAAGATGTGTGTAGAGAGTTGAGATAGGCTGTTGGCATTTTCGACTTGAGGATATTGTGAAACAGGTAAGAAAGTACATAAAGGCAAGAATGGACAAGCAGAACAAGTTTGAGAGTCTGTACATCTTGTGCTTGAAATTAAAGGTGGGCCAAGTCAAGAGTTCAACATTGATAAACAGCACCATCATGCGCCAAATAAAGTCATTTTTAAGTTGAATTATCCTGCAGCTCAATATATACTCAATGGCCACTTATTAGATACGTCTTGTACATAATAAAGTGGCCATTGAGTGTATGTTGTGGTCGACTGCTGTTCACTTCAAAGCTACAGTTCTTCCACATCATGTCTCTTCCACTCTGTGATGTTTGGTCTGAAAAGCAACTGATTTGCACTGCTCAGCTGGTGTACAGGTGTACCCAATAAGGTGGCCACTGAGAGTCTGCCCAAAACATTAGCTGTTTATTCTTTTCCATAGATGCTGCTGAACCTGCTGAGTTCCTCCAGCATTTTGTGTGTGTTGCACTGAGAGCACGTTTAAATAGTGTGGTGCACTTTGGCATTAGAGAGACATGGTCATTAACAAGGAAATTGTTAGCAAATGGTTTAGTACAGAAGAAAGAAATATCTGTTGCAGACTTCCCAGAGGTAGTGATACTTTGGGGAAATGGGTAAATAGAGAGACGAAAGAAACATTTAGTCAAAATCAGCTCTTTATAATTGGAAATACTAATATCTCATGCAACGGGAGATGTAAAACAGATCAATCATAATGCAAGGAATTTACAGAGATGTATCAGTGTTATGTTTCTAGAACAGTTGAGTTTCCTTCAATCATTTTTATTCCTTTGTGACAAATGGGCGTCACTGAAAAAGCAAGAAATTATTAGTGATTCCTGATGTGGATACATCCAAGTGGTTTACGATATGCCATTTCAGTTCCCAGATAAACGCCGAATGCATTGCTCTAAGCAGGATGAAGAACAGACTAGGGAAGCACTGCAGGTATTTCTTTCCAAGTGAGGTCTGACTACAGTTTAATCTAGCTACAGCATGACTTCCTTACTCTTATGCACACTATCCCCAGCAATGAAGGTAAGCATGCCATAAGCCTTCTTTATCAGCTTAGACACTTGCACTGCTACTTTCAGTGAACTATCTGGACCTCAAGATCCCTCCGTACCTCAATGCTATTTGGGGGATGACCATTAACTGTAAACATTGGCCTTTCATTTGACCTCCCTGAGTGGGACTGCTCACACTTACCTGGATTAAACTTCATCTGAACTTCTCTGGCCATATCGATAACTGATCTATATCCCACTGTATTAATTGATAATCCTCCACACTCTGCACAATTCCACCAATCTTGTGACATCCACAAACTTGCAAATCCACGTGTCAATGTTTTCATCAAAATCAATGATATATAATCAGAAACCACTCAGATCCCAGCACTGATCCTAGTGGAACCCCACTAGTCATGAATTTCAAAGGTTTCAAAGGCACATTTAATGTCAGAAATACGTATACAATATACATCCTGAAATACTTTTTCTTCACAACCATCCACGAAAACAGAGGAGTGCCCCAAAGAATGAACAACAGTTAAATGTTAGAACCCCAAAGATCCCCCCACCAGCTCCCCTCTCTCTTGCGAGTAAGTGGCGGCGAGCAACAATTCCCCCCACCCCCACCCCACTGGCAAAAAAAAAGCATTGGCACCCGCCACCGAGCACGCAAGCATGAGCAAAGCAACAGTAAAGACACAGACTTGCAGTTACCCCAAAAACTACATTGTTCACCCGGCATTCGACATACCACAGGCTCGCTCTCTCTCCCTAATAAGGGAGAAAGAAATGTCTCCATTTCACACCATGTGGGGAGACATAACAAGCAACTCACTGGTTTACAATATTAAAAGTCCGCTGCGTTGCTCTTTTCAAGTTCTGTGCCCAAAGATCTTGAGTCTCTGGTCACACAGCTGTAGATATTCCAACTCCCCTGATGACACATGGGTCTTCTGTCGTGCCACCGACCTTTAATCTGCCCGGCTCCAGAGCCCCGAGATTCTAGGCCTCCAAAACCGAGTTGAACTCTTAGGCCGAGCTCTTGACATGCCAAACAATGGCTAGTTATGAAACCCCGAGAGTGGGTCCCATTCCCTCAAAGAACCATAGTCAACGTGTAACTCCAGGTCAGAGTCTTCAAAAGAACCCTGAAAGGGAAAAATAAGGATATTAAAGATGGAAATAAAGCTGTTTCCAAAGATGCAAGCAAAGGAGTTGCCGTTTAGCACCATGAATTTCCAGCATGGAATAGCCGACGTCCATCCCTACTCTCGGTCTTCCACAGGTAAGCTAGTTCTAAACCCATACTTGCAATTCACCTTGGATTACATGCATCTTTATCTTCTGAATCAACATAAGAATCAACTTATCATGAGGGACTTCATCAAGTGTCTTACTAAAGACCTCGTAGATTATGTCCACTGACTTACCCTCATCATTTTCCTTTGTCACCTCCTCAAAGATCTCATTCAACTTTTTAAGGCATGACCAGCCCTGCAGAAAGTTATTCTGACTCTCCCTAAGCAGGATAGGCCATTCTAAATGTGCATAAATCTTACCCCTCAGTTTACTCTCCGACATCTTCCCTACCACTGACGTGAGGCTGAGCGGCCTATAATTACCTGAATTACCCCGATTTATTTTCTTTCATAAAGCACAGCATTTGTTACTCTCCGGTCATTGGGGCCTTGTCCGTCACTAGTGAGGACACAAAGGTCTTTTTCAAAGCCCCAGCAATCTCTTCACTTGCTTCCTTCAACATACTGGAAAGATAAGCCATCAGGTCCCTCGAATTTATTCACTTTAATGGTTTGCAGAGGAAGACCAAGCACTAACTCCTTATCTTCAGAGTTCCCAGCATGTTTGTATGTTCCACTCTGGCTTCATTATCCTCAAAATGTAAAGGCCAGTACAAAGTACATATTTGGTACCTCAGCCACCACTCTAACATAAATCACAAATTACCTCCTTTATCCTTGAGTGGACCTACGTTCTCCTTAGTTATCCCCTCCTTTTTATGAGTACAAAGGCCTTGGGAGTCTCCTTAATCCTGTTCACCAAGGACATTTCATGCCCTTTTGGCCTCTCTAATCTTCTGAGCACTTTCTTGCTTTATTAATATTCCACAAGGGTCCAGTCTGATTTTACCTCTCCCTCTCCTTTCCCCTCTCCCTCCCCCTCTCCCTCCCCCTCCCCTACCATGTCCCTCTCCCTCCCCCTCCCCTCTCCCTCCCTCCCTCTCTCTTTCTCTTTCTTCCCCTCTCCCTCTCCCTCCTCTCTCTCTCTTTCTTTCTCGCTCTTTCTCTCCCCTTTCCCCCCTCCTCCCCCCTCCCCCAACTCAATAATTCTATTTAATATCGGAGAATGTATACAATATACAACATGAAATTCTTGTTGTTCGCAGACATCCATGAAAACAGAAGATTGCCACAATGAATGAGTAACATTAAAAACGTTAAAACCCCACCCCACCCCCACTCCCTCCTCCCATACACAAGCAGCAAAAAGCAACAACTCTCCCCCTCCCCCATTTATTCAGCCAGAAACAAGCTTCCGCACTCCGCACTGACCAAGCAAGCAGTAGCAAAGGCCCCAAGAAAGATCATGATCTGCGTTACAACAAAAATTAATTGTTCACCCAACAATTCGACATACCACAAGCTTTCTCTCTCTCTCTTAGTAATAAAGGGACAGAGAGGTGTAACACTTACATCGAGAGGGGAGACATAACAAAACAACTGGCTAATTTATGTTGTTAATGTCTACCATGTTGCTTTTTTGCCCCCAAGTTCTCCAACTCAAGAATCGGCAACAATATCTCCCCCATCAACGAGAGAAAGAGAGAAAGTGTTGCGGGTTTTGGAGTGTGCTTGCATTGCGATATGTAAGGAGGAAGTTGGCAAGCTTCTGATTCAGCGACAGTGTAGTGAGTTGTGCTGACCTTGCTCACAATGCGTTCCTTAGACTCTGGACAAACCTTTCCCCCACCCCACATGCAGCTGAGTGGCATGGGGCAGGTGTAATATATCTTATTCCATTCATTTTTTAGAGCACCTGAAACTGTTCAGCAGCAAACTGTGGTCCACTGTCACTGACTAACAGTTCTTGAACACCAGTCCTTGAGAAGAGGCTTCTCAACATATGAGTTTAAAAACGCAAACACGAGGAAATCTGCAGATGCTGGAATTTCAAGCAACACACATAAAAGTTGCTGGTGAACGCAGCAGGCCAGGCAGCATCTATAGGAAGAGGTACAGTCGACGTTTCGGGCCGAGACCCTGCGTCAGGACTAACTGCAAGAAGAGAGAGTAAGAGATTTGAAAGTGGGAAGGAGAGGGGGAGATCCGAAATGATAGGAGAGGACAGGAGGGGGAGGGATGGAGCCAAGAGCTGGACAGTTGATTGGCAAAAGGGATATGAGAGGATCATGGGACAGGAGGTCTAGGGAGAAAGAAAAGGGGGAGGGGGGGGGCGAAGCCCTCTTCACATGCTACTATTGTGGCTCCCGTCTCCCCTTCCCCCAGTACCACTCTGCAACCCCATCTCCCTCACATTCCATCAGCTACTCCTGGGCCCTCTGAGGCTCCTTCTTCTTCTCACCCCAACTCTCCCCTCTCCTGACACCACCAGCCTCTCCCCTCCCCCCTCAGATCCCAGCTCTCATCCGTGCCGGGTCTTTACCATCCCCTCCGACCTTCAACTGTCTGTGGCAGAGCGCTCTGTCCTCAGTAAGGGCTTCACCTTTGTCCCCCTTCGCCCACACCTCAGCGAGTTCCGCATACATCATGACGTGGAACTCTTCTTCTTCCGCCGGCTCCGTCTTCGAGCCTACTTCTTCGGCAAGGACTCTCCCACCCTCACCGATGACCCCTTCTCCCATCTTCAACCCTCCTCCTCTTCATGGACACCCACTCTGGTCTTCTGCCTGCTCTGGATCTCTTTACTGCTAACTGCCGACGGGACATCAACTGACTCGACTTCACCGCACCTAGTTCCCATTCCAACCTCACTCCTTCCAAACGCTCTGCTCTCCATTCCCTCCGCACTAATCCTAACCTTACTATAAAACCCACCAATAAGGCGGGTGCTGTTGTAGTCTGGCCACTGATCTCTACCTTGCCGAGGCACAGCGACAACTCGCAGATACCTCCTCTTATTTACCCCTTGATCATGACCCCACTAAGGAGAACCAGGCCATTGTCTCCCACACCATCACCGACTTTATCCGCTCAGGGGATCTCCCATCCACTGCTACCAACCTTATAGTTCCCACACCCTGCACTTCCCATTTCTACCTCCTACCCAAGATCCACAAACCTGCCTGTCCCGGTAGACCCATTGTCTCAGCTTGCTCCTGCCCCACCAAACTCATTTCTGCATACCTCAACACTCTTTTATCCCCCTTTGTTCAATCCCTTCCTACCTATGTTCGTGACACTTCTCACGCTCTGAAACTTTTCAATGATTTTAAGTTCCCTGGCCTCCACTGCTTTATTTTCACCATGGATGTCCAGTCCCTATATACTTCCATCCCCCATCAGGAAGGTCTCAAAGCTCTACACTTCTTTTTGGATTCCAGACCTAACCAATTCCCCTCTACCACCACTCTGCTCCATCTAGCGGAATTAGTCCTTACTCTTAATAGTTTCTCCTTTGGCTCCTCCCACTTCCTCCAAACCAAAGGTGTAGCCACAGGCACCCGTATGGGTCCTAGCTATGCCTGCCTTTTTGTTGGCTTTGTGGAACAATCTATGTTCCAAATCTATTCTGGTATTTGTCCCCCACTTTTCCTTCACTACATTGACGACTGCATTGGCGCTGCTTCCTGCACGCATGCTGAGCTCGTTGACTTTATTAACTTTGCCTCCAACTTTCACCTTGCTCTCAAGTTTACCTGGTCCATTTCCGACACCTCCCCCCCACTTTCTAGATCTTTCTGTCTCTGTCTCTGGAGACAGCTTATCTGCTGATGTCTACTATAAGCCGACTGACTCTCACAGCTATCTGGACTATTCCTCTTCTCACCCTGTCTCTTGCAAAAATGACATCCCCTTCCGCAATTCCTCCATCTCCGCCACATCTGCTCTCAGGATGAGGCTTTTCATTCCAGGACGAAGGAGATGTCCTCCTTTTTTAAAGAAAGGGGCTTCCCTTCCTCCACCATCAACTCTGCTCTCAAACGCATCTCCCCCATTTCACACACATCTGCTCTCACTCCATCCTCCCACCACCCCACTAGGAATAGGGTTCCCCTTGTCCTCACCTACCACCCCACCAGCCTCCGGGTCCAACATATAAGCCTCCGTAACTTCCGCCACCTCAAACAGGATCCCACCACTAAGCACATCTTTCCCTCCCCGCCCCCACCTCTGCTTTCCATAGGGATCACGCCCTATGCGACTCCCTTGTCCATTCATCCCCCCAATCCCTCCACACCGATCTCCCTCCTGGCACTTATCCTTGTAAGCGGAACAAGTGCTACACATGCCCTTACATCCTCTCTCACTACCATTCAGGGCCCCAGATAGTCCTTCCAGGTGAGGCGACACTTCACCTGTGAGTCAGCTGGGGTGATATACTGCGTCCGGTGCTCCCAATGCGGCCTTCTATATATTGGCGAGCCCCGACGCAGACTGGGAGAACGTTTCGCTGAACACCTACGCTCTGTCTGCCAGAAAAGCAGGATCTCCCAGTGGCCACACATTTACACATTTTAATTCCACGTCCCATTCCCATTCTGACATGTCTATCCACGGCCTCCTCTACTGTAAAGATGAAGCCACACCCAGGTTGGAGGAACAACACCTTATATTCCATCTGGGTAGCCTCCAACCTGATGGCATGAACATTGACTTCTCAAACTTCCACTAATGCCCCATCTCCCCCTCGTACCCCATCGGTTATTTATTTATTTATATACACATATTCTTTTTTTTTCTCTCTCTCCTTTTCCTCCCTCTGTCCCTCTCAATATACCCCTTGTCCATCCTCTAGGCTTCGCCTCTCCTCCTTTTCTTTCTCCCTAGGCCTCCTGTCCCATGATCCTCTCATATTCCTTTTGCCAATCACCTGTCCAGCTCTTGGCTCCATCCCTCCCCCTCCTGTCTTCTCCTATCATTTCAGATCTCCTCCTCCCCCCCCCCACTTTCAAATCTCTTACTAGCTCTTCTTTCAGTTAGTCCTGACGAAGGGTCTCGACCCAAAACGTCGACTGTACTTCTTCCTAGAGATGCTGCCTGGCCTGCTGCGTCCACCAGCAACTTTTATGTGTGTTGCTCAACATAAAAATGGTGTGTGAGGCTATAACGGAGGCTATTGGGATCACTTGTAACTACTTTGTAGTTGCATCCACTACTGCAAGAAATATTGTCCATGAATGGTCAGCAAAATCCACATGAGTCCTCTGCCAGGGGAAGGCAGACCAACTCCAGTGTTGAGAAACATGGCTCTTGATATCTTCCGGACATGTTGCCATCAAGATCAGTGCAAGGCAAGCTACTTGATCTGCTGATCTATCCTGCCCACCAAAGCATTGAGCTTATGCTTTCATTTTGACCACGCCTAGATGACCAGCATGTAGCTCCTACAACACTTTAGCTCTCAGCTTGGATGATACAACAACTGCCAATCCCCACAGAAGACATCCCCCCCCCCCCCATCAAGGGCAAGCTCATCCCAGCTCTGGTTAAAATGGGGAAACTGGAACTCCTGTTGCACTTTCCAACTATTTTGTATTGCCATGTAGACCTAGACACTGTAGGGTTTTTCCTACTTTACCTTTGGATCATCTCTGCTGTAATAGGGAGACTTTCAGTTTGCATTAGGGAGAACACATCAACAGGAGTGTACCCTTTTGTAAATGTTTCACTTATTTCCTTTTCCAAGGGAAATTACTGTTAATTCCGATTGTCTCTGGGACATATTCATGCGTATGCAGGCATCTGAGGCCAAATGGTATGTTTCATTGTTTGCAATCAATCCCAAGATGCAGCTCCAGGAAGACCATTGTTCAGAGCTGCATTTTAAGTTCCATTTACAATCCACATTCCATCTACAATCCACGTTCACTTGCTGCTTACCATAACTCCAGAATACCCCAAGCATACACAACAGTCCATCAGCATTTCCATCACTAGTTGTCCTCTTGCATTCAGTTGTATAATTGTGTCCTCCAAGAAACAGAGCCCATCTCTGCATTCGTGCTGCCGCTGTTAGTGGAACGCCTTTCTGTGGATTGAAAATGGACACCAGTGGTTGATGATGGTGGGCACGTGGCCAAGTGGTTAAGGCATTGGACTAGCTACCTGAGGGTCGTGAGTTCGAGCCCCAGCCGAGGGAACGTGTTGTGTCCTTGAGCAAGGCACTTAATCACACATTGCTCTGCGACGATACTGGTGCCAAGCTGTATGGGTCCTAATGCCCTTCTCTTGGATAACATTGGTGTCATGGAGAGGGGAGACTTGCAGCGTGGGCAACTGCTGGTCTTCCATACAAACTTGCCCAGGCCTGCGCCCTGGAGAATGAAGACTTTCCAGGCGCAGATCCATGGTCTCGCAAGACTAACAGTTGATGATTGGAAATCAGGGTAAACTCTCTCCCATACAGGTACCGGCTGAAACATTTTCACTCCAAGGCCACTCAGCCAATCTGCAGCATAAAAGAATGTGATACAAAGGCTATGGGGCATTCACTTCCATCACTCATAACATTGACTTGACTGCGTCTACACCATAAGGTAAGGTGTCACAGGGAAGCTTCACTGAATGATGTGGATCATAAGGTGTGAGTACAGTGCCTGACATCACCATTTCCTCTACCTTGCGGAAACCCACCTCACACTGCTTTGTCCCTTACCATTTCATCCCTATCGGTTGTAATGAGTTCAAAAGGCGGAGCACAGTAGCCAGGTATGGTGAGAAACATTCTGGACTCTTCTTCTATCTCCATCTGTAGGTAAGCCTCAGTTATGTCCGCTTTGCCAAAGTGAATTGATAGAGATGTACACAATGATGAGATGCATATATGGAGTTGTTAGCCAGAGACATTTTCCCAGGGTGGAAATGGCTAATACAAGGGTGTATAATTTGAAGGTGATTGAAGAAAAGTTTAGGGGAGATGTCAGAAGTAAGTACTTTACACGGAGAGTTGTGGGTGCATGGAACACCTTGGCAGAGGTAGTGGTAGAGTTAGATATTTTAGGGGCATTTAAGAAACTCTTAGATAGGCACATGGGTAATAGAAAAATGGAAGATAATGTAGAAGGCAGCGGTTTCACTGATCTTAGAGTAGGTTAAAAGGTTGGCACAACATAGTGGGTCGGAGGACCTGTACTATAAGACCATAAGTCCATAAGACAAAGGAGCAGAAGTCGGCCATTCGGCCCATCGAGTCTGCTCCGCCATTTTACCATGAGCTGATCTATTCTCCCACTTAGTCCCACTCCCCTGCCTTTTCACCATAACCTTTGACGCCCTGGCTACTCAGACACCTATCAATCTCTGCCTTAAATACACCCAATGACTTGGCCTCCGCTGCCGCCCGTGGCAACAAATTCCATAGATTCACCACCTTCTGGCTAAAAAAAATTTCTTCGCATTTCTGTTCTGAATGGGCGCCCTTCAATCCTTAAGTCATGCCCTCTTGTACTAGACTCCCCCATCATGGGAAACAACTTTTCCACATCCATTCTGTCCATGCCTTTCAACATTCGAAATGTTTCTATAAGGTCTCCCCTCATTCTTCTAAACTCCAAGGAATACAGTCCAAGAGCGGACAAACGTTCCTCATATGTTAACCCTCTCATTCCCGGAATCATTCTAGTGAATCTTCTCTGTACCCTCTCCAACGTCAGCACATCCTTTCTTAAATAAGGAGACCAAAACTGCCCACAGTACTCCAAGTGAGGTCTCACCAGCACCTTATGGAGCCTCAACATCACATCCCTGCTCCTATACTCTATTCCTCTAGAAATGAATGCCAACATTGCATTCGCCTTCTTCACCACCAACTCAACCTGGAGGTTAACCTTAAGGGTATCCTGTACAAGGACTTGCAAGTCCCGTTGCATCTCAGAACTTTGAATTCTTTCCCCATTTAAATAATAGTACTGTGCTATAATGTTCTATTTTCTAATCTAAATCAAAGTCATTCCGATCAGCAGAGGGTGCCAAAACCCTCATTTCAGAGGACCTGTCCTGGTTCCAGCATGAAAGTGCAATTAGAAAGAAAGCACAGCAGTGCCTCTATGTCCTTAGAAGATCGCAAAAATTCAGCATGACGTCTATAACTTTGACTAACTTCTACAGATTTGTGACGGAGAGTATATTAACTGGCTGCATCACTGCCTGGCATGGCAACACGAATTCTCTTGAATGGAAAATCCTTCAAGAAGTGGAGGATATGGCGTGGTCCGTCATCAATAAAGTCCTTCCTACCATTGAGCACACCTCCATGGAGCACAGTCACAGGAAAACAATGTCCATCATCAGGGACCCCCACCTCTCAGGTCATGCTCTCTTCTCACAGCTGCCGTCAGGAAGAAGGTACAGGAGCCTTGGAATTCACACCACCAGGTTCTGGAACAATTATCACCCCTCAACCATCAGGCTGTTGAACCAGAGGGGATAAATTCACTCAACTTCACTTGCCCCATCACTGAACTATTCTCACAACCCACATACTATGGATTCACATACAAGGGCTCTTCATTTCATGTTCTCGATATTTATGGCTTATTTATTTATTATTATTATTTCTTCATTTTTGTATTTGCACTGTTTGTTGTCTTTTGCACACTGGTTGTCACCCTGTTGATGTGGTCTTTCATTGATATGATTATAGTTATTGGATTTAATGAAAATGCCTGGAAAAAAATTAATATTGGGATTGTATATGGTATTTTGATAATAAATTTACTTTGACCTTTGAACTTTAAACCTGCATTTGTCTGATGTATATGAACTCTTGCCATAACGGTAGCACAATTTGTTCAGCCAGGCCAGTTTCTGTTTAGACAGCGCAATTTTGTACACTCACTTTCACTCTTGAATACTCATGGCTGATCATCCACTGATTGTGCATGATCAGCTATGATCACAGTGAATGGTGGTGCTGGCTCGAAGGGCCGAATGGCCTACTGCACCTATTGTCTATTGTCTAATACAACTCAATTGCATCTCTGGCTACTGTTTCCACTGTTACAGTGATTTCAACTGCTCTTTTAAACATGAACTGTACCTCAGTTAGGAACCATTTTTGAATGCTTTCTTATAAGGTTCCACAAACTAAACGGTCTCTCAGTGCATCATTAAGCCATCACTGAAATGACAATGCTCGGACAGTTTCTTCAATATGACGCGGTGGCATATGATGTCTGCCATTCATATACTTCTTACATATAACATAATATAGTATGTAAACAAACAAAGAACGCATAGCCAAACAATATATTTAAAATGTTACTCAAATATTACTGAAATATGAAATACACTACAGAAAACAGTCAATGGGCTGTTGAAAGAGGAACAGACTTTAAATTTCAGGTCAAACTCCTTTCATCAGAACTGTGGCAATAACAATTGACTTTGGGAATAGGCGATACTCTAGCAGATCAATTGATTGGATAGTTTCGCTCCTGTCGTGCTGTTCTAAACCAATGCCTTATTAGAGGAGGAATCTGGAAGCTGTAGAGATGACACAGAGGAGATTTAACAGGATGCTGTCTGGACCAAAGTGCATTTCATATGAAGACATGCTGAGTGAGTTAGGGCTTTTTCTTTTAGTCGCAAATGAGGATGAGCAGTGACTTGTTAGAGATGTGCATGATGATGAGATGCCTATATAGAGTTGATAGCCGGAGACTTTTTCCCAGGGTGGAAATGGCTAATACAGGGGGGCATAATTTTATGGAGATTGGAGGAAAGTTTAGGGAATTGTCTGAAGTAGGTCCTTTACACAAAGAGTGGTAGGTGCATGGAAAACCTTGGCAGAGGTACAGTGGTGGTAGAGGCAGATATTTTAGGCAAATTTAAGAAACTCTTAGATAAGCACATGGGTAATAGTAAAATGGAAGGCTATGCAGGAGGGAAGCATTTCATCGATCTTAGACTACGTTAAAAGGTCAGCACAACATTGTGGGCTGATTGACCTGTATTATGCTGTAATGTTGCATGTCCTATGTCTAATCAAAATCAAAATTATTCCGGTCAGCAGAGGGCGCCAGTGCCTTGTATGACAATTATTCAGGTCAATGACCTCAGCTTTTGTCTGAAAACTAATTCCAAAGTCAGTCACCTCATTAAAGGCTTAAGAACTTTTATTCCTTCTGTCGCCAATGTTTTACCAGATCTTTCGACACTTGGAGTGGTGCTGTTTGTGGAGCTGCATTTCATTGGCTTTTTACCTGTACTTGGCACAATGACAATAAAGTTGAACCTAATCTAATCTAATCTAATCTAATCACAGTGCCAGAGATCTGGGTTCAATTTGTCTGTGTAGAGTTTGTATATTCTCACCGTGACTGTCTGGCTTTCTGCATTCTTGTCTTCCCCCACCAACAGCTCTAATGTGTTCTGATTAGGTTAAATGAATACAGTAAATTGCCATTAAGGTGTAGATGAGCAGCCCTAACAACAGCGAGGACCAAACTGTCCCGGGCCATCAGAGAGGCAAAGCGTGCACAGGCCCAGCGAATCCACAGCCACTTCCAGGACAGCGGCCACGCACGGCGCATGTGGAAGGGCATTCAGGACATCACCTGACTGTGTGGGTGATGCCTCCCTCCCAGATGCGCTGAACAACTTCTATGCTCGTTTTGAGGCGGAAAATGACGTGGCGGTGAGGAAGACCACCCCTCCTCCAAATGACCAGGTGCTGTGTCTTACCATGGCCGATGTGAGGAGAACCCTGTGCAAGGTCAACCCACAGAAGGCTGCTGGACCAGACAATATTCCTGGCAGAGTGCTTAGAGGATGTGCAGACCAGCTAGCAGAGATTCTCACTGACATCTTCAACATCTCCCTGAACAATGCCATCGTTCCTACGTGCTTCAAGGCCGCCACCATCGTCCCCATGCCAAAGAAGTCTTCAGTGTCCTGCCTCAATGACTACCGTCCCGTTGCACTCACATCCATCATCATGAAGTGTTTTGAGAGGCTCGTCATGAGGCACATCAAGACCCTGCTGCCCCCCTCACTGGACCCCCTGCGGTTTGCGTACCGTCCCAACCGTTCAACAGATAACGCCATCGCCATCACTCTCTGCCTGGCCCTAACCCACCTAGACAAAAAAGACACGTATGTTTGAATGCTGTTCATAGACTTCAGTTCAGCATTCAACACAATCATTCCTCAGAAACAGATTGGAAAGCTGAGCCTACTGGGCCTGAACACCTCCCTCTGCAACTGGATCCTAGACTTACTGACTGGGAGACCTCAGTCAGTCCGGATTGGAAGCAGCATCTCCAACACCATCACAATGAGCACGGGGGCCCCCCAGTGCTGTGTACTCAGTCCACTGCTGTTCACTCTGCTGACCCACGACCGTGCTGCAACACACAGCTCAAACCACATCATCACGTTCGCCGATGACATGACTGTGGTGGGTCTCATCAGCAAGAACGATGAGTCAGCATACAGAGAGGAGGTGCAGATACTAACGGACTGGTGCAGAGCCAACAACCTGTCTCTGAATGTGAACAAAACAAAATAGATGGATGTTGACTTCAGGAGGACACAGAGCAACCACTCTCGGCTGAACATCGACGACTCCTCCATAGAGATCGTTAAGAGCACCAAATTTCTTGGTGTTCACCTGGTGGAAAATCTCACCTGGTCCCTCAACACCAGCTCCATAGCAAAGAAAGCCCAGCACCGTCTCTACTTTCTGCGAAGGCTGAGAAAAGTCCGTCTCCCACCCCCCATTCTCACTACATTTTACAGAGGTTGTATTGAGAGCATCCTGAGCAGCTGCATCACTGCCTGGTTCGGAAATTGCACCATCTCGGATCGCAAGACCCTGCAGCGGATAGTAAGGTCAGCTGAGAAGACCATTGGGGTCCTTCTTCCCGCCATTACAGACATTTACACCACACGCTGCATCCGCAGCAAATAGCATTATGAAGGACCGCACGCATCCTTCATACAAACTCTTCTCCCTCCTGCCATCTGGCAAAAGGCACCGAAGTATTCAGGGTCTCACAACCAGACTATGTAACAGTTTCTTCCCCCAAGTCATCAGACTCCTCAATACCCAGAGCCTGGACTGACACCAACCTACTGCCCTCTACTATGCCTATTGTCTTGTTTATTATTTATTGTAATGCCTGCACTGTTTTGTGCACTTTATGCAGTCCTGGGTAGATCTGTAATTTAGTGTAGATTTTGTGTTGTTTTATGTAGTTCAGTGTAGTTTTTGTATTGTTTCATGTAGCACCATGGTCCTGAAAAACGTTGTCTCGTTTTTACTGTGTGCTGTACCAGTGGTTATGGTCAGAATGACAATAAAAAGTGACTTGACTTGACTTGAAATCTGGAGGAATTGATGTAAATGGGGATGAGATTAAAATAAGACTAATATATAACTAAATGACTGATGATTGGCACAATTTCAGTGAGTGTTTTCCTGTCCTGTACCTCTCTATAACACTCTGACATTATTCATCTTTCGACACATCACGCAGTATTTCCCCTAGAAACTACCACCTAAATATAACCACCATGCACTCAAAATTTCACTTTGACCAGACTTTGTGCTTGTGTTGGACTTCAGACTCAGCATTGGTACTTTCCCCAGATGGTTCTCTTTAGTCCCATTTCTGCTCTTCATGACCGACACTTCCTCTTTCAGACCACCTCTAATCTCTGTTTCTACTCCCTTTGATTAAAAGGTCATTTAATTGGAAGAGGCAGCTGTAAATTTACAGTGGTGCCTTTAACAGCCGTTTTAGATACTGAGATGATACTGGTTGAGGAACAAGTTTCTTCAGGGCTGTTTTCTTTTATTACCTTCAGAATAATGTAATTCATTTTATTTTATGTCAGCGAGTTTAAAAAAAGTACAGTCGACGTTTTGGGCTGAAGTCCTTCCAAAGGGTTTCAGCTCGAAACGTCGACTGTACTTTTTTCCATATATGCTCCCTGGCCTGCTGAGTTCTTCCAGCATTTTGTGTGTGTTGCTCGGATTTCCAGCATCTGCAGATTTTCTCTTGTTTGTAGTTTGACAGCACAAAAGAAACCTCTTTTGTAAAGTGGAAAAGCCGTTCCACTGGGGTGGTTCAATTCCCTCAACCTCGGAAGTCTGGGTACTGCACAACTGTGGTCTTCATTGACTGCAGTGGATGACCATGACTTCTTCTGTGCCTTGTCATGTACTTCATTCTCCATGAAGCATTGCAGAACTGCCGTCCTCGCCATTGGATCTCACTGTTGATCTCAGCCACTCAGTCCGTCAGCATTGACTTAGCATGCCAAGGACAGGCATGTCCCTGTCTCACTGTGGAATGATGCCCACAGGCGACTCTCAGCTGGTTCAGCCTGCCTGTCAAAGTGGTGTACTGGGGTGTGGCTGCTGTCACACGCAAACAGCAACTCGGAGCCACAGGTGAGCTCAGATCTCCTGCCTGGTGGGGATGCAAGGAGAGCGTGCTGCCCCAGAACGGACATGAGCCCCTTTACCGGTGTCAACCCCTCCCTGGCCACCCCACAGAGTAAAGGAATGGGAAAATACCAAATGGAATAGTCCAGCATTCGATCACCATGATTACCTGGACTGGCTGATTAAAAACTGAAGTACTGTTAACAGGTTTAAAGCCCAGAGTCAGGGATTTAATAGTCTTCTTGCTGAGTGTATGTGTGAGGCCAGTGGTAATCCCGTGTTGACCGCCCACACTCACTATCAGCCAGTGATGCTCTCTGGAAAGACGCTAAGCACTTCCCACAGAGAGATTTAATTAACAGTGTGGCTTTTCTATTACAATTGGGAAAAATCCCATAGTGCTTCAACAAGTTATCTATTAAAATTGATTCAGAACAAATAACTAAATTATACTCAACTAGGTGAAAAAAAAGACAAGTTCCTCCTCCTGTCATTAGGCACATCGTACGGCAAGCTTGCAATTTCTTCAGTGTTTGGCTGTTCTACAACGCTGAGTTTCTAACATGACACTCAACCCAGCATGGATGGAACTCATGCAAGGAGCCAGCCGACTTCGAAGCTGGACCTCGTGTTCCGAAGACCAGGTGCGGATGCCGCTACATCACCGACACAGACGTACTCAACTGAACAATGAAACAAATAAAATTCACATGACAGACGCAAGAAGCACACACTCTATCCTGAGCATATTCCTGGAAGGAGATACTGGTTCAAGATTGCTCAAAGTGGAGGAGCATTTGGGATAGCACTAGGTGCATCAAAACCAGGAGCTGCTAGAAGTTCCAGCAAAGCAGCAGAAGGAGAGCACACGTCGACCCACCCACCCATCCCATGAGCTACTTTTCTGTGGAAAAGCCTATGGCCTCCTTCTGGATGCCATCAGCTCTTTCAAAATCTACAGATCCAGAGAGGGAGCAAGTCCCCCTGAAACCGGAGAGACAGCCGAAGAAAAATAAGATGCTGCACTGAAAATTCACCAGTTATTTGTATGATGCTGTAAATAAATCATTTCACAGTAGCACATAGTCCAATTCAAAGTAAATTTATGATCAACGTACATATGTGTCACCATATTCTACTTGAGATTCATTGTCTTTCAGGCATTTACGGGAAAATAAAGAAACGTAATAGAATTTATGAAGAACTCAGTTCTGCAGCTGGATCTTCAACTTCCTCACAGACAGGACCCAGGCTGTAAAAATAGGGGACAAGCTCTCCTCTACAATCACTCACTTCACACCGCAAGCTGTCGGAGCCGTGCTGCCAGGATAATCAAGGACACGACCCACCCAGCCAACACACTTTTCATCCCTCTTCCCTCCGGGAGAAGTCTCAGGAGCTTAAAGACTCGTACAGCCAGATTTGGGAACAGCTTCTTTCCAACTGTGATAAGAATGCTGAACGGATCCTGACCCGGATCTGGGCCATACCCTCCAAATATCCGGACCTGCCTCTTGTTTTTTTTGCACTACCTTACTTTCCATTTTTCTATATTCTATTTATGATTTATAATTTAATTTTTTATATTTACTAGTGTTTACTATTTTTAATATTTAATATTTTGTAATCCAGGGAGCAGGAAGCGCAGAATCAAATATCGCTGTGATGATTGTACGTTCTAGTATCAATTGTTTGGCGACAATAAAGTATAAAGTATAAAGTATAAACAAAGACTGACAATCAAGCAATGTGCAAAAGTGCAGATAAAAAAATTAATACTGAGAACATGAGAGTCCCTGAGTCCCTGAAAGTGAGGTTGTAGGTTATGGAAACAGTTGGGAGTTCAGGTGAGTGAAGTTATCCAGTCCTCTTCAGGAGACTAATGGTCGAAGGGTAATAACTGTCCCTGAACCTAGTTGGGAGGGGTTTTAGGCTCCTGTACCTACTTCTCGATGGCAGCAACAAGAAGACAGCATGACCTGGAAGAGACCATGACCTACGGATGCTGCCTTCTTGTGGCAGCACACGTTGTAGAAGTGCTCAATGGAGGGGCGGGCTTTGCCTGTGATGGATTGGGGTTATCTACCATTTCCTGGGCCATGTTATATTTTGATAAGTATAACAGAGATGCTTGAATACTCAAAGGAAAGGCATTGAAGGGAAACACAATGAACAACTAATGCTAAAAGATAATCAATTGAAATTATCTTAAGTAGATATTATAGTCTTTAAATTCTCAAGTGAACTTATCCTACCTAGATCGTTATTTATGCAAACAGAAGATAAAGAAACATAGCCCAAAAGGAAATATGTAAATGGATGAGGTTCTTCGGAATGTGGGAGTCTGGAAACTCCCTATACATGAAAGTGAAGATTTTCTGAGTAATTATATATATAAAGGGATCTTATCAGTGATGTTTTTTCTTTCGAATTGCTATCTAGGTCAGTCCCAACCTCAGGGCATATTTTTCATGTGCTTTCACCAATGAAAGCCTGCTGCTTAAAAAAAATCTTGAAAAATTAGATAAGTGAAATAAAATAAATATAGCCTTTCTAATAAATCAACCTTTAAGTTACTAAACCATCCGTTGTTTTTCACAACCCTCCTCTTCAGGGCCCTAAATGCCATGATGCAGCTGTACTGAAGTTCAGTTAGAGGTTTTTTATACATCAGTAGTTTCATACAAAGAATCCCATTGATGGTGCTCAGCTGTTTTCATGCAGGGAGATTCATGCAAGGCTGAGTTCTTGATTTCTTTGAAGTCCTCATGCATTATGTCCTAAGCATTAATTTGGCGGCTGAGTTGATGGAAAGGAAGGCAAGTGCAATTTTAGCTTTGATTTTGGGAGGACTAGAATATAAAATCAAGGATATAATGTTGAATCTTAATAAGACATTGATCAGACTACACTTGGAGTATTATGAGCAGTTTTTGTGCCCCTTATGTAAGAAAGGATATGCTGGCAATGGAGAGGGTCCTGAGGAAGTTCACAAGAATAATTCCAGAAATGAAAGGGTTAATATGTGTGAAGCATTTGATGGGGGTTGGGGGCCTGTACTTGCTAAAGTTTAGAAGAATGGGGGGGAGAGTGAATCTTATTGAAAACTATTAAATATTGAAAAGCCTAAAGGATTGGACTTGGAGACGATGTTTTCTCTAGTCAAGGACTGTAGGACGAGAGGGCACAGCCTCAGAATAGAAGGATGTGCCTTTAGAACAGGACTGTGGAGGACTTTTTTTATCCAGAAGGTGGTGCATCTGTGGAATTCATTGCCACAGAAGCCTTTGGAGTCCAATTCATTGGGTATATTTAAAGCAGAGGTTCATATGTTCTTGGTTAGTAAGGGTGTCAAAGGTTATGGGGAGACGGCAGGAAAATGGTGTTGAGAGGGATAATAGAACAGCCCTGATTGAATAGTGGAGCAGACTCGATGGACTGAATGGCTTAACTCTGCTCCTATAACTTAATGGTCTTACGTATGCAGATTCCAGCTAGCATTCTAAAAAGATTTGCCTTTCACGAACCAACGACCTACATCTGACGTGCAGTCACCTAGATAGTTCTCTTCCAGCAGTGCTTCACTTACTGTAAGTGATCTGGATATTAACCAGTGAATAGATGAACCATTGTTGAGTGTCACTCAAGAACAACTCTAGAAGAAAAACAGATAACTATCAGGCCCACCTCAGGCACCCATGAACTACATTGAATTCTTGCACAAAGGAGGGAAAGGGTATTGGGGTCACTTCTACAAAAGTTGGGAAAAGAAAGCAAATGATTACCAATGTGGTCAGAAGTAAGTGACACAGACACAAAATGTAGCATCAAATTACAAAAAAAGTTTAATACAGTTAAAATTAATAAATGATTCAACTTAGAAATTTTGTTGTTTAAAACAATATGCAACAGAACACAATTACGCGTTATCAAAAACATAATTATACAAGTCACGTAATTACCCAATTAGGTGCAGCCCTCAATGTGTTTGATGTTCAACAGACTAATTAGGGTATAGGGGGCTCTAGACAGAGGTAGTACCTTTGATATCTGGCATGCTGCTCCCTACCAGACGGGGTGGACGGGCATTACTGGTCCTCATCCATCTCCTAAATCTTTTGCGTGTTGGCTCCAAGCGCCATACCCCGGTAAACCGCTTCAGCTGGCGGGCTAAACCACGTGAGGGGTTGGTGTTAACACTGCACCACTGGGCGATGGACTTCCACGATGAAGTCACCGGCCGGGGCGGAAAGGTTCTCAGATGAACTGTAACGGCCACATGTTCACGACCAAGGCGAGCCACCTACTTGGAGGAAGTCGGCTGTGGTCAAACCTGGAGAGGGATCGGCTCCGCCAGGTTTCAGACGCCCAAGACACGCCGCATGATGAGCACACCAAAAACCATGGTGCAAAGCTTGTCCTGCCAGCGCCCCGACAACTCCACCAGGAGTTAAGGGCGCAAGAAGAAGAAGAAGACTAATTAACATAACCTGACGATACTTAATCCTCTTCATCATAAATCCAACCATTATGTATCAACATTCATTTATCATTTAAACTCTCATGAGCTTGCCACAGATACAGAGACCCAGACGTGTGTTGAAACAAGTCAGTGAGTCAGAGGCCCGTTGGCATGTCTGAAAGTCAGTGTCTGTAAGTCTGCGAGTCTGGGCCTGTGACTGGAAGTAGCCAGTACAGGGGAGTATCTAAGTGGGTGGCTGCATGGTAGGGAGGGAATGGGCTTATCTTTCTGTTGTTGTTGCTTGTGTTGTTCTGCTGAATAGTGTAGACATGCTTTGTTGGCGCCGGAATCTTGTGAAGGTTCAATGGATAATCAGTTGCGATTGTGACTGTCATGTGACTTGATACAGTTCAGATCATAAATGAATATTGATACATAAGGATGGATTTATGATAAAATCCATTAGCTATTGATAGGTTATATTAATTACATTGTATATCATCAAAGAACTTTGTCCAAATTCCTGAAGCCACGTTAAGGTCTTGCATGTAGGACAGTGAATATTTCAGAAGTCATTAGCAAGCTTTCACTATGATTGCTGCATAGACCTCTTTGCCAAATCAGTCAGTGAGGACTTGGGTCTAAGAGGAGTTACAAGGGTGCCAGCCAGTGGGGTCATTCAGATGAAAGACTCCTTATACATGAATGATGTCACTGTTTTCTGCCCAGGTCCACGGTCAGTCCACAGAGAGACCAGTATCTGCGATCAGCTTCAACTGGCCCAACCAATCCTACATTCCTTCACGGTCAAGTCTGACCACTGAAAGGTGTTCAGATCTGATTTCAAAGAGGCTGAATTTCAAAAAAAAACATTGTTTTATGTGGATTGGGAAGTTCCATCAAAAGTTGCAAATGTGAGAGTGACATTCCCTCTCAATAAATACAAGGAATTCTGCAGATAATGGAAATCGGGAGTAACACACACAAAATGCTGAAGGAACTCAGCAGGTCTGACAGCATCTATGGAAATGAATAAACAGTCAACGTTTTGGGCCAAGAACCTTCTTCAAGATTGGAAAGGAAGGGGGAAGACACCAGAATAAAAAGGTGGGGTGGGGGTGAGGTGAAAGGAAGGAGGAGAAGGACTCCCTCTCGATGGTTTGCAAGAACCTGGTCAGAAAGTGAAAAGTGTTCTTGTTGCTGTCCCCAGAAGAGATGAGAACATGCCCTGCTCCCTCTGTGTTGCAGTCACCTGAGCCATCTACCATTTCATTTGAGGATACAGGATGGAACATGATCAAGGATTACAATGCCCAAGTCCTCAGATAATGAGGGGAAAAGCATACCCAATATCATCCTCATTCTGTTGGCTACCTTTGTGCTTGGTTGCATCAAGCTGTGAATAGGACTAAAGTTCACAATTACCAAGTGTTATTATGTGTTGGTGTTATTCCAGTCTCCAGCATTGCAAATGTTAGACCTGACCTCATTGCCTTGCAATGTTCCATTCCATTGGACTTTGCCACACTATTGGTCTTTCAGAGAAAGCTTTCTGCAGACCACAAGTCCATCAGGAAATGGTCAACATAAAACTTCTTGCAAGAGAAGGACATGATGGGTCCTGTGGAGCAGGTTCCCTAGCAGCCTGTCAAAACTGTTAAATAGGGTGAGAGGGGAAAGAGTTAAGAAGGACCTGAGATACAACTTTTTGTACACAGAGGGTGGTAAGCATATGGAGTGACCTGCCAGAGGAAATGGTTGAGGTATGCACAGTAGCACTTGGATAGATACAAACTTCATCAAGACTGGAAAAATGATGTGGAATCAGAGTAAGAAAGTGTCGGGAGGGGAGGGAGAAACACAAGGTGAGAGGTGAAACCGGGAAGGGGAAGGGTGAAGTAAAGAGCTGGGAAGTTGACTGGTGAAAGAGATACAGGGTTGGAGAAGGGGGAATCTGATAGGAGAGGACAGAAGGCCATGGAAGAAAGAAAAGGGGGAGGAGCACCAGAGGGCAGTGATAAGGTGAGAGAAGAAAATGGGAAGGGGGAATGGTGATGGGGTGGGGGCAATACCGGAAATTCAAGCAATCGACTTTCATGCCATCAGGCTGGAGGCTACCCAGACAGAATATAAGGTGCTGCTCCACCAGCCTGAGTGTGGCCTCATTGCAACAGTAGAGGAAGCCATGGGCTAACATGTTGGAGTGGGAATGGGAAGTGGAATATAAATGCAGGAAGCAACACACGTAAAAGTTGCTGGTGAACGCAGCAGGCCAGGCAGCATCTCTAGGAAGAAGTACAGTCGACGTTTCGGGCCGAGACCCTTCGTCAGGACTAACTGAAGGAAGAGCTAGTAAGAGATTTGAAAGTGGGAGGGGGAGGGAGAGATCCGAAATGATAGGAGAAGACAGGAGGGGGAGGGATGGAGTCACGAGCTGGACAGGTGATTGGCAAAAGGGATATGAGAGGATCATGGGACAGGAAGCCTAGGGAAAAAGAAAGGGGGGGAAGCCCAAAGGATGGGAAAGGGGTATAGTGAGAGGGACAGAGGGAGAAAAAGGAGAGAGAGAAAAAGAATGTGTGTATATAAATAAATAACGGATGGGGTACGAGGGGGAGGTGGGGCATTAGCAGAAGTTAGAGAAGTCAATGTTCATGCCATCAGGTTGGAGGCTACCCAGACGGAATATGAGGTGTTGTTCCTCCAACCTGAGTGTGGCTTCATCTTTACAGTAGAGGGGGCCGTGGATAGACATATCAGAATAGGATTGGGATGTGGAATTAAAATGTGTGGCCACTGAGAGATCCTGCTTTCTCTGGCGGACAGAGTGTAAGTATTCAGCAAAACGATCTCCCAGTCTGCGTCGGGTCTCGACAATATATAGAAGGCCACATCGGGAGCACTGGATGCAGTATATCACCCCAGCCCACTCACAGGTGAAGTGTCACCTCACCTGGAAGGACTGTCTGGGGTCCTGAATGGTGGCAAGGGAGGAAGTGTAAGGGCATGTTTTCCAGCATCTGCAGAATTCCTCGTGTTTATGATGATAATATTGCAGCTCTTTTAAATTCTGGGTAGACCACACTTGGAACATTGTGTTCAGTCCTGGTCACTTCATGAGGAAGCTTTAGAAAGGGTGTAGAAGACACTTATTGGGATGCTGTATGGATTAGAGTAAAGGTTTTATGAGGCAAGGTTGAGTGAGCTAGGGGCTTGTACTAGTGAAGGAGTACGGCAGGCAACTTGACAGAGGTGTTTCAGTTCATAAGAGACATAGATAAAGTGGACAGCCAGTACCTTATTCTCAAGGTGGCAATGGCTAGTATAAGAGGGAATAATTTTAATGTGATTGTAGGAAAGAATGGGGGAATGTTAGAGGTAGTTTTTTTTATTAGAATGTTGTACATGAATGGAACGCACTTCCGGGGTGGTAGTAGAGGCAGATACATTAAGGGCAATTAAGAGACTAAGTGCCTGTGTGGAAGACAAGAATTTAATAATCTTGGAGTGGGTAAAAGGTCAGCAAAACAAAGTGGGCCAAAGGAGCTATATTGTGCTCTAACATTCTATGTTCTTTTATTTAAAAAAAAACAACTTCAATTTCTACAATGCTTTGTGTAATTTCATCAGACTTCATACAGAATTGTGCTGAAAAGGTAATCTTCAAACTCTGGCTTCAGCTGTCTGAGGTACCTTTCTGCTATAAGCAGGGTTCGATTGTTCCCGTGACCAAGAAGAATGTGGTAACCTGCCTCAATGACTATCATCCAATAGTACTAACAACCACGGTGATGAATTGCTTTGAGAGGTTTGTCACGAAGCATGTCAAGTCCTGCTTGAGAAGTGACCTGGATATGCTCCAATTTGCCTGCCACCACAACAGGTCAATAGCAGGTACCATTTCATTCGCCCTTCATTCAACTCTGGAACACCTGGACAATGAAGATGCATAAATCAGAATGCTCTTCATTTGACTATAGCTCAGCTTTCAACACTATCATCTCCTCAAATCTCAACATTAATCTCCAAATTCTGGACTTGATACCTTCCTGCACAACTGAATCCTTGATTTCCTCACTTTCTGGCCCTAGTCAATACAGATTGGCAACATCTCCTCCACAATCACCATCAGCCTGAGTGCACTACAAAGCTGTGGGCTTAGACCCTTACTTCACTCACTTCATATCTATGATTGTGTGGCTAAGTATAACTCCAATGCCATCTCATATTTAAGGTTGCTGATGACATGACTCATGTTGGAACAATACACATACACAGTAAATGGTAGGGCACTGAGGAGTGCGGAGGAACAAAGAGATCTGGGAGTTCAAATACATAATTCCCTGAAAGTGGCGTCACAGGTAGACAGGTTTGTAAAGAAGGCTTTTGGCATCCTGGCATTCATAGATCAAAGTATTGAGTATAGGAGTTGGGATGTTATGGGGAGGTTGTATAAGACATTGGTGAGGCCAAATTTGGAGTATTGTGTACAGTTCTGGTCACCTAACTATAGGAAAGATATCAATAATATTGAAATAATGCAGAGAAGATTTACTAGGATGTTGCCAGGTCTTCAAGAGTTGAGTTATAGGGAAAGATTGAACAGTTTAGGACTTTATTCCTTGGAGCGTAGAAGAATGAGGGGAGATTTGATAGAGGTTTACAAAACTATGAGGGGTATAGACAGAGTAAATGTGAATAGGCTCTTTCCACTTAGATTAGGAGAGATAAATACGAGAGGATATGGCTTTAGGTTGGAAGGGGAAAGGTTTAGGGGGAACATTAGGGGGAATTTCTTCACTCAGAGAGTGGTGGGAGTGTGGAACGAGCTGCCATCTGAAGTGGTAAATGGGGACTCACTTTAAGCTTTAAGAATAAATTGGATAGGTACATGGATGGGAGAGGTCTGGAGGGTTATGGACTGGGTGCAGGTCAATGAGACTAGCGGAATAATGTTTCGGCACAGACCAGAAGGGCTGAATGGCCTGTTTTCTGTGCTGTAGTGTTCTATTGTTCTATGGTTCTAAAAGGAAGCGATGAATCGACATATAGGAGGGAGACTGAAAATTTGGATGAATGGTGCTGTACCGACAAGCTTTCACTCAAGGTCAGCAAAACCAAAGTTCTGATGATTGTCTACAGGAGGAAGAAGATGGAGGTCTTTGAGGGAATCCTCATTGGAGGATCAGAGATCGAGAGGGTCAGTAACTTTAATTTCCTTGTTGTTATCGTATTGTAGGATCTGTTCTGGGAGCAGCTTGTAAGTGCCATCACAATAAAGGCATAATTATAAAAGTCTGCATAGATCTGACGTGTTACCAGAAACATCGACAAGTTTCTATAGATGCATAGTGGAGAATGTCCTTACTGGTTGCATCACAGCCTGGTACGGAGATACTCATGCTCAGGAATGGAAAAGTCTACAGAAAGGGGTGCATATTTTATGCGCACAATCTGTCTTTTGCACAAAAGTTGTTTGTCAATCTTTATGTATGGTTTCTCAAATATTCTATTGTATTTATTTTCCTGTAGGTGCCTTCAAGAAAATGATTTTCAAGGTAGTATATGGAAACATACGCGTACTTTGATCATTACTTTTACTTTGACTTTAACATTCAAAGGGAAATGAACGAGATGTATTTGAAAAATACAGTTGTGCTACCTGATCACTGAAAATGTTTGACAGGTTATTTAGCTGGCTTGCTGTTAACCTTTCATATTTAGAAATTTTTTTCAAGATTATGGTATCCATGTATATTGATGATCATTCATCCATTATACCAGTTAATCTAGAATATAGAATATTACACCACCATACAGATGCTCAGGCACTCGATGTTATGCCTCCTTTTAAACTACTCTAAGATCAACGTAATCCTTCTCTCCTACATAACTCTCCACTTTTCTATCATCCATGGGACTATGTAAGAGTTTCTTAAATGCCACTAATGTATTAGCCTCTGCTACCATCCTGGCAGGGCATTCTGCACAGTCACCACTCTGCATAAAGAACTCTGGCATTTCCCCAATAATTTCCTTCAATCGTCTTATCAATGGGTGCTATAACTATAAGGGATTGGCTGTGTTAAAGATACTGTAACTTCTTTTTCTAGAACTTACATGGTTTTTGCAAGAAAGAACAGTGTATTTTTTCCCTTCCTCATTGATTGCTAAACACATTCAGAAATTTTTTTGTGCGAAGATACCCAAAGCCTCACTGAATACCAACGTCTTTGCATCTCCCACCATTTAAAAATGCTCTACTGTTCTATTTTGGGAATGAAGTGGATTTTCCTCTCCAGATTATATATACAATGTTCTCCTCTATTCACTAAGCCTGTTTCTATCCCCTGGAAGCTTCTCTGCAAGCCTCTGATAGTCCACAAAGTCACCTCACTCTGTACCTACAGGAAATGCACCACTCACAGAAGACCGGAACCTCTCCAGGCTCTGATACCTTCAATATTTAGACTGGAACTCTGCAGCCGAGTCATTTATTTCTGCTGTTAAGCAATGATTATAATTTTATCCAGGCAGCTCTGCATCAGTGCACTGTTATCTCAATGCCATCACTTCTTGGGGAAAATATTTGCGTCTTAGTTTCATTTTCAATTCTTCTTCAGGTAATGGAATTCAGAAGTATGTTTGGATCAAGTCAACATTGAAATGCAGTTGGAATTGGAAAAAAAAGGTATGTACAGCTTTCCATCCAGTTAACATAAGATAGAGAAAAATGTAAAATCAAGGAACTACGTAAAGAACACTGGCCAATTATTTAGATGATATTATTAAATATGGGCAATAAGCATACCCCCACAGTGACATTGACCACCAATTAATAATGCCCTTGTGCAGCACTTAACAACTCCCCTCAATGACTACCAACAATGTCAACCCCTACTCCATGCTGATGTGACACAATTTTGGATACCCTGATGTCTACTGAGTAACTTGATGTTGCCCCATCTTGTCTCAAGGAGGCTGATCATCTCCTGAAACTCTTTCGGAGACAGCAAAGTGCCAGATCACTCAATTGGCTCAATCGGCCTGAAAGATCACAATCAAACTGTAGATCACATGCTCCAACAGTACCAGAACCACATTAGAAAGAAAACGATTTGAAAGAAGCAGTTTCTTGGACCACCCTGAGGATGTTTGCTGTATTTTGACTCATATTTTGGTATCCCATCAGATGAGTTAAGACCACTTTGTTCTGGAAATGCTACACCAATTGTGTCTCAAGACAATCTGATCCAAGTTCTCCTACAAGGCTCTAAAAGGGAGAATACGATAATGTCATCCCTTGCTTAAAGAAAGCAAGTACTGCATGGAAATAATCCCTGTATTCCTGAGGATGAAATTGCATTCAGGCCACAATAATCTCCATGCTATGAAATGCTCAGTCAACATACAATAGTTTGACTCAATGGTAAATGTCATTTATTCTGAGTTAATATTCTTCAAATAACTGAAGTAGAAGTTATTGTCTTATGCACACGTACACATATGCAAAGATGGAATGAAAAAATACTTGGTAAATTGTTAAATTGGTTTATTGTTGTCATACGTACTGGGTGAGGTAGAGTGAAAATATTTTCTTGTATCCTGTCTGTATAAATTAATTCATAATAACAGTGCATTAATGTATGTCATGTGTGAAGCCAAGCAGAGCTGCAGAACGGATGATGTTAATGAGAGAGATAACGAGAGACAACGGAGAGCCATTCAAAATGCTAATAAGAGAGAAGAGAGAGATAATGAGAGAGAGACACATAATTCAGTATGTGGCGTCTGCCACAGACAGGTTGCTTTGAACCTGAACTGTTCATTAACAATCCTGCTGAGACAATAGGAAGTGTGAAGTTTGATGGACAGGTGATACCCCATCAGGGGGATAAAAATAGCGGGTTTGCTAAGGCACAAGACACACGCCACGAGACCTTGGAAAGAGCATTGTGCCCCACAAGTTGGTGGGAATTTAGAGGACTGATTCGCGGGAATCGGTCAGAGGCTCACAGGGTGTAAAGGTACGACCGGTGGGGTCCTGTTGTGTGTCCGCCCTTGCCTGGGTGCCGGGTTCACCACGGAAGAACGGTCGCAAACGGAACGGAGAGGTCACAGTCAGTGACCACAGTGGGATCAGAAGGCATCGAAAGGTTCGCCTGAAACCTCAACTGTATCTCTCACTCTCTCTCTCTCTCTCTCTTTCTCCAACGGTACAACAACAGCGATGACTTCGAACTACACTGGACTGAACTGAACTCTGCTTCACCTTAAGACTGATCATTTTACCCCTAGACTGCGATAGAGCTTGGCTGATTCCTATTACCCTGTTTCTGTGTATATGTGTATACTATCATTGCTAACTTGTTACATTTGTATCCTTGCGGTTAGTGTACTGTATTACTTATCTTTGTTAATAAAACTTTCTTAGCTTCTAGTAATCACAGACTCCAACGAGTGTTGCATTTCTGCTGGTTTGGCAACACAATTGCGGGGTACGTAACATAAGTGGGGGCTTGTCCGGGATTTTGAACACCAACATTGGGACTGGTTAAATTGATTGGGTTAAATTCCCAGATAAAAAAAAAAGGGCAAACAGCAGAAATGGAGATTGAGGAATTTCTAAAGGTGCCAAACTTGGAGGCATTAGAGGATGTCAAGAAAGCAGAATTGGCACTGTTGCAAAAAGGTTGAATCTTTTGAAGAGGAAGCAGGCAATGAGGAGAGCGGAGATGCACAGAGCCATCGCTGAGTATTATGTATCTAAAGATGTGTTTCCCCACGGGGAGCTGGAGGCTTCTCAACATATGAATTTAAAAACTCAAACACGAGGAAATCTGCAGATGCTGGAATTTTAAGCAACACACATCAAAGTTGCTGGTGAACGCAGCAGACCAGGCAGCATCTCTAGGAAGAGGTACAGTCGACGTTTCGGGCTGAGACCCTTCATCAGGACTAACTGAAGGAAGAGCTAGTAAGAGATTTGAAAGTGGGAGGGGGAGGGAGAGATCCAAAATGATAGGAGAAGACAGGAGGGGGAGGGATGGAGCCAAGAGCTGGACAGGTGATTGGCAAAAGGGATATGAGAGGATCATGGGACAGGAAGCCTAGGGAAAAAGAAAGGTGGGGGGGAAGCCCAAAGGATGGGAAAGGGGTATAGTGAGAGGGACAGAGGGAGAAAAAGGAGAGAGAGAAAAAGAATGTGTGTATATAAATAAATAACGGATGGGGTACGAGGGGGAGGTGGGGCATTAGCGGAAGTTAGAGAAGTCAATGTTCATGCCATCAGGTTGGAGGCTACCCAGACGGAATATAAGGTGTTGTTCCTCCAACCTGAGTGTGGCTTCATCTTGACAATAGAGGAGGCCGTGGATAGACATATCAGAATTGGAAAGGGACGTGCAGATTTTCTCGTGTTTGCATTTATAAATGCAGGAAATTGGGACTAGTTTAGTAGGCACCATGGTTTCCATAGACCTATTGGGCAATAGGGCCTGTGTCTATGCATAAAGAAAGATCGTGGCCAGAACCTATCGAAAAGCACCAAGACCTGATGGCAAAGGAAGGGGCCCTACACATCTGTTCATTGGCACAAAGGTTAAGTCTCACTTCCAAGGCATTCTTCCCACCAGAGAACTATGATGAGGATGAGAAAATCGCCCACACCCTTGTGTATTGTGTCTTTGCAGCGAAGGCCTGAGAAAAGAGGCAAGGGCCCTTGTTGTTCTCCACCCCAAGCCGCTCTGTTAACAAAGGATTCCCTAATCTATGGGCTGTTTCCAGAGACAAACACCAAGTGCTGCTCAATAAAAGATGCTCTTTAGATTCCACATCCCTGTTGGTTTTCCGGTACAATGTTGAATGTAGAATAGGGCATGTACTTTGAACTTTAAAATAAGATCGGAGAACATACGTGGCCTGTCCTGCTGCATATCTCCAGGATTTTCGGGTTTTATTTTTATGATTTTCACTGTTATGTATTTCTTCTGTACACATTTTTATGAATGAAATGGTGGATAATACCATGATCCTTCTCTGTTTTCTGTGCCCATGAGGTAGATTTGATTTTACAACAGTAGAGAATGTCGCTTGTTCTCCCATTGGTAATCTCCACGTCATTTTTTCGGATATGTGACAAACTGCCCATTGGAAAGACTTCTCCTGAGCTAGCTTTTATTGTCTGACTGGAAAATGTGTGAGCTGGTGTCACAGAGTTCATCGCGTTGGTGCTGCATTGATTTAACACGGTTGTACTGAGCTGCTGAGGGTTTTGTGGTTAAGAAGGTTTGGGTTTGCACAGACACAAATGCAAATTTTTCAGCATTGTTGCAGTGCTTCTGAGATCTGAGGTGAGTGAGCTTGAGGTAGCATCTACCCATGATGCTGCTATTCAGTGATTTCTTGTGTGCCAACAGCACGTAAGAAATCACTTGTCAGCTTATATAGTAAGCTCACAGTGACATTGGATACTGTGCTTTTCAGGGCCTGAAGATGGGTCTTGGTTCAAAACATTAACTGTTTACTCATTTCCATTGATGCTGCCTGACATGCTGTGTTCCTCCTGTATTTTGTGTGTGTTGCTTTGGATTTCTAGCATCCGCACAATATCTCGTATTTATGTGTTACAACAAAGCCACTTCTATTTAATTTTTTAAAATGATTGTAACTCTTCTCATAAGATTTAGTTTGAAAGGCAGATTGCCAGAGCATAGATGAAATTAATTGCCAACGGACATAAACTGAGGGATTGATTCCCCTGAGTACAGATTTTATGTGGCAGAGAGTTGTATTCTAGGGTAGAGCGCACCAGCAGTCATTTAGAGATGAAAGCACTGCAATTTTATTGTTATGTCTTCTCTTACCCTGATTTTCCCTCACCTTCATAAACAAGAGAAAACCTGCAGATGCCGGAAATCCAAGCAACACACGCAAATGCTGGAGGAACTCAGCAGGCCAGGCAGCATCTATGGAAAAGAGCATAGTTAACGTTTTGGGCCAAGACTCTTCAGCAGGATTGGAGAAAAGAAGATGAGGAGTGGACTTAAAAGGTGGGGGAGGGAGGGAGTAACACAAGGTGATAGGTGGAACCACCAGGGGGAGGAGTGAAGTAAAGAGCTGGGAAGTTGATAGGTGAAAGAGATACAGGGCTGGAGAAGGGGGAATCTAATCAGAGTGGACAGAAGGCCATGGAAGAAAGGAAAGTGGGGTGGAGCACCAGAGGAAGGCGATGGGCAGGCAATGAGATAAGGTGAGAGAGGGAAAAGGGGATGGGGAATGGTGAAGGAAGGGGATGTTACTGGACGTTCAAGAAATCAAATTTCATGCCATCAGGTTAAAGGCTACCCAGACAGAATATACAGTGGAAGAGGCCATGGATAGACATGTCAGAACAGGAATGGGAAGTGGAATTAAAATGGGTGGCCATTGGGAGATCCCACTTTTTTCTGTTGGACAGAGCATAGGTGCTCAGTGAAGCAGTCTCCCAATCTACGTCGGAACTCACCGATATACAGGAGGCCACGCTGGGAGCACTGGTGGATAAGCTGGAGAGAGCTTATCTACTGATGTCTACTATAAACCTACGGACTCTCACAGCTACCTGGAATATACCTCTTCCCACACTGTTATTTGTGAAAATGACATTCTGTTCTCTCAATTCCTCCATCTCTGCTGCATCTGCTCTCAGGATGAAACTTTTCATTGCAGAACGAAGGAGATGTCCTCCTTCTTCAAAGAAAGGGGCTTCCCTACCTCCACCATCAATGCTGCCCTCAACCTCATCTCTTCCATTTCACTCACGTCTGCTCTTACCCCATCCTCCCGCCTCCCTACCAGGATAGGGTTCCTCTTGTCCTCACCTACCAACCCACCAGCCTCCACGTACAACACATAATTCTCTGGAACTTCCTCCATCTCCAACAGGATCCCACCACTAAGTACATCTTTCCCTCCCCCCGCCCCCACTTTCTGCTTTCCACAGAGCTTGCTCTCTACACAACTCCCTTGTCCATTCATCCCTCCCTACTAATCTCCCTCCTGACACTTATCCTTCCAAGCGGAACAAGTACTATACCTGCCCCTGCACCTCCTCTCTCACTACAAGTCAGGGCACCAAACAGTCCATTCTGGCAAGGCAACACTTCACCTGCGAGTCTGTTGGGGTCATATACTGTGTATGGTACTCCCAGTTGTCCTTCTGTCTGTAGGCGAGATCCGATGTAGATTGGAAGACCGCTTCACTGAGCACCTATGCACCATCTGCCAGAAAATGCAGGATCTCCCAGGGGCCACCCATCTTAATTCTACTTCCTATTCCCATTCCATATGTCTATCCATGGCCTCCTCCATTGTCATGATGAGGTCACACTCAGGATGGAGGAACAACACCTTATATTCCATCTGGGTAGCCTCCAACCTGACGGCACAAACTTCCGGTAATGCCCCCCCCCCACCCTTCACCATATGCCCATCCCCTTTTCCCTCTCTCACCGGTAGCACTCACATCTATGGTGATGAAATGCTTTGGGAAGTTGGTCATGACCAGACTGAACTCCTGCCTCAGCAAAGACCTGGACCCATTGCAATTTGCCTATCGCCACAATAGGGCTATAGCAGATGCAATCTCAGTGGCTCTTCACACGGCCTTAGACCACCTGGACAACACAAACACCTATGTCATTGACTATAGCTCAGCATTTAATACCATTATTCCCATAATCCTGATTGAGAAGTCACAGAACCTGGGCCTCTGTACCTCTCTCTGCAATTGGATCCTTGACTTCCAAACCAGAAGACCACAAACTGTGTGGATTGGTGATAATATCTCCTCCTCGCTGACGATCAACACAGGTGTACCTCAGGGGTGTGTGCTTAGCCCACTGCTCTACTCTCTCTATACCCATGACTGTGTGGCTAGGCATAGCTCAGATACTATCTATAAATTTGATGATGATACAACCATTGTTGGTAGAATATCAGGTGGTGACGAGAAGGCGTACAGGAGCGAGATATGCCAACTAGTGGAGTGGTGTTACAACAGCAATCTGGCACTCAGCATCAATAAGACGAAAGAGCTGATTGTGGACTTCAGGAAGGGTAAGACAAAGGAACACATACCAATCCTCATAGAGGGATCAGAAGTGGAGAGAATGAGCAGTTTCAAGTTCCTGGGTGTCATGATCTCTGAGGATCTAACCTGGTCCCAACATATCGATGTAGTCACAAAGAAGGCAAGACAGCAGCTATACTTCATTAGGAGTCTGAAGAGACTTGGTATGTCAACAAATACACTCGAAAACATCTATAGAACTTCTATAGAATGGAGGGCATTCTGACAGGCTGCATCACTGTCTGGTATAGGGGCTACTGCACAGGACCAAAAGAAGCTGCAGAGGGTCGTAAATTTAGTCAGCTCCATCTTGGGTACTAGCCTACAAAGTACCCAGGACATCTTCAAGGAGCGGTGTCTCAGAAAGGCAACGTCCATTATTAAAGACATCCAGCAACCAGGCCATGTCCTTCTGTCACTGCTACCATCAGGTAGGAGGTGCAGAAGCCTGAAGGCACACACTCAGCGATTCAGGAACAGATTCTTAAATACAGAGGAGAAGTCAGGGGTAAGTTTTTTATGCAGAGAGTGGTGAGTGCGTGGAATGGGCTGCCAGCGACAGTGATGGAGGCGGATATAATAGGATCTTTTAAGAGAGTCCTGGACAGGTACATGAGTAAGGACATGTTCGGCATAGCTTAGTGGGTCGAAGGGCCTGTATCGTGCTGTAGGTTTTCTATGTTTCTATGTTTCTTCCCCTCTGCCATCTGATTCCTCAATTGACCCATTGGACACTACATGTTTTAAATATATATTATTTCTGTTCTTTGCACAATTTTAATCTATTTAATATATGTCTACTGTAACTGATTTACTTATTTATTATTCTATTATATTATTTTGTTTTATTTTGAACTGCTGCTGCTAAGTTAACAAATTTTATGACACAAGCCGGAGATAATAAATCTGATTGTGATTCCGATTCTGATTCCTTGCCTGCCCATTGCCTCCCTCTGGTGCTCCTCCCCTTTTCTTTCTTCCATGGCCTTCTGTCCTCTCCGATTGGATTCCCCCTTCTCCAGCCATGTATCTCCTTCACCAATCAACTTCCCAGCTCTTTACTTCACCCCTCTCTCTCACAGCTTAACCTATCACCTTGTCTTTCTCCCTCTCCTTTCCCCACCTTTTAACACTACACATTTTTTTTTACTCCAGTCCTGCTGATAGGTCTCGGGCCAAAACATCGACTGTACTCTTATGCATAGATGCTGCCTGGCCTGCTGAGTTCCTCCAGCATTTTGTGTGTGTTGATCCCCACTCCTTCATGACAGATTTTTACATGACATTGCATACGGTTGTGCTCATGGGGAGAGTACTGCGATGACCCAACAGCTGTGAGGCATTCCTGCAGCTTTCCAGCAAGAGCAACTGAGAATACATGAATCTGTGTGCAATAGGCCACATTATCTTATTTTAATTAATTTTGCCCAATTTTGTAATTTTAATGGTCTGCCAAGGAAGGCCATATCAAGTTCATCATAAGGAGGTGAAATCCAGTTTCCAACCAATAATAAAGGGGTTGAGTGGGAAAATAAATCAATCATAATTGAATAGCAGAGCAGACTTGATGGGCCAAATGGCCCAATTCTCCCCATGTGCCATATGATTTTATGGTCTTAAACCTTTCAAGAATATTTTACCCATGCTCACAGGTTTCACACTTCTGCACAAGCTTCATTAATTTTTCATTAAAATCTATATTTTAATCTATCTGAATCATGAGAGTGAGCATCAAATAACCAGGTAATTGTTTATTGAACATTTTTACATGGAGAAAACAAATGATGCATCATTCAACATTCAGCCAGAAGTAGTCTGGTGGAAGAAGTGGGCCAGCTGGTGGTGTAGTGGCATTAGCACTGGACTTCTAGGCAGATGGTCATGAGTTCAAACCCAGACGGGTCCCAACCGCAGTATCTGCACAGAAGAAAGGCCTGTCAAACTACTTCTGTATCTTGCCATGAAAACGTTATGGACCCTAGAGTCGATGAGGTCATGGAGAGTCAGACTTGACTTAATTTCTGAAAGTAGTAAAGCATGGGCTCAAATGGAGCTGAAGGGTTTGAAATAAATTAATCCATTAGGACAGGAACCTATAAATGGAGCATGGGTTAATCTTTGTGAAGCATTGAAAACCAAGCTGAGGAGCGAAACAATCTGGGGAGATTCCAACAGTTTATTACATAGAATCTATTTCCTTTTTTTCAGAAAAAGCAACTAAAGAGCCAATATCCATATCCCAGTAACACACACAAAATGCTGGAGCAACTGAGCAGGCCAGGAGGCATTGATGGAAAAGAGTATTGTCGATGTCTTGGGCTAAAACATCAGCTATACTCTTTTCCATTGATGCTGCCTGGCCTCCTGAGTTCCTCCGGCATTTTGTATGTGTTGCTTGGATTTCCAGCATCTGCAGATTTTCTCTTGTCTGTGATCCATATCCCAGTAAACCGTAGTTATATAACATTTTACGTAACAAATATTGCTTTATGGATGGCTGTGCAAAAACAGCAGCTTAGGAAGGTTGACCAAACATATGGAGGCATAGATCAGATATGAACAGGCTCCCTATAGAAAGTGCAATAGGACTATTAAAACAAAAGCTTCGCACCATCTTAAAAGTTTCTGCCCCAGTTAATCTGATCAACTATTCTAGTTAGTCCACCAACACCTGACCCCCCCCCCACTTAACCTCCCCTATCTATTCCCTACACTGTAAACACTTCTTATAAAGCAGCATTTTGATAAAGCAAACAGTTGCTTTGGATTTCCAGCATCTGCAGAAGTTCTCGTGTTTATGATTTACCACTTTTTATGATGCTATTCACATTGTAAATACAGTACATGCTGGTATTTATGTATTTTTGCATATTTTTCCACATTTGTACTTTAACATCTAGCTTTTTTTTACATAATTCATTATTCTTTATAATTATTGAATGGCGTTTGTTTTTGTTGCATGTCGTGCCAACACACCACAGCAACTTCCTAATACATATAAATGTATGTGGTGAATAAAGTTGATCCTTAAAGGAGGATGGAAAGGTGAAGTAAGGAAAGAAATTCAGAAGGGAATTCTGGCAAGATAGACTCCTCAGGTGGCTAAGATAGCATAGAGGCAGGGTGGAAATTCACACCAGATTCTGAGAAAGGAAGAGTCAAAGGGAAAAAAAAAACACTCTGGAAATGTGCAGAGCTGGACTTTTATTGGCAGCTCAGAAAAGGCCTGAGAGGAACTATGAGAGAAGCCTGAAGATAAAAACATGAGATATTAGAGAATGCCAATACAACAAGAGAAATAAAACAGAACACTGTATAAGAGGTCAAGCATCCATTAGCTTATTGTGATTAGGTACAGAATTATGGACTGGAAAGTCCACATTCAGTCAATTGTGTCTCTGATAGATCTAATCTGGCAGCCTTACTGACAGATTGAGGCTGAGTCAAGGAGACACGTAATACTGTTTGCTTATGCTACCAGTGGCCTTTAGTAAAATATCACATTGACCAATTTACGTCCAATGGAATTTAAAATGAATTATCACTACAATTTAGTTCTTCTTAAATAGTTAAGAAAGAAATATAAATCGTTAAGAACAAAGCTGCCGGTGGGCATTACTGAGTGAAGTCCATCACATTCATTTTCAATCTCAGGCCAAGTACCAAAATCCTGCAAGCTACCGTCTCTGGGCTCACATGATAGAACATAATACATAGAATATTATAGCACAGTATAGGCTCTTTTGCCCTCAATGTGGTGTTGACCTTTTAATCTACTCGATATCAATCTAACCCTTCCCTCCTACATAGCCCTCCATTTTTCTGTTATCCAACTGCCTATCTAAGAGTTTTCTAAATGCCCCTAATGTATCTGCTTCAACCCCCTCACTATCCTTGGGAGGGATCCACCAGTTACCTCTGACATTGCCACCGTACAATGCTCCAGCACCTGAAAATTATGCTCCCTTGTAATGGCCATTTCTGCCCTAGGAAAAAGTTACTGGCTCTCCATGCGATCTATGCCTCTTATTACCTTGTACACCTCTATCAAGTTACATCCAAAGAGAAAAGTCATAGCTTTCTCAAACTTTCTTCATGGGACAAAGATAAAATTTAAAAGCAAAATTTCTTGTTTGTCTTTGGTAAAGATAAAGTTTAGTGGGATTTGTGTTTGAATAAGTGTGAAATCCAGTAACAACAATTGCAGGGTAATAAATATTGTAAAAAACAATAAAATGACTGAATGAGAAAGCTGCAAAAATACACGTCAAGAGGGAAAGCTGGTAGATAAGTGCTGATGCAACTGATTCAGACAGTAAGAACAACAAAGGGAAAGTATACCAAGATATCTTGGCAAATGCAATCTTACTGATTTCATATAAGCTCTATCAGTGTTTCGTCTATATTTCTAAGCTGACATACCAAATATAGAACTGAACCCGTGTGAATGGCAGATAACTCAACAACTGTTTTATTATCATTCCAATTTTCATGATACATCACATAACATTAGATGTTTACCATATATGGCTTACAACTACAATCAGTACTGAGATTCGAGGGGCAAGATGGGCTGAAGAGTTTAAAAGTAATTAATCCATCGTGGGATAAAATTTGTGGAACAGTGGAAACCAACTATGGAATGAAGGATGCTGGATAGATTCTGAAAGACCATTACATGAAATTCAATTTTGTTTTTTCAAAGAAAAGCAAATTGCATTCATATAAAGCCACCTTCATGACAAATCTTGCAATATGCTCTCAGGATTGCTGCATAAATCAGGAGTTTAGGAGGCAAAATCAAACTTCAGTGGAAGTGATTCTTTTTCCTGTAACATTTATTGGTGGTTGGCAGACCAACATAAGATGCATTACCGCCACCTACCATGTTGGAGTGTGGAGTAAAAAGACAGGAAGTATTGTAACTCAATCACACACACACACACACGCACACACACACACAATAACTCAAATAATATTAAAAAGTCTAATGATTTTCAGAAAGTCAAATACACACTTATTTACATTACCATGGCAGTGCTATCCGAATAACCTTTCCATGTTAAACTCTACTGTCCCAAAGATCACAATTTAGTAATTAGATGTTTCCTTTACACCTCACAGGAACTATATTCAAACAATATATACTACGCCATTTCTTGACAAGTATCCTCCCTAACAGGCACCTGTATCATGCATATTAATTCTGAACAGGGAATTATTCAGCCTAGTATATCCAACACATAAACATGAAAGTATAAATTCTTCTTTCCTTTTATAGCCATCTCCTCACTGAGTTCTCACTGTCCTCTTTAATTTTATATAAATACTGACCTTTCTTTTCCCTATCCAACTTTGTTGCCACAGTGATTGAACAGACCTTTTCAATTATGGCTTTCATCTCCCATTTATTCAAAGGCAACACTACATTTATATCCTTAATTTTAAGTGATTGCTTGGCAAGAATGTCTGCCACCTCATTTCCTTCAAACCCAACTTGGGCAGGAATCCTTATGAAATGTATACACAGCCCTAGACCCTGTAGCCTCAACAGATGTTGTCAAATCTCAAGAAGAACGTCCAGCCTACAATTTGAAGAACCTGATTTAATAGATAAGACCAAGAATGAATGAGAACACAGACGTACATAATCAGGGCATACTTCTTCAACTTCTTCAAAGGCTAAAATGATAGCAACCATCTCAGACATGAATACTGATACTTTGCCCGATAATTTTTTCTTAATATTCACCTGAAACTTTGGGACATAAACAAAAACACCAGTACCACCTCTAATTAGATCTTTTGATTGAACCATCTGTGTAGATATGCAAGAATTCATAATATCGTCTTGCAAATATTGCTGAACTCCCTGTGCCACAGATAAACAATCAGTCCTCATCTTGAGATCTTTTCCTAAGGGCCCAATTCGCCACAGGCAAAGAGAAAAACCATGGAGGAGTGACAGAAAGGGATACACTAGGACCACAATCCACATTGAACGACCTTAAGATTTAGGGCCAATTCAATTCTTATTCACCCAAAACTGAAGACCTTATGAATACAGTTCTCCCAACACCCTACTAATGTTGGCAATAACGGATGACCAACTTTATGTCCTCTTACATTAACCCAATAAATCAATGCTAACTGTAACCTGCATAGTTGTAAAGGGAGCTCACCCATTTCTACCAGTCACGCTGAAATTGCGATGATTTAATAGCACCACAATATAATCTCATTGTTTGAGCTTGAACTTTATCTAGGGGCTTTAAGACCACTAGTGATCAGTTAACTGCTAAGTTAACGAATTTCACGGTATATCTGAAATCTGATACATCTGAAATCTCACACTTGGAGTACTGTGTCCAGTTCTGGTCGCCTCACTATAGGAAGGATGTGGAAGCATTGGAAAGGGTACAGAGGAGATTTACCAGGATGCTGTCTGGCTTAGAAAGTATGCATTATGATCAGAGATTAAGGGAGCTAGGGCTTTACTCTTTGGAGAGAAGGAGGATGAGAGGAGACGTGATAGAGGTATACAAGATATTAAGAGGAATAGATAGAGTGGACAGCCAGTGCCTCTTCCCCAGGGCACCACTGCTCAATACAAGAGGACATGGCTTTAAGGTAAGGGGTGGGAAGTTCAAGGGGGATATTAGAGGAAGGTTTTTTACTCAGAGAGTGGTTGGTGCGTGGAATGCACTGCCTGAGTCAGTGGTGGAGGCAGATACACTAGTGAAGTTTAAGAGACTACTAGACAGGTATATGGGGGAATTTAAGGTGGGGGGTTTTATGGGAGGCAGGGTTTGAGGGTCGGCACAACATTGTGGGTCAAAGGGCCTATAATGTGCTGTACTACTCGATGATTTCTATGATATACCGGTGATATTGAAACTGATTGTGATTCTGTCAAGGCAATTCAGATCAATATCACTGCTCAGTTTAATTTCCAATCATTCCTATGTGAAAAAATATAATTATTTTTTCTTCTACTCTTTGACTAAATAAGTGAGTTCATCTGAGGGAGAAGCATTAATTGTTCATTTCTGTAGTTGGTTATACATTGATTGGGGTTTCTGCTACTGAATAGTGAAACTCACGGATACACTAAAAATAGCAACTACCTCTATTAGTCGAGAAAATGCAATTAAGTAAACAGCCAAAGTTCATTTTGAAGGCTCAGCATATCTCAGTTTCATTTTCAGGTTTCCATTCACTTCTACTCTGTGTGCACTTGATGATGCAGGGAAGTTAAATTCACCCAGATAAAAGCAATTATGCACCATTGTGTAAAAACTGAAATTCCACCGGATCATCAAAGGGCTAGTTTTTCCTTCAATTAGAAATTGGTCAAATCTTTCCACATACAGAAGAAAACAATTATATACTAAACACGGGAAATTCTGCAGACGCTGGAAATCCACAGTAACTCACCCAAAATGCTGAAGGAACTCAGCAGGTCAGGCATCATCCATTGAAATGAATAAACAGTCAATGTTTTGGGCCGTGACCCTTCTGGATGGAAAGGAAGGGGGAAGAAGACAGAATAAAAAGGTGGGGGGAGGTGAAGGAGGATAGTTAGAAGGTGAAAGGTGAAGCCAGGTGGGTAGGAAAGGTAGAGAGGAAGCGATCTTATAGGAAAGGGGAATGGACTATAGGAGAAAGGGAAGGAGAAGGGAATCCAGTGTTGGTGATAGGCAAGTGAGAAGAGATAAAGGGCCAGAGTGGAAAAAAAAATCCCTCCCCCTCCCCTCTTCTTCTTTTCCCCACTTTGGATCCAATGTCGACTGCCCTCTTACCTCCAGTGCTGCATTCCTCCAGTAATTTGTATTATATTATTAGTCTATCTTCTCTTTTGTCTTTCTTCTCCACAGTCCTACACTTCCCATTGAAATAATGGGGCCATGGATTGTGCACCATCTGACTTTGTGCAGGACCAGAGAGTACACACTCTGGTATACATGTTGGGGAAGATAAAATTATATGAAAGAACCCCATGGGGAATTTAGCAATGGAGTATCTTGAAACGCATATTGCCTACTAATGGTGAGCAGGTTCAGAGCTTTGTGTGACAATACACCCTCAGGCAACTGTCCCTGTTGCCACATAATCACATTCGAACAGATCCTTTCCAATATTGAAAAAGACAGTGTGATTGCTAGAGGGGAGGAGAAGATGGCGGCGCGTTGCAGCACGCGCGGCTGCTCCGAAATGATATCATATTTGTAAGTAGGTACCGAGCACAATCCTGATTTGATAGAGACAGACGTGAGAAGCACGGAGGAACATCTGGAGAAACTTCTGAAATGCCCGCTTCACTTCCACTGGTACTGTGTGATCGAGAATCTCCGGAGGGGAAGGCCCCAAATCCTCAGCTTTGCCTATTGCCTCTTGCCGGGGCCGGGGTCAAAGCGCTCAGCAGAGGTGGTGCTCAGTGCTCGGTGTCAGAGAGCTGGTCGGAGGCTCGAGGTTTTCGGACGGGCTCAAGAGTCAGCTGTGGTCGGGTGCTTCCGGGGTGCTGCATCGGCAAGTTTGTGGCGCTGGAGGTTCATGGCAGGGAAAGTTTTTCTTTCTTCTACCATCTGCATGAGATGATGGGACTTTCGAGAGACTTTGAGACTTTTTTTTACCATGCCCATGGTCTGTTCTTTATCAAATTACGGTATTGCTTTGCACTGTTGTAACTATATGTTATAATTATGTGGTTTTTGTCAGTTCTTTTAGATTTGTTTGTCTTGTGTTTCTGTGATATCATTCTGGAGGAACATTGTATGATTTCTTAATGCATGCATTACTAAATGACAATAAAAGAGGACTGCGTGTCCTCATAATCTAATCAAATCTAATCTAATTTACTGTGACATGAATCCAGAACAATCTCATTAATAACAGTAAACAATAGGTTCAAAAAACCATGTCACCTCTTTAACAGTTACAGATGGAATTTTCCAACTATTTGGGTCAACTTTGGAATGTCAAGAGTTTTGTGTTCAACCAAATTGAACCTTATTCAAGTAACAAAAAAAATTACATTGTTTTATGTTACTAAGTTAGCAAGTAAATACCACAAACTTTCCACAATGAAAAAAACATACCAAACATAGCTTGCTGAAACGAACCCTGGAGAACAGGTGTGCACATGTGATTTTGAAAAGGATGTAAAAATATAGATGCTAACTCTTTCTGGGTATTTTTGTTTAAATCCTTCTTGAGAAAAGGGATTTTCCATCCCTAGTTAATGGAATATCAGTGAATATACCGCACAGAAAAAGTTCTACATTTTATTCAGCAATACACCACACTAATTACATCTAAGATGCTTCTAAGGACTTTTCATGGGTTTTTACTGCTTCCTTCTGCTTCTGTCTAAAACCAAAAAATCATCAACAATGACTCTGTTCCCTCAAGTTCTTCTGCCAATTCTGCCCTTTGGAAACTTGGCGCAGAGTTGGTCCCAAATACCATGAATTTCCAGCAGTACCTCCCAAAAGATACAGGGGAAGTACCATGAATATAACAACAGTTCATCTAAATTCTCATGCCAAAGTGCTTTTCAAACAGGTCCATTATTTCGTCAAGCTCATAACACAGCACCCACAGTCACAAAATGATGCTAGGCACAAGTTCTAAGTGGTGTGGCCTGAAGATTGACAAGTTCACATAAAGTGAGAGGTGCACATTTATGTGCCAGTATAATAAAAACATGCAGTAGTATAAATATATGAACCAGCAACAATAAAAGATGATAATTGACTAGGGCAATCCGGCAGGGTGTAAATTTGTGCTGGGTGGCAGCAGGGTATTAAGCAGTCCAACAGCCTGTGGGAAGAAGATGATACCCAACCACACAGTTCTAGATCTAACGCTGTGGTGCCTTCTTTGGGATGTGGTATGTGTCTGAAACTGGAGGAAGCGCAGGGCATCAAAAGGGAATCTTGCAGTGATGTGCACAGCTGCTTTCTGTGCACTAGAGGTCAGGATTAAGCTGAGTAACTGGATTTGTGAGGCAACAGCTCTACTGTCTTGTCACTGTGCCATTCAAACCAGAGAGGCGCAATGCCGAGGATATTGGGCTGCCTCCCGACAATTGTATTGTCTCCTAGGGTACTCTCCTTTATGTGGACCAGTTTGAGCACTACGCACCTGGAGATATTTCTATAGTTAACACTTCTCGGTTACTGATATACAAACATCTCTCCAGTAGTTTGAGTTCCATTAATTGCATCATTATTCCAATATTTGATAACACTTTTTAATTAAGCCATACTGCATGCATTGTAGATATCTGTTCTGCACGGACTTGAGTAGCACTGCGATCTCATTCACTTCAGCAATGGCAATAAGGTTCTATTCCATTCTATTTATACTCAAACATGCTTTTCCTCCCAGCAGTGAGCTTATTAGACTCACTTTCAAGTACTCTACAGCCCATGTTCTCAGTAGTATTTATTTAATCACATTTTTTATTTGTACAATTTGTCTTCCTTTGCATGTTGGTTGTTTGGCAGTCTTTGTTTCTGTATATTTTTTTTCATAAATTCTATTGTATGTCTTTACTTTCCTGTAAGTGCCTGGAAAAAGATTAATCTTAAGGTAGTATACAGTGGTATGCAAAAGTTTGAGCACCCCTGGTCAAAATTTCTGTTACTGTGAATGGCTAAACGAGTAAACAATGACCTGATTTCCAAAAGGCATAAAGTTAAAGATGACACATTTCTTTAACATTTTAAGCAAGATTACTTTTTTATTTCTATCTTTTATAGTTTCAAAATAACAAAAAAGGAAAAGGTCCCGAAGCAAAAGTTTGGGCGCCCTGCATGGTCAATACTTAGTAACACCCCCTTTGGCAAGTATCACAGCTTGTAAACGCGTTTTGTAGCCAGCTAAGAGTCTCTCAATTCTTGTTTGGGGGATTTTCGCCCATTCTTCCTTGAAAAAGCCTTCCGGTTCTGTGAGATTCTTGGGCCGTCTTGCATGCACTGCTCTTTTGAGGTCTATCCACAGATTCTCAATGATGTTTAGGTCAGGGGACTGTGAGGGCCATGGCAAAACCTTCAGCTTGCGCCTCTTGAGGTAGTCCATTGTGGATTTTGAGGTGTGCTTAGGATCATTATCCTGTTGTAGAAGCCATCCTCTTTTCATCTTCAGCTTTTTTACTGACGGTGTGATGTTTGTTTCCCGAATTTGCTGGTATTTAATTGAATTCATTCTTCCCTCTACCAGTAAATGTTCCCTGTGCTACTGGCTGCAACACAAACCCAAAGCATGATCGATCCACCCCAGTGCTTAACAGTTGGAGAGGTGTTCTTTTCATGAAATTCTGCACCCTTTTTTCTCCAAATGTACCTTTGCTCATTGCGGCCAAAAAGTTCTATTTTAACTTCATCAGTCCACAGGACTTGTTTCCAAAATGCATTGGGCTTGTTTAGATGTTCCTTTGAACCTTTTGAATAGAACGTTTTGGCTGCAATGAGCAAAGGTATGTTTGGAGAAAAAAGGGTGCAGAACTTCATGAAAACAACACCTCTCCAACTGTTAAGCACGGGGGTGGATCGATCATGCTTTGGGCTTGTGTTGCAGCCAGTGGCATGGGGAACATTTACTGGTAGAGGGAAGAATGAATTCAATTAAATACCAGCAAATTCTAGAAGCAAACATCACACCATCTGTAAAAAAGCCGAAGATGAAGAGAGGATGGTTTCTACAACAGGATAATGAACCTAAGCACACCTCAAAATCCACAATGGACTACCTCGAGGCGCAAGATGAAGGTTTTGCCATGGCCCTCACAGTCCCCTGACCTAAACATCATTGAGAATCTGTGGATAGACCTCAAAAGAGCAGTGCATGCAAGACGGCCCAAGAATCTCATAGAACTAGAAGCCTTTTGCAAGGAAGAATGGGCAAAAATCCCCCAAACAAGAATTGAAAGACTCTTAACTGGCTACAAAAAGCGTTTACAAGCTGTGATACTTGCCAAAGGGGGTGTTACTAAGTACTGCCATGCAGGGTGCCCAAACTTTTGCTTCGGGCCCTTTTTCTTTTTTGTTATTTTGAAACTGTAAAAGATGGAAATAAAAAAGTTTTCTTGCTTAAAATATTAAAGAAATGTGTCATCTTTAACTTTATGCCTTTTGAAAATCAGGTCATCTTTTACTCACTTAGCTATTCACAGTAACAGAAATTTTGACCGGGGTGCCCACACTTTTTGCATGCCACTTTATATGTATATACTTTGTCAATAAATTTACTTTGATCCACAAAATTACAGTCCATTACAGTTATAGAAAATGTGGTTAACCAACCACATTTACCAGGAAGCTTCTGTGTTGTAAAGATTTTGGTTGGCTGCTTGCATACCCGAAGCAGAATTGCGTTACGCTGAGTTTCCATGCAGAAATTCTTACACGTTTTCTACAACATTTCTATCTCGTATTTCCAGAACCTGTGGTAACCACGGTTAAATATTTTTAGTGTTATACTGTATAGCGTTTTTGAACAGCACTCGTAACTGTGGAATTCATACGTAAAGCTATAAGGGATGCAGAATTAGTTAGTAGACATTTTTACACGGCAGCTCAAAGCCTATTTATTTAACCTTTCTTTTAACTCACATCGTTTTATCTTTTTAATATTTGTACTTTTTTTCATTTTAAACTTCAAACTACATAAGCACTTCAAACTACATCATCTGTGTGCTCAATAAATAGTTATTATTTTTTATTAAATATCCCACTACCTTTCGAGCTACGTTATAGCGTATATATCCAACTAAACGGAGAAACTATTTCGCTAATCATGCTTCTCGCTGTCATCAGATACCGTTTCCTCGCAATTGTCAGTAAAGATTTGTGGTAGAAGAGAAATTTATTTTTGTTTAAATTAAATCGAGAAGACAAGTGGTTTAAACTTTTTGGCACTTTTCCAGAGTCCGGTCATACAACAACTGAACCCTGCAACAATATCTACTGTTCCAGACCACACATTTTTTTTAACTCCTGTCGGAAAGAGGAACTCCTTTTTCCCTCATCAATGACGTAATGGCTCCGCCTCGCCCGAGGATCATAAAAAGACAGCAGTGGCATGCCCAGCACTAGAAGGTACACGTGCCTTGTCACAATGAATAGCAACATTCTGTTCACGCCTGAGTTCAGCAACTGTTCACTGCCTCCGGCCGCTCTCCGTTTACAGCCGGTTTGGGATTGGGTGCACAGCATGGACAGCTGGATAAAGTCGCCCTTCTTCCCCGTGAGCTTTTCCTTGGGATTCTACCTCGCTTTCTGTCTCCCTTTCACTGTCCTGGACTTCCTGGCTCCAAGGGTCGCCTTTCTGCGGAAATACAAGATCCAGACACAGAAAGATCCAAATGCAAAGATGGTGGCTAACTGCCTGGCGCTGACCCTGTACAATCACATTCTCTACATCTTCCCGGTGTCGGTGGCGCACTGGTACTGGCGCCCGGTGGACCTGCCGCTCGCTGCGCCTGAGCTGCCCAAGATGCTTTTTGACATCGTGGCCTGCCTCCTCCTGTTCGACTTCCAGTACTTCGTCTGGCATGTTCTCCATCACAAGGTGCCCTGGCTCTACCGAACCTTCCACAAAGTTCACCACAAGTACACGGCCCCCTTCGCTGTTACAACCGAGTACACGGGTGCCTGGGAGACCCTCTCGCTGGGATTCATCGCCGCTGTCAACCCAGCAATGCTGGGCTGCCATCCTCTCACCAGGTTCCTCTTCTTTATCATCAATATCTGGCTGTCGGTGGAGGTCCACTCGGGCTACGATTTCCCCTGGTCCACGCACAGGCTGGTGCCGCTTGGACTGTACGGAGGGGCTCCTTATCATGATCTGCACCACATGAAGTTCAAAATCAACTATGCTCCCTACTTCACACACTGCGACAGGCTCCTGGGAACCTACACCACACTACATAAAAAGTCCCAGTGATTTATTTGGAACTAACTTGGCGAAGGTATTTTCAGGGACTAATTTATGTATCCTAGGCTCTTATTGAGGAGCATCACTGTGATTTACCATGAAATGAAGACTGCTGTAAAAAGAACATACTCATTATTTTTTAATTGCAAAGCACTTTGGTGATTATTCTTGTTACTGATTGCTTTACGGTTAATCTTCACTGCAGGTCAGTGATTAAAAGTAACTGAACTCGACATAAATGTTACATTACAATGCACTTTTGTGATTTTTGTTACTAAAGATATTGCTATATATTTCTTCAGTAAGTATTCATAAAGTTTCAAAATTATATGTATGCATTTAATATATGAATAAACCAATATAATTTACATATACTTTATCGGCATTGGTGTGATATTTGAAAAGTGAAAATATCGTTGTGTTATGTGGTTGCCGTGGGTGGCAGGTTTAGTTCTCTACTGACGGAACAGCTTAAATTCTAGTACAGTATTCACTTAAAATGATCATTCTAAAGTATGCTATTACCAGAAATTTAGTATGTCGATGAACTTTCCATTTGAGCATCATTTGAGAAGTTCCTACACACCCTGCATTGTAAGACCTTCAGGTTGCTAAACTAGAGAAATCCTGGTGTCAGCTGAGAACTACAAATAATTTGTAGTATAAATTCTGCATAGTAAATAAAGATTAAGAGGAGAGCCGCTTTTACATGGTGACTTAAGGATAACACTCTTAACTAATTAGAGTTTCATGTGCACTTGCAGCATAAGGACAGGACAGTGACTTTGCGCAGAGCAAGTTCTTACAAGCATTAATATAACATTGACATGATAATCTGATTATACTTGAACTTTGTTGATTTACTTTACATGGGACAATTTACCTTCTTTTGGATAATTTTTTGGTATCTATGAGAGAAAACTGATGGACCTCTTTTTGTTTTCACCAAAAGACAGTATGTCTGCAGTGAGCACTTACTTAATACCACTATAGTGTGCCAGCTCAGTTTTTTTAGTGCGCACGCAGTCCTCTGGAGTCTGATTTACACCCAGAATCTAGTGAGAAAGGCAAGACTACAACCAGCTGAGTTATGGATAACACCGTCAGTGAGAATGGAGGGTTCTGGCCAAACATGCACAGACTTAGAGCCACTGCAGATGATTTGTAACACAAGAAAAGCTTTTTGGGTAAGGACAATTGGGGATAGACTAAGTATATAGACCACAAAATTACATTCCATTATAGTTACAGATAACATAGTATCAATTCCAAAGAAGAAGCATACATAGTATCAATTCCAAAGAAGAAGCATACAAATTAGCCAGAGAAAGTGGATCACCTGAGGACTGGGAGAAATTCAGAGTTCAGCAGAGGAGGACAAAGGGCTTAATTAGGAAGGGGAAAAAAGATTATGAGAGAAAACTGGCAGGAAACATAAAAACAGACTGTAAAAGCTTTTATAGATATGTGAAAAGGAAAAGACTGGTAAAGACAAATGTAGGTCCCCTGCAGACAGAAACAGGTGAATTGATTATGGGGAGCAAGGACATGGCAGACCAATTGAATAATTACTTTGGTTCTGTCTTCACTAAGGAGGACATAAATAATCTTCCAGAAATAGTAGGGGACAGAGGGTCCAGTGAGATGGAGGAACTGAGCGAAATACATGTTAGTAGGGAAGTGGTGTTAGGTAAATTGAAGGGATTGAAGGCAGATAAATCCCCAGGGCCAGATGGTCTGCATCCCAGGGTGCTTAAGGAAGTAGCCCAAGAAATAGTGGATGCATTAGTGATAATTTTTCAAAACTCGTTAGATTCTGGACTAGTTCCTGAGGATTGGAGGGTGGCTAATGTAACTCCACTTTTTAAAAAAGGAGGGAGAGAGAAACCGGGGAATTATAGACCGGTTAGCCTAATGTCAGTGGTGGGGAAACTGCTGGAGTCAGTTATCAAGGATGTGATAACAGCACATTTGGAAAGCGGTGAAATGATCGGACAAAGTCAGCATGGATTTGTGAAAGGTAAATCATGTCTGACGAATCTCATAGAATTTTTTGAGGATGTAACTAGTAGAGTGGATAGAGGAGAACCAGTGGATGTGGTATATTTGGATTTTCAGAAGGCTTTTGACAAGGTCCCACACAGGAGATTAGTGTGCAAACTTAAAGCACACGGTATTGCGGGTAAGGTATTGGTGTGGGTGGAGAGTTGGTTAGCAGACAGGAAGCAAAGAGTGGGAATAAACGGGACCTTTTCAGAATGGCAGGCGGTGACTAGTGGGGTACCGCAAGGCTCAGTGCTGGGACCTCAGTTGCTTACAATATATATTAATGACTTGGATGAGGGAATTAAATGCAGTATCTCCAAGTTTGCGGATGACACGAAGCTGGGTGGCAGTGATAGCTGTGTGGAGGATGCTAAGAGGATGCAGGGTGACTTGGATAGGTTGGGTGAGTGGGCAAATTCATGGCAGATGCAATTTAATGTGGATAAATGTGAAGTTATCCACTTTGGTGGCAAAAATAGGAAAACAGATTATTATCTGAATGGTGGCCGATTAGGAAAAGGGGAGGTGCAACGAGACCTGGGTGTCATTATACACCAGTCATTGAAAGTGGGCATGCAGGTACAGCAGGCGGTGAAGAAGGCAAATGGTATGCTGGCATTTATAGCGAGAGGATTCGAGTACAGGAGCAGGGAGGTACTACTGCAGTTGTACAAGGCCTTGGTGAGACCACACCTGGAGTATTGTGTGCAGTTTTGGTCCCCTAATCTGAGGAAAGACATCCTTGCCATGGAGGGAGTACAAAGAAGGTTCACCAGATTGATTCCTGGGATGGCAGGACTTTCATATGAAGAAAGACTGGATGAACTGGGCTTGTACTCGTTGGAATTTAGAAGATTGAGGGAGGATCTGATTGAAACGTATAAGATCCTAAAGGGATTGGACAGGCTAGATGCAGGAAGATTGTTCCCGATGTTGGGGAAGTCCAGAACGAGGGGCCACAGCTTAAGGATAGAGGGGAAGCCTTTTAGGACCGAGATTAGGAAAAACTTCTTCACACAGAGAGTGGTGAATCTGTGGAATTCTCTGCCACAGGAAACAGTTGAGGCCAGTTCATTGGCTATATTTAAGAGGGAGTTAGATATGGCCCTTGTGGCTACGGGGGTCAGGGGGTATGGAGGGAAGGCTGGGGCGGGGTTCTGAGTTGGATGATCAGCCATGATCATAATAAATGGCGGTGCAGGCTCGAAGGGCCGAATGGCCTACTCCTGCACCTATTTTCTATGTATGTTTCTATGTAACATGGTTATATCATCCTCTACAAGGAAGACTTCTGCATGTGTGAAGATTTTGGTTGCTTCCTTGTCTAAATGAAGTAGAACTGCATTACACTGTACTCCCATACATAATAGAAATCTCATGCAGTTGCTTAACTGAGCCTTAAGCATACAACCACCAGATCTCATTAACAATTCTGCTACACTAACAAGAATATATTGCACTTTTCTCTAACACTTCAATCTTGCATTTCCAGAGCTTGTTAAATATCCCAGTGTCTTTCAAACTACTTTACAATCAGAATCAAGTTCAATATCATTGGCATATGTCATGAAATGTGTTGTTTTGTGATGGCAGTACATTGAAATACATTGTAATAAAAATCTATAAATTACAGTGTATATACAATTAAATTAGTGCAAAAAGAGAGGGGAAACAGTGAGGTAGCGTTCATGGGTCCACTGTCCATTCACAAATCTGATGGCGGAAGGGAAGAAGCTGTCCCTGAAACATTGAGCGTGCATCTTCAGGCTCCTGTACTTCCTCCTTGAGGATAGCAATGAGAAGAGGAAACGTCCTGGATAATGGAGGGTCCTTAATGATTGATACTGCCTTTTTCCGGTATTGCCTTTTGAAGGTGCCCTCGATGCTGGGGAGGCTAGTGCCTGTGATATAGCTTGCTGAGCTTACAACATTCTGCTCTTTTTTCCTATCTAGTGGCCCCTCCATACCAGATGGTGATACAACAAGTTAGAATGCTCTCCATGGTACATCTGTAGGAATTAGTGAGTGTCATTTGTGACATGCCAAATCTTCTCAAACTCCTAATGAAATATAATCTTTGTTGTGCCTTCTTCGTAATTGCATCACTATGTTGAGCCCGGGATAGACCTTTAGAGATGTTGACACCAGAAACTTGAATCTGCTCTCCCTTTCCACTACTGATCCCGCAATGAGGACTGGTATGTGTTCCATCGACTTCCTCTTCCTGAAGTCCACAATCAATTCCTTGGTCTTACTGACATTGAGTGAAATGTTGTTGTTGCGACATCACTCAACCACATGATCTATCTTGTTCCAGAATCTTGTTGAAATTCTGCCAACAAAAGTTGTGTCATTGGCAAATTTACAGATGGTTTTGAGCTATATCTAGCCACATAGCTGTGAGTGTAGAAAGAGTAGAGCTGAGGGCTAAGCACACATCCTTGAGGTGCGCCGGTATTGGTTGTCAGAGAGGTGAAGATGCATTTCCAATCCACACAGACATTGTCTCCCAGTGAAGAAATCGAGGGTCCAGTTGCAGAGGGAGGTACAGAGGCCCAGGTTTTAGAGCTTGTTGATTATGTACATGAAACTAAATAGAGAACTGATTTTGGTAATCATGCTCCTCACTGTCAACAGGTATTAATTCCTCATAATTATTAGTAGGCAAGATCTGTAATAAAATGAGAAATCTACTTTTGTTTAAGCTAAGTTAAGGCAACAAATGTTTTAGACTTTGACTGATGCTTTTATGGGAACCCAAAACCACTAAATACAATGTCAAGAAATGACAGGTTATTCACATAGTTACCACTTATTGATGTAAGTCCTTGGACTTAGTTCGAGATGGAAGTATGGCTTGGATTCCTGATTTAGTTAGGCATTGCGTGGATGAATGTTGCTCAAGTGGCCATTACATCAATTGGCCATGGGGGGCAACTGACAGAATGAGTACTTTGTGTTTATTCAGATGTAAGGTGTGGATTGCAGACATCACTTTCTGAGCAAACTGTAACTAAAATAAATAGAAAGATTAGCTTTATTTGTCACATGTACATTGAAACGTACAGTGAAATACGTCCTTCGCATCAGATCAAATCAGCAAGGATCATGCCGTGCAGCCTGCAAGTTTCGCCACGCTTCTGGCACAAACATAGCATGCCACAACTCGCTAACCGTATATCCCTGGAATGTCGGAGATGGAAGCCAGAGCACCTGGAGGAAGCTCACATGGTCACAGGGAGAGTGAACTGGCTGTTTCCAGACAGTGGCAGGAATCGATTCCCGATCCAACAGCTGGCTGTTGTAAAGTATTGCACTAACCACTGTGCTACTGTACCACCCTTGTTGTCAGTGAATTGCCAGTGCTTCTTTTGTAAAGGTAATCTCAATGTGCTGTTAAAAAAGGTATTCCAATATTTTGAGCAGTAACAATGAAAGACCCTTTTTTATTTCTTTTTATCACAAATCGTGACTGCAGATAATTATAAGGAATCAGTACCTGTTGACAGCAAGGAGCTAGATTGCCAAAATGAATTATTTGCTTAGTTTAATGTGTATATAGTAGCTTGATAGACACTGGGATATTTAAACACAAAATACTCTGCAGACGCTGGGGCCAAAGCAACACTCACAACACGCTGGAGGAACTCAGCAGGTCGGGCAGCATCCGTGGAAACACTACCCACAACTACCCATTGTGTTTTCCCCTATTCCTTCTTCACCTTTCCTGCCTATCCCCTCCCTGCTTCCCCTCCCCCACCCCTTTATCTTTCCCCTTACTGGTTTTTCACCTGGAACCTACCAGCCTTCTCCTTCCCACCCTCCCCCCACCTTCTTTATAGGGCCTCTGCCCCTTCCTTCTTCAGTCCTGACGAAGGGTTCCGGCCCGAAACGTCGACTCATCGTTTCCACGGATGCTGCCCGACCTGCTGAGTTCCTCCAGCGTGTTGTGAGTGTCACTGGGATATTTAAACAGGCTCTGGAAATGTGAGATAGAAATGTTATAGAAAAAGTGCAACATGTTCTAGAATTAGCAATTCAACAACATACTCAGTTACGCACACAAAACACAAGAGCAACTCAGCGAGTCAATCAGCTTTCACGGAAATGAACAAACAGTTGACATTTCGGACCATGACCCTTCTACAGGACTGGAAATGAAAGGGGAAGATGACAGAATCATACTCAGTTACCAACAAATCTGCACGTTCTTGAGGTCCCTTTTCTCAACAGCTAAATAAGGGTGGAGCTAAATGACTTTTCGCTGAAGCATATTGTGTCCTTTTGTGGTCAACACACTTTAGGAAGGAGGCTGCCTCAAGAAGACAACAAGGACCCCCACCCTCCAGGTCATGTTCTTTTCTCATTGCAACCCAGGCAGGAGATACAGAAGCCTGAAGTCCCAGCCCACCAAGAGCTATTCACCTGTAACTATCAAGTTCTTAAAAAACCTACACAATTCTACCCCTACCTCAGCAACAGAGCACTAATGACCACCTCTTGCACTACCATGGTCTTGTGTCTTTAGCTTTTTGTACTTAAGATCATGTTTTTGCAGTCTTTTATCTGCTCTGTCTTTCCACTGTGTTATATAATATACGTTTAATTTATGTTATAATTTGCATTTGGTGAGCTGACTGTCCTATGTGCCTGTGATGTTGCTTCAAGCAAGCTTTTCATTGTTCCCGTACATCACTGTGCTTGTGCACATGACAATAAGCTGGGTTTAGCTTGATCGGGCTAGAGAGAGAGAGCAGAGCAGATTCATTAGGATGCTATCTAGGTTGGCGAAATTTAGTTACAGGGAGAGATTGAACAGACGGGACTGCTTTCCTGGAGCAAAGGAGGCTGAGAGGTGATTTGATAGAAGCACTTGATTATGAGAGACATAGATCAGTTAGAGAGTCAAAATCATCTTCACATGGTAGAGGTGTCAGAAGCAAGAGGACATAGCTTTAAGGTGAGGAGGAGGAGTTCTAAACGTGAGCTGAGGGGCAAAATTCTTTACATGGGGTTTTCTTTGGTATATTTGGAATTAATTGCCAAATAATACTATTAATCTATTAAGCTTTGGTGTCCATGTCCTCTATTCACAAAAACGTTTTTTCTTTGCATTGTGCCACTCTAACGTAGGAAAATTCTTTTCCATTGAGACTCGATTTATTTTGACCAGTCTTATCAATTAAAGCATTATGCTTAATAAAAAAAAACCTTTCACAAGTGCGACCCTTTCATAGTTAAAGATTGCCTGTATTAAGTGTCTGAGCTATGCTTAACACATACCATTAGCAAGATAGTTGAGACCATATTTGATGAACTGGCTTTATTAGCTTTGCCTGAGAGCGTTTTCAGAAACTGTTCATTTTATATTCTTCAAACATGCACCTGCATATTCTGTTATAAATGCCCAACTGCTGTTCGGTCCTTGAAATTGTTGGATTGGGGTTTAGAATTGGGTTTTTTTTTGAGTGGTTTAACCTCCTTATACTTGTTTGTATTTATATATAATCACCTATATGCACGTCATCGTTTAGTGAGTTTTCCAGTGGTTACAGTTACTTCTCAAGCTCAAGCAATGAGATTATATTGTGGTGCTATAAAATCATCGCAATTTCAGCATGACTGGTAGAAATGGGTGAGCTCCCTTTACATCTTTGCAGGTTACAGTTAGCGTTGATTTATTGGGTTAATGTAAGAGGACATAAAGTTGGTCATCCATTATTGCCAACATTAGTAGAGTGTTGGGAGAACTGTATTCATAAGGTCTTCAGTTTTGGGTGGATAAGAAGTGAATGGGCCCTAAATCTTAAGGTCGTTCAATGTGGATTGTGGTCCTAGTGTATCCCTTTCTGTCACTCCTCCATGGTTTTTCCCTTTGCCTGTGGCTAACTTGGGCCCTTAAGAAAAGATCAAGATGAGGACTGATTGTTTAGCAATATTCGCAAGACGATATTATGAATTCTTGCATATCTACGCAGATGGTTCAAAAGATCTAATTAGAGGTTGTACAGGTGTTTCTGTTTATGTCCCGAAGTTTCAGGTGAATATTAAGAAAAGATTATCAGGCAAGGTATCAGTATTCATGCCTGAGATGGTTGCAATCATTTTAGCCTTTGAAGAAGTCGAAGAAGTACGCCCTGATTATGTACGTCTGTGTTCTCATTCATTCTTGGTCTTATCCATTAAATCAGGTTCTTCAAATTGTAGGCTGGACATTCTTCTTGAGATTTGACAACATCTGTTGAGGCTGCAGGGTCTAGGCCTGTGTATACATTTCATATGGATTCCTGCCCAAGTTGGGTTTGAAGGAAATGAGGTGGCAGACATTCTTGCCAAGCAAGCACTTAAATTTAAGGATATACAGTACATATACACACACAGCTAACCCAAACGATGTTCCTCTGGACCATGATACACCCACAAAACATATGTATAATACACACAGCACATCACCCAAAATATTATTGTAAATAATTTAATAAAATATAATTCAAAATGCATACAACATAGCTAAACAGTAAACAGGGCTCCATCCCAGTGACAAACCTTGGTGGTGGCAGGATATTCATTAGTCTCACAGCATGAGGGAAGAAGTTGTTCCTCCGTCTGGCAGTCTCTAGTCCTGATGCGTTGTTCAGTGGCAAATGTCACATTTCTTGAATCTGGCTATGTTATTGCTTAAGTGCTATCAATGGAATTTCTGTTATCAGTAATCTGGCATAAGACCACACTACTTATAGTCCCTTTTGTTTTTTCTTTGTCCTAACCGTATTTCTTTTTCCTTTCTATTCTTTGCTGTTGTAAGCAACAAATTTTATGTCTCATTCATGACTTCCAAAGAACCTTTGGGAGCAAAAGCACTAGGATCCAATGCACTTGAAAGTAAATCAGCATCTGTAGGAGAATGTTGATTAGCAGTCATATTTCACAACTCTGGCATTATATGACATTATATGTCATTAGTATTTCTCAAAGTCAACAATGAATTACACTTGACTTTGCTTAATTGATAAACAAATCATTTAATTTACAACCAACAAGCTGCTAAAAATAGCAAGTAGAAAATTACAGTGCACCGACTTTAGGAGTGCCACTTGTAGAATAACAGTCAGAAACTTTTCAAGTCAACATTGAAATACTTTTGAAAAGTCATCACTTTTGTGACAGAGGAAGTGTAACAGCAGATTTCCACACACCTGGTGACACAAGCATCAACATGAGAAAGGCAGGACAATATGATGGTCATTGAGTAACAATTAACCTGCTGGAGAAACTCAGCAAGTCTTGCAACATCTGTGGGGAGAGAGGAATTGCCAATGTTTTGCCTCAAAGCTACCAAGCATGGACTCGACCCAAACCATCAAAAATACATTTCTCCCCACAGATGCTGCTCAACTCATTGAATTAAATCAGAAGATTGTTTGTTGCTTCAGACTCCAAGATCTGCAATCTCTTGTGTCTCTTCTTGATGAAGATTAGGATTAAGCATTGACCAAGCATCAAGGAGAACTCTCATCCTTCTCTATAGTGCCATAGGGTCCTTCCTATTTCAGAAAAGGGAAGAATTTAGGCTTACTATCTCATCTGAAAAGTAGCACTTCTGACTGTGAATCGCTTTCTCTTTATTTACCAGCACAACAGATATTATAATAGATCTGAGTTCTTGAAATTGCATTTGATCTGTAATGGAATGCTCTTGAAGTGTAGTCATTACTGTCTTGCAGAAAGCTACAATATACTCATTTAGAGATGAAAATGGTACCATTTGATTCATGGCTGACTGAAGGCCTGAATCATCTCAATGGTTTGCCTTTTCATTCATCTGTTCCTATTTTTAAACCCGTTCTGGTGAAAATGCTATATCAGTGAGGTTTCATATAAACTCGGAAATCCCTTCAAGATATTACATCGAACAGAACACAAGTTTGCTTCAGCCTTTTCTCTAGAGAGATATTGTTCTTTAATCTTAAAACAATTGTCACTTGAATAATCAAAGCAACTGATCTGTGGGATAGAACAATTCTTTAAATACTGATTTTTAACAATAAGGAAAAGCTGAGTCATCTTCTCCTGTCACCTTATTCCATTTCATGTGACTACAGTATTAATATTTCAAACAAACTGACTCTGTATGTAGCGCTAAAGAGTGGGCACACGATTTTTCTGGTAAGTGTGCTGAAGACACAGAATGCTAAAAATTTAAACCAATATAAATCAAAGAGTTATTAATAGATTGCTATAATTTTACCTAAACTTTTACAATGTTCTACAATACTTTCAAAGAGATTTAAAGATAAGAAGCCTGCACTTTGAAATGGAAAGACTTTCTCTGACATTTCCCAAAAGCTGCCTTGACATTTTGCATGGGTGTCTTCAGCTTCAGAGCTGTGTCAAAAGGCTACATCTTCTGTCTGACTCATGGATGTCAGTGTACACAGTCTGAAAACAAAAATGTCTTAGAAGTTACCGTTCAATATTCCACCCTGAAAGCTTAATAAGTTACTCTACGCTGAACTGAGGAAATGCTGTTATATTTTCTTGATGAGATAATAATTCTTGTCTCTGCTAGGTCTGGTGAATTTCCCTTTAAACTATTTTAAAGATAGGAAATATTTCAACTTTCAAAAGTTCCCATGGCAAAAGAGAAAAGAAACAGAAGATCGAGTGGCAAATCATAAACACGAGCAAGTCTACAAATGCAGCTGGGGCAGCTCTTTTTTTGTATACAGACGTTTATTCCGTGACTAGAATATCAGAGCAATACACTATACAATGTTGAAGGTTTCATAAACTATTTACAGATTCAAATTAAAATATGGATATCACTATCTACAACATATTTGAGCACCTGAGTGGCCCACCATTCCCAGAAATCCCACATTGTGCCCATGGATACTGCTTGCACCTTCTCCAGGGACACCTGGGTACGGATCAGGAGTGGCCTTTCAAGTCCTGCCATCTACTGACATAATAATGTTTTTCTTTTGTCACCTATCTGCATTGGTCCCATGTCCCTTGTTTCATTAATACCCCAAAACTAAAAAAGCTCTGTTTTGAATATACTCCACAAATGAACCTCCACAGCTTCCTTGGGCAGGGAATTCCAAAGGCTCAAGTGACATTAAAGGTACTTCAGTGGGAAAGTTAGTGCAACCTCTGACTCACATCACCAGAAACCAGGGTTTAATCCTAACCTTGAATGTCATGGTCCAGTCCGTGAAGTCCGTATTCCAGTTCACAGTCCGGTCCCTGTCCCTAGCTCCAGGTTTTCCTATCTACCCTGTTTCTGTCCTTGTTGAGCTCATTGAGGCAGCTGATGCTCATTGGGGCTGGCTGCATAAATACCTTCAGACACCCAGGCATGGCTGCAGGATTGTTCTTGTCCTTACTCCTTGTATCCCTTTCTCTGCCTTCTGTTTCCTCGCCTGAAGCCCTGCTTTGTCTTGCCGGTAACTCTCGCCTCGCCTGAAGTTCTCGTCTCGCCTTGCTTTGCCAGAAGCCTTGCCTTGTCTTGCTGGTAACCCTCACCTCGTCTCGCCTACAGTCTTGTCCTGGAGCCACCCTGTACCTAGCTCCCTTCCTGTCCCTTGCCTCCGCCCAGGTAAGCCAGGCCATCTTGCCGTTACCTGGGGTTGGTTCTGTCCCTTCCTGTCCCTTGCCTCCGCCCAGGTAAGCCAGGCCGTCTTGCTGTTACCTGGGGTTGGTTCTGTCCCTTCCTGTCCCTTGCCTCCGCCCAGGTAAGCCAGGCCGTCTTGCTGTTACTTGGGGTTGGTTCTGTCCCTTCTTGTCCCTTGCCTCTGTCGGGTGGTGATCCGCGCCCTGCCCAGGTGATCTGCCCAGGGGTACCGCGCCCTGCCCAGGAGGATCCTGCCAAGCCTCGCCTCAAGTCTCCTGCCTCCAGCCTCCAGCCTCGCCTCACCTCAACTTTCCTGCCTCCAGCCTCCAGCCTCGCCTCGTCTCCTGCCTCCAGCCTCCAGCCTCCTCTTGCCTCGTCTCCAGCCTCCAGCCTCGCCTTGCCTCAAGACTCCTGCCTCCAGCCTCGCCTCACCTCACCTCAAGACTCCAGCTTTGCCTCGCCTCAAGTCTCCAGCCTCCAGCCTCGCCTTGCCTCGTCTCCTGCCTCCAGCCTCCAGCCTCGCCTTGCCTCGTCTCCTGCCTCCAGCCTCCAGCCTCGTCTCACCTCAATTCTCCTGCCTCCAGCCTCCAGCCTCGTCTCACTTCAAGTCTCCTGCCTCCAGCCTCCAGCCTCCAGCCTCGCCTCCTGCCTCCAGCCTCCAGCCTCCAGCCTCGCCTCCTGCCTCCAGCCTGCAGCCTCGCCTCACGTCTCCTGCCTCCAGCCTGCAGCCTCGCCTCACGTCTCCTGCCTCCAGCCTGCAGCCTCGCCTCACGTCTCCTGCCTCCAGCCTTGACTCGCCTCCAGTCTCCAGCCTCCAGCCTCCAGCCTCGCCTCGCTTCAAGTCTCCAGCCTCCAGCCTCACCTCGCTTCAAGTCTCCAGCCTCCAGCCTCACCTCGCTTCAAGTCTCCTGCCTCCAGCCTCCAGCCTCGCCTCGCTTCAAGTCTCCTGCCTCCAGCCTTTCCTCGCCTTCAGCCTCCAGCCTCCCCCCTCAGCCTCCCCCCTCAGCCTCCCCCCTCAGCCTCCTGCCTCCAGCCTCCTGCCTGGCCTGCAGCCTCCAGCCTCCAGCCTCGCCTGAAGTCTCAAGTCTCCTGCCAAGCCAAGCCATCTCTAGCCTCTAGCCTCTAGCCTGAAGACTCCAGCCTCCTAGCCTCTAGCCTCTAGCCTCTAGCCTGAAGACTCCAGCCTCTAGCCTCTAGCATCTTGCCAAGCCAAGCCAAGTCTCTAGCCTCTAGCCTCAAACCTCAAGCCTGAAGACTCCAGCCTCCTGCCTCCTGCCAAGCCTCGTCTCTAACCTCTAGCCTGAAGACTCTAGCCTCGTCCTGCCTGCCTGCCAAGCCTCATCCTTGCCGGGTTCTGGGATCTGAGCCAGAGGCAAGCCCCAGGTACTGGGTCCTTGTCCAGTCTCTGGCTTGGAGTCCAAGCCCGGGCTCCTAGCTCTTTTGTTCAGTCCTGTTCCAGGTTCCTGGTTTTCCTGTCCATGTCCTTGCCATCGCCCTGTATCCTAGTCCTGTCCCTAGTACTTCAGTGTCTGTGTCTTGCACTTGGGTCCGTTCCCAGCCACACACCCCTGTATGACATCTGGATAGAGTTTGCACATTCTCACTGTAACCATATGGGTTTCGTCTGGGACTTCTGGTTCTCTTCCATGCTCAGGAGCTTGTAGGTTAATAGGTTACAAAGATGAGGCAATCTACAGATGCTGGAAATCCAAAGGGTCACATGCAAAATGAGATGAAAGGTGGAAAAGCTGAAGGGCAGATGGAGAAGGGATCTGATAGACGAGTGCATAATGGGAGAAGGGGAAGGAAGAGGGGCACCAGGGGTAGGCAATGAGAAAAGAAGGGTGTAAGATGGACTGATATGATTAAATGATCTAGATGCATGACATGCAAAATATTGGAGGGAATAATTGAAATTGAAAAGTCTCTGTGAACACTTGTCCCGATGAAGGGTGTTGGTCCAAAACATCGACTGTTTCAGATCAAGGATCCTTGGTCAGTACTAGAAAAGTAGAAATAAAAGATAGATGCAACACACATCAAAGTTGCTGGTGAATGCAGCAGGCCAGGCAGCATCTGTAGGAAGAGGTGCAGTCGACATTTCAGGCCAAGACCCTTCGTCAGGACTAACTGAAGGAAGAGTGAGTAAGGGATTTGAAAGTTGGAGGGGGAGGGGGAGATCCAAAATGATAGGAGAAGACAGGAGGGGGAGGGATGGAGCCAAGAGCTGGACAGGTGATTGGCAAAAGGGGATACGAGAGGATCATGGGACAGGAGGTCCGGGAAGAAAGACAAGGGGGGGGGGAACCCAGAGGATGGGCAAGAGGTATATTCAGAGGGACAGAGGGAGAAAAAGGAGAGTGAGAGAAAGACTGTGTGCATAAAAATGAGTAACAGATGGGATACGAGGGGAAGGTGGGGCCTTAGCAGAAGTTAGAGAAGTCGATGCTCATGCCATCAGGTTGGAGGCTACCCAGACGGAATATAAGGTGTTGTTCCTCCAACCTGAGTGTGGCTTCATCTTTACAGTAGAGGAGGCCGTGGATGGACATGTCAGAATGGGAATGGGATGTGGAATTAAAATGTGTGGCCACCGGGAGATCCTGCTTTCTCTGGCGGACAGAGCGTAGATGTTCAGCAAAGCGGTCTCCCAGTCTGCGTCGGGTCTCGCCAATATATAAAAGGCCACATCGGGAGCACCGGACACAGTATATCACCCCAGTCGACTCACAGGTGAAGCGTTGCCTCACCTGGAAGGACTGTTTGGGGCCCTGAATGGTGGTAAGGGAGGAAGTGTAAGGGCATGTGTAGCACTTGTTACGCTTACACGGATAAGTGCCAGGAGGGAGATCAGTGGGGAGGGATGGGGCGGACGAATGGACAAGGGAGTTGTGTAGGGAGCGATCCCTGTGGAATGCAGAGAGAGGGGGGGAGGGAAAGATGTGCTTAGTGGTGGGATCCCGTTGGAGGTGGGAAATAAAAGATAGATTCTAGATTGTAGAGAGGGAGATGAGGGGTGGATAGGACCCTGATATATCAGTGAATTATCACTGTCTTTGGGTGGGAGGGAGCAATGGTGCCATAATGAGTGCCCTAGTCCACCCATGGGTGTGATGGTGGTTAATGCAAATGACGCATGTCACAGGATGTTTTGATGTGCAAGTGATAAATAAAGTTGTCTTGATAGAGTAAGAACGGTGTTGCTGTGTTAATAGGCTGTAAATCAAGTTATTTAATGAACAAATTAATGAGGGTTGTGAGAGGGAGTGCACAAGCAAATTATCTTTAAAGCTTTGACGTGAGGGGAGAGAGCGAGAGAGAGAGAATGCAGATAAAGGAATGCAAAACGCTGTGTTCCTTGGACAGGTAGGGAGGAATAAACAGCATTCAGGGAGTCTGCTTGATTACTGACCAGCTCATCACAAAGATGTGAACTCTGATCATTGTGTACTGACTGTTCTCACGTTTACACAGTGAGTTGAGGGTCACACAGAACACACTAGGAAAGAAGTTGCTTGTCGATGCTGGAAGGTGCTGCAAGCCAGAAGATGCAGTGCTATTGAGAAGAGCAAAAGATTAAATTTGTGACTGGACTCTGGAGATGAGATAGATAACCTTTAAAAGAGAGAATATCATGCATTTACAACACTAAAATTATTGTGTAGCTCTTTCATTGAGTTATGCATTCATCATCATATACTTGACTCTAATATGATCATGCAATGTGCAATATGCCTATATAAACTGTCTCTGCAAATCCTCCAAAGGATAAATGAACCAATGGCAGTTTCCTCTCACAGGACAACAGCACTGTGGCTTTGGTGATATCAGTTAGTTCATTTTGATCATTTGTATCCCCAACAGTGGAGTCCCAAAACACACACTTTTCCATACCCCATTACAGGACACGTTGAACAGGAGAACGGAGGAAGAGCTTCAGGGGTGTGTTTGTCATTTCCTTGAGAAAATGCAACATGCCCAGCAACTCCTGACAACCTCTGGCCCATAACTATTGAAACTGGAGAAGGAACAGTGGAAGCAACGTCATCTCACAAAACAACCCAGTCACCCGGCCTGCCAGCTAACACCAGTCCGTTCCCTGGTTCCCACATCAGTCTCATTTTAATCATGGTGGCATCTGTTAGTCTCGCGAGACCATGGATCTGCGCCTGGAAAGTCTTGCTGCAGTCTGTGTCGGTAGAGCAGCATCTGTTGCGGCAGTAGAGGCCCACATGGGAGTGACAATCTCGGCTGCAGCGACTACACTTGAAGACACTGTCCTCCAGTGTTGTCTTGGTGCTGTTTTTCCGGTGAGTGTGTTTTTCTCCAGCAGCAAGCCTCAGCTTCTCTTCTCCTCTTTTTAGACCTCTGCGTAGTCCCAGCCTCCAGTGAGGGTGATCGCTTGCGATGTCCTCCCACCTCTCGACGTTCATGTTCAACGACTTCATGTCTCTCTTGCAAACATCTTTGAAACAAAGATGGGGCCGCCCTTGTGTTCTCTTGCCAGAAGCTAGTTCCCCATACAGCAGGTCTTTCGGGATCCTCCCGTCTGACATGCAGTGTATGTGGCCCAGCCAGCGAAGACGGCATTGTTGGAGCAGGGTGAAGAGGCTGGGTATCTGGGCGTGGGCCAGGACCTCATTGTTGGTGACTCGGTCAATCCACTTGATGTCCAGGATGCGTCTCAGGTTGCGAAGGTGGAAGGCGTTGAGACGCCGCTCTTGTCTGGAATCGTATCTATTTAATTAATGACTCGTATAGTCTGAATGCATACTAGAGATGAGCAGATCAAGTCAAAGAACACCCAGAACACTCAAAAACGATGTGACAACTCTTTCTGATGATGTTGAAATGACGCTGCAGACAGTTTCTAATATTCCCAGAAAGAGGATTCAACTGTCTGAATAACCTTGTGCCAAAGTTGTATCTACCCACGTGGTGTGACATGATTTCATTTAAAGAGCATTAAATAGTGTCAAGGCCAAGTTGATTCCCAATAATATTCAGTATCAACACAGAATCCTTTTCCATTGTCAAGACTTTGTACCATTTTGCACAGAGGTACAGTATTGCCAGCTTTGTGTTGATTCAAAAACAAGGAGCTCGGATCTTAAGGTCTAATCGGGCTGCATAAGGTAAAGTATCAGGAAATGACTGTGAATCACAGGCATTGCCATCGAAATAAAGTCACTTGCTTCATAAAATAGGCGTAGGTGACAGGTTATATGTTCATTTCATGGTACTTCCACTGCTAACTGGTAAATTGGAAACACCTCTCGTTCAAGCTCTGTGCTAATTCACTGACATGTGATTTAAACAACGTGGCTTTATAATGGGCTTTACATTATATTGGTATGAATATGCTGAACATTCTGAATAGCAACTTACACATTAACTTACAGAGGAGTTACAAGTTACCCTCAGTGGCCTCTTCATTCGGCACACCTGCTGGTTAATGCACATATCTAATCAACCAATCATGTAGCAGCAACTCAATACATAAAAGCATGCAGGCATGGTTAAGAGCTTCTGTTGTTGTTCAGACCAAACATCAGAACAGGGGAGAAAGGTGATCTAAGTGACTGACCATGCAATGATTGTTGGTGCCAGATGGGACAGTCTGAGTATCTCAGATACTGCTGAACTCTTGTGATTTTCACACACAACAGTCTCTACAGCTTACAGAGAATGGTGCTAGAACCAGGAAAAAAAAACATCCAGTGAGAGACAGTTCTGCAGGCAAAAATGCCTAGTTAATGAGAAAGATCAGAGGAAAATAGTCAAACTGGTTCAAGCTGACAGTAAGGCAGTAACTCAAATAACTGTGTATTATAACAGTAGCGTGCAGAAAGAGCACAACATGTTGAAACTTGAAGTAGATGGGCTACAGCAGCAGAAAACTACAAACATACACTCAGTGTACAGTATGTACAAATTTCAGTTGACTATGGCTTTGCATCAATACAAAACTATGGCTAGTTGTGGCTGAGTTCTCTTACCAGGAGTGAATTATTAAGGAACTAGTACCATTCCTTGCAACTGATATTAACTACACCAGGTTATTAAAGTGAGCTTTATATAATTTTTAAAAGTTTTGTTAATCTATTAAGTCAACAAACTGCACTAATACCAAATTTCAAATGGCACCTATCCCAGAATCTTGCCAGGAACAGATATTGCTCAGTGATAGTTCCTTCCTGCCTTTCCAGAGTACAAGCATTCAGAACAAAGAATGGATTGTAATAATTATTTCACAATTTAGTATGGGGATATTTCAGAATCTTAGTCAGTAAATTACACTGACCAAGTTCCCAGTTCAAAAAACATAACCTTAACATTGAGGCTGACAGACAAAAACATTAAGATTCAATTGCTGCTTTGTTAGAATACAGGTTTCGTTGTTATTAGTTCTTTAAAAACCATTTCTGTGATAAGCCGAATCCCTATCTGTTCTCTCAGGTAACCAAGGCCTGCTTTCCATGAGAATGGGGATTATGCCTCAAAACTTAGCTCTCAACCAACAAGCTTACAGTAAATCAGATTTTCCGGTCATTGGGCTATTGCTACTTGTAGAACCTAATTGTTAACTTAATTAAGCAGGACGCTCCTCTTCTGTTCGAATCTTGCGTAGAATACGTTAAGTTCGTCAGGAAGAGAAGCGCTACAGTTATTGATATTTCCAGCCTTTTCTTTACGCCCTGTGATCTCATTTAGACCCTGCCATAGTCTACTGGCATCCCTTTGGTCAGCCTGGGCTTCCAACTTGGCTCGATATTGCCTCTTGGTGCCCTTAATGGCTTTAAGGAGTTCACGCCTGGATTCCGTGTAGCAACTGGTATCCCCGGACCTAAAAGCCACAGCTCTAGCCTTTAAAAGAGACTTTTGAACTCACTTTACACCGCACGCTGTCGGAGCAGTGCTGCCAGGATAATCAAGGGCACGACCCACCCAGCCAACAGACTTTTCGTCCCTCTTCCCTCCGGGAGAAGGTTCAGGAGCTTGAAGACTCATACGGCCAGATTTGGGAACAGCTTCTTTCCAACTGTGATAAGACCGCTGAATGGATCCTGACCCAGATCTTGGCCGTACCCTCCAAATATCCAGACTTGCCTCGTGGTTTTTTTGCACTACCTTAATTTCCATTTTTCTATTTTCTATTTATGATTTATAATTTAAATTTTTAATATTTACTAATTTAACTATTTTTAATATCTTTAATATTTAATATTTGTAATCCAGGGAGTGTGAAGCGCAGAATCAAATATCGCTGTGATGATTGTACATTCTAGTACCAATTGTTTGGCGACAATAAAGTATAAAGTATAAAGTATATTTTACCAGGCTGTCATGCTTTCTCCATTGCTACATCAATACTTCAGAAGACATTGATTAACTATGAAACCCTTTAGTTATTCCAGAGTGATGTAAAACATGACAAAAAATGCAAGAATTACTTTATTTTTTTCCTTACAGAGACAGTGTGCAAATATGAACACAACCCTGAAAACATTCATAAATTACTAGAAATGACATTTTAAACAAGACATGACAGATGTTAGCCAGCACGCAGATGTTGAAGGGAAAAGTTGCTGTTAATCAAATCAATTACTTTGTGGTTGACGCTAAATAAACTCATCTAAACAGCTGAATCCTTCCTTAGCTACAACTTCAGACGCTTTTGAGTTAGTGGGAGAGATTAGCTCATGAAACAAACTGTTATCCTTTATGGACAATCTCGCACATCCTCTCCATGACCTACTGAATAAGCAGTGGAGGACCCTTTCAAACTCATTCATTCACACAAAGATCATTACAGAAAATCATTCTTACCAAAAGCAATAAGCATATACAACAGTCATCTCTGTATGACAGGAGAACACACGCCACAGTATAATAGTATCTGTTTTATTATTTTGAGCATTATTATTTATACTTATATTGCACATTATTGTACATTGTAAATTATTATTGTGTATTTTATTATTCTGTACTTTATTATTAATTAGGTCCATACACTGCTATGGGTGTTTTTTAGTTGCTGCTGTAACAAAAGAATTTCCCACTCAGGATCAATAAAGTACTTTATTATTATTAAACTTGGTGGCACATTGGACAGTGAAGATGGTTTTCCAAGGTTACAACAGTCAGAATATTGAGTACAGGCATGTCATGCTGTGTTTCAGCTGCACAAGATGCTGGTAAGGACACATGCAGTTCTAGTCATCTTACTATAGAATGTCAAAGGCCGCATTACTACTTTTCTTTCCCCTCACCTCCTGCCCATCATCTTCATCTCCTTCATCTTCCTCCCTTTAGTTCCCCACCTCTATTCCTTTACTCTATGATCCACTGTCCTCTCCTTTTGGATTTCTTCTTCAACCCTTTGCTTTTCCCTCTTATCACCTCCCAGTTCCTCCCATTATTTCCTGCCCACTCCCCCCCTTTGCCACCCTCTTGCCTTTCCCCTTAACCTGGATTTATCTATCACCTGCCAGCTCATGCACCCCACTTCCCCCAACCGTCTTATTCTGGATTCTGCCTTCTTCCTTTCCAGTTCTCTCCACCCCAAACATCAACTGTTTATTTATTCCAGACCTACTGAGTTCATCGAGCATTTTGTGTGTGTTTATTCAGACTTCCAGCATCTGTAGTTTCTCTTTCGAAGATACATACACATTTACATGGAAAAGAAAAGTTTGAGGGAATATGAGCTAAATACAAATAAATGGGACCAGCTCATTTTTGACAACTTTGGCAGCGCAAACAATTTGGCTTCTTGCGCATTGTTTGTAACCTATGACACATGAAACTACAAAAATCATTCTGTGTTTTCTACCTCCTTAATGTCCTCCAGAAGTGAAATTATGGGAAAGGCAACTGAAAAAGCCCAAGAGATCATGGCTCAGAGTTACTTTTGTTATTCTAGTGGACAATTTTGGATCATGCAACATGCTGTAGGCTCAGGAATTGTTATAGTGCAGGCTGTAAAGCAATAGGTTTTGGCACCTGAACAGTCAAGTTTACTGGTAACTGTCCATCTTTGCCAGGACTTGATTTCCATGTTCATTCAAAATAATTGCAGGAAGTTGAACAGACTGCTTTTACTGAATTCCCAGGATACGTGTACAGAGTCGAGAAACTCGCTTGGATATATCTCCATTCTTTGCTCATCCTCACAGGCATAAATAGAAAATGTGGGGTCCCACCTGTTTTCACCCCAGCCTGATCCACAACAAGAAAGCCTACTGAAGTTCAGCAAATATACAATTCTCTCCAAATGGACTCCAGGTAAAAATCCCAGAGTACAGAATAAACATGTAGAAACAGGATATCCAGTTCTGAAGTTCATATTTCACCTGATTCTTTTCAGCTACTTTGGAATCCATCTTGTTTCATCAATTCTCCTTGTTTCCTCATGGAAGGTTCAAATATATTATCCCCATTTAGTTGTTATTGTAGTGAGCTGCACAATTCCATCTACTTCCATGCAGAAAAGTAGGAGCATCCGATTATATTCCAGGCCTATGGCTTGCTGGATGGGACAGGTAACAGGCTTTTTATGAGAACAATTGATAAAAAGGCAGTGTCCATTATTAAGGACCTCCAGCACCCGGGGCATGCCCTTTTCTCACTGTTACCATCAGGTAGGAGAGACAGAAGCCTGAAGGCACACACTTCAGTGATTCAGGAATAGCTTCTTCCCCTCTGCCATCCGATTCCTAAATGGACATTGAATCTTTGGACACGGCATCACTTTTTTTTAAATATACAGTATTTCTGCTTTTGCTGAATTTTTTAAAAATTGATTTACTTGTTTATTTATTATTATGTTTTATTTTATTTTTTTTTTCTCTCTGCTAGATTATGTATTGCATTGAACTGCTGCTACTAAGTTAACAAACTTCACATCACATGCCGGTAATAATAAGCCTGATTCCGATTCTGAAGATGAACAGAGCCTCACTGAGGGTTTAGCCGATTAAGACATTGGTTAGCCCAAGGAAATAACTAAGACATTCCATTGGTCGTGGTTGACTATGAACGTTGCATCCTAGCTGCCCGCATCCAAGTCGAATATGCAAGTCAGGGCAGTACAGTATGGAGAGCAAGCTGTTGCCCACGCAGCCTCGGTCCAAGCAGCTGATGAATCCAATGGAGCAGCAGAGACCAATATAGTTTGGCACCAGTGGCATCGCAGGAGTTGCCGGTCAGAGTCGAACCTAACGCAGGACTGACTTAGGGACTCCAACTTCAGATTTTTCCATCAGAGTTTACTTCCAAACCCTTCCCCACGAGTGGGTGTAGCTGCAAAGTGTTTCCTTCTCCTACAAAAGCTGCCAATCACAGCTGATGAGTCCCTTCTGCACAAAGCTACTGGTTTTAAGACACCAAAAACTTGCCTTTGCCCCTTCTCCTATCAGTAGAGAGGGTTCTGCCGGGCTTAGACTCTAAGCCACAAGTGAAGGCCTGGAGCTGGACTTGGTTGTGAGACGATTTTTGAGACGCACACCTTGCGGAGCATTTAATAGGTAGTGAGAGATTATCCATACTACCCCACTCTTCCTCCCATTATGACAGCCTTCGGAACCCATACCCCAAGTCCAAAGACCAAATTTGTCACTGATTTGATCCATCTTCAGTGGTCTCCCTTCATCGAAAGGTTCAAAATAATAGACTGTTGTACAACGTGCAACGCCATTCATGGCTCCTGAGGTAATGGGAGCACCTCGGCTAGTGTAGCAGTTAGCTTGACGCTATTACCGCTTGGGGCATTGGAGTTCGGAGTTCAATTCTGGTGCCATCTCTAAGGAGCTTGTACGTTTTCCCTGTGGCCGTGTGGATTTCCTGCAGGTGTTGTATCTCCAGATAATTAAAGCAACCTATATCCGTTTGCAGCAATATTCAGACTTGGGCTGACAGGAGGCGCATAACATTTGCTTCACATAAGTACCAGGCAATGATGATATCCAAAAGAAAATACCCACTGATATTGGATGGCATTACCATTACTGAATACCCCATTATCAATATGCTAGGAGTTACCATGGACCAGGAAATGAACTGGAGTAGCCATATACACAAGAGCAGTTTAGAAGTTCGGAACTTCAAAAACACCCGCAAATTTCTACAGATTTACCTTAGAGATCATCCTAACTGGCTACATCACTATCTGGCATGGGGGTAGGGAGGCTACTGCACAGGATCGAAGTAAACTGCAGAGAGTTGTAAACTTAGTCAGCTCCATCATGGGTGCTGGCCTCCGTAGTATCCAGGACATCTTCAAGGAGCGATGCCTCAAAAAGGCGGGGCCCGTCATTAAGGACCCCCATCGCCCAGGTCATGCCCCCTGCTCATTGCTACCACCAGGAAGGAGGTACAGAAGCCTGAAGGCACACGCTCAACGGTTCAGGATCAGATTCTTCCCCTCTAACGTCCATTTTTTGAATGGACATTGAACCCGTGAACACTACCTCACTAACTTCTTATTTCTAGTTTTGTATTACTTATTTAATTCAAATTTTTTAATATACATACTTACCGTAATTCAGTTTTTTATCTTTTATTCTGTATTACGTTGTACTGCTGTCACAAAGTCAACAGATCTCACGATATATGCAGGTGGTATTACACCCGATTCTGATTTCTGTGGCAAATAGCTATAACTCCATAATGCCTGTCCACCATCTGCAAGGCTGAAGTCGGGAGTGTGTTGGAATACCCTTCACTTGCCCAGTTCAGTGCAGCTTTAACAACACTCAAGCAACCTCTACCAGCTGGAAGGACAAGGACAGCAAATGCGTGAGATCACACAGAGTGTACGGCTTTTGGAACTGAGATGCTGGAGTATTCCCTGTGGTGCTGTATGAATATTTCAAATCCTCCTAAGGAGGAAAGATGTAGAGGAAACACAACTTTAGGAACACAGTAAATGTAGGAATTACTAAGCATTTGTGCAGTAACCTCTGCAGCATATTCATTATCACCATTATGTGCCATGTTGTATGACTTAGGAGATCATGGTCTTTTCCATGACCATGACTATTCTTGGCAATTTTTTTCTACAGTAGTGGTTTGCCATCATTTTCTTCTGGGCAGAGTCTTTACAAGACAGGCGATCCCAGCCATTTTCAATACCTCAGAGATCGTCTGCCATGCGTCAGTGGTCACATAACCAGACCCTGTGATATGCTCCGGTTGTTCATATGACCTGCTTCCATGGATTCCCATGGCCCTGATCAGGGGCCAAACAGTTGTTACACCTTACCCAAGGTAGACCTGCAGGCTAGAAGAGGGAAGAAGAGCCTTACACCTCCTTTAGTAGAGATGTATCTCCACCCCACCACCCTCTGCAGTACATAGTTCGACAGCAAGCTTGTTCTTTCAGATTAGTTATATTAATCTATTTTAGCTATCCTGTAATTACTTCTGGCTATTAAATCAGAATACTCAAGGTAACAATTTAGTTTAATAATATGAAAAACACAAGACCCAAACTCTTTCCCTTTTAGCATTATGGAAAAAGCTTGATTACTGACCAATCAAACAATTCTGTGACTTGCAGAATTTCTGGGCTGAAAACAGACCACATCCTTTCAAAGAACCACATTTTCTACATGCAGAACCACAGCAATCATACTTGGTAACCAAGTATGACATATTTTGTGAAGGAGAACTATGCAACACAACTCTCATAATGTTACCTGAGAGCATCTTGAGTGTGATCCAAGAAACGTAGGCTGAATAAAGCTGAATCACGTAAGGAAAACTAACAAAATGCTGGAGAAGCTCAGCAGGTCGGGCAGCGTCTATGGAGAAGAATAAATAGTTGATGTTTCAAGTCAGGACCCTTCATCAGGACTGGAAAGGAAGGGGGAAGAGGCCAGCGTGAGAAGGTGGGGGGAGGGGGGAAGGGTACAAGCTGGCAGGTGACAGGTGAAACCAGGTGGGGGGAAGGTGGGTGAGTGAGAAAGGGGGAATTAATTGAGAGGCTGAGAAGTGGTGGGTGGATGAGGTAAAGGGCTGAAGAAGAAGGAATCTGATAGGAAAGGAGAGTGGACCATGGGATAAAGGGAAGAAGGGGCACAGAGGGAGGTGATGAGAAGAGAAAGGGTAAGATGGAAATTCTCAAATTTGGCGGCACATAGAAATTTGGCTCCATTTTATGTCTGCAATGTTTTGCACGCAGGTCGCGATAAACAAGGCTTCATTATCACGCTTATTTTCAATCTTTCTTATCACTATATCTCCAATAAATCGGCATCTGAAGTGAATCTAATCTACCATGTAAATAGGAAACTGATCAAATAATATCACCTCCACTCCAGATTAAATGTTATTGTAGCATCAGTCATTAATGGTTATATATCTGCATGACCAGGAGGCCAAGATTCAACTCATTGTCAGCTTGTTAACTGAAACGTATAAGAAAATTGACTTTACACTAAATGCAAAACTCCTTTACCAAGCTACCAATCTATCCCCACTCCTCAACACTGACCTCTAACAATTAAAGTCCATATGAGGCCCTGAGAGATGTGGATTGCTTCTCATATCATGAGAGCCAGTTCTCAACGTAGGGACACACCAGTGATAAAGCCACCGGTTGCAGGCTTTAGCTGCCTGAACAAAATAATGTTTGAAGGTCAAGACCTCAAGCCATAGTGATCATTGCCTTCCTGTCCAGTTTCGTGACATGAACTGCCTACTATAGGCGTTAGAGAGCTACCACCAATGGAGCCTATGCAAAAACCTCCAAATCCACTAATAGGTCAAGCAAACCATCTTCAGTGTCCCGTCTCAGGATAACAACCCCTGTAAGTAGATTGCAGCCTCCCTCTCCTGGTTCCATTCACCCACTGCCCAGTCAGTTCATCCACAGGCTTTCTCCCCACCCTGCCCTCTTGCCCTGTTTGGTTCAGGCTCCATCTGCCTTTCACCTCTTCCATAGTGGTTCCGATTATAACCTCCTTTACTTATCAGACTCCAGAATTAGCAGCCCTTTGTATACCTGCTTATCACCCTCCAGCAGCTTTAACCTGTCTTCCTCCACCTTACTCCATTCTCTCTTTTGGTCTGTCTTTCAGAGCTAATAGCTAAAGTTCAAAATAAATTTATTATCAAAGTGTATATATATGTCACCACACACTCTGAGAATCATTGTATTGCAGGCATTCACTCCATGATACGCCTGCCTCAACCTGGTGCACCAACTGCATCACACCCTTCCTCTATCTAGTTCGACCTACCCAGCCCTTCACCCCTGCTTAGTCTGCAATCTCTCTGGGCTCCTGTCTCGCCATTCCCATTTTCTACGCACACTGGCTGTTTTCGCTCTTGATGCAGACTTTTGACTAACAAATATCAACATGCCCTAGAACACAGTAACACTGAAGGGAAAATACATCTGTGCAATCCTGGAAATATGTATTATTTTTAGAGTTTTTACGTACTGAAATGTGAAGTAGATGTTGGCTGGTCTACAATGCAAACGTCTCCAGCTGTTGGAAAACTACTTCCATTGACATAAGCATAGCTTGCTTCCATTGATGGTTACATCAATATTAATTCTGCTTATGCTGTTTCCTGTTATCTTTATACGTACTAAGCGTATTACGAGGGAATTTTTCAGCTCCTTTTCAGAGATTGGCCAGATATCCCAAGATTCCCAAATCAAGCTTCTGTAACAGAGGGAGGGGACTTCCAATCTGCGCCTTGTAAGGCATGAAAATGTCCGACGTAGGCCTCTCATGGTCTGAGTCGACGTTCCCTCCACTCCTCCCTCCCTGCCCCCGTAACAGAAGCCCGGGTTAAACGATAGAAGGAACATCTGCAGCCTTCCAATTTTCCCACTCACCTGTCTCTTCAAAGATTTCTGGCCCACTTCTGTCAGAACCTGTAGATCCCACACCAGCTTCATCATCATCATCTCAAAACCTACTGAACTGGAGTGGAAGCAAGTCATCCTCAATTCTGATGGACTGGCTTTAGAGGAGAAGGATACAAAGGACTCACTGTTTAAATACCTACATAAAACAATTGTCACTTGGCCATATAACTAAGTGGAAATCATTACATTGGATCAGACTTTAATGAGGCACAAGGGGAGAAAAATGGCTCAAAAAATAATTTAACCTGTTTTGTTTTTAACATGGTTAATGCAGGGGAATGACAAACCTTTTAATTAAATAGCTTTGTAAGGTAAATAAATTTCCTTCTGCTGAAAATGGATTTCACCCTTTATCAAAAAAAGCAGAGCATCCTGTAAATTTGTACTGGTGCCTTAAATTTCAATAAACATAATTGTCATTTCTTGTACTACTTTGATACATCCCACAAGAGTTTCCAAGCATAATCTATTAAAATAATTTACTTTCTGAATTTTGGGATATCTGGCCAGTTTCTTGACATGGCCTGAATTAACTTCTCTTGGCGTGCTTGGTCCACACAGCATCAGCAGCTTTAATATTGACACAACCACTGACGGGGACTAACTGTCTTTAAGTACAGTAACATAGGCATCCGTTAGTCTCATGAGACAATGGATTTGCACCTTGGAAGGTTTCCAGGGCGCAGGCCTGGGCAAGGTTATATGGAAGACCGGTAGTTGCCCATGCAGCAAGTCTCCCCTCTCCACGCCACCGATGTTGTCCTAGGGAAGGATGTTAGGACCCATACAGCTTGGCACCGGTGTCATCGCAGAGCAATGTGTGGTTAAGTGCCTTGCTCAAGGACACAACACGCTGCCTCAGCCAAGGCTTGAACTAGCGACCTCCAGATCACTAGATGAACGCCTTAACCACTTGGCCACACGACAACACTGTACAGTAATATAAACCAACCTTATCCAGAATTGGAGATGCTTGCTTTGTAGAGCAGCCAAGTTCTAAATCACATTTTAACAAAGACAGTCCAAATAACACATACTCCTGGGGTCACATTGTTGTATTTGTCTCATCTGTTTTACTTCATTCTGGTCCGTAATACTGTCTAAAGTTTAACTAGTGAATCCCTATTGCACCCACAACATCTCTTGCAAATTTTACTTCCTTTCCAAACTTGCAACTTTTCCAATTCTTTTTCAAGTCAATATGTGATATCACTAAAAAGGTCAATTTTCATTCCAGTCCCAAATAATGCTTGAAGAAATGGCAAAGAATGGCATCGGCGAGGCTGGTTCGGGGGATGACCCGTGCTGGGACATTGTGAAGCACAACGTATTCAAACTTCTGGGTTCGCAGATGGAGTTCATATCACTGCCAGAGGTGGAGTAAGTGATTTGGAGCAGAGGCATTGAGGAAGAGTTTCCATGCCCGTTCACCTAACCCGGGTAGGAAGTTGGATTGTTCCAAGCGCCGAGCGGATTTGGTGAGATCGAGAACGGCTTCGGGCAGGGCAGCCCAGGTGTACTGAGGATTCAGGATTCAGGTCCTAGTACGTGGCACCACCCGGTGTTTGGATAATTTAAATGCTGACATAGATAGACTGGAATCCTGATTGCAAGGGTCGGGCTGATTTTGCTCACTGTCCCGCGAATGTTTGTTCCTTTCTCGGTGGCGACGAGGTTGTGAACTGATTTGGCTGATACGTGTTTCTAACCCTGCTGGTGTGCAATCTGGGGTTGAGGCTTGGCTTGGGCCTACTCCAGCTGCTCTGGGAGGTAGTTCAGGGACTCAGTCTGGTTTGGGCTGCTGCTGCCTTGCTTCTATTGCTTCCACAATGTGTTTTTTCTCCTCGCTCTCTTTCTCTGCACAGCGGGTTTTGGTCTTTTTTTTAAATTGGGTTATTCAAGTTTCTTGCTTTTTGGCTGCCTATAAGCTGACAAATTTCAAGCTGTATGATTTATACATTCTTTGATAATAAATGTGCTTTGAGTCTTTGAATAAAAATGTTATCTTCTTGAATTTACTTAGTCCAGCTAGTCAGATTACTCCCACAGTTATCCACTGTCATAATCATTATTATCTTGAATTTACAGAATGATGTCTTGCACAAGGTACCAGTAATTGATGATTAAATGTTGAAGTAGACTTTGGGAATGTGCAGAAGGCATAGATTTGGGCACAGCAGTGATGAGAAATAACACACTGTGTATGGTTGTTTTGCCTATGAATCAGGAGTTCAATAGTTTAAAATCCATTCAAGAAACAAGATTGTTCAATCTACTCAGAATGGAATTTTACAAAGTTGCGCTGGAAATAAATCTACTCACTAAAGTTGTGCGTTAAGTTAATATAGGCAGTTAATTAATTGATTTGAAAGTTGGAGGGGGAGGGGGAGATCTAAAATGATAGGAGAAGACAGGAGGGGGAGGGATAGAGCCAAGAGCTGGACAGGTGATAGGCAAAAGGGGATACGAGGGGATCATGGGACAGGAGGTCCGGGAAGAAAGACAGGGGAGGGGGGGGACCCAGAGGATGGGCAAGAGGTATATTCAGAGGGACAGAGGGAGAAAAAGGAGAGTGAGAGAAAGAATGTGTGCATAAAAATAAGTAACAGATGGGGTACGAAGGGGAGGTGGGGCCTTAGCAGAAGTTAGAGAAGTCGATGTTCATGCCATCAGGTTGGAGGCTACCCAGACGGAATATAAGGTGTTGTTCCTCCAACCTGAGTGTGGCTTCATCTTTACAGTAGAGGAGGCCGTGGATAGACATGTCAGAATGGGAATGGGATGTGGAATTAAAATGTGTGGCCACTGGGAGATCCTGCTTTCTCTGGCGGACAGAGCGTAGATGTTCAGCAAAGCGGTCTCCCAGTCTGCGTCGGGTTTCGCCAATATATAAAAGGCCACATCGGGAGCACCGGACGCAGTATATCACCCCAGTCGACTCACAGGTGAAGTGTTGCCTCATCTGGAAGGACTGTTTGGGGCCCTGAATGGTGGTAAGGGAGGAAGTGTAAGGGCATGTGTAGCACTTGTTCCGCTTACACGGATAAGTGCCAGGAGGGAGATCAGTGGGGACGGATGGGGGGGACGAATGGACAAGGGAGTTGTGTAGGGAGCGATCCCTGTGGAATGCAGAGAGAGGGGAGGAGGGAAAGATGTGCTTAGTGGTGGGATCCCGTTGGAGGTGGCGGAAGTTACGGAGAATAATATGTTGGACCCGGAGGCTGGTGGGGTGGTAGGTGAGGACCAGGGGAACCCTATTCCTAGTGGGGTGGCGAGAGGATGGAGTGAGAGCAGATGTATGTGAAATGGGGGAGATGCGTTTAAGAGCAGAGTTGATAGTGGAGGAAGGGAAGCCCCTTTCTTTAAAAAAGGAAGACATCTCCCTCGTCCTAGAATGAAAAGCCTCATCCTGAGAGCAGATGCAGCAGAGACGGAGGAATTGCGAGAAGGGGATGGCGTTTTTGCAAGAGACAGGGTGAGAAGAGGAATAGTCCAGATAGCTGTGAGAGTCAGTAGGCTTATAGTAGACATCAGTGGATAAGCTGTCTCCAGAGACAGAGGCAGAAAGATCTAGAAAGGGGAGGGAGGTGTCGGAAATGGACCAGGTAAACTTGAGGGCAGGGTGAAAGTTGGAGGCAAAGTTAATAAAGTCAACGAGTTCTGCATGCGTGCAGGAAGCAGCGCCAATGCAGTCATCGATGTAGCGAAGGAAAAGTGGGGGACAGATACCAGAATAGGCACGGAACATAGATTGTTCCACAAAGCCAACAAAAAGGCAGGCATAGCTAGGACCCATACGGGTGCCCATAGCTACACCTTTAGTTTGGAGGAAGTGGGAGGAGCCAAAGGAGAAATTATTAAGAGTAAGGACTAATTCCGCCAGACGGAGCAGAGTGGTGGTAGAGGGGAACTGATTAACTCTGCTCTTAAACGCATCTCCCCCATTTCACGTACATCTGCTCTCACTCCATCCTCTCGCCCTCCTGGCACTTATCCGTGTAAGCGGAACAAGTGATACACATGCCCTTACACTTCCTCCCTTATCATCATTCAGGGCCCCAAACAGTCCTTCCACTGCACACAGGCAACACTTCACCTGTGAGTCGACTGGGGTGATATACTGCGTCCGGTGCTCCCGATGTGGCCTTTTATATATTGGCGAGACCCGACGCAGACTGGGAGACCGCTTTGTTGAACATCTATGCTCTGTCCGCCAGAGAAAGCAGGATCTCCCAGTGGCCACACATTTTAATTCCACATCCCATTCCCATTCTGACATGTCTATCCACGGCCTCCTCTACTGTAAAGATGAAGCCACACTCAGGTTGGAGGAACAACACCTTATATTCCGTCTGGGTAGCCTCCAACCTGATGGCATGAACATCGACTTCTCTAACTTCCGCTAAGGCCCCACCTCCCCCTCGTACCCCATCTGTTGCTCATTTTTATGCACACATTCTTTCTCTCACTCTCCTTTTTCTCCCTCTGTCCCTCTGAATATACCCCTTGCCCATCCTCTGGGTCCCCCCCCCCCCGTCTTTCTTCCCGGACCTCCTGTCCCATGATCCTCTCGTATCCCCTTTTGCCAATCACCTGTCCAGCTCTTGGCTCCATCCCTCCCCCTCCTGTCTTCTCCTATCATTTTGGATCTCCCCCTCCCCCTCCAACTTTCAAATCCCTTACTCACTCTTCCTTCAGTTAGTCTTGACGAAGGGTCTCGGCCTGAAACGTTGACTGCACCTCTTCCTACAGATGCTGCCTGGCCTGCTGCGTCCACCAGCAACTTTGATGTGTGTTGCTTGAATTTCCAGCATCTGCAGAATTCCTGTTGTTAGTGTTACAGATATGCTTCTTGACCTCAAATGGGATACCCTCCAAAGATGCCGCACATTAGCCAAGCTCACTACAATTTACAAGGAAACTCATTCATTAACTCCATCCAACATTAGTCAGCTTTTGTGCAACCAGAATAACAGAGCAGCAACCCGACAAAACCAATCCCTGAACTACAAGACCATTCAGACCAACAAGTCTGCTACTGCTACTCACTGTACCCCAGGACCATTCCAGTTTGGAAGTCCCTGCCGCCACACATTAAATCTGCTGCTGATAGTAAAACTTTCAAGTCGCTGCTCTTAAACACCACAATTTAAATTACAACTGCATGCATGAGGGACTGCACGTTTATAGCCCAGCGGCGGCGCTTGGTGCAGTATGGACAAGAGAAGACAAAACAGTTGCCTGCCTTGAGTCCTGCCGAATCGTCAGTAGCACATCAAGATGTTGCTTATATAGGTGAAATTTGGTCAGCTGTTTTCAAGGAAGATATTTCAAGTGTTGAGAAGACAAAACACCCGATTATACCCCTACTGATAAGAAGGTTACTTCTCCACCAAACTGAACTTGACATTCTCAGTTGATTTTGTCTGAAAATTACAGGAAAATTTTACTGAGATCACCTTATGATGATTCTGGTCATCTGGGATTTGATAATTCTTACAAATTAGTCAAGGATCATCTCTATTGGCCACGATAGAAGCCTGAAGTTAAAGATTACTGTACGTTGTGCATTTGTTGTATTCAGAAAAACTCGCTATGTAAGAATTCCTTCCTTCTCTCGCCTACAATGCACTGGACTACCTGTATAGATTTTTTTTCCATAGAGCCTGATTCAAGTAACACTGTAAATGTCTTGGTCATCGCTGATTGCTACACCAGGTACGCTCAATCTTTTCCCACAAAGGATCAGAAAGCCTCCACAGTTGCAAAAGTGTTGTGGGAGAAATACTTTATACAGTATGGCCTCCTAGGAAGGATGCACAGTGGTCAGGGAAGGGATTTTGAGAGCCATCTCATGCATGAGTTACTGAGCATGCTTGGAGTTAAGAAGTTGAGGACAATGCCATCACATCTTCCAGAAAATCCTTAGCCTGACTCAACAGGACATTGATAGACATGCTAGGAACTCTTGATGCCAAGAAAAAGAGCAGCATATTTGACATTTGGTATGCTGTTTCTAACTGTACTCAAAATAAAGCCACTAACTACCTGCCATGCCATTTAATGTTGGGACATAAAGCCAGATTGCCTGTGGATCTTCGTGATGGAACCTCTCATGAGACATTGCCACAGAAGACTTATCTCAGGTGTGTGTCTGAAATGAAGAAAGAACTGCAAAATGCTTATGAATTGGCAACGGTTTCAGCTAGAAAACAAAACCAAGAAAATAAAAAGTGTTATGGGCAAAGGATTAAATTTTCTCAACTGATTCCTGGAGATAGAGTTCTAACAAGAAATTTAGGATTACAAGAGAAGCATAAGTTGGCCAACCACTGGATTTCTACACCTTATGTAATTGAGAGTCAGATGCCAAACTTACCAGTTTGGTTGAAACCAGAAGATGGGAATGGTCCTGTAAAATTTCTCCATTGGAATCATCTTTTTCCTCTGGAGCAGCGAGTATACATTGACCCAGAGTCTGATGTAGAACCTAATCCTAATAAAGGAACTCCGCAAAGGAGAAGAAAAAAAAGAAAAGAAACAAGCTGACAAGCCAGACAATAGTGTGGTTCTGGTGGAAAGACATGAAGAGAAACTGGATGAATCCACTGAATACTGTACAGACTCAGAAGATGAGGAAATTGGAATGTGGTATGACTTGCCTTATGCAAATTTCCCAAGAGGAGCTGATGAAGAGATGTCAGAACTTTTCAGTCTAGACTGAGTATCATGAGGAAGACAACCACTGGACAACCAGTAATTATATTAAATAGTGAACTCAAATATAGTTGAAGATGAAGCCTAGTTTAGTCAGAGGGCAGGAGGAAATGAGTTGCAGGAAAGTTTGAATGATAGACAGAATGAGACATCTCAAGGTAAACATAAAAAGTAACAAGGAAAGACTGGAACTGAGATAAGAAGATCTCAGCGGCAAGAAGCCTCCAGATAGGCTGCCATATAGCACATCTGGAAATCAGAGTGTTCAGTCAGTCCCAATGGTGAGATATGTTACTTCTATTTACAAGTAGATTGGAGACTATGTAATCATTTAATTTATTTGAATGCTGTAAGATGTATGCCTGAATACTGTCAGAACATATAAGACCATAAGACCATAAGACAAAGGAGCAGAAGTAGGCCATTCGGCCCATCGAGTCTGCTCCGCCATTTTATCATAAGCTGATCCATTTTATCCTATTTAGTCTCACTGCCCCGCCTTCTCACCATAACCTTTGATGCCCTGACTACTCAGATACCTATCAATCTCTGCCTTAAATACACCCAATGACTTGGCCTCCACTGCTGCCCGTGGCAACAAATTCCATAGATTCACCACCCTATGACTAAAAAAATTTCTTCGCATTTCTGTTCTGAAAGGGCGCCCTTCAATCCTGAAGTCATGCCCTCTCGTACTAGACTCCCCCATCATGGGAAACAATTTTGCCACATCCACTCTGTCCATGCCTTTTAACATTTGAAATGTTTCTATGAGGTCTCCCCTCATTCTTCTAAACTCCAAGGAATACAGTCCAAGAGCAGACAAACGTTCCTCATATGTTAACCCTCTCATTCCCGGAATAATTCTAGTGAATCTTCTCTGTACCCTCTCCAACGTCAGCACATCCTTTCTTAAATAAGGAGACCAAAACTACCCACAGTACTCCAAGTGAGGTCTCACCAGCGCCTTATAGAGCCTCAACATCACATCCCTGCTCCTATACTCTATTCCTCTAGAAATGAATGCCAACATTGCATTCGCCTTCTTCACTACTGACTCAACCTGGAGGTTAACTTTAAGGGAATCCTGTATGAGGACTCCCAAGTCCCGTTGCATCTCAGAACTTTGAATTCTTTCCCCATTTAAATAATAGTCTGCCCGTTTATTTTTTCTGCCGAAGTGCATAACCATACACTTATACACTTATATGTGTGAACATAACTGTTATAGTTATTGAGAATCAGTGTTTTGTTATTAATAATGGATTTGATAAGTTCCAAAGGTTTACAAAGTCATGAGGACATGCCTATTTTGGTGTGGGGAGAATGTAATAGCCTGGATTAAGACCATGATTTATTGTATTAATAGAGTTATGCTGTTAGGTATTTTATTTCCTGCAGATCTTCTCAATATGTAATGTGTTCATTTAAGTATATTATACAACCGGGTATTTCATTTTCTTTGCTGTTTAAAATAATAATTCAGTTGATTAAGTTGGGTTTGTTGTAATGGCTAACAGGATTTTTGTTGGGTTAACACTTTGTCCAATATGATGCTCCGGAACATGCTAGAGGGATTTGGGCATAGCCGTTTTCTGGAAGGAGGGCAGGAGCTTTGAAGGAAGAAAGAGAAAGGTAGAAAATAGAAATAGACAGCAAACATAGCAAAAGGATATGGTAAAATGCTCACAGAACCCACTTGAAAGCATAGATACTGCTGTGGGAAAATCCTCATGCAGACAATGGCCTCATGGAGAACGGACAGATAACTTTTAATTGACTAGTTATCACAAGACAACAAACTGTGCAAGTACAAGCAAAAGTAAATAAATAATAAATAAGCAATAAATTATCAAGAACATGAGGTGAAGAGTCCCTGAAAGTGAGTCCATAGGTTGTGAGAGCAGTTCAGTGATGGGGCAAGTGAAGTTATCCCCTCTAATTGAAGAGCTGGATGGTTGAAGAGTAATAACTATTCCTAAATCTGGTGGTGTGGGTCCTGAGGCTCCTGTACCTTCTTCCTGATGGAGCAGTGAGAAGTGAACATGGCCTGGGTTGGCGGGTGGAGTTGGGGGTGCTTAGTTTTGAATGCTGCTTTCCTGGAACAGCCCTCCATGTATGTGCTCAGTGGTGTGGAGGGCTTTACCCATGATGGACTGGGCTGTATCCACTTTTGTAGGATTTTTCATTCAAGGGCATTTCCAGGCTGTGATGCAACCAGTCGTGCCAAATTTTCACAAACTTCTAAGGAAACAGAGGTACTGGCATGTTTTTTTTTTGTAATTGCACTTATGTGCTGGGCCTGGGAAAAATCCTCTGAAATAATAACACTGAAGAATTTAAAGTTGTTCACCCTCTCTACCTCTGATCGCCCGATGAGGACTGGTTCATGAACCTCTGATTTCCTCCTTCTGAAGTCAATAATCAGCTCTTTGATCCCAGATAAAGCAAACATTATTTTACCTTCAAAAGGTACCTTCCCTGTTCTTGGCTGACCAGAACTGCCAAGAATGAAAGGAGAGCAGCCTTGAACATGGCAGACCTATGTGACGATGATCATGGTGTGAACAGGAGAGGCATATGCAGGAAGTAAGATACAGTAAAAGAAATAAGCAGCAGCCTTCATTATTTAGCACCTGCTGCACCATTTAATAAGATCATGACTGACCTTTTACCTCAGTACCACTTTCTACACCGACCCCAGTTCCTATGGTTCCTTTAATTCACCAAATTCTGCCCAACTGTATTCAGTAAATGAGCTTTCATAGCCCTCCTGGGGTGAGAATTTGCTACACTCTGAATAAAAAACAATCCCCTTCTTTTCAGTCCTGAATGACTTCATCCTTATTTTGAGATTGTGAGTCCTGGTTCATGACTCCCTAGCAAGAGTCAATTTTAAGTCCTATAAGGACATCAGATTTTTCAGTGAAATTTCCTCTCATCCTTTTAAAGGCTAAATAGTATTGAGTAACTGCATAATCTTTCATTGCATAACCACTCCACAACCCATGCCCACCTCATTCCAGTCAGCTTAGGAACCAGTCTGTTAAATTTTGCATTCTTTCCATCACAAATGATTTAAGATGTCTAGAATTAGGCAATAGTCCTTGTGCAATGTCTCCAGAGCCATTTTATCTTTCAGCAAACACAAGATGGAGAGGAATAGACAGTTGATATTTTGGCAAACTCCTTCAACAGACTGGAAAGGAAGGGGGTAGAAGCCAGAATAAGAAGGTGTGGGCAGTGGAAGGAGTAAAAGCTGGCAGATTGAAACCAGGTGAGGGAAAAGATTGGTGAGTGGCAGAAGGGGATGAAGTGAAAGGCTGGAGGTGATAGGGGCTGAAGAAGAAAGAAATGGGTCAGAGAGGGAATCTTTTGTCAGCTTTTACTTTGTAGAATCTCCTATCAGATTTTATTTTGTAGATCAGATGTTACTTTGAAGTAAGGTACCTTTGCTTGTGTATTCAAATAAAAGCCAATGTACCTTTTTACCTTCTGGATTGATGTTTGGACCCGCATGATAACTTTGGCTATTTCATTTACCATTTACTATAACATCAAGGTACCTCCGAGCACTAGCTCCTTTCAATCTCCCCCTATTTTAGAAGGTATTCCATCTGCCTGTTATTTTGCCAAAGTTGATAAGGAAAGCTCTGATCTTAAACATCTGCTGCTTTGCAGCTATACCCACCCATGGGGAAGGTTTTGGGAGTAAACCCTTAGGAAAAATCCAAAACTGGAATACGTATTTGTTATCTCTGTTCTTGTTCTTACTATATAACCATAATTCATTCAATGTGCTTCATTATGGAGCCTCGGACTACATCCATGTGATCAGTATGTCTTTACACAAGTTCCAACTGATTCTGTCTCAATTCACGGAGCTCCTTCTGTTGGCTGTTTCTGTGGGTCAGTGTTAAACTGTTGCTGTTGTTCTGACCTTTGGGTCTGTGTGGTTCCCCCTCCCCCATCTTCCTTTTTATTTTCCCTCTCCAATTTCAAAGAGGATCGTGGAGATATTTTTGATTTCCTGTCTTTAACTGGAAGTCGCTGAGACACAGATTTTGTTCCACATCTGCATGACGTGGAAGCAAGACTAGCAACGTCATCACGATCACTCTGTTCAGCACTGGCATCCTGACTGTCATGTTTGTATAGCTGGTACAAATGTCTATGGAATGTGGAGTTCCTGTGCTTCTCTTGTATAACCTCTCTGGATATCTCATGGATGCTATTATGAGTTTCTTGAGTTACATCTGGTCAACATCTGAGCCCCTCAAAGACATCTGTGTACTCATCCATGAATGAAGTGTGGTTATCTTTGGTCTATGAGGCCACCAGGAGAACTCTTTCATTAAGTGAGATTTTCACATACACAGACCTAATACTGGCTGCACTCTCTTTTCAACAATCAGTAACTGTGCCCTTAGGTGCTGCCCCTTGTGCTTGAAGGTCACTGTACAGCCCCCTTTTAATGGAAAATTCCCTCCAGTATTGACTGTCACTTTTAACTTCACTGGGTAAGTCTTGTTCTTTACTCTGAGAGTTTTGTTGTGATCCATGGATAACAGATTTACCTGGGCTCTGGTGTCAATCTTGAATGGAATTACTGTCTCATTCACAGTCATTGGAATAATCCACTCTGTTTCACCAGCACCCCGCAGTCTGTAGAGAATCCACATAAACTTCCTCCATTTCCTCAGCAACAGTGTGCACCTTTCTCTTGGTAGCTCCAGCTGTGCAGCACTTTGCAAAATGATTCTTCTTCCCACAATTACTGCAGGATTTTCCATAAGCAGGATACATCTTTGGGATGTGCTTACCTCCATAATTGCTGCATTTACTCTTTGAGCCTACCTCTTTGCTTTGCTATTGCTTTTGGAAACAGCTAGTGCCCTGCCCCTCTGTTTTCACAGCATGTACTGTTGCCTCTGCCCTGTGCAGCTCCTTAGCTTGAGATATATGGTCTCGTCTGGCCTATACATACTTACAGCCTTGTCCAGCATTGAATCTTTTTCTCGGAGCAATCTTTCTCTGAGCCCATTATTTGAAGTTCTGCAAATCTCTGAATTGACAGGACTTGCTCTGTATGTGAAGCTCAGCTAAGTATTGATCAAAGCTATAACCTTGTTTCTGGTCACAGGAAAAGAACTTGTATCTTTCAACCATGATGTTTTTACCTGGGACAAAATGCTCCTCTAATGTTGTTGTCAAGGTGTCCAATGTAAAGGTTCTCTCGTCAAATTGAAAGTTGTTGTATATGTCCAAAGTAACTTTGCTAATTGTGTGTAGAAAGATAGATGCTTTCTGTTTTTCATCAGCCCCTCTGGTTCGACTTAAAGTATATTGAATCGCATGTGATACATTTACATTCTGTGATTAGCCCTCACTCTGACTTCAGACACCATGTTATGTTTGTTCTTGATAAGAGACAAACTTATTGTGAGTAAAGCCAATACATTTATTGACAGAATGGCTTCAGCCCAATACAAGTGGTGTGACCAGCTCACTAATATCACATCCTGTTCCCGATAAACCATCCACATTGCACACTGGGAACTGAAGTTATTAATTATGTACACACATTAGATTAGATTATGAGAACACTCAGTCCTCTTTTATTGTCATTTAGAAAAGCATACATGCATTAAGAAATGATACAATGTTTCTCTGGAGTGATATCACAGAAAACAGGACAGACCAAAGACGAACACTGACAGAACCACATAATTATAACATATAGTTACAGCAGTGCAAAGCAATACCATAATTTGATGAAGAACAGACCATGGGCACAGTAAAAAAAGTCTCAAAGTCCTGAGTCGATCGACTCCCGAGTCCCCGATAGCAGGCGGCAAAAGGGAGAAACTCCCTGCCATAAACCTCCAGGCACCGTCAACTTGCCGATACTTTGGAAGCAGCTGACCACAGCCAACATTGAGTCCATCCGTCCAAAAACTTCGAGCTTCCGATCAGCCTCTCCAATACAGCCTCTCGAGCACCATCCTCTGCCAAGCGCCTTCGACCTCTCCCTGGCTGCTGAAAAATGCAAAGCCGAGGATTTCAGGGCCTGCAGCTCCGGAGATTCCGGTTACCACACAATAGCAGTGGCAGCGAAGCGGGCATTTCAGAAGTTTTCCAGGTGTTCCTCTGTGCTCTCACGTCTGTCTCCATCAAATCAGAATTGTGCACGGTCCCCTACTTGACAGATAACAGATATCATCACCGAAGTAGCTGCGTGTGCTGCTGTCACACCGCCATTTTCTCCCCCCTCCCGGGAGGACTGAACATAATAACACAGTTAACATAATTCATTAAAGCTTATATTTAAATGAATGGCATACGTCATCATCCCACCAAGTCATTTGCAGGCGCCTAACTTAAAGTTATCATTTCTGGTGAAAATGATATCATATCTGATAAATAGGGGCCGTGGACAATTCTGATTTGATGGAGAATGGACGTGAAAGCACGGAGGAACATCTGGAGAAATTTCTGAAACGCTCGTTCGCTGCTGTCGTTACTGCGTGGTCGGGAATCTTTTGGAGGGTAGGCCTCAAAATCCACGGCTTTGCCTGCTGGTGGCAACCGAGGTTGAAGTTGAATCGTTCGGACAGAGATGGCGCTCAGTACTCGGTGTCGGAGAGCTCGAAGTTTTCGGATGACCCAGAGTCGGACTGTGGTCGGCACGGCAGGGAGAGTTCTTCCTCCTCCCGTCTGCGTGAGATGTGGGACATTTGAGAGACTTTGAACTTTACTGTGCTCATGGACTGTTCTTCATCAAGTTATGGTATTGTCGCACTGTTGTAACTATATGTTATAATTATGTGGTTTTGTCAGTTTTTTCAGTCTTGGTCTGTCCTGTGTTTTGTGATATCACACCAGAGGAAATATTGTATCATTTCTTAATGCATGCATTACTAAATGACAATAAAAGAGGACTGCATGTCTTCATAATCTGAAAAAAAGTCCCATTAATGCAAACAACAGGAATTCTGCAGATGCTGGAAATTCAAGCAACACACATCAAAGTTGCTGGTGAACGCAGCAGGCCAGGCAGCATCTCTAGGAAGAGGTACAGTCGACGTTTCAGGCCGAGACCCTTCGTCAGGACTAACATTAACCCATTAACCCCAGCTCTGTGTTTTTCTTCCAATTAGTAATAAAGTTGGCCATTTGGTGGCGCAGTGACGTCAGCTCCGGACTCCGGGACGGAGGTTTCCGGGTTCAAATCCAGACGGGCCACTCCTGAGTACGTTTTCCATCCGTGCCGGGTTGAGTGTTGAGCTCGCAACTCAACCTCGTAAAATAAAAAAAAATACTGCGAAATGTCTGTGCAAGGAGTGGCGCCCCACACAGCCTTCCGATCCGCACCTTGTAAGGCATGAAAATGCCCAATGCTGGCTTCTCAGTCCTGAGTCATCATCATCTAAAAAGTAGCCAGTGAGTTAGATCGCATGGACCTGAAGGAAATCTTTGCGAGGTTGAGAGGAGTCTATGGGAAATGCCAGTGTTCCCAGTAGCCAAGAATGATGGGTCTGTCAGGATCTGTGGTGATTTTAAGGTCACCATCAACCCAGTACTGAAAGTAGATCAATACCTCTGTCCACAAGAGAGGATATCTAAGCAAACCATTCTGGAAGAAAACACTTCAGCAAAGTAGTGTCATGGTCCCATCTGGCAATCCCCCACCTTGCCATTTGCCTCAAGATTTGGGCCTTGATCACCTCATTTAGATTCCAATCATTCCCTAGTACCACTAACTACTTGCACCTGCTTCCCATCAAACGGCAGGATAAAAACCCTGCGACCACAGCAAGAAGCCGCCAGTTTGTCGGTCAACTCTTGTGAGAGTAAACCTTGTTTCCTATTCCTGAAAACTGTTAGTTCTAGCTTCACATCATCTCCTGGATATTGACTCCCTGTTCACAGAGGGGCTACGCTGAACGACTCTGCCTCAGCATCTGTGTTCTGCACTTGGGTTCGTCCCCAGCCATGTCCTTGCAACAAGTAGACTTAGCTGAGACCTACCTACTGATGGAAATGGAAGAAGTATCCAAAGTTTTTCTCACCATAAGCACTCACAAAGGGCTTTGTTGTGATAATAGGCTTACTTTTGGAGTAGCATCTGCAACTGCGCTCTGGTTAAAAGATTCACCAAGTCTGCCCAGGCATAATATGTTACCTGGATGACATAATTCTTACCAGCATGGATAACAAAGAACTTCTCCAAAATCTCAAGACAGTGTTTAAAAAAATAGAAGGTTATGAGCTGAAAGCATGATACAACAAGTGTGAATTCGTTAAGCCAAGCATCACCTACCGTGGCCACACCATTGATGCACAAGAATTACATGTGTGCTGAGAAAATTCAAGCAGTGGTGAGTGCTCCAAGACAAAATGGCATGTTACAGTTGCAGTCTTTTTTATGAGTTGTCAATTATTATAACAGGTTCCTGCCAAACCTGGCTACTGTACCCTTTGAACTCATTACTACAGTTCAGAATAAATGGTAATGGGCAAAGCAGTGTGAGGTGGTTTTCCAAAAGGTAAAGGAAATGGTGATATCAGGCACTGTACTCACACATTATGATCCCACCATCCAGTGATGCCTCGCCTTATGGTGTAGGTGCAGTTAAGTCACATGTTCTGACTAATGAAAGTGAACGCCCCATAGCCTGCTGCTGTCGAGAAAAAGTACACACAGATTGATAAAGAGGCTTTGAGTCTGGTTTCCGGTGCAAAACATTTCAGCCAAACAGCCAAGTTAGGAAAGCACTTAATTGAAGTAGGGAGAAATACGAGGCTATCAGGCAGGAAATTGGAAGCATAAATTAGGAACAGCTGTTATCAGACAGAAGAAATGTGGCAAATGTCCAGGGGATATTTGTGGGGAGTCCTGCATAGGTACGTTCCAATGAGACTGGGAAAGGATGGTAGGGTACAAGAACTGTGGTGTACAAAGGCTGTTATAAATCTAGTCAAGAAGAAAAGTAAAGCTTACGAAAGGTTCAAAAAACTAGGTAATGATAGGGATCTAGAAGATTATAAGACTAGCAGGAAGGAGCTTATTCTTAGGAGAGCCAGAAGGGGCCATAGAAGGCCTTGGAAGACATGATTAAGGAAAACCCCAAGGCATTCTACAAGAGGATAAGACATGAGAGAATAGAACCAATCAATGTGACATTGGAAAAGTGTGTATGGAACCGGAGGAGATAGCAGAGGTACTTAATGAATACTCTGCTTCAGTATTCACTGCGGAAAAGGATCTTGGTGATTGTAGGAATGACTTGCAGCAGACTGAAAAGCTTGAGCACGTAGATATTAAGAAAGAGAATGTGCTGGAGCTTTTGGAAAGCATCAAGTTGGATAAGTCGCTAGGACCAGATGAGATATACCCCAGGCTACTGTGGGAGGCAAGGGAGGAAATTTCTGAGCCTCTGGTGATGATCTTTGCATCATCAATGGGGCGGGAGAAGTTCCAGAGGATTGGAGGGTTGCGGATATTGTTCCCCTATTCAAAAAAGGGAGCAGGGATAGCCCAGGAAATTATAGGCCAGTGAGTCTTACTTCAGTGGTTGGTAAGTTGATGGAGAAGATCCTGAGAGGTAGGATTTATGAACATTTGGAGAGGCATAATATGAACATGATTAGGAATAGTCAGCATGGCATTGTCAAAGTCAGGTCTGTGCAGGATATGACCCATCTACAACTACTTAACCCTAGGTAACTTATAAGGTAAGGACATGTTCGGCACAGCTTTGTGGGCTGAAGGGCCTGTATTGTGCTGTAGGTTTTCTATGTTTCTATTACTTGGTTACTGATCATCAACTGCTAGTGTTCACTTTCGATACACAGAGATGCTACCAACAGCAGCATCACAAATGCAGAGGTGGAGGAGACAATTACAAGACTGTTACAAAACAGGTTTATTGGTTTGGTAAGTGAGACAGAAGACACTGATTTGGAGTAAGCACGTTAACCACTTATCTACAGACAAACAGTAAAACAGTCAACCAAATATCTCAGTCAAACAAGACATCATCTAAGCTACAAAATCTATGACACTAAATATTCAGTTACACTTCAAGCTTAACAGGTACTTTGTTAAATCTCCCAAAGTTACACAACTACAAAACTAAACATACAACAAACAGATACTTTCCTAAGTGTGTCTGTGGACCCCCACCCCCCCCAACTCTGTCTCTACAGCATATTTTCCCAATGGTTCTTCAGCACTGTTCACAACCTCAGTGTGACGAGGAGTCCCTGGAAACAAAGGAAAAACAAGTGAGTCTCTTGAATATATTATTCTTATACCCATAAGCCACCCAGAACTGGCATGCAAGGCAACCAATGGGAAAGAGCAGCTGCACCCCTCAAACGGGTCAATCAGCAATCAGCACCGCACTGACTGGCGGGTAAACTAACCCTTCACATTACACCCGAATACATCCCATGGTGAACCACGAGTCAGGTGACACAAATTCACTCAATCCTGATTAGTTGCTAGGCATTTAGACATAAAGTAGGCGGGAGGAGAAGATGGCAGCGCGACGCAGCGCGCACAGCTCTCCAGTGAAATGATATCGTATCTGTTAAATAGGGGCCGTGGACAATTCTGATTTGATGAAGACAGATGTGAGAAGCAGGGAAACATCTGGAGAAATTTCTGAAATGCCTGGTTCGCTGCTGTTGTTACTGTGCAATCGAGAATCTCTGGAGGGTAGGCCCCAAAATCCTCGGCTTTGCCTGCTGCTGGCGACCGAGGCTGAGGTCGAAGTGTTTGGATAGAGATGGTGCTCGGTACTCGGTGTCGGAGGGCTGATCAGAGCTCGAAGTTTTCGGGCGACTCAGAGTCGGACTGTGGTCGGGCATGGCAGGGAGAGTTTTCTTCCTTCTCTCGTCTGCGTGAGATGTGGGACTTTCGAGAAACTTTGAACTTTTTTTACTGTGCCATGGACTGTTCTTCATCAAGTTATGATATTGTTGCACTGTTGTAACTATATGTTATAATTATGTGGTTTTGTTAGTTTTTCAGTCTTGGTCTGTCCTGTGTTTTTGTGATATCACACCGGAGGAATATTGTATCATTTCTTAATGCATGCATTACTAAATGACAATAAAAGAGGACAGCATGTCCTCATAATCTAATCTGAAAGTAGACTTTGTCAGCAAAAACAACAACTTTTATGATTGCTCCCCAAACTTTCCGAACTCCCCAAGAATTCCAAATTCCCTATTTACCTGTCCACCAATGAGCAATTTCCACAAATGCCTATTTCCCTCTGAAATGAGGACATCTCATATCAGGAATAAAGATGCACAGATTTCCATCACCTTAACCAGGATTCACATGGCCAGTGTATGACATGGGCGATCATGGTCATTAATCATGATTGTTCTTGGCAAATTTCTCTACAGAAGTGGTTTGGAAAAACTAACACATTTTGAAAAGAACAAGAAAAAGAACAAACTCACACAAGACAAAATAACCTGCAGATGCTGGGGTCAAAGCAACACTCACAACACGCTGGAGGAACTCAGCAGGTCAGGCAGCATGACTCACACAAGATGCTGGAGGATCAGCAGCTCAGACAGCATCTATGGAAATGAATAAACATTCAATATTTTTGGTCAAAACCTCCCTTCAGGACTTTTCAAAGAAAAGACTGATAGCTGGGACCCCAACACATTAACATATTCACACGGCCACTTAAAGGCGCAGTCCCCTTAAAAGATAAGGGTTCCTGTAATTTTGCTTCACCAAGTAGCGAAAATTTCAGTTGGTCATGTTTTTCACTGAAGCATTGGATTAATTCAAACACACTTCCAATACAGGTTTGACAAACACAAGATAGACTTTGCAACTATCCACAGTCAAGTAAACTCATGTGTGACCACACCTCACAAGACATTTTTCCCAAACTCAAACCATTCACACTTTACTATAAGAGGGAGGGGCGCAGGGTGAATGACCTTGCCCCCACTGGGGTGGGACTGAAGGTTTGCGTTTTTGCAGAGCATCCAGCAAGGGATATAGGGAGTGCTGAATGGAATGTAAAGAATCGAGCAGAGGACAGGAGACCGTATCGGAGAAAGCTTGAGGAATGACCCTTCTCCCATAATGTTCTCCTGATCTTTATTCCTCTGCCAGTGCTCCGACCACATGGCATGGAGGGTGGGAGTGGGAACACCATTTATCTGTTTCTTTGGCACCCTGGCTCTGAGTAGCACCAAAAACATTTCCTTAATAGTCGCATGGGGCCTTCCACCCCAAGGCTGCTTGTCTAATTTGTGCACCCAACTCTGGGGACCATCCCCCTGCACTCAATCAACCAAAAGGCTGCTCGTACGGGATACCTGACTGCCTGTCCTGTTAAATACAGCGCCACCTCTTTCGAGTGTAGTGCTGCTGTAACCAAATGCCCTGTCATTTGGGTTAGTTCCGCAGTAGCTGATTATCACGATCACTGCATAAAACCTGCAATTACAGCCTACTGTTGAAGGGCTCTGATCTCTTCCTCTACTATGCTCCACCCTGCCCAGGGGCTTTAAATTCCTCTCAAGGAAGGAAGGGTTCAAATCCTGATCGCCGTCGCCACCCGATCCCATAATGATGCAGTATGCTCATAGAAAGCGAACAGTGACTCAGGGCACTATTGATCGCATGTTGGGACGATCGGTCCCTTAAAGTGCCCATATTTCTATTAGATGACCCACCCTGGTACCCACCTGATGCCATATCCTGAGCAACCACATGGCAAGTGGACTACTCTCTACACTCCCTTCTCCATCCTCACCATCCGGCCAGACAACTACATCCCCCATCCACACATTGGGATCATCACCCCACAGCATCAAAGCTTGGACCTTAACGGGACCCAGTTGCCAATTAGCCTGTCGGGCAGCCTCTGATTGCTGCAGCTTCATTCACTGACAGGCTCTCTCGGTACTCTTGCCTTCTCGCTCTGTGGCCTGGGTCTGTGCCAATTAGATGACCTCCCCATGATGGCAGAGTGCTGATGCAGCACTTCCAGCTCACTGTGAGGACCTGCTTCCTCCTGCTCTCTCTGTGCAATGGCCGATAGCAGCCAGAAGGCATCCCTCTGACCTCCCTTCCTCTTGGGGAACCCTGCCTTCTTAAGTGTGGACAAGATATGGTGTCCAGTTTTCACCTTATGGGAGTCCAACTTATCTGACCATTCAACTGGTGTCCCCTAGTTCACCAGTAAACTGACAAGACTCTCCAGTCCACTACTGTTGTCAGTCCACCCCTGGACTCAGCACGATCCACGCAAGTAGTTCTCTCTCTTACATAACTCTCTAAAGATTTATCTTCCATTCAGTCACCAAACCCTGATCACGGTGCCAATTGTTACAGGGAAGCAGATTTATAGGTTTGCAGCGTGAGACAGAATACACTGATTATGAGTATGCACATTAACCATTCATTTACAAGCAGTAAGACTTTTGACCAAACATCTAGGTGCTCATCTTAGCCACCTTAATTACAAAAACTATGATGCTCAGTAACTCTTCAAACTCAACAGGTACATTGTTACATCTCCCCAGGTTACGCAATGACAAAATTAAACTTACAACAACCAGGAACTTAGCAAAATATGTGCATGGGCCCTCCTATATCTGCAACATACTTTCACAACAGCTCTTCAGCACTGGTCACGATATCAGTTTGAAGAAGAGTCCCTGGAGACAAAGGAAAAGCGAGCGAGTCTCTCGAATGCCGGGAACTGGACAGCAATGTCCTGGCATGCAAGGCAACTAATGGGAAGGAGCAGCTGCACTGTGCAAACGGACCAGTCATCAACCAGCTCCGCACTGACTGGCAGGTAAACTAACCCTTCACATTACATCCAACCCTCCAAAAAAAGTAACACCATGACAATCAGCCGTCAGACTAGCATGACACACCTCCCACTAAACTAAACATAAAAAACAAAAGTACAATACCCAATACTCTCCCTCAAACGGGCCAATCAACGAACATGTCAGAAGCAGCAAGTAAGCTAACCCTTTATATTACACCTGGGATAGACTTGCCATGCACTGCTCGGGATGTCAACACATCCAGGAGATGCCAATAACAGTGCCTCTTCATCCCTGGGAATGGCCTGCCTTGCCATTGTAAAGAAATAAAGTGGATTTTCCTGGACTTTGCATGGGCACAAATTTCTTGGTTGTAGTGGCTGCAGTTACAAAGTTGTCAAAACTGCCCCCAGTAGCCTCTACTACAGTGTCACACACTGTTGATGTGTGGAGAAGCTTCCTCTCAAGGACTGGTGTTCCAAAACACCTAGTTAGTGACAATGGACCACAGTTTGTTATGAAATAGTTTCAGTCATTTCTGAAAATGAATTGACTAAGATATATTATCTGCACCGTACTATCCAGCTATAAATGATTTGGCAGACTCTAAAGAACGCACTACAAGCAATGTCAGCAGAACACACTACGCTGACACTGAATCAGCAACTCACCAATTTCCTCCTTGCATATCGCAATGCAGCACACTCCACAACCAACAACTCAGCAACAATGCTGTTCCTGGGTCATTTTTGGATCTCCTCAAACCCAATCTCAGATGGAGTATGAAGGAGAAACAGCTGAGACAAATTGAGTTTCATGTGTTACTCCTGGACAAACAGTCCTGGTGAGGGACTACAGAGGTGATCAAAAGTGGGGACTTGGTAAGATTAAGAACAGAACTGGACCACTCTTCTGCACAGTGGAGATTGCATCTAATGACACATCAATTAGTTGAGGACAGCAGATACAATTGGTGTCCAGAGCTGTCAAAACAACTTCCTACAGACCAAGAGTCAGCTCCTACAGTCACCAGAGAAGTGGTCCCAGAACCGGAGGTTGTTTCACAGACACAAATCTCACCTACCAAGCAGAGTGACATCGTCGTAAGGAAAGTTGTTATCCCACAAGAGTAAGACATCTTCCACAGCGATTCAATCTTTAGGCCTGAATGGGATTATTTTAAAATATGCTATACTGCTACTGTCTATATCAGGGGTTGGTAACCTTTTTTGCCTCTGTGGGTTGGATCGCATATTAATGAGTGGACGGTGGGCCAGATAAATGCCATAAAAAACTTGAAATATGGGAATTATCCATTTAAATACATCTAGCTATGTTTTGCCTCAAATTAATAAATAATGCATGCTAGAAAATCATTTGTGCTTCAGATTGCCTAGCCCTGGTCTATATAATACTTGTATTACATAGAATGCTGCATATATAGTGTGTATATATATGTGTGTGTGTGTGTAAATAAATGTTGTGTATATAAGTTGAGATGGATTCTATATTGAGTTGGTGTTTATAACTAAGCAGCTAGGTATATCGTGTATTTAATATTTCAGTAATATTTGAGAAATATTAAAAATATATGTGGGTTTATTAAACATTCTTAGTTGTTTACATAATTTATTACAGCTTCTATGTAAAAGTACATGAATGGCAAATGTTATTACTCCACCAAATCATATTTGCACACTTCACTTAAAGTAGACCCATTATCCCTGGCTTCATGTTTTCCTTTCAACTAGTTAAATGTTTTGGAGTTATAAAACATAACAGAATTCTCTCTCCCCTTTCTATTCACCTTTTGCACCTATTGCAGAGATTTGAGACCCTAAGCAAATTGGTCCCAGCTGCCCATTACCTACACATCTATCCACCTGGGTTACCTCTCCCTTGGCCTGCTTTTCCTACTCCCTCCCCACTTGGTTCCATTCCTTCATTCCTCCCTTACCTGGTTCTACTTATCACTTTTACCTTCCCTCTAACCTCCTGCCACTTGATCCCATCTGCCCATTTTATTCCTTATTTGTTTCCACCTGTCACCCATTCGACATCTCCCTTTCATCACCCGCATCTGTCTGTCCCCTGAGGATAAAGATTTTATGCATTCTTCCTGTGATCACGTGGGTTTCCTGAAGCTCCAGTCTCCTTCCACATTCTGAAGAGGTATGCATGGTATGGTCAGTGAGTTGTATGCGTGCTATTGGAACCAGAGGTATGATGATGCCCACAGGCTACCCAACACATTCCTCACCGATTTGATTTTGAGGCCTTTCACTGTTTTAATGCATATGTGATAACTGAAGCTTATCTTTACCTTTAAACTCACCTGGTCCCACCTTTCAGCAGCCTGCCGCTGTACCTGTAATCCAGCTTTTGTCTTTCGACTGGCTACTTTCCCTCTCCGCTCTTATTCCCGATGCAGTGACGTCCCGACCAGAAACGTCAACTATTCCTTTACTTCCACTGATGTTCTCTGACCTGCTGAGCTCTTCCTGACAAAATGTGCCTTACAGCCCAAATGCCGAGAGAAGAGATGCTGAAGCCGATCAAGATTTCACTGATTTTTAATAGGAACTGTGCAGAAATAAAGTAAAACCATTAAATGCTAGGTCAACAGGGCTGATAACTAAAACTGTGAAACCGAAAGGTAACGCCAACACTGTAGCTCGGAGGGAGCAACTTAATACGAAATGAATATTGCTCCTTTACAGCATCAATTGAAACAGTAGTCTTCTTTCCTGGACAACAGCAAAGGTAAGCAGAGAGCACAGATGTTATTGTGCTTTTAGTTGTCTCAATAAGACTGAAATGACAGAGTGTTAAATACCACCACGATGAAATGCTAATTGGGTGGAAGGTGCATGCTCACGAGTGAGATTACCACACCTGTTCTGCAGCATGCTCGTGAGGACGTGCAGAATCGTGGCACTGTCCATGGTTATGACACTCCCAGCAGATTGTTTTGGCTCTATATTCCAACACTTTGCAAGTGCTTTCTTGGTTACATTGGTCTTAATATGCTCTTGTGTAATATGCCCTTTAAGGAAAATTTAATTATGCTAGGGAGGACTTCCTAAAATGTGCTAAATCACTAAATAAACCTGAGAGAATGATGGAGACAATCATCAGCCATTCTAATTTTGGAAATTTTCTTTTTATCTAATATATAATTTTACTGTTAATAATACACTGTTTGTCAAGTTGAATAGGAGAAAAATGATCTATATAATTCCAATAGAGGAACAGGCATTGTGACATAATAAACCCGTGCCATTGCTCCCAGCATAGGCAGTGGAGCTCAAGTCACTGACTTCCGACATTGACTCCCTGGAGACCACATCGGAAGTCAAGCGGTGTGCAAGATGAGTGACCTCATATGGATGAGCTCATTTAGTACAACATCTGATCAAATACACACATGGAACACAGAACATAAGGACGTACGCTAGAGGAGTGAATTAGGCAGTTTAGCCTGTTGAGTCTGCACCGCCATTCTATCATGGCTGATTTATGTTCCCTCTCAACCACATTTTCCCTGCAAACTTTGCACCTTTACTCATCAAGAACTTATCATCCTCCACTTTAAATGCACTCAATGACTTGGCCTGCACAGCCATCTGTGGCAATAATTTCCACAGAATCACCACTTGGCTAAAGAAATTCCTCCTTATCTCTGTTCTAAAGGGACTTTCTGCTATTCTGAGGCTGTGCCCTCTGGTCCTAGACTACCTCACTGTAAGAAACATCCTCTCCACGACTACCTTCCAATATTCGATAGGTTTTAATGTGATCCCCCCCCATGATTTATCTATCTCCAGCAAGTACAGGCCTAAAGCCATCAAAAGCTGCTCATACATTAACCCTTTCATTCTTCTTAACCTTCTCTGGAACTTCCCTAATGCCAGCACATTGTTTCTTCCATGAAGGGCCTAAAACTGTTCATGATACTCCAAGTGCAGTCTAATCAATGCCTTATAAGGCTTCAGCTTTACCTCCTTGCTTTTATACTGCTGTTGTTGAGTCTCGTCAAGTCGTAGTCAACTCATGGCAACCCAATGGATAGTGTAGTTGTCCATAGGGTTCTTGTGGCAAGATACTGCCAAGTCTTTCTTCCACACAGATACTGCTGCTGCCCAGACTGGTATTCTAGTCTTCTTGAAATTAATGCTAACATTTCATTTGCCTTCCTTATTGCTGACTAACAGGGAAGTTAACCTTTACAAAATAATGCAAGAAGACTCCCAAGACCCTTTGCAACCCCTTACGAGGTTGAAAGGGTAATAGATAGGACATATAGAGAGGTAGTTACACCCACGTGGTCAAGTGGTTAAGGCACTGGACTAGCTACCTGAAGGTCGTGAGTTCGAGCCCCAGCCTCGCCCTGGTCTATATAGTAGTTGTATTATATAGTATGCTGCATATATAGTGTGTGTGTAAATATATTATGCGTATATAAGTTGAGATGGATTCTATATTGAGTTGGTGTTTATAGCTAAGCAGCTAGGTATATCGTGTATTTAATATTTCAGTAATATTTGAGAAATATTGAAAATATATGTGGGGTTATTAAGCATTCTTAGTTGTTTACATAATTGATTACAGCTTCTATGTAAAGGTACATTTACTGGCAAATGTTATGACTCCACCAAATCATTTGTGCACACCTCACTTAAAGTAGACCCATTATCCCTGGCTTCATGTTTTCCTTTCAACTAGTTAAATGTTTTGGAGTTATAAAACATAACAGAATTCTCTCCCCCCTTTTTATTCACCTTTTGCATCTATTGCCGAGATTTGAGACCCTAAGCAAATTGGTCCCAGCTGCCCATTACCTACACATCTATCCACCTGGGTTACCTCTCCCTTGGCCTGCCTCTCCTACTCCCTCCCCACTTGGTTCCATTCCTTCATCCCTCCCTTACCTGCTTCTACTTATCACCTTTACCTTCCTCTAACCTCCTGCCACTTGATCCCATCTGCCCATTTTATTCTTTATTTGTTTCCACCTGTCACCCATTCGACATCTCCCTTTCATCACCTGCCGCTATCTGTCCCCTGAGGCTAAGGATTTTATGCATTCTTCCTGTGATCACGTGGGTTTCCTGAAGCTCCAGTCTCCTTCCACATTCTGAAGAGGTATGCATGGTATGGTCAGTGAGTTGTATGCGTGCTATTGGAACCAGAGGTATGATGATGCCCACAGGCTACCCAACACATTCCTCACCGATTTGATTTTGAGGCCTTTCACTGTTTTAATGCATATGTGATAATTCAAGCTTACCTTTACCTTTTAACTCACCTGGTCCCACCTTTCAGCGGCCTGCCTCTGTACTTGTAATCCAGGTTTTGTCTTTCGACTGGCTATCTTCCTTCTCTGCTCTTATTCCCGATGCAGGGACGTCACGACCAGAAACGTCCACTATTCCTTTAATTCCACTGATGCTGTCTGACCTGCTGAGCTCTTCCTGACAAAATGTGCCTTACAACCCAAGTGCCGAGAGAGAGAGATGCTGAAGCCGATCAAGATTTCACTGACCTTTAATAGGAACTGTGCAGAAATAAAGTAAAACCACTAAATGCTAGGTCAACAGGGCTAATAACTAAAATTGTGAAACCAAAAGGTAACGCCAATACTGCAGCTAGGAAGGAGCAACTTAATAGGAAATGAATTTTGCTCCTTTACAGCATCAATTGAAACAGTAATCTTCTTTCCTGGACAACGACAAAGGTAAGCAGAGGGCACAGATGTTATTGTGCTTTTAGTTGTCTCAATAAAACTGAAATGACAGAGTGTTAAATACCACCACAATGAAATGCTAAGTGGGTGGAAGGTGCATGCTCACGAGTGAGATTACCACACCTGTTCTGCAGCACGCTCGTGAGGACGTGCAGAATCGTGGCACTGTCCATGGTTATGACACTCCCAGCAGATTGTTTTGGCTCTATATTCCAACATCTTGCAAGTGCTTTCTTGGTTAAATTAGTCTTAATATGCTCTTGTGTAATATGCCCTTTAAGGAAAATTTAATTATGCTAGGGAGACTTACTAAAATGTGCTAAATCGCTAGATAAACCTGAGAGAATGATGGAGACAATCATCAGCCATTCTAATTTTGGAAATTTTCTTTTTATCTAATATATAATTTTACTGTTAATAATACACTGTTTGTCAAGTTGAATAGGAGAAAAATGATCTATATAATTCCAATAGAGGAACAGGCATTGTGACATAATAAACCCGTGCCATTGCTCCCAGCATAGGCAGTGGAGCTCAAGTCACTGACTTCCGACATTGACTCCCTGGAAACCATATCGGAAGCCAAGCGGTGTGCAAGATGAGTGACCTCATATGGATGAGCTCATTTAGTACAACATCTGATCAAATACACACATGGAACACAGAACATAAGGACGTACGCTAGAGGAGTGAATTAGGCAGTTTAGCCTGTTGAGTCTGCACCGCCATTCTATCATGGCTGATTTATGTTCCCTCTCAACGTCATTTTACCTGCAAACTTTGCACCTTTACTCATCAAGAACTTATCATCCTCCACTTTAAATACACTCAATGACTTGGCCTCCACAGCCATCTGTGGCAATAAATTCCACAGATTCTCCACTTGGCTGAAGAAATTCCTCCTCATCTCTGTTCTAAAGGGACTTTCTGCTATTCTGAGGCTGTGCCCTCTGGTCCTGGACTACCTCACTGTAAGAAACATCCTCTCCACGACTACCTTTCAATATTCGATAGGTTTTAATGTGATCCTCCCCTCATTTATCTATCTCCAGCAAGTACACACCTAGAGCCATCAAAAGCTGCTCATACATTAACCCTTTCATTCTTCTTAACCTTCTCTGGAACTTCCCTAATGCCAGCACATTGTTTCTTCCATAAAGGGCCTAAAACTGTTCGTGATACTCCAAGTGCAGTCTAATCAATGCCTTATAAGGCTTCAGCTTTACCTCCTTGCTTTTATACTGCTGTTGTTGAGTCTCGTCAAGTCGTAGTCAGCTCATGGCAACCCAATGGATAGTGTAGTTGTCCATAGGGTTCTTGTGGCAAGATACTGCCAAGTCTTTCTTCCACACAGATACTGCTGCTGCCCAGACTGGTATTCTAGTCGTCTTGAAATTAATGCTAACATTTCATTTGCCTTCCTTATTGCTGACTAACAGGGAAGTTAACCTTTACAAAATAATGCAAGAAGACTCCCAAGACCCTTTGCAACCCCTTACGAGGTTGAAAGGGTAATAGATAGGACATATAGAGAGGTAGTTACACCCACGTGGTCAAGTGGTTAAGGCACTGGACTAGCTACCTGAAGGTCGTGAGTTCGAGCCCCAGCCTCGCCCTGGTCTATATAGTAGTTGTATTATATAGTATGCTGCATATATAGTGTGTGTGTAAATATATTATGCGTATATAAGTTGAGATGGATTCTATATTGAGTTGGTGTTTATAGCTAAGCAGCTAGGTATATCGTGTATTTAATATTTCAGTAATATTTGAGAAATATTGAAAATATATGTGGGGTTATTAAGCATTCTTAGTTGTTTACATAATTGATTACAGCTTCTATGTAAAGGTACATTTACTGGCAAATGTTATGACTCCACCAAATCATTTGTGCACACCTCACTTAAAGTAGACCCATTATCCCTGGCTTCATGTTTTCCTTTCAACTAGTTAAATGTTTTGGAGTTATAAAACATAACAGAATTCTCTCCCCCCTTTTTATTCACCTTTTGCATCTATTGCCGAGATTTGAGACCCTAAGCAAATTGGTCCCAGCTGCCCATTACCTACACATCTATCCACCTGGGTTACCTCTCCCTTGGCCTGCCTCTCCTACTCCCTCCCCACTTGGTTCCATTCCTTCATCCCTCCCTTACCTGCTTCTACTTATCACCTTTACCTTCCTCTAACCTCCTGCCACTTGATCCCATCTGCCCATTTTATTCTTTATTTGTTTCCACCTGTCACCCATTCGACATCTCCCTTTCATCACCTGCCGCTATCTGTCCCCTGAGGCTAAGGATTTTATGCATTCTTCCTGTGATCACGTGGGTTTCCTGAAGCTCCAGTCTCCTTCCACATTCTGAAGAGGTATGCATGGTATGGTCAGTGAGTTGTATGCGTGCTATTGGAACCAGAGGTATGATGATGCCCACAGGCTACCCAACACATTCCTCACCGATTTGATTTTGAGGCCTTTCACTGTTTTAATGCATATGTGATAATTCAAGCTTACCTTTACCTTTTAACTCACCTGGTCCCACCTTTCAGCGGCCTGCCTCTGTACTTGTAATCCAGGTTTTGTCTTTCGACTGGCTATCTTCCTTCTCTGCTCTTATTCCCGATGCAGGGACGTCACGACCAGAAACGTCCACTATTCCTTTAATTCCACTGATGCTGTCTGACCTGCTGAGCTCTTCCTGACAAAATGTGCCTTACAACCCAAGTGCCGAGAGAGAGAGATGCTGAAGCCGATCAAGATTTCACTGACCTTTAATAGGAACTGTGCAGAAATAAAGTAAAACCACTAAATGCTAGGTCAACAGGGCTAATAACTAAAATTGTGAAACCAAAAGGTAACGCCAATACTGCAGCTAGGAAGGAGCAACTTAATAGGAAATGAATTTTGCTCCTTTACAGCATCAATTGAAACAGTAATCTTCTTTCCTGGACAACGACAAAGGTAAGCAGAGGGCACAGATGTTATTGTGCTTTTAGTTGTCTCAATAAAACTGAAATGACAGAGTGTTAAATACCACCACAATGAAATGCTAAGTGGGTGGAAGGTGCATGCTCACGAGTGAGATTACCACACCTGTTCTGCAGCACGCTCGTGAGGACGTGCAGAATCGTGGCACTGTCCATGGTTATGACACTCCCAGCAGATTGTTTTGGCTCTATATTCCAACATCTTGCAAGTGCTTTCTTGGTTAAATTAGTCTTAATATGCTCTTGTGTAATATGCCCTTTAAGGAAAATTTAATTATGCTAGGGAGACTTACTAAAATGTGCTAAATCGCTAGATAAACCTGAGAGAATGATGGAGACAATCATCAGCCATTCTAATTTTGGAAATTTTCTTTTTATCTAATATATTATTTTACTGTTAATAATACACTGTTTGTCAAGTTGAATAGGAGAAAAATGATCTATATAATTCCAATAGAGGAACAGGCATTGTGACATAATAAACCCGTGCCATTGCTCCCAGCATAGGCAGTGGAGCTCAAGTCACTGACTTCCGACATTGACTCCCTGGAGACCATATCGGAAGCCAAGCGGTGTGCAAGATGAGTGACCTCATATGGATGAGCTCATTTAGTACAACATCTGATCAAATACACACATGGAACACAGAACATAAGGACGTACGCTAGAGGAGTGAATTAGGCAGTTTAGCCTGTTGAGTCTGCACCGCCATTCTATCATGGCTGATTTATGTTCCCTCTCAACGTCATTTTACCTGCAAACTTTGCACCTTTACTCATCAAGAACTTATCATCCTCCACTTTAAATACACTCAATGACTTGGCCTCCACAGCCATCTGTGGCAATAAATTCCACAGATTCTCCACTTGGCTGAAGAAATTCCTCCTCATCTCTGTTCTAAAGGGACTTTCTGCTATTCTGAGGCTGTGCCCTCTGGTCCTGGACTACCTCACTGTAAGAAACATCCTCTCCACGACTACCTTTCAATATTCGATAGGTTTTAATGTGATCCTCCCCTCATTTATCTATCTCCAGCAAGTACACACCTAGAGCCATCAAAAGCTGCTCATACATTAACCCTTTCATTCTTCTTAACCTTCTCTGGAACTTCCCTAATGCCAGCACATTGTTTCTTCCATAAAGGGCCTAAAACTGTTCGTGATACTCCAAGTGCAGTCTAATCAATGCCTTATAAGGCTTCAGCTTTACCTCCTTGCTTTTATACTGCTGTTGTTGAGTCTCGTCAAGTCGTAGTCAGCTCATGGCAACCCAATGGATAGTGTAGTTGTCCATAGGGTTCTTGTGGCAAGATACTGCCAAGTCTTTCTTCCACACAGATACTGCTGCTGCCCAGACTGGTATTCTAGTCGTCTTGAAATTAATGCTAACATTTCATTTGCCTTCCTTATTGCTGACTAACAGGGAAGTTAACCTTTACAAAATAATGCAAGAAGACTCCCAAGACCCTTTGCAACCCCTTACGAGGTTGAAAGGGTAATAGATAGGACATATAGAGAGGTAGTTACACCCACGTGGTCAAGTGGTTAAGGCACTGGACTAGCTACCTGAAGGTCGTGAGTTCGAGCCCCAGCCTCGCCCTGGTCTATATAGTAGTTGTATTATATAGTATGCTGCATATATAGTGTGTGTGTAAATATATTATGCGTATATAAGTTGAGATGGATTCTATATTGAGTTGGTGTTTATAGCTAAGCAGCTAGGTATATCGTGTATTTAATATTTCAGTAATATTTGAGAAATATTGAAAATATATGTGGGGTTATTAAGCATTCTTAGTTGTTTACATAATTGATTACAGCTTCTATGTAAAGGTACATTTACTGGCAAATGTTATGACTCCACCAAATCATTTGTGCACACCTCACTTAAAGTAGACCCATTATCCCTGGCTTCATGTTTTCCTTTCAACTAGTTAAATGTTTCGGAGTTAAAAAACATAACAGAATTCTCTCTCCCCTTTCTATTCACCTTTTGCATCTATTGCCGAGATTTGAGACCCTAAGCAAATTGGTCCCAGCTGCCCATTACCTACACATCTATCCACCTGGGTTACCTCTCCCTTGGCCTGCCTCTCCTACTCCCTCCCCACTTGGTTCCATTCCTTCATCCCTCCCTTACCTGCTTCTACTTATCACCTTTACCTTCCTCTAACCTCCTGCCACTTGATCCCATCTGCCCATTTTATTCTTTATTTGTTTCCACCTGTCACCCATTCGACATCTCCCTTTCATCACCTGCCGCTATCTGTCCCCTGAGGCTAAGGATTTTATGCATTCTTCCTGTGATCACGTGGGTTTCCTGAAGCTCCAGTCTCCTTCCACATTCTGAAGAGGTATGCATGGTATGGTCAGTGAGTTGTATGCGTGCTATTGGAACCAGAGGTATGATGATGCCCACAGGCTACCCAACACATTCCTCACCGATTTGATTTTGAGGCCTTTCACTGTTTTAATGCATATGTGATAATTCAAGCTTACCTTTACCTTTTAACTCACCTGGTCCCACCTTTCAGCGGCCTGCCTCTGTACTTGTAATCCAGGTTTTGCCTTTCGACTGGCTATCTTCCTTCTCTGCTCTTATTCCCGATGCAGGGACGTCACGACCAGAAACGTCCACTATTCCTTTAATTCCACTGATGCTGTCTGACCTGCTGAGCTCTTCCTGACAAAATGTGCCTTACAACCCAAGTGCCGAGAGAGAGAGATGCTGAAGCCGATCAAGATTTCACTGACCTTTAATAGGAACTGTGCAGAAATAAAGTAAAACCACTAAATGCTAGGTCAACAGGGCTAATAACTAAAATTGTGAAACCAAAAGGTAACGCCAATACTGCAGCTAGGAAGGAGCAACTTAATAGGAAATGAATTTTGCTCCTTTACAGCATCAATTGAAACAGTAATCTTCTTTCCTGGACAACGACAAAGGTAAGCAGAGGGCACAGATGTTATTGTGCTTTTAGTTGTCTCAATAAAACTGAAATGACAGAGTGTTAAATACCACCACAATGAAATGCTAAGTGGGTGGAAGGTGCATGCTCACGAGTGAGATTACCACACCTGTTCTGCAGCACGCTCGTGAGGACGTGCAGAATCGTGGCACTGTCCATGGTTATGACACTCCCAGCAGATTGTTTTGGCTCTATATTCCAACATCTTGCAAGTGCTTTCTTGGTTAAATTAGTCTTAATATGCTCTTGTGTAATATGCCCTTTAAGGAAAATTTAATTATGCTAGGGAGACTTACTAAAATGTGCTAAATCGCTAGATAAACCTGAGAGAATGATGGAGACAATCATCAGCCATTCTAATTTTGGAAATTTTCTTTTTATCTAATATATTATTTTACTGTTAATAATACACTGTTTGTCAAGTTGAATAGGAGAAAAATGATCTATATAATTCCAATAGAGGAACAGGCATTGTGACATAATAAACCCGTGCCATTGCTCCCAGCATAGGCAGTGGAGCTCAAGTCACTGACTTCCGACATTGACTCCCTGGAGACCATATCGGAAGTCAAGCGGTGTGCAAGATGAGTGACCTCATATGGATGAGCTCATTTAGTACAACATCTGATCAAATACACACATGGAACACAGAACATAAGGACGTACGCTAGAGGAGTGAATTAGGCAGTTTAGCCTGTTGAGTCTGCACCGCCATTCTATCATGGCTGATTTATGTTCCCTCTCAACGTCATTTTACCTGCAAACTTTGCACCTTTACTCATCAAGAACTTATCATCCTCCACTTTAAATACACTCAATGACTTGGCCTCCACAGCCATCTGTGGCAATAAATTCCACAGATTCTCCACTTGGCTGAAGAAATTCCTCCTCATCTCTGTTCTAAAGGGACTTTCTGCTATTCTGAGGCTGTGCCCTCTGGTCCTGGACTACCTCACTGTAAGAAACATCCTCTCCACGACTACCTTCCAATATTCGATAGGTTTTAATGTGATCCTCCCCTCATTTATCTATCTCCAGCAAGTACACGCCTAGAGCCATCAAAAGCTGCTCATACATTAACCCTTTCATTCTTCTTAACCTTCTCTGGAACTTCCCTAATGCTAGCACATTGTTTCTTCCATAAAGGGCCTAAAACTGTTCGTGATACTCCAAGTGCAGTCTAATCAATGCCCTATAAGGCTTCAGCTTTATCTCCTTGCTTTTATACTGCTGTTGTTGAGTCTCGTCAAGTCGTAGTCAGCTCATGGCAACCCAATGGATAGTGTAGTTGTCCATAGGGTTCTTGTGGCAAGATACCGCAAAGTCTTTCTTCCACACAGATACCGCTGCTGCCCAGACTGGTATTCTAGTCTTCTTGAAATTAATGCTAACATTTAATTTGCCTTCCTTATTGCTGACTAACAGGGAAGTTAACCTTTACAAAATAATGCATAAAGACTCCCAAGACCGTTTGCAACCCCTTGCGAGGTTGAAAGGGTAATAGATAGGACATATAGAGAGGTATTTACACCCACGTGGTCAAGTGGTTAAGGCACTGGACTAGCTACCTGAAGGTCGTGAGTTCGAGCCCCAGCCTCGCCCTGGTCTATATATTATATAGTATGCTGCATATATTATGTGTGTGTGTGTGTGTGTGTGTGTGTGTATAAATATATTATGTGTATAATGCACGAAGACTCCCAAGACCCTTTGCTTCTACGATTTTTGAATTTGCTCCCCGCTTAGAAAAGCGTCTGCCTTTATTCCTTCTACTAAGTTCCATGACTGTACGCTTACCTACACAGTATTCCAGCTGCTTCTTCTTTGCCCATTCTCCAAATCTGTCTGTCCATCTACAGATTCTCTGTGTCCAGAACACTACCTGCTCATCCACCTATCTTTTTATAGTCCACAAACTTGACCACAAAGCCATCAAGTCCATCTTCTGATCATTGACATATAACGTGAAAAGAGGCAAGCACAGGATCAAATCCTGTGCCTTATCAACTGTACCAATAATTCTGTCAATCAACATGTGTATCAATGGGCTGCTCATCTGCATCTTACAGCTTACACTTTCTGTCAACTGTTAACTATGACAACTGCAATACTCAAACGTATAACAAAATACACATGCATCCCTCTAACATCCTGGGCTCCATGGATCCCTTGCTTAATGGTGTTAGTCCATAGCATAAAAAAGATTGAGAACCCCTTCTCTAGCAGGACAGGACAGCATAGAGCTGAATAAGGACAGATTCCCCTCCATGGAGACACAAGGGAATGCAGATACTGGAATCTAGAACAGCAACCAAAATGCTGGAAAACCTCAGCAGGCCAGGCAGCATCTGTGGAGTGAAATACCTGCATTCTCTAATCTCCATGGAGGAATGAAAGCATTGGTACAGCGAGGAATACTTTCCCCTAAGTGAAAAATTAAGGTTAAATAAGGTCATTTCTGTTACTTTTCATTTAAGTACCTTTCATCAGCATCATAACCTTTCAACTGTCATCTCAGCTTAGTTTTACTCGTACATGATATGAGTGACTAATTCAATAAAATTAACGTGGCATTCAGAGATGAATTATCAGTCACTCCTCAGGCCTTCTTCAAAGATTAGAAATTAATGTTTGCAAGGGACATGCGTTTATGGAACCAGAACAAAATCATTTAACGTAAACTTATTTTTAGGTTTTGAATTTCCATTTGTGTACATCAATGAATCCAAGACTCTAATAAATATGTATTTCCCTTCATCAGAGATTTCAGGTGGCACTTTTGTCTAACTGTTAGCATTACACTAATCAAGTGCCTGCAGCCCAGGTTCAATTCTGCCGCTGTCTGTAAGGGGTTTGTGTGTTTTCCTGTGACTGTGTGGGTTTCCTCCCGTTACTCTGGTTCTCCTCCCACGTTCCATGACATACAAGTTAGCAGGTTAAATGGTCACATGGGTGTAATTGGGTGGGGAAAGTTCATTGGGCCGACATACTCTGTTACTGTGCTGCATCTCTAAAAGATAAGAGTTATCTGGTATTGCAGCATCACAGATAGATCACTAATGTATCAAATCTTAAAATCTATTGCCTATCTGTGATCAAAAACAGAGCTGAAATCATGTAAATTATGGTCTTCGTACAACTAACACTTCTTCCCATATCTCACACTCGTTCAACTGTAACGATCAGTCTCTACAAGGTCCCAACCCATCCTGGACCTGCCGAGTCTCTGGAAACTCTGCTGAGTTATGCCATTAGTCTGCTATGTAGGAATTTGTGTGACTGCAAGGCCTTCAAGCAAGCATCAGAGTCATCACATCGTCAAGTGCCTTTGGCCTTGCTGTGAATAGCACTGGGGAATGCCACAGAGGGAAAGCTTCACACCCAAAATGCTGGAGGAACTCAGCAGGCCAGAGACTTAGAGGACACCACAGAAGTCAAGCATGTTGGCTGCTACCAAGATACCAGGCATTGAGCTGCATACTTTCCCAGCTGGAAATAGGTCATCTATGGCACTTAATGTCAGTCCTCTGATTGCAGTGAAAAGGTGCAGGCTAGCTACTTTATAAAGCAGCCACAATCCGTAAAGTGAATGCTAGAGTATTTTGGTGACTGGCTGACGTTGTCATTTCAGATGGAATTTAAGCAGGGCTGCAGTGCTAGCCGGAGCACGTCCAGCATCTCTTTAAGAAAAAAGCTGAAATAAACAAGCTAATTAATTAGGTGCGGCCCAGGGTGATTTGAGTATCTCAGAAACTGCTGAACTCCTGGGATTTTTACGCATAACGGACTCTGGAGTTTACAAAGAATGGTGCCCAAAACAAAAAAACATCCAGCCAGTGGCTGCTCTGTGAGCGAAAACATCTTGTTAAATCCACTTGCTGGATTTTTTTTGTTTTTCACCATTCTTTGTAAACTCCAGAGTCTGCTGTGCGTAAAAATCCCAGGAGATCAGCAGTTTCTGAAATACTCAAATCACCCTGGGCCGCACCTAATTAATTAGCTTGTTTATTTCGGCTTTTTTCTTGAAGAGGTGCACTCCAGCCAGCACTGCACCCCTGAATTTAAGTATCTAACTGCATTGTTTGGATACACCTTAGATGGAATTCTTTTTGTTTAATTCCAGCTTTATTTAATTGTTAAATTAAATTACCAGCTGCGATGGTAGCAACTGAACTCATATCTCTGGATTGTGAATTCAGGCAGCTCCTTGGTTGGAGCGCACCCTGCCCATTAGGTAACATATAAGCTTTGGAAAAGTATTTCCTTATCATATGCTTTTGTCAAGGGAGGAAAAATGCCGTTAGCCTTCTTGAATAGATTAAGATTTAAAGCTTAGCTTTTGCACATTTACATCAAAGCATAAAATGAAATGTGCTGTTAGCACCAAATCAGATCAGTGAGTATGGTGCTGGGCAGCCCACAAATGTCACCACCTTCTGGTATCAACACAACTCACTAGCCCTAACCATACTTCTTTCGAAGATCAGAGGAAACTGGGGCACCCAGAGGAAACCATGCAATCACAGGGAGAACGTACAATCAGCAGCAGGAATTGAACCCCAATCTTACAGTTGACAATGTAAAGCATTGCCCTAACTGCAACACTATCACAGATGATCTGACTCACCTCCTTTTACAAAAGTGGAAACCAAAGAACGAGATACTATAAATACATCCAGATTCCAGCAGGAAGACTTCAGTGGCAATACATTCCTTGCCCTGTACTGAGGTTGCAGAGCTAATGGTATAGGGACAAGTGATTATACTATCATAGAATTCACCCTGAAATTTGAGAAGAAGCTGAAGTCAGACGTATCAGTATTGTTGTGTTCTTTATGCATACTGTGGGTTACTAAGAACAAACCATATTCTGGAAGAATTAAAACTAGAACTTTTGTTTACAACAGCAAACAGGTAACCACGTTTTTAACATACAAGTTTCTCGATCATTCTGTCATTTCTGTGCATGCTCCGAACTCTGTCCAATCACGCTCTTACACATAACATGTGATATCAACCACATCTTCCTTTCCTTAAAAAGAAAAACAATTAGCAACATTAATCAAAACAAATGTATAATTTAACAGCTCTATCAGTCTCTCTGGGGGTTTATGAACACGAGAAGACTTTCTAAGTGGTTCACACAGTTCTTGTGTTTCGTTGTTATTTTCATGTGTTGTCTGGTCTGCATCAGTTAACTGAAACTCTGAAGTTGGGTCTTTGCGATTTCTTCTTAACACTGTTTTCTTCTGTTTGGACCATGTATGATCCAGGTTGTACTCCTTCAAGCACTGTAGCTTTCTGTGTCCATGTGTTCACTTCATCTTGTATCCTCACTCTACCTCCTTGTCCTTCAGACAAATGTCTCCTTAGATCAGTCAATTCATATTCCACTGCTTCCTTATACTGTGCCCACTGTGAGCATTCTTGCTCCAGGCGGTGATGAAACTGAATCTCATATTCTCTCAGTGTCTCTTTAATTATCGCTTGCATAGAAGCAAACTCCTCCTGCCATTGCTTTTTCACTTGTTTTATTTTCTTTCTACTTCTGCAACAGTGTGAAAAATGATTACTCTTACCTCAGGTGTTGCAAATTTTCTGATACGCTGGACACCTTTTTAGACGGTGTTGCCACTCACAGCGATCACAAAGTTTTTTCCTTTCAGATGACATCTTGCTCTCTGTCGGTTTCATTGTCACTTCATTATTTTTTCTAATATGTTCGCGTTTTATAGTGTCTGCGCAGCCATTCTCGATAAAAAGCTCTTTTGCCTGCGACATCATAGTCTCAGGAGCTTTGCAGAGTGCCACAGCTTTTTCCAAATTCAAATCTTGTTCTAACTGTCTTTCTCGCAGACCATTATCCAGAATGCCACAAACAATTCTGTCTTTAATGAGAGAGTCTGTAAGCTCTGCAAACTCGCATCTTTTACTGTGGTTTCTCAACTCCATAACAAATGGATCAATTGTTTGACCAGGTCTTTGATGACATTTGAAAAATTTATAGCACTCATACGTCACTTTACGCTTCGGTATACAAATTGTGTCAAATGTGTCGATTATCGCTTTTAGATTCAAATTACCTTCTTTCTCAAAAGTAAAATGGTTATATACCTCAATTGCATCGTCACCCATTACATGGAGTAGAATTGCAGCTTTTGTTTCTTCCGATTTTTCATCTGCTCCGATGACCGATAAATAAATTTTAAAACGCTGTTTAAATCTTTTCCAGTTTTCAGTGTAACAGCCTTTGCCCCAATTGAATCCTGTTGTCTATGGTGAATAGCCGTCGACCCCGCCAAACAGTGCAAATGCTTTGGTGCGGATATGGTGTGAGGCGTCCAATGATCAGCCATGACACAAATATCAAACAACATACCAAGTGCGAGTAACGAATTATATTTCATAGCAAATTTTTGGTGATGGGTTAGTAGAAACAACTAAAAGAAAAGGCGCCGCATAAGTAACTTAACAGTCTTGTGCACATAATATTTTAATACGTTGGAGCTCACGTCTTCGATTCCATCCACACCGTCCTTCTGAGGCTCCGGCCACCATCCGAACCTCCGAGGTCCAGTATCTGCCGCCCTGGAACCGCTGTCCGTTCCCTGCATGTCCATCCTCTCTGCTCGGCTCCCGAAAAAGCTCAGCACACATATACAAGATAACGTAACATGCATTCCATTGGCTAGCAAATGAATACACTCCTCATTATCAGTAATACAACCCAAACAAGCTGCTAGAGAGAGAACTTTCTCAGCAGTTAACATTTTAGCACAACACTTCAGAGAAGCCATTTTGGTAATAAGCGATTAACAGTTAACAGTCCAGCTAATATTACTGAGAACCCTACATTCTTCCCCCACCGAAATAAATCATGCCCTCATGACATTCAGATAATTCGCCATCCCTTCCTGCAGAACACACAGCCCAATCCATGTGCAGAAAGCAGTGATCTGACTCCCTAAAACAGTAGAGATCACACCTTGTTCCCTAGGTGCTACATAGGCCAACCTCTCTGGGGGTTTCTGACTTCTCTGAGACCTACGTACCACCTCGTCTAACTCTTGCGCTTCGGACTCTACAGGGGACCCTTTGAAGCTCCAAGGCGAACCCTCCCTCAAGCAGTCACCCAAGCCCCTCTGCATCTCGGAACCCTCTATCTCTGGTTCAGACCCTACATCCTCTCCTCCAGCGCCCTGCGGTGCCACGGACTGCCCCTCACTAACCCCTTCTAACCCAGTGGGAGAAAGGCCAGGAGTCTCTTCCTCCATCCCGGGAGCATCAGCGAATGGCAGAATGTACCAACCGTCCCAGTCATCATTCTCTGAGTCAGTATCCCTCACAGGTGCTGGGCCCGGGCCCGTCTCTCCTGGGGTAGGCACGTCCTCCACCCTGCGGGGACGCAGATTCCTGGTACTGGGTGCAGCCACCTCATCAGGCTCCCGCTCTACCTGTACATCTTGCACCAGGGGCAACAGGTGATTCCGATGGAGAATCTTGACAGGCCCCTTTCCATCCTCAGGCCGCACCCAGAAAACCGGTAGGTTTGGCATCTGACTCTCCACCACATAGGGCATGGCTGCCCAGTGATCAGCCAGCTTGTGTTTTCCTGGTAATCCCAGATTCCTGATGAGGACTTGATGTCCCATTAGGAGTTGAGAGAACTTTACTTTCTGGTCATACCTCCTCTTGTTTCCCCGATTCTGCTGGGCGGTTGCCTCCCTGGCCAACTCGTATGCTCTTTTCTGTTCTTTCCTCATATCAGACACATACTTCAAGTAAGGCTTCGGCGACACCTCATCCGCATCAGTCCCGAAACAAAGGTTGATGGGCAACCTGGCCTCACGCCCAAACATAAGGTAATAGGGCGAGTAACCAGTAGCTTCATTGCGTGTACAGTTATAACAGTGAACCAGATGCCCAATATGTCGCTCAGGGCCAGTAAAACCAATCCTTCAGCAATCCATAGCTCTTTTTCACCCCCAAATGTCCAGAGTCATCATGGAGGGACTTCAACACAACCTCCCGATACTTCTCAGGCAGGACCAGCTGCCAATGCCGAGGTTGGTCCGTGGGTGACGTTACCCGGTATAAGATTTGGTTCTTCAACCACAGCCAACGTCATTCTCTCAGTAACAGGGACACTAAACTGTGCTTAGCCTTCTCTGCCCGTGTCACATCCCCCTCTTCCATGGCATGCCAGTCGGCCAGTGTCCGGGTCATCTCGTTGAGCAGCGACCGCTTCCCCAGGGCTTAATCCTGGCAGCTGCATGGTCTTCAGGGCAGTCATGTCACAGTACACTAGGGGCAGAGCATCATCGGATGCCCCCAATGAGTCCACTGCTCGAACCGGCCTCTCCTTCTCCTCAGCCTGCACGGTGATAGCAAACTGGCACATCGCCTTCACCCCGGATGCAGGAACACTCTCCTACTCCTCGACCTTCTCCAGTTCCTCATGCCCCCGTCGGGACAGAGCATCCACATCGACATTTCGGCTCCCCAGCCAGTACTTCAGGCTGAAATCATATACAGACAAAGCTGCCAGCCACAGACGGCCTGTGGCATCCAATTTCACCGAGGTCAGGATATAGGTGAGCAGGTTATTGTCTGTCCTCACCTCAAACTTGGCCTATAGAGATAGTCACTCAGCTTATCCACCACCGCCCATTTCAACACCAACTTGTGCATGGGATAGTTTCTCTCCGAAGGTGACGAACTCCAGCTGAGAAATGCTACAGGCCTCAGGCCAGCGCCCTGATCCTGATATAAAACGGCCCCTAATCCCTCATGACTGGCGTCAGTGTGTAGCATGTAGGGCAATCAGGGGTCCATGAAAGCCAGCACCGGTGCCTGAGTCAGCATCTCCTTCAGTAACTGGAAAGCCACTTCACATTTGTCATCCCATCTCTGTCCAAAGGGCTCTGATGGGTTCAAATATGCTCCTACCTCCCATCCTTTCCTCCCTTTCCGCCTCTGTCCTGGGGAGGGTAGCCACTCAGAAGCTGGTTCAAGGTATGACCCACTTTGGCGTAGCCCTTCACGAATCTCTGATGGTATCCACAGAACCCTAGGAACGAGTGCAGAGCACTCACGGTCTGGGGCCTTGGCCAGGTGGTCACTGCTTCGATCTTAGCCGGGTCTGTAGCTACTCCATCCGCGAGATAGTGTGTCCAACATAGCTAACAGATGTCTGGCAGAACTGGCACTTATCCAGGGGAAATTTTAACCCTTCCTGCTTCAGCTGGTTGAGTACCTTCATCAATCTCGCTTTGTGTTCTTCCAATGTGGATCCAAGTACTATGAGGTCATCCAAATATACTAGCACTTTGAGCAGGTTCGTATCCCCCACTGTCTTCTCCATGACCCTCTGGAAGGTGGCAGGGGCCCCCGATATGCCCTGGGGCATCCTTTCGAACTGGTAAAATCCCAAAGGGCAAATGAAAGCCGTCTTCTCCTTATCAGCCTCACTCATTGGGATCTGGTAATACCCACTCCTCAAATCCAGCACGCTAAACCACTTCGCCCCACTCAGACAGGCCAGCGCGTCTTCAACCCGGGGGACCATGTACTGATCCAGGATCGTGCGCCTGTTCAGTGTTCTACAGTCCACACACATACAAACCTTCCCATTCTTCTTCTGAGCCACTACGATAGGAGACGCATAAGGGCTTCGGGACCCTGTGATGATCCCAGCCTCCTTCAACTTACACAAATGCTGCAGCGCGTCTTCCACATCTGTGGGGGCCAGGCACCGTGATTGTTCCCTAAATGGAGTATCCTCAGTCACCAGTATGGAGTGGCGAGTGCTTCTGGAACAACCCACATCAAACTTGTCAAGGGAAAAAACATCTGTCATCGCCAACATCTTCTCCACCAGCCTCCGCTTCCAACCCTCCGGTACAGGTGATGCCCCAAAGTTAAAAGCTTCAGCAGTCAACTTCGGCCTTATTCCCGACAGCTCTCCCCAAACTGGCCTCACAGGGGCGCTATGCATCACCGTCACCGTTTAAAGGTGGGTTCCCGTGCAGTAGTGCAACTCGGGTCTCACCAGCACCCCAGCAGTGAATCTCGACTCCCCCTCGTAATCTTCCGGGGTGTCCACTAAAAGGGCTTCAACCACAGGCACCCCTGGGAATCTAGGGATCCCCATCACTCTCGCTACTTCACCTGGCCGTACTACCCTGGGCTTTGACTGGGCACACCACACAGTGCCTCGTTCACATGCCGTGTCCAGCCCAGGGCGACCCCACGCTTCCTCAAAAGCAGCTCGGAACACTGGGTGCACTGACAGGGTCTCCAAAAAGTCTTCACCCGCCTTCTCCTTACAGGCTCCCAGGAGTCTCCGGACAATAGGGGTGTTGGTCCCCACCAGAATGGACACACCCCCAGTCTCACCGGGGTCTGGGCAAACCAGTACCAGTGCCTCATGAGCCTCAGACACCGCCACCTCGGCTTCCAGGAACTCCAATTTCACAGACAAGTAGCCATCGTATGGGTAATCACTATCGCTAATATCCCAAATTTCCAGTGCACTGAAAGGTGTCAGGGGCAAATACGCCAGATACTGATCGTAGAACGACCGGTACAGTAATGTGACCTGCGACCCAGTGTCGAGTATGGCTTTTACATCTATCCCCTCTATCCGTATCGATACGCTGGATCAGGGTCCCACCAATCCTTCGGGGATAGGGTCTTTTCCTTTCGATGATCCTGTGACACGTTGTTGGGAATGTATTTTCCCAGAGACTCCAGTCCGTTCCCTCACTGCGTCTCTTCTAAGTTTCCCGACCCCCCCCCCTTCCTGCTGGGACACCCGGGGGCTCTCCCTTCGGGGGGCTCTCCCTTCGAGGGGCTCCCTGTCGTTCACATTCCCGCCTGAAGTGCCCCTCTTCCCCACAGTTATAGCACACGCCTCGCCTTGCGGGACTCCAGCCTCCAACTGACCTCAGTGCTGTCTGCCCCACCCGGGAGGGGCCTTCTCCGCTAGTCCCCTCCCGCGAAGGGACCCCACTTGCTGCGCCCCCTTTTGTATCTCCCACATGGAGCTGGCCCCGGTCATTTCACCACAAGGAGCTACTACCAAGGACTGCACCTTGTTAACGGAACCCCCTTCCGCTTCCAATTCGTCCTCCTCCTCCCTGACCTCTCTGAGCAACTGAACAAAAGACGGGGGGACGAGCTCTATGGGACTGCCGGGGGCTCGTAGCGATCGCATCATGTCTCTGCGCACCCCTGGCTACCTGGTTGATCCTTATCCGATCCACTTCATTCCCCGATATGACCCCCCGGCACCTCAAGCGATTTAGCCGACGCTCAAGTGGAGAAGAGAAAGCTTTTCCCCTTTCTCCTGACGCAAATTCTGAATCCCCCCCTAAAAGCTCCACCGTGCTTCCCGTCAGTTCAATCACCTTCTCTAGGGCGGCCAGAAATTCCTTCCAAGAAGCCAGGGGCTGGTTAACTCTCACCCCTTTTACCACCTCAGCTGCCGCCCCTCTCAAACTTGCCTCCAGTCTTTTCCGCTTCTCCTCCTCAGAAAACTGCCACTCACCTAGCAACTGAGTTCTACCCAAGACTCATAACCCTCTTCCCCATTGGGGATGGTGGTCCCCCCTGAGAAAATTCTTAACTTCTGTTGTGGACCCACCACCCTGTTCACCAAAGAGCTAATGGCTGAGGCCAACTCAGAGCGCTCTCCCTTCCGTGGGGAATGAGAACTAATTACATTCTCCAAATCTGACCACTCCCTTCCTTCATCCTTCAAAAACGATTGGACCCGCTCTCCAAAATCTCAGCCCCTAGGTTCAGGCAACTCCTCTGGTATCCCTCAGGCCCTTCCTCCATGACAGTGAATACGCCCCATGGCCCCGCCTCACCCACGTCACCGATACGCGGCAACAGTCCCAATTCCTTGAAGTCAGCACCAATCTGTATCAGCACAAAGGCTGAGCCCCCGGTTTTTCCAATCTTTCTGCTTACAATTTCAAACTTACCGATAGCTCTGACCGTACTCAAACATCGAATTAACACATCATCCGGTGTATATCTATCCACACTACTTAATACGCAGGGATGAGTAACCAGGACATCCTCAACCTCACACCAAAGTTCAATCTTATCCACGTCCATCTCTTCTAATTTAACCCGGGCAACTTCCACCGTACCCGACAGAATTCAAATCCCGGACGAGCCCCCACAATGTAACAGCCTTTGCCCCAATTGACTCCTGTTGCCTAGGGTGAATAGCTGTCAACCCCGCCAAACAGTGCAAATGCTTTGGTGCAGATACAGTGTGAGGCGCCCAATGATCAGCCACAACACAAATATCAAACAATATACCAAGTGCGAGTGACAAATTATACTTTATAGCAAGTTTTGGTGATGAGTTAGTAGCAACAACTAAAAGAAAAGGTGCCACATAAGTAACTTATCAGTCTTGTGCACATAATATTTTAATACATTGGAGCCCACGCAACTGATTCCATCCACAACGTCCTTCCGAGACTCCGGCCACCATCCGAACCTCCGAGGTCCGGTATCTGCCACCCTGGAACCGCTGTCCATTCCCTGCATGTCCATCCTCTCTGCTCGGCTCCCGAAAAAGCCCCCGCTCCTCAACTCAGCACACATACACAAGATAACATAACATGACTTCCATTAGCTAGCAAATGAATACACTCCTTATTATCAGTAACATAACCCAATCAAGCTGCTAGAGAGAGAACTTTCTCAGCAGTTAACATACGAGAAGCCATTTTAGCATAACACTTCAGAGAAGCCATTTTGGTAATAAGCGATTAACGTTTAACAGTCCAGCTAATATTACTGAGAACCATATATCAGCAACGTTTCCAGTCAGCTGAAGCATCGATGGGAATTGCAAAACTTCCATTTTTAAAGCTGTTAGCAAACAACGAAAAAGTTTGCGCTCTTTTTTCGATTACCTTTGCTTCTCCCATGTTAGCGAAACATATTATTTTTCCAGACCAACTTCTGACACCATGTTGTGTTCTTTATACGTACTGTGGGTCACTAAGAACAAACCATATTCTGGAAGAGTTAAAACTAGAACTTTTATTTACAACAGCAAACAACAACCATGTTTTTAACATACAAGTTTCTCAACCATTCTGTCATTTCTGTGCATGCTCCGAACTCTGTCTAATCACGGTCTTACATGTGACATGTGATATCACCACAAGTATTAAAGTGGAGTAGAAGAAATTACAGAGGTTTGAGAGAGGAGTTGGACAGAATTGATTGGAAAAGAACACTGGCAGGGATGGCTGGAATTTCTGTAAGCAATTCAGAAGGCACAGGATATTTACATCCTAAAGAGGAAGAGGTATTCTAAATTCAAGATGACACAAACATGGCTAACAAGAGAAGTCAAAGCCAACATAAAACCCAAAGATAGGACATATAATTCAACAAAAATTAATGGGAAGTTACAGGATTGGGAAGCTTTTAAAAAATAACAGAAGGCAACTAAAAAAGACAGTAAGAAGATAAAAATAGAATACAAAAGTAAGCCAGCCAATAACATTTAAAAGGATACTAAAAGTTTCTTCAGATACATAAAGTGTAAAAGAGAGGTGAATGTGGATATTGGACTGTTGGAAAACTTGCAGAAGAGGCAGTAATGGGGGAACAAGGAAACGGTGGAGGAACTGAATAAGTATTTTGCATCAGTCTTCACTGTAGAAGACACTAGCAGTATGGTGGAAGTTCCAGGTGTCAGGGGGCATGAAGTGTGCGGTTACCATTACTAGAGAGGGTTCTTTGGAAACTGAAAGGTCTGAAGATAGGGAGTCATCTGGACCAGATGTTGTACAGCTCAGGGTTCTGAAAAAGCAGTGGTGCAGTGCTAGCTCGGAGCGCACCAGAACGCATCCAGCACCTCTTTAAGAAAAAAGCCAAAATAAACAAGCTAATTAAGTAGGTGCTACCCAGGGTGATTTGAGTATCTCAGAAACTGCTGATCTCCTAGGATTTTTACACAGAACAGACTCTGGAGTTTACAAAGATTGGTGCCAAAAGTAAAAAAAAACATCCAGCGACTGGCTGTTCTGTGAGTGAAAACATCTTGTTAAATCCGCTCGCTGGATGCTTTTTTGTTTTTGGCACCATTCCTTGTAAACTCCAGAGTCTGCTGTGCATAAAAATCCCAGAAGATCAGTAGTTTCTCAAATACTCAAATCACCCTGGGCGGCACCTAATTAATTAGCTTGTTTATTTCGCCTGTTTTCTTAAAGATGTGTGGGATGCGCTCCGGTGTGCTCCGGCTAACACAGCACCACTGTGAAAGAGGTGGCTGAAGAGATTGTAGCGGCTTCAGTAACAATCTTTCAAGGATCACTAGATTCTGGAACAGTTCCAGAAGACTGGATAATTACAAATGTTGCTTGACGTTTCAAGTGGGGGGGGGAGAGAGGCAGAAGAAAGAAAACTATAGGCCAGTTAGTCTGACCTCTGTAGTTGGGAAGATGTTGGAGTCAATGATTAAGGATGAGGTCTCAGAGTACTTGGAGGCACATGATAAAATAGGCCATGGTTTCCTCAAGGGAAAATCTTGCTTGACAAATCTATTGGAATTCTTTGAAGAAATTTCAAGCAGGATAGACAAAGGAGAATTGCTTGATGTTGTATACTTGGAATTTCAGAAGGCAATTAACAAGCTACAAGCCCATGGTATTATAGGAAAGATTCTAGCATGGATAAAGCAGTGGCTGATCAGCAGGAAGCAAAGATTGGCTTTGCAAATGTGCCAGCCAACTGGTGGGAATATTCAAGGACATTTTCAACCTCTTACTACAACGGGCAGAAGTTTCCACTTCTTCAAAAAGGCAACAATTATACCAGTGTCTAAGAAGAATAATGTGAGCTGCCTTAATGACTATCGCCCGGTAGCACTCACATCAACAATGATGAAATGTTTTGAGAGGTCGGTCATGACTAGACTGAACTCCTGCCTCAGCAAGAACCTGGACCCATTGCAATTTGCCTGTCACCACAATAGGTCAACGACAGACACAATCTCAGTGGCTCTTCACTCCACTTTAGACCACCTGGACAATACAAACATCTATGTCAGTATGCTCTTCATTGACTATAGTTCAGCATTTAGCAACATCATTCCAACAATACTGATTGAGAAGTTACAGAACCTGGGCCTCTGCACCTCCCTCTGCAATTGGATCTTCAACTTCCTAACTGGAAGCCCACTGCTCTACCATCTCTATACCCATGACTATGTGGCTAGGCGTGGCTCAAATATCATCTATAAATTTGTTAATGATACAACCATCGTTGGTAGAATCTCAGAAGGAAACGAGAGGGTGTACAGGAGTGAGATATGCCAACTAGTGGAGTGGTGTCACAGCAACTACCTCGCACTCAACATCAGTAAGCCAAAAGAACTGATTGTGGACTTCAGTTTTGAAGACGAAGGAACACATACCAATCCTCATAGAGGGATCCGAAGTGGAGAGAGTGAGCAGTTTCAAGTTCCTGGGTGTCAAGATCTCTGAGGACCTAACCTGGTCCCAACATATCGATGCAGCTATAAAGAAGGCAAGATAGCGACTATACTACATTAGGAGTTTGAAGAGATTTGGTATGTCGACAAATATACTCAAAAACGTCTATAGCTATACCATGGAGAGCATCCTGACAGGTTACCTTACTGTCTGGTATGGAGGGGCTACTGCACAGGACTGAAAGAAGGTGCAGAGAGTTGTAAATTTAGTCAGCTCCATCTCGAGTACTTGCCTACAAAGTACCCAGGGCATCTTCAAGGAGTGATGTCTCAAAAAGGCAGCGCCCATTATTAAGGACCTCTAGCACTCAGAGCATGCCGTTTTCTCACTGTTACCATCAGGCAGGAGGTACAGAAGCCTGAAGGCACACACTCAGCGATTCAGGAACAGCTTCTTCCCCTCTGCCATCCGATTCCTAAATGGACATTGAACCCATGAACACTACCTTACTTTTTAAATATATATTATTTCTGTTTTTGCATAATTTTTAATCTATTCAATATACATATATTGTAATTTATTTATTGATTTTGTTTCTTCTTTTTCTTCTACTTCTATATTATGTATTGCATTGAACTGCTGCTAAGTTAACAAATTCCACAACACATGCCAATGATAATAAACCTGATTCTGATTCTGAATAAAGTGAGCCTTTTTTGGTTGGCTGCCAGAGACTAGTGGTGTTCCACATGGGTCTGTGTTGGGACCAATACTTCTTGTGTGATATGTCAATGATTTGGGTGATGGAATTGAAGGCATTGTTGCAAAGGTTGCAGATGATATAAAGATAGGTGGAGAGGCAGGTAGTTTTGAGGAAGTAGAGAGGCTACAAAAGGACTTAGACAAATTAGGAGAATGGGCAAAGAGATGGCAGATAGAATATAGTCTTGGGAAGTGTATGGTCAGGTACTTTGGTAGAGAAATGAAATAAATGAAAGGGTTAACTAAAGGTTAATTTAAACTAAATGCAAATGCAATGTTAGCATTCATTTCAAGAGGACTAAAATATAAAAGCAAGGGTGTAATGTTGAGATTTTATGAAACACTAGTTAGGCCTCATTTGGAGTATTGTGAGCAGTTTTGGGCCTCTTATCTTAGAAAGAACATGTTGAAACTGGAGAGGGTTCAAAGGAGGTTCAGAAAAATTATCCCAGGATTGAATGATATGTCATATGAAGAGTGTTTGATCGCTCTGGATCTGTATTCACTAGCTCTCAGAAGAATGAGGGGTGACCTAATTGAAACCTATCAAATGGTGAAAGGCCTTGATAGAGTGGATGTAGAGAGGATGTTTTCTATGATGGGAGAGTCTAAGACCAGAGGACATGACTCAGAATAGAGGGGTGTCCTTTTAGAATGGAGGAGGAATTCCTTTAGCCAGGGAGTGGTGAATGTGTAGAATTCTCTACCACAGGCAGCTGTTGAGGCCATGTCTTTATGTATATTTAAGGCAGAGATTGATAGATTCCTGATTGATCAGGAGATTGGGGCTGAGAGGAAAACTGGATCAGCCATGATGAAATGGTGGAGCAGACTCAATAGGCCAAATGGCCTAATTCTGCTCCTATATCTTATAATCTTATATGGTTGCATCTTTTTTTAGGCTTCGTTCCATATTGAAGCTTCATTGTGCCATTCATTGATTCCTTTATTCGGGTTTGAGTAGGAAAATATCCCTCAGAACACTCAGGAGAGATATCATCACCTGCAGAAGACCATTATTCCCCATTTTTCTTCATTTCTCAACAGCTCGGTGAGTCTTCTGTTCACTCTCCCAGCCATGCTGGATTCCAAAGGTCTTGTGCTTGCGGATATTGGCCTAAGCAAAAATCTGAAAGTCAGTAAAACATTTTGAGAATTTTGCCATTCTTTTACTGCATTCTTTTTTTAAAACTTGAAACAACTATGGAAAGTACCAAACTTTCTTAGATTCATAGCAAAAGTTTGAAGACTCCCGTCAGCAACTAAGTTGCAGATGGTGGATAACCCTTTTGAATATTCAAAGCAGATTCACCCAGCCAAGGCTAACTGGGGGAGAAAATGGTATCACCGTCTTCAAATCAGTCATTTCTCCCACAAATGTGTGTGCTCTCGTGTTGATGTAGAGTCCCAAGGCCAGTCACAGCACCAAAGAATGAAGATTGTTACAGATAGAAAATATCGCATGCTTTCTCTGTTGGGATTTCCCCTAAAAGATATTATAAATTGTGCATTGCATGCTATTGTCCTGCTTATCTCATATTGCAAATAAATAATACTTGCTCTGTTGGAAATTCCTGCTGCTATGAGTGATTGGGCAGAGCCATAACGACAGGAAATGTGGGACTTCTCAATTCCTGTTTGCTTGCCCATTTGAGTATGGTTGCTGCCCAGAATGTGGAGCAACAGTCGAGCACAACATACAGCCATTTTTGATCACAAACAAGAGAAAATCTGCAGATGCTGGAAATCCGGGCAACACACACAAAATGCTGGTGGAACTCAGCAGGCCAGGCAGCATCGATGGAAAAAAAGTACAGTCGACATTTTGGGCCAAAACCCTTCAGCAGGACTGGAGAAAAAAGCTGAGGAGTAGATTTGAAAAGTGGGGGGAGGGCACAGAGAAACGCCAGGCGATAAGTGAAGCTTGGAGGGGAGGGACGAAACAAAGAGCTAGGAAGTTGATTGGTGTAAGAGACAGAAGGCCATGGAAGAAAGAAGACGGGGGTGGGGGAACACCAGAGGGAGGCAATGAGCAGGCAAAGAGATAACATGAGAGAGAGACAAGGGGATGAGAAATGATGAAGTGCGGGTGGAAGCATTACTGGAAGTTTGAGAAATCGGCGTTCATGCAATCAGGTTGGAGGCTACCCAAACAGAATATAAGATGTTGTTCCTCCAACCTAAGTGTGGCTTTATCCCAAGAGTGGAGGAGGCCATGGATGGACAGATCTGAATGGGAATAGGAAGTGGAATTGAAATAGGTAGCCACTGGGAGATCCCGCTTGCTCTGGCGGATGGAGCATAGATGCTCAGCAAAGCGGTCTCCCAATCTATGTTGGGTATCACCAATATACAAGAAGCCACACAGGAAGCACCAAACACAGTATATGACCCCAACAGACTCACAGGTGAAGTGTTGCTTCACCTGGTAGGACTGTTTGGGGCCCTGAATGGTAGTGAGGGAGGAAGTGTAGGGACAGGTGAAGTGCTTGTTCTGCTTGCAAGGATAAGTGCCAGGAGGGAGATCAGTGGGGAGGGACAAATGGACAACAGAGTCACATAGGGAGCAATCCCTGTGAAAAGCAGAAAGCAGGGGTGAGGGAAAGATGTGTTTGGTGGTGAAATCTAGTTGGAGGTGGCAGACATTTTGGAGAATCATGTACTGGACGTGGAGGCTAGTGGGGTGGTACGTGAGGACAAGAGAAGCCTTATCCCTGGTAGCGTGGGGGGATGATGGGGTAAGAGCAGATGTGTGTGGAATGGAAGAGATATGGTTGAGGACAGCATTGATGGTGGAGGAAGGGAAGTCCCCTTCTTTGAAAAAGGAGAACATCCCCGTCATTCTAGAATGAAAAGCCTCATCCTGAGAGCAGATGCGGCGGAGACAGAGGAATTAAGAGAAGAGGATGACGTTTTTACAAGTAGTAGGGTGGGTCGATGTATAGTCAGAGTAGCTGTGACAGTCCGTTGGTTTAAAATAGACAACGGTGGGTAAGCTATCTCCAGAGATAGAGAAAGTGAGATTGAGAAAAGGAAGGGAAGTGTCAGAGTTTGAGATTCAGGTGGAAGTTGGAGGCAAAGTCAATGAAATCCATGAGTTCAGCATAGGTGCAGGAATCGATGTAGTGTGGGACGGTCACCAGTGTAGGCTTGCAACATAGACTGTTCCACATAGCCAACAAACAGGCAGGCATAGCTGGGACCCATGCGAGTGCTCATGGCTACCCATTTGTTCAAGGGAAGTGGGAGGACACAAAGGAGAAATTATTTGGAGTGAGGGCAAGTTCCGCTAGGCAGAGGATAGCAGTGGTGGAGGAGAACTGGTTGGGTCTGGTGTCCAGAAAGAAATAGAGAGCTTTGAGGCCTTCCTGGTGGCAGTTGCTTCTGCAACTAGAATTACAATTGTCATATTATTTCAGGGGTTTTTTTTGTTCTCCAGAGTGAAATGTGTAACAGCCATTTTGTTTTATGCCCTCCTTCCACCGCAGAGTCTAATCTACAATCAAATCTCCAATTAGAGCACCTCCCTTTTCCAGGTTCCCTGGAACCTCCCCTTTATCCTAGATTGTACAATTCTCTCCCTGAAATGCACTGACTGCAACCAAGGCACAAGATGCTGGAGCTGGGAGCAACAACCTGCTGCAGGAACTTGGCGATTCAAACATCTGGGAGAAGAAAGGAGTTGTCAAAATTTCAGGTTGAGACCTTGCCTCAGGACTGTGGACCAGGACCCACTGAATTCCTCCAGTAGCTTGTTTTTTTTTCACAATTGCAATTTCTAGCAGGTATTCCACAAATGGAACAGACATGAGTTCTCAGCTGAAACAATGTCCTTTTTGATGCACTAGAATTTCTAGGTATTGCTTTGAACTCTTAAAATAATGGAACCAAAAATCTGTTAACTCTCTCTTAACCTCTTTTGGCTCTCTTAATCCCTAAAAGGGGCGGTGCCTTTTTCCAAATACAGGATCAACGAGCATTTCGGCTAACTGATTAAATTTTAGTTAACTCAGGGTTTCCACAGTGCAGGAAAATCTAAAACCCTGCAAATGCTGAAAATCATCAACAAAAGCAAAAACTGGAAATACTCAACAGGGTGGGCTTCATCTGAATGTAATCAGAAGTAGTTCTGATGAAGGGTCCCCAATCTGCTGGGCAATTCTAGGATTTTGGTTGTTTTTTCTTTGAATTGTGAATTGGCACATTTCAAAATGACAACATGTGAGTATGAGACATATAAATTATCAGATATATTATGGAATAATTTCCTGGAGTTTATTACATTGCCTGAAAAATTCTGGTACTTGAAGCCCCAGACATTGTGTAAGAGATATAAGTTTATGTAAAGAATGATACCACTTATAACTTTAAATCCTCACCTGGTGAGGATTTAAAAGGAGTATTAAAACACCAGCATCTGCATATTCTTTTCTTGGAATTAGAATTTCTACTTGGCCACATGGAAGCTCTGACAAAACCAATTTTTACCTCCATAACCCTTCTCCCTGCCTCAGCCTGTTTGCTTCTGAAACCTTCAAAAGTCCCTTTGCGAAATTGAATTACTCCTGTATTCTATCATTCATAAACTAAGATCTATCTAAACCTCTGCTGTTCAACTCCAACTTGCAACAAGTTTCACGTCACCACTGCCTGTAAGAAGTTTATACGTTCTTCCCGTTTTCCTCAGAGGAGTGCTCTGGTTTCCCTTCATAGTCCTAGAATGTGCTGGTTGGTAGGTAACTGGTCATTGTAAATTAATCCATGATTAAATTGGCTTGTAGTTACCATGTTATGTTTCAGTGTTCTGTTATATGAGTTTAAAGAACTTTTAGCTCCAGGCTCAAAAGTCTATTCGCATAGAGCATCTGGAAAACCTCCATATAAACTTCTAAGAGTAGATACATTAATTACAGTCAGGGTATAGACAGTGTACACTCATTGGCTGCTTTATGAGTTACCTGCTATACTTAATAAAGTGGCCATTGAGTACACGTGCCTGGTCTTCTGTTGCTGTAGCCCACCTATTTTACGGTTCAATGCATTCTGCATTCGGAGATGCTCTTCTGCACACTACTGCTGTAACATGTGGTTATTTGAGTGATTGCCGCCTTCCTGTCAGTTTGAGCCAGTCTGCCATTCTCCTCTGATCTCTCTCATGAACAAGGCATTTTTGCACACAGAACAGCCACTCACTGGATACTCTGGTTTCTCACACCATTCTTTGTAAATGCTAGAGGCTGTTGTGCATGAAAATCCCAGGAGACAAGCAGTTTCTGAGATACCCAAACCACCCTGTCTGCCACCAACAATCATTCTACAGTCAGTCACTTAAAACACATTTCTTCCCGTTCTGCTGTTTGGTCTGAACAACAACTGGACCTCAATGTTTTATACATAGAGTTGCTGCCACATAATTGGCTGATTAGATATTTGCATTAACAAACAGGTGCACAGGTGTACCTAAATTGTGGCCACTGAATGTATGTTAACTACACCACATCTGTAGCCTTTTTCTCAGGGTTGGTGCCTGGAATAGGCAACTAGGAGGCCATTCGGCCCATTGAGCCTACTCTGCCATTCAGTAAGATCATGGCTGATCTGACCATGGACTCATATCCACTTACCTGCCTTTTCCCCACAACCCTTAATTCCCCCACAATGCAAAAATCTATCCAACCTTGTCTTAAATATATTTACTGAGGTAGCCTCCACTGCTTCATTGAGCAGAAAATTCCACAGATTCACCACTCTTTGGGAAAAGCAGTTCCTCCTCACCTCCATCCTAATTCTACTCCTTTAAATCTTGAGGCTATGTCCCCTAGTTCTAGTCCCACCTACCAGTGGAAACAACTTTCCTGCCTCTATCTTATCTATCCCTTTCATAATTTTATATGTTTCTATAGGATCTCCTCTCATCCTTCTGAATTCCAGCGAGTACAGTCCCAGGCAACTCAATCTCTTAAGGATGTGGACCACAAGCAGCCAAAAGGGAATCAGTGTCATCAGCTTAATTAGTTTAACACAACCTTGTGGGCAAATGGGCCTGTTCTTTTGCTATGTTCTGTTGTCATACTTGGCAATCAGACAGGTCATGTGACATGCAAATACACTGAGCACTTCTCTCCACACTCCAAATACTCACCCTTGCCCGAAAACAGAACAGAAACAACATAACCAATTTGAAACTTGTATTCATTTCCAGTCACCATCTTTAGCGGCATGCAAAGTCTCCATGCTCATAACTAAGTGAAATTCAAACTCACTGGGAGAAATCTTCACTGTGGACTGTGGGTAGGGGAATGCAAGAAATGGCCTATATTGTAAGGACCAAAAGGAGCAAGTGATCAAAGATGAATTTTCTCTTCCTGATCTTCCTTTATCATCCTTTCGTGTCACATAATCTTTCTGGCCACTTACTGCTATGCCCAATTATACCACCTGTTCACCAAACTCCAAAGCCTTCACTCACTGAAATTCTTCTTTCCCATGCTCGTTGCCTTTGTTTCTTTCCTCTTCCTTAAAAATCTTTGAGAAAGTACCTTGCAGGACATGCTGACTCCACCAAATGTCACTTCATTTTTCATTCTAAATCCCTCTTGTGATATTAGTTACCTATAGGCTGTGATTTCTGACAGCAAAGTTTTGATGGAAGTGGGGTGTGTGTGTGTGTGTGTCTGTCTGTCTGTCTTCGCTGTGTACATGTGTGCCACTGTGACTTTTAATGCATCTATGTGTATGTGTGTACTAGTCAGTGACTGTAAATGTGTGTGTCCATTTGTGCTTGTTGTTGAATTTGTTTTTCTAGGTATATTTACTTGTGCACGTGTGTGTGTCTGTATATGTGTTCTGGTGATGTGTGTCAGTGTTTGTTGATGTATGTGTGTCTGCATGTCTGTGTAAGTGTTCTATCGACATGTATCTGTGTGTGTGTGTGTGTGTGTGTGTATACGCACGCACGTGCGTGCCTGTCTGTGTGTTTCTGCATTTTAGTATGTAACTGCTATCATGTGGGCACTTGTTTCTTTCACAAGCACCAAGAATGTCAGGAATTACAACATTACAGCATACTATAATGATGATGCAGTCTTTGGCTTACACATTGTCAATGCAAGTGGCAGAAGTTCAGTATCCTGAGGCATTAAGAAAGAGTCAGCAGACTACACGTTTGACACGTAGATAACAGATAGATATGGTGAGAAACGTTAAGCTTCCCTTTTCAACAAGAACATGTAACTTCTTGATAAAATCCAATGTAGAAGCAAAATAAAGAAGATCTAAAGCACAAATAGAGCTTTGCAGTTAAATGTATAAAACATTTCACTCAATTCACCTTTTGCATAACCTTTATGAATATAGATATATGAAGTGCCAAGTACCATGTGATGAAACTGGAGCCAGTTTGGATATTCATGTTATATATTGACATTAAGTAGATGGAAGTAAATGGAGGTTCAAGTGGAGGGTAATGAAAAACAAGCTGGCATACAAGAAAGAGTTATTATTAGGATGTGCCATCGCTGGCAGAATGTGGAATAACTGTGTCTGCCTGCTGATTAGACCAAAATTGCTGATGAATGTAAAGACCACATTGGTTGCAGTAAAGCTAAGAAAATGTAATTTGTCCATTATTATGGGCTTGTTAAGCTTTTACCCATGTCTGTAACACACTTACATAACTTGGAAATAAAAGGAAAAAAATGCTGTAAACACTCAAAAGGCCAGGTAGTACCTATAGGTAGAGAAAAAGAATTAACAATTCAAGTACCTTTCTCCATCCTCAGAGCAATTCACTAGTTTGGAAGGAGTGCACTTAAATTGCTTCCTTATCTGGAAGTGCAATTTGTGTCCCTGGAGGGCAAGAAACACAAAATAATACAGCCAGTATTATAACTCCTGTGGCTGGAGAGGAAAAAGCCATAAAAATAGAATGATTGGTAATTATGGAACAATATAACATGGAGGGAACACTTGTTTTGGAATTTTGAAAGGGAACAGGAAGAGGAAATATGTCTGTTTGTGAAGTCTTTGAGGGTGATGTAAACTGTGCAGGGAGAACAGTCAAATGCAGGGGTTCGGTGGCAGGGAAGCTGAGTACTGTACGAACCACATGCTTACTCTGACCAGCAGGAGAAGCACTGAGAGCAAAGGAACAGGAAATTAATAGGACAAAGTCAAGTGCTCTGTCAAGTATGGTAGAGGGATAGCAGCAGTTATGACACAAGGAAAATTTTTCACAGGCACCTATGAGGAAAATCTCATCAGCGGGACAGATTTGACAGACTTGGAGCTACTGGGAAAGTACAATGGAGCACTTGCAGGAACTAGAATCAAAATAGCTATGGAAGTCGAAGAAATTCCCCAAAATCCTAAACTCTAGAGTTTTGTAAGGGTAAAGCTGGCAAAGTACTAGAAGGAGTTAAAGGAGGTAGCCTGAACTGTGAGTGCAACAGTAGCAGTCAACAGAGGGTTGGAATCATAAAGCTCTGAGTTCTGAAGAAGACATTTCTGTTACCACACACAAAATGCTGGTGGAACACAGCAGGCCAGACAGCATCCATAGGAAGAAGCACAGTCGACATTTCAGGCCGAGACCCTTCGTCAGGACTAACTGAAAGAAGAGATAGTAAGAGATTTGAAAGTGGGAGGGGGAGGGGGGAGATCCGAAATGATAGGAGAAGACAGGAGGGGGAGGGATGGAGTTAAGAGCTGGAAAGTTGATGGGAAAAAGGGATACAAGGCTGGAGAAGGTAGAGGATCATTGGACGGGAGGCCTGGGGAGAAAGAAAGGAGGAGGAGAGCGCCAGAGGAAGATGGAGAGCAGGCAAAGAGTAATTGTGAGAGGGACAGAGAGAGAAAAAAAAGGGAAAAAATAAAAAATAATAAATAAACAAACAAACAAACAAATAAATAAATAAGGGATGGGGTAAGAACGGGAGGAGGGGCATTAACGGAAGTTAGAGAAGACCTAACCAGTTCCCCTCTACCACCACTCTCCTCTGTCTAGTTGAATTAGTCCTTACTCTTAATAATTTCTCCTTTGGTTCCTCCCACTTCCTCCAAACTAAAGATGTAGCTATGGGCACCTGTATGGGTCCCAGCTATGCCTGCCTTTTTGTTGGCCACGTGGAACAGTCCATGTTCCAAGCCTATACTGGAATCCGCCCCCCACTTTTCCTTTGCTACATCGACAACTGCGTTGGCACTGCTTCCTGCATGCATGCTGAGCTCATTGACTTCATTAACTTTGCCCCCAACTTTCACCCTGCACTTAAATTTACCTGGTCCATTTCCGACACCTCCCTCCCCTTTCTTGATCTTTCTGTCTCTATCTCTGGATTCAGCTTATCGACTGATGTCCACTATAAGCCTACGGACTCCCACAGCTACCTGGACTATCCTCTTCCCACCCTGTCTCCTGCAAAAATGCCATCCCCTTCTCGCAATTCCTCCATCTCCATCGTACCTGCTCTCAGGGTGAGGCCTTTCATTCCAGGATGAAGGAGATGTCTTCCTTTTTTAAAGAAAGGGGCTTCCCTTCCTCCACCATCAACTCTGCTCTCAAATGCATCTCCCCCATTTCACACACATCTGCTCTCACCCCTTCCTCTCGCCACCCCATTAGGAATAGGGTTCCCCTTGTCCTCACCTACCACCCCACCAGCCTCCGGGTCCAACATATAAATCCCCGTAACTTCTGTCACCTCCCATGGGATCCCTAAGCACATCTTTCCCTCCTCCCCTCCTTCTGCTTTCCACAGGGATCGTTCCCTACGCGACTCCCTTGTCCATTCGTCCCCGCCATCCCTCCCCACCGATCTCCCTCCCGGCACTTATCCTTGTAAGCGGAACAAGTGCTACACATGTCCTTACACTTCCTCCCTCACCACCATTCAGGGCCCCAGACAGTCCTTCCAGGTGAGGTGACACTTCACCTGTGAGTCAGCTGGTGTGATATACTGCGTCTGGTGCTCCCAGTACAGCCTTCTGTATATTGATGAGACCCAACGCAGACTAGGAGACCGTTTCGCTGAACACCTATGCTCTATCCACCAGAGAAAGCAGGATCTCCCAGTGGCCACACATTTTAATTCCACGTCCCATTCCCATTCTGATATGTCTATCCATGGCCTCCTCTACTGTCAAGATAAAGCCACACTCAGGTTGGAGAAACAATACCTTGTATTCTGTCTGGGCAGCCTCCAACCTGATGGCGTGAACATTAACCTCTAACTTCCGTTAATGCCCCACCTCCTGTTCTTACCCCATCCCCTATTTACAAACGTTTGTATTTATTTTGTTACATACCTCATGGATATCTTTTGACTGTCCTATGAACATAATGTAATTGAGTATCTTATGAGCATGAGGTAATGGTCATGTGATGGTGGGGTGATGTAATTTTCCCGCCAGTGTGAGGTCACGTGATGACATGTTCACCACGGGTATAAAAGGGAGACCCCTGGGGTGACGCAGTTAGCTTTAAGTTTAGTTCGTTATTTAATTCATCAGATACCCCGTTATGCTGCGTTTTCGTCTTATGACGCAGTTTTGTTTTAAAGTGGAGTTCTACTTTCTATTGTCAGTAGTATTGGAGAGTGAAGACCTTACTAAAGTACAGGAATTCGCTGAGTCGAGTAAAGCTGATATCGTTTGGCGGTTTTGGAGAGGATCGACCTTTATTGAATCTTCGTTCAAGAAATAGTGACCTGCATTTTGAGATATCCTCTGCTAACGCAGGAAGGATTGCGCAGTGTCTGTTCTCCAGAGGAAAAGTTCAGTTCCTTTAAACCGTTTTATTTCCACCGTCGTGAATCCTGTGGACAAGGCAGATTCCGGCTGAGATCAGCAGTAACGTCACGTCTTCGGGGAATTCTTTACTTCAGGAAAGTCTCTCCTAATTGATCATATAAACCTCTTGAACCTTCAAATTTACCATTCTAAGAACTGTGTCCGAATTTACCACTTTAAGAACTGTTCTTGCATTTACCCTTTTAAGAACTGCTCCAGAGTTGCCGTACAGCAGTTAACTTCCTGTTAGGTTAGTTATTTAAATACATTTCGCTATTTTTAAGCAGAGTTTAATAAATGTTTGTTTTTATAAAACTTGACTCAATTCTAAATTCATTGTTGGAGGTCACATGACAATTTATTTATTTATTTATCTCTCTCTCTCTCTCTCTCTCTCTCTCTCTCTCCCCCCCCCCCCTTTTTCTCTCTCTCTCACTTTTTTCTCTCTCTGTCCGTCTCACAATTACTCCTTGCCTGCTCTCCATCTTCCTCTGGCACTCCCCTCCCCCTTTCTTTCTCCCTAGGCCTCCCATCCCATGATCTTCTCCCTTCTCCAGACTTGTATCCCTTTTGCCAATCAACTTTCCAGCTTTTAGCTCCATCCCTCCCCCTCCTGTCTTCTCCTATCATTTTGGATCTCCCCCTCCCCCTCCCACTTTCAAATCTCTTACTAGCTCTTCTTTCAGTTAGTCTTGACGAAGAGTCTCGGCCTGAAACGTCGACTGTGCTTCTTCCTATAGATGCTGCCTGGCCTGCTGCGATCCCCCAGCATTTTGTGTGTGTTGCTTGAATTTCCAGCATCTGCAAATTTCCTCATGTTTGCGAAGACATTTCCGTTGCCTGGTTTAAAGGGACAAGATTTCCATTATCTCACTAACTTATTTTGAGTCTCCTAGCATGACAAGAATCTATCTTAGTTTCATATGGAATTTAAGAAATCACGAGGCTTTAAAATATTTGTGATTGCGCTCGCCAATCATTCCAGGTTAGTTTTACTTGTCACATGTATATCGAAACATTGAAACATGCAGTGGAATGCGTCGTTTGCATCAATTCAAATTAGCAGGGATTCTGCTGATCAGTCCACAGGTGCTGCCACACTTCCTGTGCCAAAATAGCATGTGTACTGCTCGCTAACCCTAACCGTACATCTTCAGAATGTGAGAGGGAACCAGGGCACCTGGAGGAAACCCACACAGTCATGGGGAGAACGTACAAGCTCCTTACAGAAAGTGGCAGGAATCGAACCATATCACAGGCGCTAACCGCTACGTTCCCATGCCACCCAATATCTGTGGATTGCAGTTTGTAAAAACAATTAAAAATCATCTGGAAAACTGGACTTAATAAATAGTGGGATTGAGTTGATGAGACATAATGTCAGGATAAAATTTTAATAAAGTCTGCTTTGCCATCATTAGAGGTTTGTGTCACATTCTGATCATTCTGTGTCAAAGCCTTATGAAGATTGCAGAGCTGATTTATTAGAATGATTCAAACTTTGTAGGGATTTACTTACATGAGTGGACAGGGAAACTAGTTTTGTTCTTATTGAAATATGGAAGGTTGAGAGTGGAGTTGATAACTTTGCACCCATCTACCCAATATATTCAGTTTGCATATTAAAGAGGTGGCAAAATAGAGGGGCCTAGGAGGGCACATGCAACGTTCCCTGAGGGTGGACTCACGGGGAGACAAGGTGGTGAAGGTGGTGCTTGGCGTGCTGGTCTTTATCAGTCAGGACACCTAGCATAGGATTCGGGACATTATGTTGCAGTGGTACAAGACGTTGGTGAGGCTGCACCTGGAATATTGTGTGCAGTTTTCTTTGCCATGTTTTAGAAAAGATAACTTAGCTGGAAAGAATGCAGAGAAGATTTACGAGTCTGTTACCAGGACCGGAGGGTCTCATTTACAGGAAGAGGTTGGGTAGGTCCGGACTTTAGACATTGGAGTCCAGGAGACTGAGGACTGATTTTAGAGATGTATAAATTCGGAAGAGGCAAGGATAGAGTGAATGTACCCAGTCCTTTTCTCGGGGGAAGGATGTTAAAAACTTGATGGTTTATGTTTAAAGTGAAAGAGAAAATATTTTAAAAAGACCTGAGGGGCAAATTTTTCATACAGAGGGAGGTCTGTATGAGGAATGGTTGTGGCAGGTACAATAACAATGATTAAAAGACAGCTGTGGTACGAAAGATTGAAAGGAGTAAGGATGGGCATCTTGGCTGTCATGGACAAGGTATCCAAAGGACCTGTTTCTGTACTACATTGTGCTGTGACTCTGTACGACTTGATTAGCACCGCCACCTCAGTCTCACTCATCCACTCCCTCAATTACACACCGTGCCATTCCCACCCCAATTCTTCCTACTCTTCCTGCAAGTCACTCTATTGTGACTCTACACACATTAGCCGCAGCTCTACACACCGTCCTTACACACCTGGAGAAGAGGGATGTTTATGTGAGAATGCTGTTCTTGGACTACAGTTCAGCATTCAACACCATCATTCCCTCCAGGCTCGACAAGAAGCTCAGAGACCTCGGCCTTCACCCTGCCTTGTGTAGCTGGATCCTGGACTTCCTGTCAGATCGCCAGCAGGTGGTAAGAGTGGGCTCCCTCACCTCTGCCCCTCTGACCCTCAGGGCTGTGTACTAAGCCCCCTCCTTTACTCTCTCTATACCCATGACTGTGTCACCACCCACAACTCCAACGTGCTAATTAAATTTGCTAACGACACTACACTAATTGGCCTAATCTCAAAGAATTATGAGGCAGCCTACAGATAAGAAATAATCACCCTGACACAGTGGTGTCAAGAAAACAACCTTTCCCTCGATGTCACAAAAACAAAGGAGCTGGTTGTTGACTACAGGAGGAATGGAGACAGGCTAGCCTCTATTGACATCAATGGATCTGGGGTTAAGAGGGTGAACAGCTTTAAGTTCCTTGGCAGAAATATCGAAATATCACCAAGGATCTCACGTGGTCTGTACATTCCGGCTATGTGGTGAAAAAGGCACAACAGCGCATCTTACACCCCAGGCGGTTGAAGAAGTTTGGTATGGGCCCCCAGATCCTAGGAACTTTCTACAGGGGCACAACTGAGAGCATCCTGACTGGCTGCATCACTGCCTGGTATGGTAACTGTACTTCCCTCAATCGCAGGACTCTGCAGAGAGTGGTGTGGACAGTCAGCACATCTGTAGATGTGAACTTCACACTATTCAGGACATTTACAAAGACAGGTGTGTAAAAGGGGCCCAAAGGATCATTAGGGACCCGAGTCACCCCAACCACAAACTGTTCTGGCTGCTGCCATCTGGGAAACAGTACTGCAACATAAAATCCAGGACCTAGAGGCTCCGGGACAGCTTCTTCCACCAGGCCATCAGATTGATTAATTCAATTGTATTACTATGTTATATTGACTATCCTGTTGTACATAATATTCATTACAAGTTACTATCAATTGCACATTGCACATTTAGAGGAAAATGTAACATAAAGGTTCTTACTTATGGTGTACATGAAGGATGTAAGTAATAAAGTCAGTTCAATTCAATTCAACTCTCCTTGCTGGAACTGTGAGTCATCTGCCACTCTCTGCTTCAGATATTATACCTTATAGTTTACCAGCACTGCACTTTATCATTAGCTGTTGTCTGCTTCAAATCTACATTCTGTTATTACTTTAACTTGTACTAATTCAATGCTCTGTGATCAATCAACGATCTGATCTGGAAGAACATTATGCAAGACAAGCTTTCCACTGTATCTTGATATATGTGACAAAAAAATAAGCAAATTCCAATTCAATCAGTCAGATGAGAAATAGCAACAGGTCAAACTACATAAAGAATAAACAAAGAAAGCATTGTGAGACACCTATGATTTATTTTTATGTGTAATAGTATGTTTTGCATTGTCCTTTGTGTCATCAATGTTTTTGTGTTATACATGAAGGCACTTTCTCCATACAGTCTGAGATGCAAACTCTAAAATCAGAAGTATCAGTATTACAGGAAGTAAACAGAACTACAGAGGGTTGAGAAAGGAGCTGGCCAGAGTTGATTGGAAGGGGACACTAGCAGAGATGACGGCAAAGCAGCACTAGGTGGAGTTCTTGGGAGCAACTTGGAAGGCGCAGTACAGACACCTCCCGAGGAAGAAGTATTCTAAAGGGAAGATGAGGTAACCATGGCTGACAAGGGAATTCAAAGACAGCATCAAAGCAAAAGTATAATATAGCAAAAGTAAGTTGGAATCTAAAGGATCAGGAAGCTTTTAAATGCCAACAGAGGGCAACTAAAAGAAGCAATAAGGAGAGAAAAGATGAAATATGAAGGTAAGCTAGCCAATAATATAAACGAGCCAGAAAGGTCTGGTGGGACTCCTTGATGAGTGACGGATGGATCCAGGATGAAACTGGGCAGCAGCCATGACATCACCTCTGGGCCGTCCCCTTCCCAGTCATCCAGGTACTGCATACCCTGTACACAATGATGTGAATCCATCAGCTGGCGAACCCTGTACACTGGACCACCTTCCACCACCCTAGATTCTGGAGGTGCAGGCTCAGGTGGGTTGAGTGATCCTTGGACAACTGGCAACTGGACATCTGGAAGGTAAGTCTGATCCTGAGGGACAGTGGCAGCTGGAGATGGTAGGTGAATGGATTGATGGAATGGGTATCTTAAAGGGACCAATGAACTGGGGAAGAGCTTGCGGGAGTCAGTGCGCATAGGCAGACCTCAGGTGGACAGCCAGACACCGTCTCCAGGCCGGAGTAGTCTGGCTGGGCGCAGAAGACCATTGGCCTGGTGGCAGAAGGCACGATTGGCAGCTGGCATGGTTGGCGGCTAGGATGAGCCTCCCCCATGCCCTCTTCCAAGCATTCCAGCATCGGTGAACCACACCCTAGTTAATGACTCCTCCGAGCCTGGCTTTACCGCGGGGAACAACAAGGGCTGGTAGCCATGAAACTCTTCAAAGGGTGATATACTCGTGGCAAAGGAGGTGTGTAGATTGTGGAACAGCTTGACCCAGAGGAGTTATTTATACTTATATTTATACTTCATACTTTATTGTCGCCAAACAATTGATACTAGAACGTACAATCATCACAGCGATATTTGATTCTGCGCTTCCCCCTCCCTGTGGAAGCATTAGAGGTGGTAAAGCAGCACAACAACATCTCCACTTGATGATTAGCCCTTTCTGACTGTCCTTTGCTCTGTGGATGAAAGTCAGAGGACAAACTCACTGAGGTGCAGAGGAGGGAGCAGACGCAGGAGACAAATTGTGGGGCCTGGTCTGTTTCAATGTCCTCGGGGAAGCCATGGAACCAGGTCCACCATGTCAGCGGCTGACAGAAGTTTGGCGAGAGCAAGGAAGTGGGTCACATTGGAGAACCGGTTCACCACTCTCATGATCACTGTGGTCCATTGGAAGGTGGCAAACTTGTGACTGGCAAGGGCTGCAGGAGCCCGGAGGGCCGCTGGTTAGAGAAATTCGACTGGTCCCACTGGGAGCAGGCGACAGCAAGCTGGTGTACACCTGTGATCGCAGTGGGCCACCAGAAGCGGAGCTGCAGAAAATCCAGTCCATCGTGAACCCGGATGGCTGGAGGGACGTGAGGAGTGGGCCCAATGGAGTGCCTCAGAGCACATGGCTGCCGGCACGCACACGCGGTTATCAGGTGAGTGGGCCAGAGCAGTAGGGCCTAGCGGACCTTTTTCTCAAGGCCCCAGATAATCGGGGCTAGGATCTGGGAGAATGGAATGATGGGCTAAGGGTCAATCTCCGTTTCAGCTGGGCCGAACTATCATGACAGGCCATTTGTCTTTGCGTTCTTGGAGCAGTGTCAGTACGAGATGAAAATGAAATGCTCAGAAAAGAGGCTGATGTGAGTTGAGATGGTGGGTCTGTTGAATGAATATAAGATTGTAGTTAGAAGTTCAGATCGGAAAGGACTTGATGTTTCCCATTAGCCAAAGTCTCCATTCCTCCAAGGCCCATATGAAGGCAAGTAGCTGTCTCCTACTCCATAACAACGTTGAGTCGCATTGAACTACACAAGACAGTGGCACTGGTGCATGACTTTCTGTCCGGTCCTCGCTGAGAGAGGATAGTCCAAACACCCATATCAGATACATCCAACTCTACCACAAAAGATCCCGAGGGGTTTGGATGGTAGAGAATGGGAGCAGTAGTGAAGTGACTCTTGAGCTTCTCAAAAGCACGGTCCAAGGCAGCAGACCAGGTTACCTGTGAAACAGGTGACCGTGGGGGAGGTGAGAGGAGTGGCAATTTGGCTGTCATTTCTAATGAACCAGCAGTACAAGTTGGAACAGACCAAGAAGTGCTGCAGCTGTTTCACAGGACGTAGTTGGGGCCTTTCAATGACTGTGTGTTCTTTCTCTGAGTTCATAGTTATGCCTTGAGGTGAAAGGATGTATGAGATTACTCTCACTGGGTGTGGATTTACTAACGTGACACCGCAGTATTGACATGGAAAGTTCGTTAAGAGTCAGGAGTGCATGGCCAATGATTTCCTGCTGCTCCTGGATCTTGTACTCGTGTTGACGGACAATTTCCTTTAGGCAAGCGAATTCTGCTGTGTCAATCACCAGTTCATGCATTCTGTCAGGAAATATAGAGAAGGCTTGACAAAACACAGAGCAGCAGAGACAATTTGGCAGTGAGCACTAACTTTAACAAACCACAAAATAACTAGCCATGAGAGGGCTGCAAAACAAGGAGAGAACAGATACTTAACACAACAAGGTAAACTAAAGGCTAGGAGCAAGTGCCTGAGGCTGTGAGTGAACAAGGATTGTGGATTAAATGGGCTACAGGCCATGAGTAGGAAACAAGTGGCAGGTGACTTCTATCACTTGGAGACTCGGAAGTTCCTTCTTGTGCAGGCTAGTCAATAGGTGCAAAGGGACTTGGAGATCCTCATGCTGCTTCCCTAAAAGTTAACTGGCAGGTTGAGTCAATGTTAAGGAAGGCAAAATCGAGAGTACTAGAATATAAAAGTAAGGATGTAATGTTGAGTCTTTATAAGATGTTGGTCAGACCACACGGAGTATTGTCAGTAATTTTGGAGGCCAAGTCATTGAGTTTAATAGAGTTTAATAAATTCTTGCTTAATAAAGGCGTCAAAGTTTTTAGGGAGAATGCGGAAGAATAGGGTTGAGAGGGAAAGTAAGTCAGCCATGAGGAATGGCAGAGCAGGCTCAATACTCTGATTCTGCTTCTATGTCTAATGGTCCATTTCTTATACAAATGGTAATTTTGTATTGAACTATACGGCTATCTCAAAACAACAAATTTCATGTCATTTATCAGTGATAATAACCCTGATTCCAATTCTGATTTCGGCTCTCTGCCAAGTCTTTGAACGCAGACTAGTCAACCAATTCAAAACAGTCACGTAGAAACTCGTCTGTTTTCTCAGACCAGTATTGAATGTCACTCTGCACTGGATCATTGCGGTACGTTTCAGCTGCTGTTTGTATACAGAGCGTAGGAGCATAGCCTAGTGGTATGATATATCAAAGAATGGGCAGGAGGTAGTTTGGTAGGTGTCTTTGGTGGTTGGGTAGCAATGGTTGAGGGGTTCTGGGCCCCCGGTGGAACACAAAACATGTTGCTGTTATTTTGGAAATTTTACTCTTGAAGTTGACCTGGTTGAAGTCACTGGGAATGATGAAGAGGGCTTTAAGGTACCATGGTAGACCATCTGGTCTCCTTAGATGCAATTTGGCTCCAGGAGCCCCACCAGCTAGGCCATGCCTTCCTCTCTATCTGCCATCAGGCAGGAGGTACACACACCTCTTCCCCACTGCTACTGTGTTCCAGAGGTGACCTAAAGAACACTATTTTAGACATATAGGTCTTTTCTCTTTCAGCCTTGACCCTTACTAAATTTTATTGAAGCACTATAGAAATCATTCTATTTGGATACAAAACCGCTTGAGATGGCAACGGCTTTGCACATGACCACAAGAAACTGCAGGGAGTTGTGGACACAGCTCAGCACATCATGGAAACCAGTCTCCTCTCTATGGACGCTGACTACTCTTCTCACTGCCTCACTGAAGCAGGCAGCATAATCAAAGACCTCACCTACCATGGACATTGTCTCTTCTCAACTCTCACTTCAGGCAAAAGTTGGAAAAGACTGAAAGAGTGTACTACCAGGCTCATAGACAACTTCTGTCCCACTGTTACCAAGCACTTGAACAGAGCTCCTCCACAACAAAATGGCCTCTTAGTCTCAAAATCTACATCATTATGATCTTGCACTTCATCTTGCACATATCGTACTAAATCTTGACATCTTATATTGAAGGTAACTTGATTTTTATTCTTTCTTACTTCTGTTCCAACATTTGTATATCTGTGCACTTATAATGCTACCGTGACACTAATTTCCTTTGGGATCAATAAAGTACCTATCTATCTTCATCATTTATCTGCACTGCACTTCCTGTACAGCTTTTACACTTCATTCTCAATTCTGTTATTTCATCTTGTTTTATCTCAATGCACTGTATAATGTAACACAAACATTTCACTGTACCTTCACACGTGTCAATAATAAACCATTATCAATATTTTGTTGTTCATTTTGTGAATTTGGATTTTATGTATAATTTATGTTAATTTAAGTTGGTTAAATTATACTTGCCGACATCTTGTAGCATATTGTGCTACGGCTGGAAATAAGATCATTTTCATGACATTTATACACTGGGGAGCTATACCTAGCGATTTTGTGTTTGTTTGTATGTGTGTGTGTTTCCTGCTGTTCCCCCGTCCCATCACTCTATGCTCAAATCAGAAAACTCCCCAGAGATGGTTAGTTCCATCTTATTTTTAAATCACTGTGACCCAATGAAACAATATTAAGAGTGATCTGTTCCATGACCACACTCCCGGTCTGAGCTCAGAGCCTGGTCTCGTTAGTCTCCAGACCTACCCCTGACAGAACTCCGACACCCATCAATGGCCCGAAACCCTCTCCCATCCTGTCTCACAGTGCTAACAGCGACAGCTTCCTGCAGCGGTAGGATCCCTTTGGAGATGGCAGAAGTTGCAGAGGATGATGTGTTGAATGTGCAGGCTCACGGGGTGTAGGTAGACACAAGAGGAACTCTATCACTGTTAAGGCGGTGAGAAGTTGAGGTGAGCGCAGATGTATAGGAACTGGAGGAGATGCAAGTGAGGACAGCATAAATAGTGGAGAGAAAGAAACCCCATTATTTGAAGAAGGAAGACATCAGTGATGTTCTGGAAAGGAAGGCTGCATCCTTGGAACAGATGCAACAGAGGTGGAGGAACTGAGAAAATGGAATAGCATTCTTATAGGAGATAGGGTGAGAAGAAGAATAGTCAACATAATCATGGGAATTGGTAGGTTTAACAAAAGATGCCGTTTGACAGTTTGTTGCCCGAGATGGAGACAGAGAGATCAAGAAATGGGAGGGAGGTTTCAGAAATGGCCCTAGTGAATTCAACAGCATGGTAGAAGTTCGAGGTAAAGTTGATGAGATTGATGAGCTCAGCATGGGTGTATGAAGCAGCTCCAATTCAGTTGCTAATTATCTCATTTTGCTGCTTTGCTCTTTCGGAGAGTCTCTCCTCTTGTGGGGGTTTCTTCCTTCCCCTTCAGACATCTCCACCTATTCTCTACATTTTGTCTCTCTATCTCTTCAGAATTTCAATGTAGAAGTTTTTGTTCAGGAAAGTCAGTCAAGTCCGGGATGGTACCACCAAGAACCAGCAACTTGAGGAAGAGGCCTTTTGCCCCATCATGGTTTTGTTTCAATGAATGTCTCACAGAGCCTTCATGTCTTTCTCTGTCTTCTTCCTCTCCATCTCCAGCTCTTTCTCTCTCGGGGGCTTCACGCACTCAACAGAATGTGTTCTCCTCCAAATCAGCAGACATCCTCCAGACATGCTGAGGGTGGTTGTATTGCCTGTGGTCTCCAGGTGACCAGTGTTCAAAACCTATCATGATGCTGCAACTCATTGTGATGTGTCCCATTGATGTCACAGTGGCCTTATGATGTCAGGGTTTAATCACTTCCAAAGTCTGCTGGGTGCACCCATTTCACCGTTAGACTTCCAATATGGAAGATACAGTTACGAAAAAGTATGAGGCCACAATGAAATCTCATCAAGGGGAAGAATTCTGGAGTCCAAGATGAGACCTTTTAGCCCATTGTGGTGCTGCTAGGTTGTAGATTAAAATTCACCAGGACCTGGCTCGATCAGTGCCACTCCACTGGGAACACCAGTGAGCAGGAAGATCCTAAGAACAGATTTGTCACTTGGGGACCAGGCAGATCTCAATGTCACCATCTGAAGATCAACAAAATCTTCAGCCCATAATACTCTGTGTCTACGTTAGCCACCAGACCAGCAAGCTATCCTCCAGCCATGCTGGGGGTGGTGGTTCTGCCTCTGGTCTCCAGGTACCTACAGTTTCAATCCTGTCGTGATGCTGCACCTGATTGTGATGTGTCCCATCGGTGTCATGGTGGCATTGTCACATCAGAGTTTGCTCTCTCCCTGAGTGGACACACCTCAGCATCTCCATATTTCGTTAAGCTTTGGTCATTGGCTGGGTTACAATGAGGGTGAATGGAACAACTGTGTTTTCATGGTGACCCTGGGTCTGTGACCTTGAGAACGAAAGGATGATGAAACTATGTACAGGGAGGAGGTCAAACACCTAGAGAGCTTGTGCAGGGATAAAAACTTGATGCTTAATGTCACCAAAACCAAGGAGATGATCGTCGATTTCAGGCGGTCTCAGCCTGAGCACACACCCCTCAGCATCAGCGGCTCTACATTGGAGAGAGTGGAAAACATCAAGTTCCTTGGGGTGCAGATCTCGGACAATCTCACCTGGTCCAGGAACACCACTGGGATTGTGAAATGGGCCCAGCAGAGATTGCACTTTCTGAGGAAGCTTAAACAAGCATCACTCCCTACTAACATCTCAACTACAATCTACAAAGGTGTGGTTGAGAGTGTGCTGACCTTTTGCATCACAACCTGGTACTCCAGCTGCAGTGCTGTCAACAAAAAAGCCTTGCAGAGGGTGGTTAAGGGAGCAGAGAAGGTTATTGGGGTCTCCCTACCTTCTGTCCAAGACCTCTTTCAGAGTTGATGCCTCCAGAAGACACGGTACATCATTAAAGACCCCTCACACCCTCTCCATGAACTGTTTGTTCTTCTGCCATCAGGCAAACGTTACAGGAGCATCAAAACTAAAACCACAAGGCTACTAAACAGCTTCCTCCCACAGGCAGTCAGCCTGCTAAATAGCTGCTCCAGCAGACTCTGCTTTGGACACTTTTAACTTGCACTGGACACTTATAACTGATTTTAACTGACATATGGCTGTTGTGTTTTACTATTTATTGTTATGTTTATTATTTAGTGTTGCATTTGTTATGTTATGATTGCACTGCCCCTGAGAAACGCTGTCTCATTCTGCCCTGCAGAGCTGATGTATGGTTAGAGTGACAATAAAGTTTTTTGAATCTTTGAATCTTTGAAACAAATTGCTCATCTGCACTGACCTTTGTCCAGGTTAAGGGAGATACCATGCTAAACTGGAAACAAGGAAATAGCTGAGACATTGCACAAAATATTTTAAAACCCCATCGATAGCCTGAAATCCTCTCCCGCCCTCGCTCACAGTGCTAACAGTGAAAGCCGTTCGTTGGCTGAGAGCCGATGCCAATCCTTTAGGACAGGGCGTGCTGATTGGATCAGAGTTCCAGAGCCAGCTGTGATTGGACAAAACATCATCTCCCAGTGACTGGTGGGTGGAATGGTGGAGGAACAAAAGCATCAGCATAGTCTGGGGAAAAATGCCTTCGGGTGTGACCCCCACATGTAGACGTGTTTTGGATGTACTTCCTTTGATGGCCACACCCTGGTGCTTTCCCCTCCCTTCCCAGTTCCCTTGGTGACAGATCTGTGGGCATGCTTCAGAAGTCAGCTTGCTGACACCCAGAAAGAGGAACAAACAAACCCAGCACTCCCCACCCTACCCAAGGGGACAACCATGTAGGTGGAAAACGCTGCATCACATGAAGAGTGAAGAGGAGCTTCTGTGGGAAGAGCGAGCAAAGGACCAGCTTACAAGGGAGCTGATCTTCACCCCAGGTATCCTCCACACGCAGCAGGCAACTAACAAAGTAGTCCAGGAGATGAGGAGGGAGGAAGGGCCAGGCTGAGATGAGCCATGATCAAAGTGAACGTTCCCTTTGAACATCTCACAACTGGGGTACCCGGATCTGATGGGTGTTCTATCTTAAAACAGCCAGAACATGAGTCAGAAGCCAACAAGTCCAGGTCCGTATCCTGACTATTCAGTTTGGGTCTGGCGATGGCGTTCCCGAAAACCCTCACTTTGTTGTTCTAGAAACTAGAATCCGTTCCGTCACATGGTCCACATCATGCTGAGGTCCATTTGGACAGTGTACATAGTATGTTGGGATGAAGAGATTCCCTACAGAATGGTGGCTTGTCTTTGATAATCAGGCGACTTGGCATTCTCCTGGGGCCTCTGGAGCCAGCCCTGTAGTTGTGTAACACAAAAGTGTATGAGGACAGTTGGAGAGGCCAGGAAAGCGTTAACCAGCACCACCATCCACTGAACTTTTCAGTAGTATCTTGGAGATCAGGAAAACTCAAGTAACAAGAGCTGGAAAAGAACCACAGACTGTGGAGCTTCCATCGCATTTGCCAGAGGCCTGAGCAGAATGATGTTTGTCTGGGAATGCGGGCAACTCACTGGACTGGTAACCCCTCCAGAGTCCAGAAGGCTTTGAATCATCAAGAGGAGACCACACTTAAATTATGAAGGGTCTAGACAGAAGATATTGAGAGGAAGCTGTCACTACTTCGGAATGGAAAAGAACTAAAGGACTTGAAATAATGTCATTGAATTAAAGAACCAGAAATTACCTGAGCATTGAGTTCAATAGCTTACATTAATCAGCAGTTCCAGTATTTGTTTCCAGTTTAGTACTCTCTTTTTAACCTTAGGAGCTGAGATCAAGTAACCATTTATCGTTTCCTACTTGTGCCTCTTCTGGACTTAATCTTGTCATTCACTAATTCTGTATCTGTCTCTCTTTCAGCATCTGGATTTTCTTATTTGCCAGTTAATCTCTTCTTTGACCCTATCACGTCTTTCTTTGGTTCTCTCCACCCTGCCTTCCTCTCATTTTAAAACTTGTCTTGTTCCCAATATTTCTCAGTGCTAATGAAAGGATATTGATTGGTATTCTTTCTCCCTCCAGAAATACTGCCTTATAATTATGTGCGTTCATTTCACAAATTTGTTTCAGATCTTGAAATGTTGTGTCTGTGCACAGCTACGTATATATTAAATAAAAGCATGCATGCAGGAGATGGCTGTAACTGGAGTATTCACATTGCAGTGCAAGAGAGAGAGAGAGAGCAATGTGCATGCATAGACAACAGCACATGCACAGATCAATACGTACTGCTAAGGGGGGGGGGGTTGTTGCTGTAAAAGAAATCAATCCATATATTACTCTTCCTCCCCTTTTAGATTAATGCAACATAACATTGTATATGTACTATATTCTGTTTCCCTTTCATAAACCCATACTCCAAATAAACAAATGCTTTCACATTAACAGTCCATAACTAACATCATAGTTCTAAAGATTCAGTCTTTTGGGTGGTGCTCTGTTTCTTTCAGGATAGCACCTCTAGACCTGTGGAGTAGCATCAGGTTTGGTAGGTGTCTTACCTAAGGCAATGTTCTCGGTTTCTGCTGTCATTTTGCTGTCCATGACGTAATCACTGAGAGGTAAGTCCGGTGATTGTAATGTGCCTGTCTTGTTGGATGCAGTTGACTCAGTTGTGTTCTTCATCTGAGCATCCAGTATCTGGTCCACATGACGTCTCCCTGTCTGATCTCCAACATCCACTGTGTACATCAGTGGTCCAGTCCTTGTAGCTATCCTACCGGGTGTCCACTTGTCTTCTTGGTAATCATGCACTAGGACTTCCTGTCCAACCTTGAATGCTGGTTTACTTGGCAACAGGCTGAACTGTTAATTCTGTGCTTCTCTTCAAAGGTCTTGTTTCAGGAGGTCTATGCAAGATCTCTGATTCCTGCTCATGAACAGCGTTACAGGTGTTTGATTTGGCATCACATGAACAGGGTTCTGATACACAAAAAGGAAGTTGTCCACCTTGTACTGTAGAGAAATGTCCTCCCTGTCCATCACTTTGATGGACTTCTTGAAGGTATGGATAAACCTTTCAGCTAACCCATTCGTTGCCGGGTGGTGAGGAGCTGACTTGAAATGCCTGATGCCATCTTTCTTCATGAACAGTCAGAATTCTTCTGACGTGTGTTGTGGTCCATTGTCAATCGCAATTTGTTCCGATAAGCTGTTTCTGGCGAAGATCATCCTCAGAACGGAGACAGTCTTAGCTGACATGTGGTAGTATTACTGGTGCACAGCACAAGTTGACACATTAAACAAACCAGAGAACCAGTTCTCTCTAAGGAACACACATCAAAGTTGCTGGTGAACGCAGCAGGCCAGGCAGCATCTCTAGGAAGAGGTACAGTCAACGTTTCAGGCCGAGACCCTTCGTCAGGACTAAGGGACAAGACATTGTATGCACACAACCCTACACTGCAGACTGCTATCTGTCAATTGGTTAAGCTAACTTGTTGCAAACCATATCACAATGAGACAGAATGAGCCTAGAACATTTCGAGGTGATCCTCCTAAGTTCTTCACAGACACACTCACTAACAGTCAGTGGACTTTAACAAACCCCCCTACAGTCCTATGAGTAGACTTCGTGTGACAGCAGGACAGGCGAAAAAGATATAGAATTCAGGCAGAAAAGGGAAGTGTGATATCATTTGTACCCTAGTATTTATTTTGCAGCAGCTTTTATTTTTGCAGTAGAGCCAAACAGATGATTAGTCATGGGGGATAAGAAAAGGGACTAGGAAATTAGGGAATTGGGAATTTGTTGAGCTCTAACACACACCGTAGGTGATCTTCCATTCTCTTCCTCAATTCTCCTCAAGTTTCTGTTCCACAGCTGATCATGGTATAGCTGCTGGCAATTACTGTGCTGCATACACAAGCCCAGAGCAAGAGCTGATACTTTTTCTGCAAATTACCACAGCGATCCAGACAGAAAAAAACTTTCTTCAGTACAAAACTGAAATAATTGCTTTCGGTGAGAACAATTAAAAGTCCGTGCTCGCTCAGAGTCCCTGTCGTTAAAGACCACAAACCAAGCCAGAAACCTTGGTGTTGTGATGGACTCTGACTTAAATTTTAACCTCCACATTAAGGCAATTACAGAGTCAGACTACAACCACCTTAAAGATATAGCAAGAGTTAAAGGGCTTATGTCTTAGTAAGATCTAGAAAAACTTGCCCGCTCTAGAAAAAAACTGTCCATGTATTTACTTTTAGTAGGCTAGACTACTGCAATGGCATTTTCACAGGTCTTTGTAAAAACTCCCTTACTCAACTGCAGATCATTCAGAATGCTGCTGCTAGAATCCTCACTAAGACCAAGAAAGTAGAACATATCCCTCCAGGTTCCAGATCGCTTGCCCATCAGACTTCAAAATACTACTACTGGTTTATAAAGCACTGAATTGTCTAGGACCAAAGTATATCTCCAATCTTTTGCTGCATTGTGAACTTTCCTGAGCTCTCAGGTTGTCTAGGGAGTGTCTACTGACCGTTCCCAGGGTCAAAACTAACCATGGTGAAGCAGCTTTTTAGTTACTATGCTCCACATATCTGGAATAAACTTCCAGAGGATCTGAAGTCTGTCCCAACGGTAAACTCTTTTAAATTCAGGCTTAAAACTTTTCTTTTTGCTGTAGCTTTTAATTAGAATCTTCTGCACTGTTACTTCTACTTACCATATCTATTTTTGTGTGATTTTATTCTCTTATATATTGTCTGAAACTTGATATTTGATTTTTATATCTTGTCTGGCCCTTAACACCCAGAAGACCAAGGAGATCATTGTGGACTTCAGGCATGCCAGAAGTCACACTCACGTCCCCATCTACGTCAACGGAACTGTAGTGGAGTGTGTCTCAAGCTTCAGATTCCTTAGTGCCACATTTCCGATGATCTCACCTGGTCCCTGAACTCCTCCATCCTGATCAAAAAGGCGCAACAGCGCCTTTATTTCTTGTGGAGCATCAAGAAAACTCACCTCCATCCCAGGATACTGACAGACTTTTACCACTGTACCATTGAGAGCATACTCACCAACTGCATCGCAGTGTGGTATGGCAATTGTCCCGTATCAGACCGCAAAGCACTCCGGCGTGTGGTGAAAACTGCCCAGCGGATTATCGGCACCCAATTGCCCACCTTTGTGAACATCCACCATAAACGCTGCCTGGGCAGGGCGAAAAGCATTATCAGGGATGCATCTCACCCTAACCATGGACTTTTTACTCTCCTCCCATCCGGTAGGCGCTACAGGAGCCTCTGCTCCAGCACCAGCAGGCACAGGAAGAGCTTCTTCCCTGAGGCTGTGACCCTGCTGAACCTCTCAACACAGCGTTAAGCAGTATTGCATCCGTATTGTACTGTCTCAGTACTTTTATATTTGTGTGCTGCAGCACTTTTTTAATTCGCAGTTATTTTGTAAATAACAGTATTCTTTGCATTTCTGGTCAGATGCTAAATGCATTTCATTGGCTTTGTATCTGTACTCGGCATAATGACAATAAAGTTTAATCTAATCTAATCTAATCTATGTAAATCACTTTGAACTGTCTTGTGTTTGAAAAGAGCTGTACAAATAAACTTAAGTGCCTGCTTGACTGCAATAGACTGTTTACATATGTTCTCCAGAAACGTTGTTTGCATTGAAAGCAAGCTCCAGGAGAAAACCAGAGATCCATGAGCCGGTCCTCATTAAGGGATCAGAGATGGAGAGGGTCAGTAACTGAAATCCCCCAGCGTTATCCTATCAGAAGATTTATCCTGGGACCAGTATGTATGTGTCATCACAGAGAAGGCACAGCAGTGCCTCTACTGTTGTAGAAGTTTGCGTAGGTTAGGCAAGTTACCTTAAACTTTGACAAACCTCTATAGGTGCACTGTTTTCACTGGTTGCATCATGGCCTTGTATGGAAATACCAAACCCAGGAAAGGAAAAGGCTACAGAAAGTGGTGAATACAGCCCATTCCATCACAGGAAAAGCTCTTGCTACCAGTTAGCACACTTAGATGGAGCACTACCACAAGAAAGCCGCATCCACAACTTTAAACCAATTCCACAACATGTAGACTCAAGTTCTACAACTCTGCAAATCATATTGTCAGTATTATTTATGTTTTATTTGCACAATTTAAATTCTTTTGCATATTGGTTGTTGGTCAATCTTTGTTAATGTATAATTTTTCATTGTTATGTGACCACAGGTTTCATTCACTGTGGACCGTCACTTTAAGAGACACCTGGAAGAGGGGGGACAATGATGTCAGTATAACAAGCTGCGGGCAACCGCTGCTGCTCAGTAAGGAGAGAGAGAGAGGGGGAAAGGGGCTGTCAGAACTTCAGCTTGTCACTGTTATGGTTTGGAACTCTCCTGTGCCCAAAAGATTGGGGTGATCATCGGCACGCAGTGCACAACGATGGGTGACTGTCACTTCATATAATCCATATGTGTGCATTTGTTGGAGTGTCCTGTGGTATCACTTTTGTTGGCCCTCACCTGGAATCAGGGTGTAATGGAGTAACCACTTGAAGACGATATTCCTGTGACTGTCACCTGGTGATATTTCTACGTGGATTTGGGAACGACTCGACGGATAAGACCTTCAGTGACTGTCATTTAGTTTACCCAGTGTGGAATCTGTGGAACGCTTCGTAATTGCCTTCTCTCTACATTTCCTTGTGGATTTACAAATCTCTCTCCTCACTTAGTCCGTGGATTACTGGACTTCTCAAGTTTGCCATCTTAAGACTTTAAGAACTATTCCTAAATTTGACTGTTTAGGAGCCTCACACATGTATACATGTATAACACTGTTAACTTCTGTTTATTTCATTTGATTTTCTATGTTATGAGTAGATACTAATAAAGATAATATTTTAACATTAAAGCCTGAATCAAGGTGTGCTCCATTGCTGCTGGTACGTAACATTCATAAATTCTATTATATTTCTTTATTTTCCTGTAAATGCCTGCAAGAAAATACATTTCAGGGTAGTAGATAGTAACAAAACTCACTTTGAGCTATCTCATGGACTTGGCTGTGAATTAGGGCTATCAGTCTCGTCCTCATTAAACAGTAACCACACAGCACTTGCAGTACTGCCTCATTTCTAGTTGACACAGGGGACTGTGACAGAACCATGGCATCACAGTTGCTCCCAGGATCACTGAGCACTGGTTTGCCAGCTTGTTTTCCTGCTTGAATGCTGCATGGGAGTTTGAAAAGTGAAGGGCTCAAAAGGCTATGGGTGGTCCCACAGTTCCGGCAGTCTAGATTTGATTTTGATGGCTGGTGCTATCTGTGATGACAAATTCCTTTTGACAGTATGAATTCCGCCCCCCAGGTCACCTGGTTTCCCCTCAAGATCAGAAAGACGTGCTGGTTGATAGATCAAATGGACTGGATGCCTGTAGATTAGGTCGGTGGACTTGATTGGGAAATGAGAGAGGATATGTACCTGGGAAATGAGCACAGAAATGGAGTTGATGAGTTTGCTTTATGAACCATCACAGATCTGAGGGGTCAAATTGGGACTTAAACGTCAGAAGGAAATATTTATTGTTTCTAGTGAATGGTGGAGAAAGCATGAGGCACCTAAACGTCAGTAGAAGACCTTCCCTGGGGAAGTTCCTAATCCCAGTAAGGCCACCGATTATCTCTAATGTATTGGTACCAGGTATGTAGACTACTGTTTTTTCTTAAAAGGAAGCCTCAGAAATTTTCCCTTTTGAGTAGTGTGGACATCTGTGAGTGGTTACAAATAGTTCCAACTTCAGGTTATGATGAAACATGACTCTGCTGTGCGAATCATATTCATTATACCATATATTTTGTCTAAGCTTTTCAAGCACAGCAAGCTTCTCTGGGTACTTCATAGACCAAATTGTAGAAAGCACAAGTCAGCCTCAGTGTTGCCTGTTTCATGGAATTGTACAGTGATAGAACCTGGCCCATTCAGTTTACCCTATCCATGCAGTCAATGATGTGCATTTACATTCATCCCAATTGTCTTCATTAAGCCTGTATTCCTTTACATCTCTCCTATCCACATATCTATCCGAAGAGATACCTGTTTCCACCACCTCCTCTAGCAGCTAGTTCCAAATATTCACCACCCTCTGTGCGAAAACTCACACCTCCTATAAATTTCTCCCCCTCACCTTAAACCTCTTCGAGATTCCTTTGCCCTGGGAAAAGTATTCTGCCTATCTACGCATCTCATAATTTTATAAACTTCCATATCAAGACCAAATCAGAGCAAGGTTGAGGCATATCCAAGGCAAAGTCAGAGCAGAGGGTAGGCAGATTTGAGGCCCGTTCACCTAAACTGAGAGTGAGGTTTGATTGATCTAAGCACCAGGCCGATTTAGAAAGGCTGGGTAGAGGCCAAAACGTGGCAGCGAGGTCCAGGCCCAGAGTGTATCAATGCAGCAGGGCCTGGGTCCTCATGTGAGGAATAACCTGATAATTGGACAATTTAAATGCCGAGTAAGATGGATTAAAAAGGCAGGGTGCAGGGACAAGAGGCAAATGTTGGGCCAGTTCTGCTCGCTGTTCTGCAACATTTACTCAACTCTGCGCCAAACTGAGACTGAGGTTGTGGCCTGCCCTGGGCTTTGTGTCTATGGACTAATTTTTGCTTTGAATGCAAATTGCTTACTCTTATTTGTTTCTCTTCTCTCTGCATGTTGGGTGTTTGACAGTCTTCTTTTCTTAATGGGTTTCTTTGCTTACAAGGAGACAAATTTCAAGTTTGTGTCATATATACATACTTGATATTAAATGTACTTTGAACTTTAGCTCCTAAGTTCTAATGAGAGTAAATCCTACCAATCTATTCTCACCATATAATTACAGTCATCTGTTCTAGGTAACGTCCAGGGGAATGCACTCTCTCTTTCTATTGCATTGTTTCTGTAACGTGGTGACCAGACTGTACAGTGATGACTACCAAATGTTTGTTTTCCTAATCATCTTTGTCAACCTCACCGTCCGCAAAACCACAATACCTGCCAACATTTGTAAATGCCAGACTCCACAGGGGGAGCTCTTGACAGCTGGCAAGTATTATCCATTCTGTTGGTAGTTGAAAAGACACTTATCAAGCGTGTTTGAATGAATCAGAGTAAAGCAGTATATCTAATTCTCACAATACCAAGTATATTTCAAAAGGCACTGTTTTAATTATCAGCACAAGAGATTCTGCAGATGCTGGGAGTCCAAAGCAACATGCTCAAAATGCTGGAGGAACTCAGCAGATGAGGCAGCATCTATGGAAAATAATAAACAGTCAATGTTTTGGGCCAAGGCCCTTCTTCAGGACAGGAAAGTAAGGGGGAAGATGTCAGAATAAAAAGATAGGGGGAGGGGAAGGAGGATAGCTAGCAGGTGATAGGTGAAGCCAGGTGGGTGGGAAAGGTAAAGAGCTGGAGAGAACGAAATCTGATAGGAGAGGAGAGTGGATCAAATGATAAAAGAAAGAAGGAGGGGACCAAGGATGAGGTGCTGGGCAGGTGAGAAGAGGTAAGAGGCCAGAGTGGGGGAAGGATTTTTTACTGGAAGGAGAAATTAATATTCATGCCTTCAGGTTGGAGGCTACCCAGAAGGAATATAAGATGTTACTCCTCAGCCCTGAGGGTGGCCTCATCATGGCACAAGAGGAAGCCATGTCAGAACAGAAATTAGAATTGGAATTAAAATGTTTGCCCACCGGGAAGTTCTACTTTTGGCGGATGGAGCAGAGATGCTCAACAAAGTGGTCCCCAATTTACAATTGGCCTCACCAATGTAGGGAACATGACTTCGGGAGTACTGAACACAGTAGGTGACATCAGCAGATTCACAGGTGAAGTCTTACCTCACTTGGAAGGATTGTTTGGGACCATAAATGGAGGTGAGGGAGGAGGTGAATGGGTGGGAGTAGCACTTTGGGCACTAGCAGGGATAGGTGCTGGGAGGAAGATTAGTGGGAAGGGAAGAGCATTAAGGAAATCATGGAGCGAGTGATCCATGCAGAAAGTGGAGAGGTTGGGAAGGTACAGTTTTAATCAGTCACTGAAACTTGCCCCTAGTTTGTAGATGAGTGGCTGAAGATATGAGAAGAATTAATAATTGGATTAATGTAAAGTTAATCCAAATTGGTGGTTAATGATTAGTATGGCCTCAGTGTTTTGAAGAATCTATTTATGTAATATGTCTCCATGATATTAAGAGTTATATCCTTCAATGCAGCTACCACATAAGTAATGTACAAATATAACACCTTGTTGGCGTGTTTCTCTGAATTATACACAAAGACACTGGGAAGTTGGCAGGTTTTATTTCAAGGTCAATCTTTTTTTAGGTTCTGCAGCATAGGTTTTCTCTTTCCATTGTTAGGTCAAGAGAAAGAAACCAGTTTAGTTTGTGAGTTGTTACTTTTGAGGAATTACTACCTTCTCCAAAAACAAAAGTCCAGAATTGTATCTTGTGTTCCTTACTCAAGTATCTACTATCTTAAGGAAAGGGGAAGATTTATTCCAGGACCTCTGAAATGCCCCCTTTTTTCAGGGTAAGTGTCATAGTTGCATTCCTTCCATCTCCCAGATATCTACTCCCCACCCAGACAGAACAGAGATAGAGTTCTCTTGTTACTCACTTTTCACCCCACTAGCCACTGCATCCACCATATCCTCCTCTCCCATTTCTGACAATGCCAACCTGATCCCATCACCAGACACAACTTTAGGACCACTGTCTCTGTGAATCCCTATCCACACATCTCTCCCTCCCCACCCCTCCTTATTCCCTAGCACTCCCCCCTGCAAGCATTAGAAGGGGGGCAATACTCGTCTGTGCACCACCCACACCACAATACAGGGTCCTAAAGAGCATCTCCAGGTGAGAAAGAAATTCACCTGCACCTCACCAATCTTGTCTATTGCACTTGGTGCTCTTGATGTGCCCCAACCCCACCCCACCCCCATATCAGTGAGACCAAGTGAGCCCATTTGCAGAACAGCAGCATTCTGTCTGCCATGGGGAATAGATTTAGGATGAAAATGAGGAGAAATTGTTTTTCCCAGAGAGTAGTAAATCTGTGGAATTCTCCACCCGGGGAAACAATGGAGGCTACTTTATTAAATATGTTTAAGACACAGTAGATTAGATTTTTCATCCAAGGGGTCAACAACCTTCTCATCATTTGGAGGCTTGCATGCCTCAGTGACCTGGAGAGCTATGGAGTCTGGAGTCAGGACCTTATGCTTTGACTCTTGGTAGGGTCACCCATGCCAAACAGGTCAAAGGGTAGAGAGACCAGGCTAAGAGTGGTCTGCCAATCCTCCAGGTCTGGGGTTCAGCTCAGGGCTAACAATCCTGACTGGTAAAACAAAACTGTTACGGAAACAGCGATGAATAATCTTTCTACATCGGAGTGGCCAAGGACAGACAGAGATGGAGAACCTTCACTGGTGCTTCCGACACCAGCGGCATAATGGGTGGTGAGTAAGCTGACGCAGAATGTTGCGGGAGCTCAGCAAGGCAAGTAACGTCTGTGGATATTGTGTCCTGATGGAGGGTCTCTGCCCGAAACTTCAACTGTTTACCCTTTTCCATAGATGCTGCCTGGCCTGCTGAGTTCCTCCAACATTTTGTGTGTATTACTTTGACTTCTGGCAACTGCAGATTTTCTCTTGTTAGTGAGTACGTTGATAGGTTTTTGCAGAAGGTAGGCTGGAGGTAAGTGGAGTTGAGTCCACAGCCAGATCAGCCATGTTCTTAATGGTGGCGCAGACTCAAGGGGACAACTAGCCTACTGCTGCTCCTGTTTTGTGTGTTCTTATGTTACTATCCCTCCCTTCCACTTATCACCCACCAGCCTCTGTCAAAATGGTACCCCTCCTTCTCCACATCTGCCTCCATCTGTCCAATATTCTCCACCTCACCTGGTCCCACCTGTTCCTTACCAGCCCCTTTCCTGCACCTTTACACTAGCTTTCTTCCCTCTGTTCTTTCAGTCCATGCAGCTTCATAACCCAAAGCACCGATCCTTCCTTTACCTCCACAGATGCTGTTTGACCCTTTGCGTTCCTCCAGCAGTTAGCTTACTGCCCTGGATTCCAACATTATATGACTTCTTTGTGGATTACCTGCTGAAGCTGGAGTTGTTAACTTAAAAATACAAACGGCTGCAAGGCAGTCCTAAAGTAGTATTTAAGATCATGAATGATACGGATAGAGAAGGCGAAGAAAATACTTCCATTGACGGGAGATCAACAATCAGGTGACATAGACTGAATATGATTAACAAAAGGAGCTGCAAGTGTCGCAAGATTTTTGTTTACATACGAAGGGTGATTGATAAGTTGGTGGCCTAAGGTAGGAGTCAATTTTAGAAAACCTAGCACATTTATTTTTCAACATAGTCCCCTCCTACATTTACACATTTAGTCCATCGGTCGTGGAGCATACGGATCTTGGACATCCAGAAAGTGCCCACAGCAGGGGTGATTGATAAGTTTGTGGCCTAAGGTAGAAGGACATGAGTTACACAGCTCTGGTTACATGCACATGCAGGTCAACTCTTTGAGTGATTGTGCAGAATGGTTGACGTTAATTACTCATCAGTTAATAAATCATTGGGGTGATTGATAGGTTTGTGGCCTAAGGTAGAAGGAGATGAGTTATTAACTTCAAACTTTCTGCATAATCACTCAAACAGTTGCACTGCATGTGCATGTAACCAGAGCTGTATAACTCACCTCCTTCTACAATCCGCATGCTCCACAACCGCTGGACTATGCGTGTAAATTTAGGAAGGGACTATGTTGAAAAATAAATGTGCTAGGTTTTCTAAAATTGACTCCTTCTACCTTAGGCCACGAACTTATCAATCACCCCTTGTATCAGATGGTTAATTTTTACATATCATGTAGTTAATGTCACTGGCAAAGACAGATCTAATTGTTGCAATAAAAGGGCTGTGGTTAAGTACACAAAATATCAGACTATAGGAAGAACACAGAGATTGTCTTCTTGTGAAGAGATGCAGACCTGATTAATTAAATGGTCTCTTTCTATATTTCACCCTTTCACAACTCTATGTCTTGTCTGGTAAAATAAAAATAGAGAATTGAATTTTCTCTACAAAACTTGTCCAAGGACAATGAAGTGTACGAGACTTTGTTAAATCCCCACATTAACACCATAGAAAAGCTGTTCCTTCCTGACAGAAAGAGAAAATAAGATATGAAGTAGGATCAATGAGTGTTGCTCATATAAATAGGTTTTAATTGTATTACTACGATATTACAAATAGACAGAAAATAGATTAATATAAGTTCTTACTTCACTTAAGTTAAATATCAGTCCAGATATTTGCTATTCACACTGCTTGTATATTATTGACTGACAACAGCAATCTTTCATAGTTCCTAGTAAATTTAAAGATTCTTCATCATATTACATCTTCTGTTTACACACTGAAGTGCAGTACTCTGCATTTTACACCCTAAGACATAGGAGCAGAATTCGGTCATTTGATCCATTGTGTCTGCTCCACCATTCAATCATGGCTGATCCTTTTATTCCCCTCCTCAGCCCCACTCCCCGGCCTTCTCCCTGTAACCTTTGGTGCCGTGGCCAATCAAGAACCTGTCAATCTCTGCTTTAAATACATTGAATGACCTGGCCTTCTCAGCTGCGTGTGGCAATAAATTCCACAAACCCACCTCCCTCTAGTTAAAGAAATTTCTCCACATCTCTGTTTTAAATTGACACCCCTCTATCCAAAGGCTGGGCCTCTTGTCCTGGACTCTCCCACCATGGGAAACATTGTCACAACCATGGATTTTGTGACGCAGCAGATTCGGCAATTGTGCTCGTAAGTATGCATGTGCCAGCTAATTATTATTTCATTGTAATAGTATTTAACTGCATTTGTTCCGTCGTAGTGTTTGTCAAGACTGGAACCCAGGACACAGCAACACTTCGCCACCTGCATTCCACCATGCCTGAGAAATTGGACTGCTGAGTCAACTGACCAGCGGTATTTGTTTAATTCCTAGTTGTTCTTTTCAGCCGCAGCATAGGCTTCGTTTTCCATTTGAGAGTTTTAGTTAACGGCCCTGATTGGCCTGGCGTTTATTGTTTTCTTTCCCTTTAACGCTGTTCGCATTAAAGTCTGTGATCTATCAACTTGCTTCAGTGTCTCTCACTCAGCACTTGGGCCATATCCGAACCCAGTGACAGCAAGTTCTCGAGCATGCAAAAATGGACCCAGCAGAGAAAGAGCTGATGACCTTAGCCATGAGATTCATTGGTCAGTGATTCATCGAGGCAACAATGTTCCGTTGGATTTCCTATGTATGAACTCTTGTTTCTGTTTCCAGTGTGACAGAAGGATCTTGCCAAATGATGGACCCAGCAAAGTTTGAACAATGGCGCTTTGACATTGGTGGCTTGAGGAGAGGCTGCCTTTATCCTGAGTACATGGCTTGACTCGATATTCCGAGAGTTCCAAGTCTACATACCGAGCTTCTCTAGTCCACATTGAGTTCCTCGGGTATCCATTCCAAGCTTTTCAAGTCACAAGTACCCAGGTTCCCAGCATTGTGGTCCCGTGCCTCAGGTATGCACATCAAATGAGTGCTTCAAGCAAGCTTATCAATTGATTCAACAAATCATCATTTATAGTGTAAATTCTGGAACAGCCCTACTCAATCAATTGAAAAGCTGATCCCAGGTTGGAATGCAAATACTCAAGTAACCCCATCAAGAGTATTTTTAACCCCTTGATGAAAATCATGGTACAGACTGGGAAAATTGAGCTTGCATATAGCAAGTTAAACAGATCTACAAAGAACTACCTAGTTTATCGATGAAAGAAACCTGTCAATGCTGACTTGATCTGTAAAATTGAAAGTATATCCTAATTGTCTCTGGAAAAATTGTGAAAGATAAAACACTGTGAACAAGATTTGAAAAGGTTCCTTCTCTAAATTTCAAGTTTCATGGTTTCAAAGTTTCCCAAGGACTTTTCTCTATGTTCCCAAGGTTTTTATTTTTCCCAATCATTCGGGAAAGGCTTATTCAATGTGCTTAGGGTTTTTCAATGTCCTCCCCATCTTGAGGACTCCCAAGCTTCCCTCTTAGGCCCACCCGAGGATTCTTGACCTCACTTGAGGTTCCCTGGTCTCTCAGTCTGTTGGGGTTCCCAGGTCTCAGTCTCTCTGGATCCCCAAGTCTCCCTGCCTCCCGAGTTCCCCATGCCACCCCACACCCCCCGCAAGTTCCCAGGTCTCTCAAGTCATCCCTGGATCTCGAGTTTTCAGGTTTTACTGGGTCAGCAGGTGCCAGCTATCGGGAAGGTGGGGCGGGGGTGGGGGTCCTGTTGTAACTACTTCAGGCCTGTGCAGGGCATCAGAACATTGGGTTCAGGTTTTTTAGAGCACCTGAATTGGTTAATTGTTGCGTAACATCAGTTATTAATGGTTTAAGAGTTTCTTGTGATTTCCTTGAGTGATTCACTCTTCGTAATGTGGTTTCCTGGTGCTTTCTGTTTAAGTTTAAGTTTGTTTTGATAAGCTCAGATCATTGGAGCTAATCAGATGCCCGATTAGCTCCAATGATCTGTCTCACAGTGTCACTTGGTCAAGCTACCTCTGTAAAAGTTCTTGTTTCTGTCTCTACGTGGAAGTCTTTGGCTCTGATATTGGCAGTGCACACCATGGCACGTATCTACCAGCATCACTGAAGGACATCTTGGACAAGTCCCTCATCTGGGACTTCCAGCGGACACAGGTCTGTGGTGCCTCAGGGGCTACGCCTAGAGAGAGGGGCCCTGTCACAACCATGGATTCGGCAGCACAGCAGATACAGCAATTGCGCTTGTGAATATGCACATGCCAGCTAATTATTATTTCATTGCGATAGTATTTAACTCTATTCGTTCCGACATAGTGTTTGTCAAGACCGGAACCCAAGACACAGCAACACTTCACTGCCTGTATTCCGCCTTGCCTGAGAAATTGGACTATTGAGCTAACTGACTCTGAAGACTAGCGGTATTCATTTAATTCTTAGTTATTCTTTTCAGCCGCAGTGTAGGCTTCGGTTTCCGTTTGAGAGTTTTAATTAATGGCCTGTTTGGCCTAGAGTTTATTGTTTTCTTGCCCTTTAACACTGTTCGCATTAAAGTCTGTGACCTATCAACCTGCTTCAGTATTTCTCACTCCGCACTTGGGCCATATCCGCAGCTGGTGACAAACATCCTTTCCACATCTACTCTGTCTAGACCTTTCAACATTCAAAAGGTTTCTAAATTCCAGCAAGTACAGACCCAGAGCCATCAAATCTTCCCAGCTTGATAACCCTTACTTTCCCAGAATCATCCTTGAGAACCTCCTCTGAAACATCTCCAAAGTCAGCACATCTTTTCTTCGATGAGGAGCCTAAAACTGTACACAATACACAAGGTGAGACCTCACCAGTGCCTTATGATGCCTCAGTATTACATCCTTGCTCTTGTATTCTAGACCTCTTGAAATGAATGCTGAGGCTGCATTTGCCTTCCTTACCATGGACTCTACCTGCAAGTTAAACTTTGGGGTGTTCTGCACAAGGACTCCCAAGTCCCTTTGCATCTCAGATTTTTGGATTTTCTTTGACTGTTTAGAAAATAGTTTGCACATTTATTTCTATTATCAAAGTACATGACCATGCATTTTCCAGCATTATATTTCATTTGCCACTTTCTTGCCCACTCTTCCAACGTGTCCAAGTCCTTCACAGCCTACCTGTTTCCACAACACTATCTGTCCCTCCACCAATCTTGGCAACAAAGCCATCTATTCCATCATCTAAGTCATTGATAAACAGCATAAAAAGCAGTTCCAACACCAACCCCTGCTGAACATCACTAGTCACTGACAGCCAAACAGAAAAGGATCCTTTTATTCCCACTCACTGCCTTCTACCAATGAGCCAATGCTCTAACCATGTCAGTAACTTACTAACCTTAGTAAGCAGCCTCATGTGTGACCTTGTCAAAGGCCTTCTGAAATTCCAATATACAACATCCACTGCATCCCCTTTATCTATCCTACTTGTAATCTCCTCAAAGAATTCCAACAGGTTCATCAGGCAAGATTTTCCCTTAAAGAAACCATGCTGACTTTGTCGTATCTTGACCTACATCACCAAGTACTCCATAACCTCACCCTTGACAATTGACTCCAACGTCTTCTCAACCACTGAGGTCAGGCTAACTGGTCTATAATTTCCTTCCTGCGGCCTTCCTGCTTTCTTAAAGAGTGGAGTCTCATTTGCAATTTTCCAGTCCTTTGGCATCATTCCAGAGTCCAATGATTTTTGAAAGATCATTATTAATGCGTCCACAACCTCTATCAATATCACTACCTCTTTCAGAACCCCTTGGTACAGTTCACCTGCTTTGGGAGATGTGTGTACCCTTAGGTCTTTCAGCTTTTTGAGCACCTACTACCTTGTAATAGTAACTGCACTCACTTCTCTTCCCTCACACACTACAACATCCGGTACACTGCTAGTGTCTTCCACAGTGAAGACAGATGCAAAATACCCATTTAGTTCATCTGCCATCTCCTTGCCCTCCATCATCATTTCTCCAGCCTCATTTTCTAGTGGTTCTATATCTACTCTCATCTCTCTTATTTTTTAAATATGTGAAAAAGATTTTACTATCCACTTTGATATTATTTGCTAGCTTGCTTTCATATTTCATCTTTTTCCTCCTAATGTTTCTTTTAGTTACTCTCTATAGGTTTTTAAAAGCTTCCTATTCCTCGATCTCCCTGCTAAATTTTGCTTTATTGCATTCACTCTCTTTTGCTTATGCATTAGCTTTGACTTCCCTGGTCAGGTACAGATGTACTATTTTGTCATTCGAATATTTCTTCATTTTTGGAATACATCTATCCTACACCTTCTTCATTTTTCCCAGAATTCACAGCATTGCTGCTCTGTTGTCATCCCTGCCAGCATCTCCTTCCAATTTACTTTGGCTAACTCCTCTCTCATACCACTGTAATTTCCTTTACTCCATTGAAATACTGCTACGTCAGATTTCACTTTCCCCTGGTCAAATTTCAAGTTGAACTGAATCATTTTGCGATGACTGTTTCTAAGGGTTCTTTTACCTTAAGCTCACAAATCACCTTTGGTTCATTACATAACGCCCAATCCAGTATAGCTGATCCCATAGTAGGCTCAATGACAAACTGCTCTAAAAAGCCACCTCGTAGGCCATTCAATAGGCTCATTCTCTTGAGATCCATTTCCAACCAATCAACCTGCATGTTGAAATCTCCCATGATTACCATAACATTGTCCTTTTGACATGCCTTTTCTATTTCCTGTTGTAATCTGTGGTCCACCTCCCATCTACAGTTGGGAGGCCTGTATATAACTGCCATCAGGATCCTTTTACTCTTGCAGCTTCTTAACTCAATCCACAAGGATTTAACATCTTCCAATACTATGTCACATTTTCCTACTGATTTGATACCATTCTTTACCAGCAGAGCCACGCCACCCCCTCTGCCTACCTTCCTGTTCCTCCAATACAACGTGTAACCATGGGTATTCGGCTCCCAACTACAACCGTACTTCAGCCACCGATTCAGTGCTGGCCGCAACATCATTCGTGACAATCTGTAATAAGGCAACAAGATCATCCACCTTATTTCTTATACTCCATGTACTGAGATATAACACTTTGAGTACTGTATTTGCTACCTTTTTGATTCTGCATCCCTAATTCACTGACACTCACCCTGCTGGCTGCAATTTTGTCCTATCATCTGCCTGCAAATCCTGACAGTCTGACAGCACGCTATCTATGCTTTTTTACCATCCATCCTATCCTGAGTCCCTTTACTCCAATTCCCACCCACCCCCCCCCCCGCTAAATTAGTTTAAACCAGGGGTGGCCAGCCTTTTAAATTCCATGCAACAATTTTTTTACGCATGAGTTCAGATGTGATTTTTTTCATGCACGAGTTCCATATTAACATATTTTTGCAAGAATTGAGGGGGTACAAGAGTTGTATGGTGCATCTGAACTCGTGAGTGAAAAAATTGACGCATGGAATGTAAAAGGTTGGCCACCCCTGGTTTAAACCCCCCCCCCCCCCCACAGCCCAAAAGAATAATAGTCCCCCCTGGGTTCAGGTGCAACCCATCCCTTTTGTACAGGTCAAATCTGCTCGATAAGAGATCCCAATGATCCAAGAACCTGAAGCCCTGCCCTCTGAACCAGTTTCCTAGCCATGCATTTATCTGCCAGATCATCCTGTCTCTACCCTCAATGGCATGTGGCACAGGTAGCAATCCAGAAATTACTGTCCTGACGGTCCTGATTCTCGGCATTCTACCTAGCTCTCTGAAATCCTTTTTCAGGATCTCTTGGCTTTTCCTTCTTATGTCATTGGTACCAATCTATATCAAGACATCTAGCTGATCTCTCTCCCTCTCCAAAATGCTGTCGATGCTGTCCGAGACATCCATGACACTGGAAGCTGGGTGCCAACATAGCATCTGGCTGTCCCATTCACATGCACAGAATCTCCTGTCTGTTCCTCTGACTATGGAGTCCCATATCACTACCACGCCCCTCTTCTCCTTCTTTTCCTTCTGCACCACGGACCTATGCTCAGTGTCGGTAACTCAGTCTCCATGGCATTCCCCTGGGAGGTCATCTTCCACTTCAGTATCCAAAGTGGTATACTTATTATTGAGGGGAATAGCCTCAGGGGTGCTCTGCACTAACTGCCTGTTCCCATCGTTTTTCTCCTGACAGTCACCCAGCTACTCCCCTCCTGCAGCTTAGGAGTGATCGCTTTCCTGTTACGCTGATCGATTACCTCCACACTCTCCCGTACAAACCGAAGGTCATCCAGCTGCTGCTTCAGATCCCTAACACGGTCTTCAAGGAGCTGCGGCTGGATGCACTTCACACTGATGTAATTCCCTGGGAGGCTCTGGGTCTCCCAGGACTCCAACATCCAGCATGAAGAACACACAACAGCCATTTACTACTCTAGGAACAGTAAGAGAAAAACCAGCATCCTTAACAGAAACTTACCCAGAGCCAACGCCTCTTTCGATCTGAAGACATCTATAGATCAGAATGCAGCCAAATGTAACAAATCACAGTATTGTACATACTAATCAGCTTTATACTTGCCTGCCAGGCTAAATACACAATGCTTTCTTTATTTACAAAAATGTTGTTGTTAAAAAAAGAAATACTAATGTTTCCATGATGATGCAAGATACCTAGTTACTCCAGGATATAATTTAACAATGATAGAATACAATCAATGTCACTACACCCTTTATTGGCATATTCAACATAAAATGCAAATAAACCTTATTTACAAAGAAAACTTTCTCGTACCCCGGGTACCCCCATTATTAAAATGTGCCCAGGACCAGGAACCAGGGATAGAGCAGTGTTTGGATTTTTTGCACTTACAAAGTCTAATGTTTTGCACAAGTCCATCAAGTCAATAGCTGACACGGGCTGCTAATGCTTTTCTCTCTGAAATGTGCAGCAGGGGCTGAAGGGGAGAATCCGTGTTGGTGGGGTGGGGGGGTTGATGCTTTTGCTCCTGCTTGTGCATGGGGTGGGGAGGGGAGGCTTTAGGGTCTGACATTTTCCGTTATTCTTTCTTTGGGGTTTATTTTCTTTGTCATGGACGCCTGTGAAGAGTAAGAATTTCAGGTTGTAAACTATACATTCACTGATATTAAATTGAAACACTTGAACCATTTGAAATGATTATTCATTGTTTGGAGTCAGTAGAAAGCCTCCAACAGCAAAATGGTCACATTGAACCTTTGTTTTATTACTCACTTAGAGATATTTTCAATTTAAAGTGCTTGTAAAACAAAGAAAACAAATGCAGTACATTGAAAGTAAAAACAGAAAATATTGGAAACAATCAACAGATTGTGCTGAATAAATGTGTTGGATCCACAACATTTACCAGGCATACCAATTGTGCCTTTCACAAGAAAAATGTTTTACAAGCAATTAAGTACCATCAAGTTTGGAAAACAGAAACTTGGAGCTTCACTTCCTCCACATTCTATTAAAATGTATTAATCTGCATTACCACATAGAAGCCTTAGTTGCTTGACCTGGTGCATTAACATCAAAGTCAAGTTTATTCTCTTGTGCACAGATGCATATATGCACTCAAGAGACTGCAAATGCTGGAAAGTTAGGGCAGCACAAACAAAATGCAGAAGAAACTCAGTAAGTCAGGCAGCATCTGTGGAGGGAAATAAATAGCCAACATTTCAGGCCAATCATCCACCTGCCTGTGCTCCTCTCCATCCCCCATCCTTTTATTCTAGCCTCTGTCCTACTTTCCAGTCCTGATATAGACAATAGGTGCAGGAGTAGGCCATTCGGCCCTTTGAGCCAGCACCGCCATTCACTGTGATCATGGCTGATCATCCACAATCAGTATCCAGTTCCTGCCTTATCCCCATAACCTTTGATTCCACTATCTTTAAGAGCTCTATCCATCTCTTTCTTGAAAGCATCCAGAGACGGCCTCCACTGCCTTCTGGGGCAGAGCATTCCACATATCCACCACTCTCTGGGTGAAAAAGTTTTTCCTCAACTCCGTTCTAAATGGCCTACCCCTTATTCTTAAACTGTGGCCTCTGGTTCTGGACTCACCCATCAGCGGGAACATGCTTCCTGCCTCCAGCGTGTCCAATCCCTTAATAATCTTATATGTTTCAATCAGATCCCCTCTCATCCTTCTAAATTCCAATGTATACAATGTATGCATCTGATGAAGGATCTCAGCATGAAATCCCAGCAGTTTATTGTTATCCAAAGATGTTGCCGGACCTGTTGAGTTCCTTCGGTACTTTGTGTATGATGCTGCACATAGGGACAGGTGCAATACAGCATTTGTAGCAACACCGGAGGAACATAGCATTACATAAGCAGCCTTCACAAAACAAATTAAACATAAATGATAAGCAATTGGAAAAAAAACTACAAAGACGCTTTTGATGCAAGGTTGTCATAGTGTTGTTAAGCTGCCTTGATTAGGGTTTTGCCAGCTGACTGAATAACAGAATGGTAGAAGGGAAGTGGTTTGAACTTTGAGTTATTCTTGAACCTGGTGGTGTGGGAATTTAGGCTTCTGTATCTCCTGCCCGATGGTAGCCATGAGAAGATGGCATGGCCCAACTGGTAGGGAAATTTGAAGTGGTTGCTGCCTTCCTGAAGAAACCCCTCCTTTATATCGTTCCAATGGTGGAAAGGATTTGCCTGTGATATATGTGGCAGAGTTCATTACACTCTGCAGCATCTTACAGCCCTGCACATTTGAATTGTCATAGCAGAGGTTAATGCAACCATAGATCCACGGACCCCATCCCTGTGAGCTGAACCATCCCACACATCACTCACATGCCAGAGAGGCAAGAAATCACCCCACCCAACTTTACCTCTGACGTTGTCCCAGGTCCAAGGATGGACCATTGCTTCTCCCATTGTGCCATGGATGGTGCAGGGTCCATGGCTGAATATGTAATGATAGGTGGGGGCAGAGGTCTGCTCAGCTGTGCAGTTGAAAGTCGACCCAACCACCGCCAAGATCAACCAGGAACTGAGCTCAAGGACTTATACCTCTCCTCAAAATGGACGTGACCTCTACCCAATATGGATAGTTGAGTCCTGTCAGCCTCAGGTCAGGTAGTTAGGTTATGCTGATATAATAAAGCAAGCACTTAATCTGTCTATGGAACTGCTATTCCCCTAACACTCTCAATCTCAGCATAGTAACCTTTTTTATCCTTTACTGTGAAACAGCAAGTTCCCTGCCCCATGACCAATCAAGAGACTGCTGGGCATATAATGTACAGAACACTTATTTGAGTTCATGAATTGTTCAAGCCATGAATGCACCTCCAGTACCCACTTTATTAGGCACACCTGCTCATCAGTACAAATATTTAATCAGCTAATGATGTGGCAAGAGCTCAATGAGTAAAAGCACGCAGCCATGGTCAAAAGGTTCAGTTGTTGTTCAGACCAAAAGTTGGAATGGGGGAAGAAATGCAATCTAAGTGACTTTGACCATGGAATGATTGTTGTTGCCAGACAGGGTGGTTTGAGTACCTGAGTCTGCTGATCTCTCGGGATTTTCACACAAACAGTCTCTAGAGTTGACAGAAAAAGGTGCAAACAACAAGAAAGCATCCAGTGAGCAGCAGTTCTGTGAGTACAAATGCCATGTTAATGAGAGAGGCTAGAGGAGAACGGTCAGACTGGTTCAAGCCAACAGGAAGGCAACAGTAAAATCTGATAACCACATATTACAACAGTTGTGTGCAGAAGAGTGTCTTTGAACACACAAAACGTCAAATGTTGAAATGGATCTTCTACAGCAGTAGAAGATTATGAATATAACAAGGTACCTAATTAAGTAGCCACTGAAGGCATACATAATTAGTAAATAAACTTGCTCAAACTTCGTATATCTGTTGTGGGATGATGGTCAGGTGCTGGTCTGCTGGTGTGCACTACAATAAACCCAGGAGCTCTGACTTAGTTGCACTGCTCAAATGAGCCAATCTCTTTTCCTGTGTTATGCTTCAAACTTCTCTGAGATCAATAAAAATAGAGGCAGATAGACTAAGAGTGAGAAATGCTGCAAATTGGATCTAAGCATCCAGTTAGTGGCTATGGAAGAATTGCACCCAGGGATTAATAGGAGGGAGTGGGGCTCTGTAAGGACTGGGCAGAAGGAATGATTGGAGCAAGCAACTGCAGCAGAATGTAGCCTAGGACGTTTTGGTGTGAGAATCATTCCCATTCAGCTGTTTTATCAGTTTCACTCATTGATTCCCTTAGGGCACCTGATTGGTCAGGGTCCCAAGCCCAGTTCCTGCACATCAACCTGTTAATTCACCCTGCCTCAGTATACAAAATATGGCTGACAACTTGCCTGCAGTCAGTCTCCATGAGTGCCACGGTGATAATGCTCTGGTGATCAGGATGAGGGAGAAAATTTGGCCAGCTCACTGGAGGAATTCCCCTACTCTTACTCAAAAAGTCCAGAGCATTAAACTCAGAAAGTTAACTCTGTGCAACTTTCCATGAAATTCTGAAGAAATAAACTGTGCAATCACCTAACCTACAAGAACAAAAATAATTATCTCAACACTATATCAAGGACTCTAAGGGTTATGCTGAAATTCATAACACTCAACAAAAAAAGGAAATGAAAGGAGATTTCTGGTTTATTGGTCATTCAGTAGAAACTTCATTAGTCATTTTGACAGCAAGAAATTACTTGACAAATTTACACAGGGGTTTATTGAGTGTAACTTGCGGAATATGAAAACCCTGATTGCTTTAAGTGAGAGTGGACCTACAATACAAGTCCTTATTGAGGTGATAAACAGTAAGTGGAACAATGAGATAAATCAGAGTGGATATTTGTGATCTCACACTGTGAGTTAAACATGGGATAGAAAGAAACACTTTCTTCAAGATGACCAAAGCGTTTTGCAGTTGATGAACTGATTTTGAACAATTGCAATCTTGGAAGTTCAGGAACCAATTTACTCTCAGCAAATTCCCACAGACTTTTTTGTTAAGAGCTGAGTATCAATTTAGACAGTGGGAAAACTTTGCAGTTCCTCGAATAATGCCACTGCACAACACAACACAACAGCAAAACCAAAGAGCTAATTGTCAATTACAGGAGGGAGAAACTGGAGGTCCTCATTAGGAGATCGAAGGGGGAGAGGGTCAGTAACTTTTAATTCCTTGGCATTATTACATCAGAGGGTTTGTCCTGACAAGCATGCGACTGCCATCAGAAAGGCACAACATCTTCCTTAGAAGTTTGCAAAGATCTAACAGTCTCGTAAAGCCTCTACAGATGCATAATGGAGAGTATTGTAACTGGTTGCATTACTGCATGGTATGAAAACACTAATGCCCAGGAACAGAAAAGCCTACAGAAAGTGATGGATAAATTCCAATCCATCACAGGAAATGCCCTCCCCACTATTGAGCACATCTACAAGCATCCCCGCCACGAGAGAGCAGCATATTCATCATCAGGGACCCCCACTATCCAAGCCGTGCTCTCTCCTCACTGCTGCCATTGAGAAGGAAGCACAGGAGCCTTATGATCAGGAATAGTTATTACCCTTCAACCATCAGGCTCCTGAACCGGTGTAGATAAGTTCACTCACCTCAACTCTGAACTGATTTCACAACCACTTTCAAGGACTTTACAACTGATGTTCTCAGTATTATTGATGTGGGTCATCAGGCTTCTGTACCTCCTGCCTAACAGTAGCTGCACAAAGAGGGCATGACCTGGATCACAGGGATCCTTGATGAGAGACGTTCCCTTGCTGAGGTGCAGCCCGTGGTGGGGAGAAACGTGCCCATGGTGAAACAGGTTGTGTCCACTACTCCCTTCGGCCTTCTGCATTCCTGTGCGTTGGAAATAAGCATCTGGCAGTGATACAACCACATTATTTCTCTTTTGCGTTATATTCGTCTTTGTAACATAGTAATTTTTAAGTCTTGCAATGTACTGCTGCCACAAAACAAACCAATTTCACAACATACAGAATGTCAGTGACAATAAACCTTACTCCGAGTCAGGGTACTTTCAACAGTGCAGCTTTGGAAGCTTGGGAGTGCATTGGGTAATAAAACAATCCTCCTTAGAACCATTGGTGCTCCCTTCTCTATGATTGTATCTAAGTTCTGGGCTCAGAAAGAGATCATCTGAGATGAAAATGCCCAGGAAATTTGAAGCTGCTAACTCACTTCACCACTGACCTGCTAATGAGAATCATTGTGCATTAATTTTCCAATTATCAAGCTTTTTCTGATTTACATGTATTGTGGCCACCTCCTCACAGTGAACTAAAAAAACTCCCAGGGGAAAATGATCACCTTTCAAAGTTGCCAAAGGAAGCATTGTCACAAATTTTAGGGTTTTTTTTATAAGCATTTCCATTCCACAGAGCCAAGCTGCTGCTAGCTGACACAACAGGCCTATTATTCAAAAGATTGAAAGTAACTTCTCTCCAAGATGAAGGAGATGAAGCTACACAAAGAGCTAGATGTTTATGCCAACTTCATCTGACTTCAGTCTTCAACAAGAAACAGAAAGCTACAACCACTATTACAGTCAGGGCATTCACTAAATATGTGTTCGTAAATATCTTTCATACTTTTGACCGCAAGCTTTTATCTGTGGCGCATTGCAATTTCATACAATTTCAATTGGAAACAATGATCTTGTATTTCAGATATGCAAATTCTGTTAAGCCTGTTAATGATGCGTTATTCAATCTATCCCAGCTCATGATATTGAGCCTTCACCACCCTTTTCAAGCATCCAACACCACCACTTGTGCCAGCTGATCTCCCTCCATCTCCACCCTATCCTATCTGTTCTTCCTCCCTTCCCCTTCACTAGAACTTAAAACTTTTGATCTCTCACTTTTCTGTGTTCTGATGAACGGCAATGAACCTGAAACATTATTGGTCTGCTGAGTACACCCAATATTCATAGTCTTTGTGCATGTGGCAGATGAAGTTTACTGCAGGGAGGATTCACTCCACTGCTGGGGTGCTTCCTTCTTAGTCAGCACTGTGAAGTGTACACACAAGTTTATCTAAAGAGTAAGCCTTGATTAGCCCTGGGTAAATGGGTAAAAGAACTCACAATGAGCTGGAGACAAAGCATAGCAATTGGCACTGAGTAACATCAAATAGGGGTGGTTGTATTTCCCTTGAAACTACCTTTGATGTGTTCCTTTACATCTTTGTTTTGGAATTGCGCTCCACTACACCTACTCTGATATACACCCCAATTATGATAATATGTGTTTCCCAAGGAACCATTAGGTTTATCAGCAAATTATTTTTATTATTTATTCATTTATGGGATGTAGGCATCACCAGGTAAGTCGGCATCTATTGCCCATCCATAGTTGCCCTTGAGAAGGTGTAATGAGATGCTTTCTTGAACCGCTGCAGGCCCTGAAGTGTAGGTACTGTCCAAGATGGAATTCCATGATTTTGACCCAGCAGCAATGAAGGAACAGTGATATGTTTCCAAGTCAGACTGGTGAGTGACTTGGAGGGGCATTTCCAAGTGGTGATGTTCCTGGGTATCTGCTGTTTTCGTCCTTCTAGATGGTAGTGGTCATGTGTCTGGAAGGTGCTGCCTTAGGAACTTTGGTGCATTGTTGCAGTGCATGTTGTAGATAGTAGATTGTAGATTCAAGAATTAAGCAACTTTCACTGGTTTCCTCTGTGTGAATATTCAAGTCCTTAAAATAGGTAATCTGTTTGTAGAGCTATATATTACGTCCATTTCTCTTGTCATGAAAAGTCCCAGGATCTCCACAACTGTATCAACTCTTTATCCCTCAATTTGAAACAATTCCCCAGCTCCTCAATGCACTGTCAATGTTCAAACCATGTAACAGAGTGAGAGGAAGGCAAACAGAGAGCGAAAAAGATGCATCTAATTGATGAGGCTTCTAATTGTGTATAGAACTACAGTGTTCACAGTACTGCATTAAATTAGGTTTGTTGTACTATAAGGAGGCTAGATACCAGAGTTATCTCTTCAGACATGACACTCAACATCTGCTTGGTTCAACAACATGAAATGGATGTTAAAGTGTGGGAGGAGCTAAAGACAGCGTCAAAGGTTCTTCCAGACCCAGGCAACTTCTTCTAGTTGTCTGCAAAAGAGCTCATTTTTCTTTTCTCATGTCTCTTTTTTTCCCCAAGGTGGCTGGGGTCCTGTCGGAGTCCGTGGCCTACGATTGCAGCTGAAACTACAGTTCTTCACAGGGAGTGGCTTCTCGCTTTCGGACTCACCAAGCAGCCTGGCATTTTGATATGGTCGGGTGCAGCCTAGAAGGCGTGCGGCCCCGTGGACGACCCAATTCCTTGCCAATGTCACCGACTGAAGCGTCACAGGAGATTGAAACGGTAGCGGGTGTACACTGCTACCGAAAGCAGGTCCCTGCACTGGAGCGACCTCTCTCTCGGGGAGAGGGGGAGAGGGGGAGAGGGGGAGAGGGGGAGAGGGGGAGAGGGGGAGAGGGGAGAGGGGGAGAGGGGGAGAGGGGGAGAGGGGGAGAGGGGGAGAGGGGGAGAGGGGGAGAGGGGAGAGGGGGAGAGGGGGAGAGGGGAGAGGGGGAGAGGGGGAGAGGGGGAGAGGGGGAGAGGGGGAGAGGGGGAGAGGGGGAGAGGGGGAGAGGGGGAGAGGGGGAGAGGGGGAGAGGGGGAGAGGGGGAGAGGGGGAGAGGGGAGAGGGGGAGAGGGGGAGAGGGGAGAGGGGGAGAGGGGAGAGGGGGAGAGGGGGAGAGGGGGAGAGGGGGAGAGGGGGAGAGGGGGAGAGGGGGAGAGGGGGAGAGGGGGAGAGGGGGAGAGGGGGAGAGGGGGAGAGGGGGAGAGGGGGAGAGGGGGAGAGGGGGGAGAGGGGGAGAGGGGAGAGGGGGAGAGGGGGAGAGGGGGAGAGGGGGAGAGGGGGAGAGGGGGGAGAGGGGGAGAGGGGGAGAGGGGGAGAGGGGGAGAGGGGGAGAGGGGGAGAGGGGAGAGGGGGAGAGGGGGAGAGGGGGAGAGGGGGAGAGGGGGAGAGGGGGAGAGGGGGAGAGGGGGAGAGGGGGAGAGGGGAGAGGGGAGAGGGGGAGAGGGGGAGAGGGGGAGAGGGGGAGAGGGGGAGAGGGGGGGCTTTGGGGTTCTATGTTTTCTTTCATTCATTCTTTATGTTCAGGTTTCTGTTTCGTGGATGCCTGCGAAGAGTGGGAATTTCAGGTTGTATACTGTATACATCCTCTGATATTAAATTCAGAATCAGAATCTGGTTTATTATCACCAGCTTGCATCATGAAATTTGTTAACTCAGTGGCAGCAGTTCAATACAATACATAATATAGAAGGAAAAAGATAAAAATAATAATAATAAGTAAATAAATTACAGCGTACATTTAACAAATAGATTAAAAATAGTGCAAAAACAGAAATAATGTATTTTAAAAAGGTGAGGTAGTGTTCATGGGTTCAATGTCCATTTGGGAATCGGATGGCAGAGGGGAAGAGGCTGTTCCTGAATCACTGAGTGTGTGCCTTCAGGCTTCTGTACCTCTACCTGATGGTAGCAATTGAAACAGTAAGTAATTATTTTCCCAGCTAAAATACATCCTTTGTAATTCGGTTATTACATTTCACTCTCCTCGTCCTTCAAGTATTATTGAAGTGAGCAGGTTGCCACTTGGACAGAGCAAAACATCCAAGTCCTGTTGAAATGCACCTAAACGGGGTCTTGTGCAACTTAGGATCATTTGAATGTGCAGAGGTAGAGATGGAAACAGATTATTTCCCTGCTGATGTGAGGGTTTAAGGTTCAGTAACATTAAGGTGACTGACAGCTCATTCCTGCCCAAGTTCAAAACCACTCAGTGGGCAGAATAGACACTGCCCTTCAAAACTTTGGGCGTTTCCTTCATTGAGCAACCCACTCTGCAAGTTGACTGGAACAGCCCTACTCCACAGTTGGGAGGAGGAGGACGTGAACAACCTCTGCAGAGGCTGCTGTCAATGCTTGGCAACGAGATGTAGCTCAGAGATCTAATATCTTTCATTAGCCTTCAGAAGAAAATGCACAGGCAGCTTCTGTAGAAACCTTTCAACAGTCTCACACATTCTAAAAGACAGAGCACAGAAAGAATGATGGTGTTATATCCATTTTGCACCTTTCATGACATTTCACTTCTGTAACATGAGAAACCCAGCTGTCAATTTGCACACATTTTGTGTTCACAAACAGTAATGCAAGTGTCTCTCATTACAAGTAATGGTGTAGAGATCACTTACAGAATTATCCTATTGTGTAACAGATAAAAACTGCTAGGAACTTGGCAGATCAGGCAGCATCTATGGGAAAGGAATAAACAGTCAATGTTTTGTTCCGAGCGCCTTCATCAGGACTCAAAAAAGGAAGAAGGATGAAACTATAACCATTTGTCTTTCCCCACTAATCTCTTTCTTGGCACCTATCCCTGTAAGCGGAAGAAGTGTTACACCTGCCCATTCACCTCCTCCCTCAGCTCCGTTCAGGGCCCCAAACTTTACTTCCAAGTAAAGTAACACTTCACTTGCCAATCTTTGGGGTTGTCTACTGTATCCGGTGCTCCCAGTGCAGCCTCATCTACACTGGTGAGACCCAATGTACAACGTGGAAATGCCTTGTCGAGCTCCTTCACTTCATCCGTAATAAGTGACCAACCATTTTAATTCCAGTCCCCATTCCCATTCTGACATGGCCTGCTCTGCTATCACGGTAAGGCCACTCTCAGGTTGGAGGGGCAACACCTCATATTCTATCTGGGCAGCCTCGAACCTGATGGCATAACTTACAGCAATTCCCCCCCCCCCGCACCCCTTCTCCTTCCCTTCCCTCTTCTTCCAGTCTGCATTTCAGCTCCCCTCTTACCACTTCTCTTCCCCCCCACCTGCCTATCACCTCGCCCTGGCAGCCCTCCTCCTCCCATTTCTCCCATGGCCCACTCTCCTCTCCTATCAGATTCCCTCTTCTTCAGCTCATTGCCTTTCCCACCTGTGACTCCCAGCTTCTCTTCATTTCTCGCTCACCCACCCACCTTCTTGTGTTCTTTCCCCTCCCCCACCTTATTCTGGCTTCTTCTCCCTTAATTTCAAGTCCTGATGAATGGTCTCGACCCAAAATGTCAATTGTTTATTCTCCTCCATAGATATTACCTGACCTGCTGAGTTCTTCCTGCTGTGGATGTGCTACTCTGGACTTCCAGCATTGATAGAGTCTCTTGTGTCTATCCTATTGTGTAATGTTGTTCCTCTCCGTGCCTTCTGATACACAGGGAGACAATCTTGCCATTTCTTTAGCACTGGTCTGTTTTTTTTACAAGGCCGAGGTGCTAGCTCGATGCTCAACCCAGCATGGATGGAGAGTGTGCAAGGATTCAAACCCAGGACCATTCACCTCAACTACAACACTGGCCAGCAATATTGTGTAATGTGGGTTATCATTAACAGCAACCTTACGTAGCATGTTTGTGGAAACTTAAGCAGAAATTTAAAAAGTCTGAAGATTGAACTACAAAGCATGGCAAAAGGTTATTTTGATGAGCTACTTTTCAAGGAAATTCTCATGCAAGTGGAGATGTGATGAGGAGATATGGAGACAGAGCACCAGAGGGTAGAAGTGCAGAGAGCAACAGAATTGACATTGCAGAGAAATGAAATGAGGCCATTTACTAGAGAAGGAATGAAAAAATGAACTTGTACTAATTTTGCACTTTTCAGAATATTGTTTCAAGTACAGTCATTACTGTAACACAGGAAACTCAGCAGCCAATTTGCATATGATCCTCTCAAATTCAGTGCTACTGGTTTCATAAAAAAAAATGTCTTCCTTAAGGTCAGAAGGTGAACTTTGTCATCTTCTATTCACAGCATGATCAAAAGCCATTGCTTAAGGAACTTGACATTTACACCCACCCAGAAATGTCCTACTTCTCTCTACTCTCTCCAAGCTTGTGCTCTCTACTTGCTGCATTCACCTCCTTCAGAATATGAATCACTGACATACATTGTGAAATTTTCAGCAGCAGTAAGGTGCAATAAATACACGATAAAAATATGCATTAAATAAATAAATAGTGCAAAAAGAGAGCAAAAAGTAGAGAGGTAGCGTTCACGGACCTTTCAGAAATCCAGTCGTGGAGGAGAAGGAGTTGCTCGCAAAATGTTGACTGTGTGTCTATCTCTCTGATGGTAGCAATGATAAGAGGGATGTCTTGGGTGGTGGGTGTTGTCAATGATGAATGCTATCTTTGCACCTTATTTCAGACAGTCTCCACCCTATATTCCACCCCTGTTTATAGATATTACATTCGATTATATTCTAAATAAGGAACATATCAAATTATGAAGAGATGCAAGAGATTGAAGGTCCTGGTATTTGAAGAAACACACAAAAAGGCTGGAGTTCAACTAGTCTGTGGGGATAAATGGACAGTCAATAATTTGGATTTAGATTTATCTTTCAAATGACTAAACTTTGAATACAGTTAATAAACGATAAAATTCTGGTGCTTAATGCAATAAAACCTCTTGATTTTTCAAACTTTGTTTCTAGAATAGCAGCCAAATTTCTCAAGGATTAGAAGCGTTCTTTATATCTTTAGAGATTCCCACATACCTCAAAAGGGAGTTTTGACAGATTCACAAGAATCCATAGGTTCATAGTGTACATTTTGGTCTGTTATCTAAGTTGTGCAATCACTCTACAGCTATCAGTAGAGCCAATGACATATACTGCTGAGCTCTCCTTACGCAACACTTATGTTTCCAATAATATCTCATTGAACTGACTAAAATCCTGAAGATATCTGACACCAGTATTATGAGATTAACAAGCACATCATTTATTTATATAGTACTATTCTTGCCCAAATTTTGCTGTTAAGCATGGCAAAAGGAAGATCACTCTCATTGTAACCTCTTCTGCACTCCTCAGCAAAAGAGGAAGCTGAAAGATTAATCATCACTCTCTCAAAAATGCTATTGATTATTAATTCTTTCTGTTCTCAGTATAAACAAGCCAGTTCTAAAATCTGCAGAGAAATCATTGCAAACTCCACGTTGTCAACACTGTCCGCATCAGAAACTGGAAAAGGAAATGTGATTGTTACGATCGTGAAATATACTTAACATGCCAACGAGGTAGAAGGTGATAACCTTTTGTGCGCTAATAGCAAAAGACGTGTGTGCGGCCACACCTTAAAGGAAACACTATCCCGCTCACAGAAACTATATCCTGCACTTATTGAGTTTAGAGACATAATGCAGTTTACATATTACGTTGTTTCCAGATGTATTTCATTTAGAGATACAGGGCAGAATAGGCTCTTCCAGCCACTTGACCTGCCTGCAACCCACCAGCTTAACCCACCACCTCATCAACACAATTTACAATGACCAGTTAACCTATTAACCAATCGACTTTGGACTGTGCGAGGAAACTGGAGCACCCGGAAAAGACCCATCTGTTCCACAGGGAGGACATACAAACTCCTTGCCAAGGATGCTAGGGTTGAACTCAGAACTGCGATGCCTTACTCTAATAGTGCTGTGCTAACTGCTATAGAGCTCTAACTATAAATACAAAGAGACTAAGACCATAGGATATAGGAACAGAATTAGGTCATTTGGCCCATCTAGTCTGCTTCTCCATTTCATCATGGCTGATCCATTTTCCCTCTCAGGCCCAATCTCCTGCCTTCTCCCCTTTAATTTCCACCTGTATGTTGAAGCAGACAATGAAGTGCGTCACTTGTGTCAGCGACCAACACCGTCCAAGCATGTGCTGGGACAAACCCCAAGTGCCATCATGTGTCTAGTGCCTAGCATGCTCACAATTTACAAACTCCAACCCGTATGTCAGTTTTTTTTCGCAATTTGGGAGGAAACTTGAGCATCCAGAGGAAACGTACATGATGGGAATAACATGGAAACTCCTGGTGGGAATTGAACCCCCCAGTCAGTGATCACTGGCACTTTAAAGCATTGCGCTAAACACTACACCGCTGTTGCGCCTTTGTAAACTAAAACAGAAAATGAGTCTTAATCTTTGGTTGATTTGATGAGTTTAATCCTTCAAGGCAAATGACACATTGCTAGAGTGCTAACAGAGCTGTTGTCTCACTGCCTGAGTGATCTGCCTCCAGTGCTGTCAGTATGAAGCTTTCACATTCTCCCACTGGGTTTCCACTGAGTGTTGTAAGTTTCCTCCCAATTCCCAAAAACCTGCCAGTCAGTAGGTTAATTGGACACTGTAATGTGCAGCGAGCCGTAGAATTTGCGTGTGTAGGGTATCCAGGGAGGGGTAGTACCTCTGGTGAAGGGGCTTGTCGTGTCTATTCTGGAGCAATTCACTCACCTTCGGTCCCCTCTCAGTTCCCACCTGTGGCTCCAACTAACTATGTGCATGAACGCCCTCTCGCCACTGTCTGAGGTTCCACCAACAATGCTTGTATCATCAGCCAATTTATAGACAGTATTTGAGCTATGCCTACCCACACAGTCACAGGATAAGCACACACCCGAGGTGCACCAGTGTTGATCATCAGTGAGGAGGAGATGTTATCACCAATCTACACAGATTGTGGTCTTCTGGTTAGGAGGTTGAGGTTCTGTTGCTGCTTCCCCCAAGCTCTCCACCAATGTATTCCAAGTACTCTGAGTGAAAAAGACTCCACTCAGATTCCCTCTTAAATCTTTTGCCTCTAGTTTTATTTGACCACAAGACAAGCGAACAGAATTAGGCCATTCAGCACATCAACTGTGCTCTGTCGTTCGATCATGGCTGACTTATTTATTTAGAGATTCAGTGGACTGAAAAGCTTGAGCATGTAGATATTAAGAGGATATGCTGGAGATTTTGGAAAGCATCAAGTTAGATAAGTCACCAGGACCAGAAGGGATGTACCCCAGGCTACTGTAGGAAGCAAGGGAGGAGATTGCTGAGCCTCTGGCAATGATCTTTGCATCATCAATGAAGATGGGAGAGGTTCCAGAGGATTGGCGGGTTGAGGATGTTGTTCCCTTATTCAAGGGAGTAGAGATAACCTAGGAAATTATAGACCAGTGAGTCTTACTTCAGTGGTTGGTAAGTTGATAGAGAAGATCCTGAGAGGCAAGAATAGTCAACATGGCTTTGTGAAAGGCAGGTTATGCCTTACGAACCTAGTTGAATTTTTGAGGATGTGACTAAACACATTGATGATGGTAGAGCAGTAGATGTAGTGTATATGGATTTCAGCAAGGCATTTAAAAAGATACCCCATGCAAGGCTTATTGAGAAAGTAAGTAGGCATAGGATCCAAGGGGAAATTGCTTGTGGATCCAGAAATGGCTTGCCTACAGAAGGCAAAGAGTGGTTGTAGACAGGTCATATTCTGCATGGAGGTCAGTCACCAGTGATGTGCCTCAGGGATCTGTTCTGGGACCCCCACTCTGTGATTTTTATAAATGCCGTGGATAAATAAGTGGAGGGATGAGCTAGTAAATTTGCTGAAGACACAAAGGTTGGAGGTGTTGTAGATAGTGTGGAGGACTGTCAGAGGTTACAGTGTGACATTGATAGGATGCAAAAATGGGCTGAGAAGTGGCAGGTGGAGTTCAACTCAGATAAGTGTGAGGTGGTTCATTTTGGTAGGTCAAATATGATGACAGAAAATAGCATTAATGGTAAAAATCTTGGCAGTGTGGGATCTTGGGGTCCGTGTCTATAGGACACTCAAAGCTACTGCGCAGATTGACAGTTTAGGAGCCAAGAGGTAATGTTGCAGCTATATAGGACCCTGGTCAGACCCCACTTGGAGTACTGTGCTCAGCTCTGGTCACCTCACTATAGGAAGGATGTGGAAACCATAGAAAGGGTACAGAGGAAATTTTCAAGGATGTTGCCTGGATTGGGGAGCACGCCTTATGAGAATAGGTTGAGCGAACTCAACCCTTTTTCCTTGGAGTGACAGAAGATGAGGGGTGACTTGATAGAGGTGTATAAGATGATGAGAGGCATTGTTTGTGTGGATAGTCAGAGGCTTTTTCCCAGGGCTGCAATGGCAACACAAGAGGGCATAGTTTTAAGGTGCTTAGAAGTAGATACAGAGGAGATGTCAGGGGTAAGTTTTTTTTTTGTTTTTTTTTAAATATACACAGAGTGGTGAGTGTGTGGAATGGGCTGCTGGCAATGGTGGTGGAGGCAGATACAATATGGTCTTCTAAGAGACTCCTGGACAGGTACATGGAGCTCAGAAAAATAGAGGGCTATGGGTAATCCTAGGTAATTTCTAAGGCAAGGACATGTTCGGCAAAGCTTTGTGGGCCGAAGAACCTGTATTGTGCTGTAGGTTTTCTATGTTCTATGAGAAAGAGCCGAACAGGCCCTTCCAGCTCACGAGATGTACTCCCCAGCAACTCACCTATTCAAGCCCTAGCCTAATCACAGGATAAGTTATAATGAACAGTTAACCTACTAAACAATATGCCTTTGAATTCCTAGAGATGCTGCCTGGCCTGCTGCATTCACCAGCAACTTTGATGTGTGTTGCTTGAATTTCCAGCATCTGCAGAATTCCTGTTGTTTGCCTTTGAAATGTGAGAGGAAACAGGAACAGAGAGAAAACCCACGTGCTCATAGACACAACAGGGTCAAGACATACCTGTAGGGACTTGTGTTAAGGCAAGGCCAAAAATGCAACTATTATTGAAAACCCTTCAGCTAAATTAAAGTTGTTCATTTTGCAAGATTCCTCAAATTCACCCATTCTAGGCAGACAAAAGTCACCCAGAATAATCCTGTTCTATCTGCCTCAACTATAATTTCTAGGCAGTTTGATAATAATCAACAGTTCCATCATTTCTTTTACATAGAGTATTTAGCCATACCAAAGTGGATCCTCTACTCAAAACTGGGCATTATCAATACATGGTAATACGAGACAAGTTCCAATAACAATGAGTATATTAAATAGTTAAAAATATTCACCAGACATACTCTTTCTCCCCTCTCCCCACCTATTAAATGTACTCAACTTTTTTCCTCCAGTACTGCCAAAAGGTCTCAGTCCAAATTGTCGACTGTAGTTTTTTCCATAGATGTTGCCTGGCCTGCTGAGCTCCTCCAGCATTTCACATGTATTGCGTGGATTTCCGCATCTGCAGATTTTTTTAAGTTATAAGGACACGCAGTCCTCTTATTGTCATTTAGTAATGCATGCATTAAGAAATGATACAATGTTCCTCCAGAATGATATCACAGAAACACAAGACAAACCAAGACTAAAAAACTGACAAAAACCACATTATAACATATAGTTACAACAGTGCAAAGCAATACCGTAATTTGATAAAGAACAGACCATGGGCACAGTAAAAAAAAAGTCTCAAAGTCTCTCAAAAGTCCCATCATCTCACACAGACAGTAGAAGGAAGAAAACTCTCCCTGCCATGAACCTCCAGCGCCGCAAACTTGCCGATGCAGCACCCTGGAAGCACCCGACCACAGCCGACTCTTGAATCCCTCCGAAAACTTTGAGCCTCTGACACCAAGCACTGAGCACCATCTCTGCCGAGCGTTTCGACCCCAGCCCTGGCAACAGGCAATAGGCAAAGCTAAGGATTTGGGGCCTTCCCCTCCAGAGATTCTTGATCGCACAGTAGCAGCGGCAGCGAAGCAGGCATTTCAGAAGTTTCTCCAAATGTTCTTCTGTGCTTCTCACATCTGTCTTCATCAAATCAGGATTGTGCATGGTATCTACTTAACAAATACCAAAATCATTTCAGAGTGGCCGCACGCGCTGCGTTGTGCCGCCATCTTCTCCTCCCCCCTAAGATTTCCTCTTGTTTGTGAAAAATATTCACAAGATGCTGCAGGAACTCAGCAGACTGGGCAGCGTCGATGGAAAAGAGTAAATAGTCATCGTTTCAGGCCAAGGTCAGTCCAGCATTTTGTGTGTGTCACTTTGGATCTCCAGCATCGGCAGACTTTCTTGTGTTTGTGGTTAAAAATATTGTTTCTCAATCATGAGAACTTGGATTCATTTCTCAAAAATAGTGCAGTATGGTAGAGTTGCAATCAGTGGAATACTAATACAGTGCCAGCAAACAGAATTAAATTCCAACATTCTGTGTACAGAGTTTGCATGTTCTGGCCACGGCCTTGTGGGTTTCATCTAGGTGCTCTAGTTTTCTCACATTCCAAAGATATGCAGTTAATAGGTTAATTGGTCACATGAGTGTAATTGGGTAGGAAAGCCTGTTTCTGTGCTGCGTCTCCAAGTTAATTTTAAACTCAGTAAGTCTTACCTCAACAAAAACAGTGGGTCAAGCAGCGTCTATGGAGACAAATGGTGTAAGACCCTGTCTGAAGATTAGAGGGGAGTAAGAAAGATTGCTAGTATTTATTTGTAGAAAAGGGGTGAGATAGATGCCAACAGGTGGAATCAGATGGGGAGTGGATGATGAGGAAGGGATAACTAGTCTAATCTCACCTCAATTACATTATATTAGAATACATATGAAATTAATTTGTGCTCAGCTGAAAAGTACAAGCCAGTGCAATTATGGTTAAGGAATTCTATAGACACTGGAAATCAAGAGCAAGAAGGGTCTCAGCCCAAAATGCCAGCTGTTTATTCATTTTCATAGATGCTGCCTGACCAGCTGAGTTCCTTCAGCCTTTTGTATATGCCAATATATTTTCTGCTGTTGAAACTTGTCAAGGGCATCCTTGGCAATTTGCTTCATATTGCAGCCAGTCCTATTCTGGTTATTATGTTTAGTCTGGGTATTAACAATTTAAAAGAACAACACGTGTGCCCACACCAAGCAAATTTATTTAATTCTGTCACGATTCTAATACTGCAAACATTTTACTCATATGCTGATTTGGACCACTTAGTGCGCAGACTATCCAAGAATCAAATGACTTGGCAAACCAGTCTTCCTCATTCTGGCCTCCAAGTAGTTAACCTGATTAACTACCTATCACTGCAGTGAGGGCGGGGGGACGGGAGTTGTAACCCTCTGATATGTCATTTTGTGGCAGGTGACTATGGTCAGCCCCTGATTGGTTGGCACTCCTGCCCAGTCCTCAGTGATTGGTCAGCAGGCAAATTTAAAAACATTGCAAATATGTCACTTTACTAGGGTTAGTTAAGTAGCTATGTATTTTCAAAAATCTCATCCTTTAATTTCAATCAGAAGTCTCTTAGGAGAGACATTACACATCCCAGGGATCCTGGTGCCTCCAAGCAACTGGTTGTATTTATTTTTTAAGTCTTTATTTATTTGCTTGTTTATTTATTTATTTAAGTCTTTATCAGTCATTTGCCCTCTGCCCCACGGACATGTGGAATTCAGTATGTTCAGCTCCATCTATTTTTGATAAAATTTAGTTATGCAAAAGGTGCATACATAATCCCTCAGCAAATCTTTGGATTATAGTTCACAAATTTAAAGTTGTGCATTCAGATTTTACCTTGTCCCTTCAGGGTCCTGATAGGCTTAACCTTCAACTCTTCAACACATGATCATCCTACCTCTTCAAAATGGCAACTTCATGGAAAACCTTCCTCAAGATTGCTTCCTCTTCCTCTGTCTGCCATTTCATGAGACAAAGAATAAATGGAATTCAAATTCAGATTTATTTATCACATTTTTGTCAAAACATACAGTCAAATGCAGCACTTATGATAACAACCAGCACACCCGAGTATGTGTCGGGGGCAGCCCACAAGTGTCGCCACTCGCCATGCATCCTGGCACCAATGCAAAAAGCCAACAATGCTTCACAGAGCATCACAAGCAGTAACTCAAGAATAACAGCAGAACAAAACCAAGACAACAATAGCAGAAACAAACACCTTTCCCACTCTTCCACAACACCCTCCTTCACACAATAACAAGCCTCCAACCGCAGGACAGGCCACGTCCAGTCTTTCAGTCCTTGGCTCTGGACTCTCAAGCTTAGAGATATCAGGCCTCCATTGGGCCCCTAACACTGATCTTGCCAACTTCACTCTTCAACCTTCGGGCTTTCTATCTCTGGACTCGCCGAGCTCTGAACTTCAATTTTCAGCTTTGACCTCCAGATTTGGACCCCAAAACTCACCAGTCACAAGTTTTACCATTAGGCCTTAACCCCAGGAACTGCTATTCACATGTTTGACCTTCAGGCCTCTAATCCAGGCAGCATCCTGGAAAATTACTTCTGAACCCTCTAAGGCTTCCACATCCTTCCTGTAATGAAGTGACCAGAACTGAACACAATATTCCTAGTGTGGTCTAATGAAAGTTTTATTGAGCTATAACATTTTATCTCAAACCCCTGATGAATGAAGGCCATACACCTTCTTAACCACCCTACCAATTTGTGATGCAACTGAGATACCAACAGATTTGATCCTAAAGATCCCTCTGTTCCTCTACACAGTACTCTGCCATCAAATTCAACCTTCCAAAGTATACCACTTCACATGTTTCCAGACTGAACTTCATTTCCCACTTCTTAGCCCAGCTCTGATTCCTGTCAATGTCTCATTGTAACCTGAGACACAACCTTCATGTTATGTGAACTTACTAACCTACCCTACCATTTTCTCATCCAACACATTTATAAAAATCACAAACAGAATGTTACATCTCTCTTTATTCAACATGCTCCACCTGGTTCTTAATCTTCAAAACATGTTTATTCTCTGGCCTTTCTGTACCCATTACTATAGCAGAGGTCAGTAAGTTACTTGGCACAATGTTTAAAGAGGTAACAACCCAAACACAATAGTCATTGCTCACCATCAATACTGCATATGATTCAGTAAAGTTGAGAACTAGGGTGATTATGCAATTGAGGGATGGAGCGCTAGATCCAAGGCAGCTGAAAGAGGGTGATGAGTTGGCTTTGGGCTTCAGTACTTATCTTCAACCATTCATGTCTAGGCAATTCAAGTGCTTACTTAGATACTTCTTAAAGGCTAACATAACTCTTTCACCAGTCTCTCAGACTGTCTACTATACAATTATACAGGCCACTCTGGTTAAAATGGCCCCCCCTTTTAAATCTTTTAACCCTTACCCTAATCTATGTTCTCTAGTTTTTTTCTACCCTGGATCTTCTCGCAATCCAAAATATCTATAACACTTCACATACCTTCAATTCAGAGCACTTGCTCAAGAAAGGGAACAAGGACAATGTATACTAATTTCATGGAATTGATCCTAATGATAGTTGCATTGAGAGAGATCATTTGCTTCACACCTGGCTGCATTTCCCATGTAGAAACAGTCATCATTTCATTACACTGCAAATATATTTTCAATCATTTGGCCTCAAACAAAACACATGATGAAATTTGAGATCGATTCTATGTGATCATATTTGTAGTCACTTTTATTTCCACCAGGAGATGGTTGTATCACTGATCCTGCTAAATGAGTTGCCTCAATAAAATGCCAATAAACACTTTATGTGGAAGTTATCTGAAGAACAATCCTTTGGACTGCATATTGAATGTGTGTTAGTTTATTTATCAATATTGTATAATGAACTTAATATAGGTAGATCAATACTTTATCTTAAGATTAGTCTAAGGCCTTTACATTACTGAATTGAATTGACTATTTCTTACATCCTTCACATACATGGAGTAAAAATCTTTATGTCACATCTCTGCCTAAACATGCAATGTGCAATCAGTAATTTATAATTTATAATAAATAGACAGTGAATGTAACATAGAAATACACTCTAATCAACATGAGTTAATCAGTCTGATGGCCTAGTGGAAGAGGCTGTCCCAGAGCCTGTTGGTCCTGGCTTTTATGCTGCAGTACCGTTTCCCACATGGCAGCAGCTGGAATAGATTGTGGTTGGGGTGACTCAGGTCTCCAATGATCCTTCAGGCCCTTTGTTCACACCCATCTTTGTAAATATCCTGAATTCAGTCAATGTTCTTGACTTCAGTTGATGTTTGTGCAATGATACATTTGTACTTTGGGATGCATCTGGAGAATGGAATAACAGTGCTCATTCCATTAGACTTTCCAATGAAGGATCACCATCATGCTACATCATAGGACCATGAGAAATAGGAGTAAAATTTGACCATTTGACCAGCAAGTCTGCTTGCCATTTGATCATAGCTGATTCTGTATCTTTCTCAATCCCGTTCTCCTGCTTTCTCCGTAACCTTTAGGCACTCTTACAAATGAAGAACCTAACAATATCTGGTTTAAATATACCCAATAGATTGACTTCCACGGCCCTCTGTGGCAAGGAGTTCTGCAGATTCACCACCCTCTGGCTCAAGAAATTCCTCATCTGTTGTAAAGAGATATCCTTGTATTGAGGCTGTGTGTTCTGATCCTACACTCTCCCACCAATGACAACATACCATCCACATCCACTATCAAGCCTTTCAATATTCAATAGGTTTCAATGAGATCCCATCTCATTAAGTACAGCCTCAGAGCCATCAAGCACTCTTCATACATTAACTCTTTCATTGCTGGGATCATATTTCAAACATCCTCTGAACCCTCTCCAATGCCTGCACATCCTTTCTTACAAAAGCCCAATTTCTGTGTAACATAACGATATAAGCAGATTTTAAGCTATCATGTCAATGATAGAGGAAGAAAACTTCAACTACATAAGGTTCTAAAATACTAAAATTAGTAAGATTTAGGAATAATGATTTGTAAAGCAATGATAAATACTTAACAATTTCAAGAAATAGATTTCATTTACTGGAGCAGCAAATTCCAGCACACAGATGAGATTCAACTTTGTCATTGAACCGGCTACAGATACAAAGCCAGTGAAATACAATTAGCATCTGACCAGAAGTGCAAAAGAATAGCATTTACAAAATAACTGCAAATAAAAAGTGCTACAGCACACAGATATAAAAGTACTGAGGCAGTCAATATGGGTGCAATATTGCTTAGCACTGATGTGAAGTTCAGCAGGGTCACAGCCTCAGGGAAGAAGCTCTTCCTGAGCCTGGTGGTGTGGGAGCAGAGGCTCCTGTAGCACCTACCAGATGGGAGGGGAGTAAAAACTCCATGGTTAGGGTGAGATGCATCCCTGATAATGCTTTTTGCTCTGCCTAGGCAGTGTTTATGGTAGATGTTCTCAATGGTGGGCAATTGGGTGCCAATAATCCACTGGGCAGTTTTCACCACACGCTGGAGTGCTTTGCAGTCTGATACAGGACAATTGCCAGACCACACTGAGATGCAGTTGGTGAGTATGCTCTCAATGGTACAGCGGTAAAAGTCTGTCAGTATCCTGGGACAGAGGTAAGCTTTCTTGATGCTCTGCAGGAAATAAAGGTGCTGTTGCACCTTTTTGATCAGGATGGAGTTGTTCAGGGACCAGGTGAGATCATCAGAAATGTGGACATCAAGGAACTTGAAGCTTGGTACACACTCCACAACAGCTCTGTTGATGTAGGTGGGGACATGACTATGGCTCCTAGCATGCCTGAAATCCACAACAATCTCCTTAGTCTTCTCGGTGTTAAGGGCCAGGTTGTTGTCAGCACACCACGCAGCCAGGTGCTGGACCTCATCCTTGTAGGCCATCACATCATCCCCTCTGATCAGGCCAACCACCGTGGTGTCATCTGCAAACTTGATTATGGAGTTAGAACTGCGTACAGGAACGCAGTCATAGGTGAAAAGGGAGTACAGAAGAGGGCTCAGCACACAGCCTTGAGGCACGCCAGTGTTCAGGGTGAGAATGGAGGAGAAGAGGTTGTCTAATTTAACAGATTGGGGTCTGTTAATCTGAAAGTCCAAGGTCCAATTGCAGAGGAATGAGCTGATACCAAGCTGGTGAAGTTTGGCGATCAGCTTGGAGGGGATCACAGGATTGAATGCCAAACTAAAGTCAATGAACAGCACTCTGACCCAAGAGTTGGGGCTGTCCAGATGGGTCAGGCAAGAATGAAGTGCCATGGAGATGGTGTCCGCTGTAGACCTGTTGGTGCAATAGGCAAATTGTAACAGATTTATCCTGCTCGATATTTCTGTACCTGTCACAAGGTGGTGGCTGGGAACAGATGCAAATGCAAGACACAGCCACTGAAGTACAAGGAACAGAACTTGACCAGAGTAAGGACGTGGCAGGATTCAGGCAAGGAGCAGGGACCAGAGCGCAGACTTCGGCTAGGGAAAGCAGGACCAGGACTAGGAACCATAGACTAGGAGATAAGGCTTGGACTCTGAGCCTGAGACTGGACAAGGACCCAGAACCTGGGTCTTGCCTCAGGCTCAGAACCAAGAACCAGGCAAGGATATGGCTTGGCTCGAGGCCTGTGTTCTTGCAGCCTGGCCCCGGGATCCTCGAGGCCTGCATTCTTGCAGCTGAAACACAGACCGGGAACTAAACATCAACATAGAGCCAGAACATATCCTTTGACAAGCCAGGACTCATCATTAACACAACACTACCATGAGACAGGACAGAACATAGACAGAGCTAGGACTCATTCTACAATAAGCTGGGACTCAACTTCATCTCCACACAAAGGTGGGAGAGGTCCACCTGTTGAGTAACAACAAGACAGCCAGACTTACCCAACAGCAGCAAAGACAAGACATGTCCCCCCACAGGGCAACAGCAAGACAGCCTGACTTACCCCAGAGGTATGGACAAGTCAAGGCATGACTTTCACCCCTCCCCTGCAGGGTAATGGCAAAACAGCCTGACTTACCCCACAGAGGCAAGGACAAGACTAGACAAGACATAACCCCCCCCCACCAAGCAACAGCAAAACAGCCTGACTTACCCCAGAGGCAAGGACAAGACAAGACCCCCTCCCACCCCATGGGGCAACAGCAGAACAGCCTGGCTTACTCTACAGAGGCAAGGACAAAAAGAGACAAACACCAAAGAACAGACAGCTCCATCTCTGCTCCAGGGTAGCTCCAAGTCTCAGTTCAGCCAGCAACCTCAGCTGGCTACAGAAACAGCCAGATCCCTACCTAGCTCAGAGTGGCTGGCAGCCATTCAGTTGGCCCAGGAAACAGCCAAATCCATACCACAAAGACTACTCCAACAAGTGGCAACAAGGCTCCATGAAGCAGTGGTCCTCTAACCAGGCCTAGAGATCACAAATAGTTTCACTAGTCTTCCATCAGCAGGCTACTCCAAGGGGAACTACCAAGACAAACCAACAACCCACACACAATCCCAGGGCTACTTATATTGCAAACCCAAAGATGGGAATCAGGTGCCTTTGATTCAGTCAAACAAGGGTCAGCTGGAAGACCCGGAGTCCTGAGTCCACGGACCGGACCGTGAACCAGAATGGGGACTTCACGGACCGGACCATGACAGTATCACTTATCATTATTCTCCTTCATCAGTGCTGTATGAGATTCAGTTGATTTCTTTTATAAACCGGCGGGGAAATGAAAACTACTGATGGATTGCATGATTTTACTGTAAGCCATTGATAAGATGCCCTTAAAGAAAAGTACCGCAAGGCAAATGTTGCTCTTACATTGCTTTTGAATCTTTTTATTTTTACTGTTTTAAACTTACCATATGTTTCTTTGTTGTTACCTTAATATTATAATACAAATTGTGGCATTTGATAATTGGCAGAGTCTCCGGCACTGAGCCTGACCCTGTGGTGCAGGTGGGTGCGACAGAGAAGAGGAGAGCTGTCGTCATTGGAGACTCTATAGTCAGGGGAGCAGACAGGAGATTTTGTGCACGTGAGAAGGACACCCGCATGGTTTGTTGCCTCCCGGGTCCAAGGTCCGGGATGTCTCTGACCGGGTGCACGACATCCTGGTACGAGAGGGAAAGCAGCCAGAAGTCATGATACATGTTGGGACCAACGACATAAGCAGGAAGAGGGATGGGGTCCTGAAGTGTGAGTTTCAGGAACTAGGCAGAAGGCTGAAGAACATGACCTCAAGGATGGCGTTCTCAGGATTGCTGCCAGTGCTACGTGATAGTGATGGTAAGAATTGAAGGAGATGGCAGTTGAATGTGTGGCTGAGGAGTTGGTGCAGGGGGCAGGGTTTTAGATTTTTGGATCATTGGGATCTCTTCTGGGGAAGGTGAGACCTGTACAGATTGGATGGGTTGCACCTGAACTTGAGGGGAGCAATATCCTTGCAGGTAGGTTTGCTAGCATGGTTCAGGAGAGTTTAAACTAATTTGCAAGGGGGATGGGACCCAGAGCGATAGAGCAGTGAAAGAAGTTCATGGAGTAAAGCAAGATCTAACATATAGAGAGGCTTTGAGGAAAGAGAAGCAGAATAAAGGGTGTAAAGGTAGTAAGGTAGAAGGACTAAAGTGCGTGTACTTCAATGCAAGAAGCATCAAGAACAAAGGTGATGAACTGAGAGCTTGGATACATACATGGAATTATGATGTAGTGGCCATTACAGAGACTTGGCTGGCACCAGGGCAGGAATGGATTCTCAATATTCCTGGATTTCAGTGCTTTGAAAGGGATGGGTGGTGGGGAGGAAGGGTGGCATTACTGGTCAGGGATACTATTACAGCTACAGAAAAGGTGGGTAATGTAGCAGGATCCTCTTCTGAGTCAGTATGGGTGAAAGTCAGGAACAGGAAGGGAGCAGTTACTCTATTGGGAGTATTCTATAGGCCCCCTGGTAGCAGCAGAGATAACGAGGAGCAGATTGGGAGGCAGATTTTGGAAAGGTGCAAAAATATCAAGGTTGTTATCATGGGTGCCTTTAACTTCCTTAATATTGATTGGCACCTGACTAGTTCCAATGGTGTAGACGGGGCAGAGTTTGTTAAGTGTGTCCAAGACGGATTCCTGTCACAGTATCTTGACAGGATGACTAGGTGAATGCCATTCTAGATCTAGTATTAGGTAATGAACCGGGTCAAGTCACAGATCTCTCAGTGGGTGAGCATCTGGAGGACAATGACCACCGCTCCCTGGCCTTTAGCATTATCATGGAAATGGACAGAATCAGAGAGGACAGGAAAATTTTTTAATAAGGGAAGGGCAAATTATGAGGCTATAAGGCTAGAACTTGCAGGTGTGAATTGGGATGATGTTTTTGCAGGGAAGTGTACCATGGACATGTGGTCGATGTTTAGGGATCTCTTGCAGGATCTTAGGGATAAATTTGTCCCGGTGAGGAAGATAAAGAATGGTAGATGAAGGAACCGTGGGTGACAAGTGATGTGGAAAATCTAGTCAGGAGGAAGAAGGCAGCATATATGAGGTTTAGGAAGCAAGGATCAGATGGGTCTGTTGAGGAATATAGGGTACCAAGAAAGGAGCTTAAGAAGGAGCTGAGAAGAGTAAGAAAGGGGCATGAGAAGGCCTTGGCGAGTAGAGTAAAGGAAAACCCCAAGGCATTCTTCAATTATGTGAAGAACAAAAGGATGACAGGAGTGGAAGGTAGGACTGATTAGAGATAAAGGTGGGAAGATGTGCCTGGAGGCTGTGGAAGTGAGCGAGGTCCTCAATGAATACTTCTCTTCGATATTCAGCAATGAAAGGGAACTTGATGACGGTGAGGACAATATGAGTGAGGTTGATGTTCTGGAGCATGTTGATATTAAGGCAGAGGAGGTGTTGGAGTTGTTAAAATACATTAGGACGGGTAAGTCCCCGGGGCCTGATGGAATATTCCCCAGGCTGCTCCATGAGGCAAGGGAAGAGATTGCTGAGCCTCTGACTAGGATCTTTATGTCCTCCTTGTCTATGGGAATGGTACCGGAGGATTGGAGGGAGGCAAATGTTGTCCCCTTGTTCAAGAAAGGTAGTAACGATATTCCGGGTAATTATAGACCAGTGAGCCTTACGTCTGTGTGGGAAAGCTGTTGGAAAAGATTCTTAGAGATAGGATCTATGGGCATTTAGAGAATTATGGTCTGATCAGGGACAGTCAGCATGGCTTTTTGAAGGGCAGATCGTGTCTAACAAGCCTGATAGAGTTCTTTGAGGAGGTGACCAGACACATAGATGAGGGTAGTGCAGTGGATGTGATCTATATGGATTTTAGAAAGACATTTGACAAGGTTCCATATGGTAGGCTTATTCAGAATGTCAGAAGGCATGGGATCCATGGAAGTTTGGCCAGGTGGATTCAGAATTGGCTTGCCTACAGAAGGCAGAGGGTCGTGGTGGAGGGAGTACATTTGAATAGGAGGGTTGTGACTAGTGGTGTCCCACAAGGATCAGTTCTGGGACCTCTAATTTTTGTGATTTTTATTAATGACCTGGATGTGGGGGTAGAAGGATGGGTTGGCAAGTTTGAAGATGACACAAAGGTTGGTGGTGTTGTAGATAGTGTAGAGGATTGTCAAAGATTGCAGGGAGACATTGATAGGATGCAGAAGTGGGCTGAGAAGTGGCAGATGGAGTTCAACCCGGAGAAGTGTGAGGCGGTACACTTTGGAAGGACAAACTCCAAGGCAGAGTACAAAGTAATTGGCAGGATACTTGGTAGTGTGGAGGAGCAGAGGGATCTGGGGGTATATGTCCACAGATCCCTGAAAGTTGCCTCACAGGTAGATAGGGTAGTTAAGAAAGCTTATGGGGTGTTAGCTTTCATAAGTCGAGGGATAGAGTTTAAGAGTCGTGAGGTAATGATGCAGCTCTATAAAACTCTGGTTAGGTCACATTTGGAGTACTGTGTCCAGTTCTGGTCGCCTCACTATAGGAAGGAAGTGGAAGCATTGGAAAGGGTACAGAGGAGATTTACCAGGATGCTAAACACAAAATAATCTGCAGATTCTGGGGTCAAAGCAACACTCACAACACGCTGGAGGAACTCAGCAGGCCGGCAGCATCCGTGGAAAAGATCGGTCGACGTTTCGGGCCGGAACCCTTCAAAACATTGACCAATCATTTCCACGGATGCTGCCCAACCTGCTGAGTTCCTCCAGCATGTTGTGAGTGTTGCTTTACCAGGATGCTGCCTGGTTTAGAGAGTATGGATTACGATCAGAGATTAAGGGAGCTAGGGCTTTACTCTTTGGAGAGAAGGAGGTTGAGAGGAGACATGATAGAGGTATACAAGATATTAAGAGGAATAGATAGAGTGGATAGCCAGCACCTCTTCCCCAGGGCACCACTGCTCAATACAAGAGGACATGGCTTTAAGGTAAGGGGTGGGAAGTTCAAGGGGGATATTAGAGGAAGGTTTTTTACTCAGAGAGTGGTTGGTGCATGGAATGCACTGCCTGAGTCAGTGGTGGAGGCAGATACACTAGTGAAATTTAAGAGACTGCTCGACAGATATGGAGGAATTTAAGGTGGGGGGTTATATGGGAGGTAGGGTTTGAGGGTCAGCACAACTTTGTGGGCCGAAGGGCCTATACTGTGCTGTACTATTCTATGTTCTATGTTCTATAACACAGGTGTTGTAAAGCATCACAAACAAGAGAAAATCTGCAGGAAATCCAAGCACATTACTAATTCGAAGGTGATTACTGCATAGTTGCTAAGTATCAAAATGTGGATTGTAATGAGACTGAAGTTAAAATTGTAAAGATATCCAGCAATAAATGGTTTAAACTGATAAATGCAGACTAACATGTGCATCTATATCTGCTTTTTCTCTTTTTTTCTTGCTTGCTGACATGACAAATGCAGTAATCATGAGAAATTGTTTATCTTCCTGTAGCTTTACTGTAGAAAGGAAGAGATTAGACCACAATCACAGATGATACCAGGAACCTTGAGTTCACTGTGTCAGCCAACGATCCTCTTTACAGAGACCTTAACAGGCAGATGGTCATGAGGCACGCTGCTTTGTTAATATACATAGTGATTGTATTTTATTAATAGTTTCATTAATCATTTCGCTCTCTGTGTAAAAAATAATTGCCCCTCTCATCTCTTTTGAAATTATCCCCTGCCCCATGCTCTCCGGTATTAAAAATTTCAACCTTTGGATAAGCTACTCCCTGTCTAGTGTATGTCTTTTATAATATTATAAGGAAAAGACATACACAAGACAGTCAAAGAATACACTAGACAGTTGAAGAATACTGCAAGTCGTGCATTCAATGCATATGGAGGAAGATGCTACCTATGAGGGCAGTTCCCTTGTCCCACTTGCAGAGTGTGGGGCCCCTGGATCTGGTGTGTATTGATTTCCTCTCAACAGAGCCAGGTGCCAGTAACATGGTAAATGTCTTAATCATCACAGCTCACTACACCAGATATGCACAGGCTTTTCCTACCAAGGACCAGAGGGCATCCACGGGGGCCAAAGTGTTACAGGAGAAGAATTTCATTTATTATGGTCTCCCCAGGCGGATAGATAGTGTTCAGGGATGGGATTTAGGTTCATACATGAATACTGGGCATGCTCAGAGTCGAGAAGTCGAGGTCTTCTCCTTATCACCCGCAGGGTGATCCCCAGCCTGACTTGACTTGCTCAGAACCTTGGAGATCAGCAAGAGCATCGGGTCCACTGTTACAACTGTACCCGAAATGAAGCTATCAGGTACTCACTATAATATCTGTTGCTTGAGGCAAGGCTGCCCATTGACCTTTGTTTTGGGACTGACAACCTATCACCAAAGACTCATCTGAAGTATGTGTCTGATATGAGAAGGGAGCTGAAAAAGGCTTATGAGTTAGCTGAGGTTGCGGCTGCCCAGCAGAATCAAGGAAGTAAGAGGAGGCATGATCAAGAGGTTAGGTTTTCCCAACTCATGCCAGGAGACCAAGTCCTCTCAAGGAATTTGGGTAACTACCTGAGAATAAGTTGGCCAACTGCTGGGCAGCTATGCCCTATGTGGTGGAGAATCAGATGCCAAAGGTACCAGTTTTCCAGGTAAAACCAGAGGATGGGAATGAGCCGGTCAAGATTCTCCATCAGAACCACCTTCTGCCTTTGGGGCAAGAGGTGCTGGTTGACCCAGAGACCGACCTGGAGCCTACACCTAGAGGACTATGCGGTGACGTGGGGCAACTGAAGGACCAACAGCAGGGGAGATTAAACCGGCACCCACCCCTGAGCGGGGTACTGATTCGGAGGATGAGGACGTGGGAGTGTGGTATATGCTGCCTTTTGCTAACTCCCCACTGATTGAGGAAGAGACTCCCAACCCTTCTCTTGCTCAGTCGGGTGAAATCTGGGGGGTGCTATCAGTGGACAGCCTGGTTTGCAGTGGGACCCTGCAAGGGATGAAGCGTGGCTTAGCCAAGGGACAGAGACGTCAGATATGCAGGAAGGCACGAGTAATAGGCTGGAGGAGGCCTCGTCAGGTAGACCAGAAATATCTGCAGTGGTGTCGGAACATGAAGAGTTAGATGAGGGGGAACGGAGGTGTCAGAGAATTAGGAGGCCACGGATAGGCTGGCCTAAGTAACACCGGGGGAACAGAGTGTGACCCCCACCGTTGTGGGGAGCTATGTCACTGCCTTTTATACCTGGGTTGGACTTTGTGCTTTGCAGGAAAGGTTGGCGGATTATCTCAACATCATGAGGTCATGACTAAATTTGGTGGGGGGGAGAGTGTAACGTTCTGTAAGGTTTCACTGCTAATGTAATGGTTTCTCTGTAGGTATCACAGTTAATATATTGGTTTCTCTGTAGCAGCAGTGTTTGGGTTATGACTAGAGATAGTGGGAGCTTTGGAATGTGTGCCATCCAATGAGAGGCGTGTTGTTTCTTTCTTGTGTGTCTGAGAGGAAGTACTCGCGGTCTTTTGTTGGCAAGAGATAAAGAGCGAAGACATGAGAGGAGTGAGCTGGCGGACTTCAAGGCGGAGTGGACTTGGAGTGAGGGTCCGCCAGTCGACGACGCTCGGAGGAAATCGATGGGGAATTCAAGGACGGCAAACTGTCAGCTCCAATGTGCACAACAGACTGTTTCATTAAAATGGGCCCTTTTTCTTTTTGTTTTCTGTACTAACCCTATAGTCAAATTAAGAATTATAAAGCTCACCACTATCTAACTGAAGATATCCCAACTCATCTTCATTCTAAATGGAGTCCCTCCATTCTGAGGTTGAGTCCTCTAGTCCTACATTCCCCCACTATAGGAAACATCCTCTCTACATCCACTGTACCTAGGCCTTTCAACATGCAGTAGATTACAATGAGATTCCGCCCACCCCCCCCCACACACACACACACATTCTTCTAAATTCCAGAGAGTACAGACTCAAAGCCATCAAAAGCTCCTCATAGGATAAGCCTTTAATTCCTGGAATCATTCTCATGAACCTCCTCTAAACCTTCTCCACTGTCAGCTCATCCTTTTTCTAAAACCGCTCACAATACTCCAAGTGAAGCTTTATCAGTGCCTTAGGAAGCCGCAGCATTACACCCTTGCTTTTATATTCTAGTCATTTGAAATGAATGCTAACATTGCATTTGCCTTCCTCACTAACTCAACTTGCAAGTTAACCTTGAGGGAATTCTGCATGAGGACTCCCATATCCCTTTGTACCTCAGACTTCTGAATTTCCTATCTGTTTTGAAAAAGTCTATGCTTTTGTTCCTTCTACAAGGAAGAAACAAAATCCAAAATCTATTCTTGCATGTCTTTTACTGTTTATGTGTCTGAAGAAGTGTTTGATATTATTGGTCAACTTATGTTCATACTTCATCTTTTCCCTCATTTATGGCTTTTTTTAGTTGCCTTCTGTTAGTTTTTAAAAGTTTCTTAATCCTCTAACTTCCCACTACTCTTTGCTCTATCATATGCCCTCTCTTTGGCTTTTATGTTGTTTTTGATGTCCTTTGCCAGCTGGCATTGAGTCCTCCTACTGCTAGAACACTTCTTCTTTGGGGTGTATCTATCCTGTGACTTCTGAGTTGTTCCTAGAAACTCCAGCCATTGTTTTTCTGCTGTTATCCCTGTTAGTGTCCCCTTCCAATCAAGCTTGGCCAGCTCCTTTCTCTTGCCTCTGTCATTCCCACTGTAATACTGATACATCTGACTTCAGCTTCTCCCTCTCAAATTGCATATTATGATCACAGTCTCCTAAGGGTTCCTTTGCCTTAAGCACCTTAATCAAATCCGGTTCATTACACAACACCCGATCCAGAATTGCCTATCCCTTAATGCAATCTGCTCTAAAAAGTCAACTCGTAGGCATTCTATGAATTCTCTCTCTTGGGATTCAGCACCAACCTCATTTTCCCAATTTACCTGCATATTAAAATACTCCATGACTATTGCAATATTGCCTTTTTGATATGCATTTCCTGCCTCCCATTGTAACTTGTGGTCCACATCCTGGTTACTGTTCGAGGCCTGTACGTAACTCCCATTGGGGTATTTTACCTTTGCAGTTTCTTAACTCTACCCACAAGGATTCTACATCTTCCAATCCAATATTACTCTTTTCTCATGATTTGACACCATTGTTTACCAACACAGCTACTCCAGTCTCTCTGCCTGCCCACCTGTCCTTTCAATATATGGTGTATCCTTCATTATTAAGCTCCCAACTATGGTCTTCTTTTAGCTGTGACCCAGTGATGCCCACAATGTCATACCTACTAATCTCTAACTGCACTACAAGATCATCTACCTTATTCCATATACTACATGCATTCAAATATAACACCTTCAGTCCTGTATTTGTCATCCTTTTCGATTTTGTCCCCACGTTGCATTACAACTCATCCTACTAACTGGAATTTTGTCCTATCATCTGCCTGTCCATCCTGACAGTCAGCCTACACACAGCTTTTAGCTGTATACCAACTGCCCAACCCTCAGCCTTATCACCCTGGTTCCAAATCTCCTACCAATTTTGTTTACACCCTCCCCAACAGTTTTAGAAAAGATGCTCACAATAATATTGAGTCTCCCTTGGGTTCAGGTGTAACTCGTCCCTTTTGTACAGGTCATACCTTCCCCAGTGGAGATCTTAATGATTCAGAAATATGAAACCCTGCCCCTTCTACCAATTCTTCAGCAATGCATTCACCTGCCAGATCATCCTATTCTTATCCTTACTGGTGAGTGGTATAGGCAGCAATCTCAAGATTCCTACCCTAGAGGTCCTGCTTTTCAGCTTTCTACACAGCTCTCAAAATTCTGTCTTCAGAACCTCCTCCCTTTTTCTACCTATGTTATTAATGCCAATATGTACCAAGACTTCTAGCTACTCACCCTCCCCCTTTAGAATGCCATGGACCTGATCCAAGACGTCTCTGAATCTGGCACCTGGGGGCAGCAGACCATCGGAATGATTCTTCCATGTCCACAGAATATTGATTCTAGTCCTATAACCATGGAATCCCCTATCACTACTGCAGTCCTCTTCTCCCCACTTCCTTTCTGAGCCACAGTACCAGGCTCAATGCTGCAGCTTCCGCCAGAGCATCATCCCCCTCAACGGTATCCAAAATGGTATAATTATTATTGAGGGGTACAGCTATAGGAGTCCTTTGCACTGGCTACCCATTTCTTTCCCCTTTCCTGACAGTCACCCAGCTACCTGCCTCCTACAACATAGGGGTGATTACCTCCTTGTAGCTCCTATCCATCACCTTCTCATTTTCCCATATAAGCCAGAAGTCATCCGCTTTCAGCTCTGGTTCACTAACACATTTTCTGAGGAGCTACAGCTCTGTGCACTTGGTGCGGATGTGGTTATCCAGGAGGCTGAAGGTCTCCCAGAAATTCCCACATCTCACACAAAGAACACAACACAGCCCTTGGAGCCATTCTCACTGCTCTAACAGATGAAGAATGAAGGAGAAACTTACCAGAAACTTACCTTGCCCAAGCCTGTCAAGCCAAAGCCTTCCCACTCTAACACTGGTCCACTCACACATGGCCACTCCAAAAGTGGTTGCTCTGCTTGTCCCTACCTTATTTTTATTTGCCCTTGCTAATGAATCGTGATTCAATTAGGCTGCTGGAGCAAGTTGAAAGCCCGTGAACACCCCTTTTAAAATCCCTCGCCTCTGCCTGTGTGCAGCCTCCTTTTTCAATTTCAATTGGGCTGCCAGAAAAAGCAGAAAGCCAACTGCCTGTGAGGTAGCAAGTGAGAGAGTCATTGTTTGAAGTAGTGAGTGAGGGAGTGACATCTTACAGGGTAGGAGCCATTTGAAAACTGCAAGTCTCGTTTGGAGTGAATCGTAATTTGGCCAATAAAAAGAAAGAAAGTGTAAGTGGAGTGGTCACTGTGTGAGTGGGGCAACACTAGAGTGAGAATGGGCTTGGACAAGCACAGACGCACGCTCTAAGTACTAAGCTTCTCATAAGTTTTTTTTTTCTGTGAGTTCATAACTAGTGCACTGAGAATGGGTCCAGAGTTCATGGTGTGCATAATGTGGGAATTTTGGGAGATTTCCAATCTCCCTGATAACCACATCAGCATGAAGTGCACCAAGTTAGAGATCATAATAAGGAACTGGAACTGCAATGCAGTGGTTTTGGCTCATACATGAAAATGAAGAGCTACATAAGAGCTACGGGAAGGTAGTCACACTTAATTTTCAGAAGACAGGTACTGGGTGACTGCCTGGAGAGGGAAGGGAAATAGACAGCCAGTGCAGAGTTCCCCTGTGGCCATTCCCTGCAAAAGTAAGTATACCTCTTTGGATTTTGCTTGGGGGGTGGGGAAATGATCTACCAGGACGAAGCCATAGTGAACAGCTCTTTGGCACTGAACCTGGCTCTGTGGCTCAGAAGAGAAGGGGAGGGAAAAGAGGTATGTAGTAGTGATAGGGGATTCCATAGTCAGAGGAGTAGGCATGTGATTCTGCGGACGTGAAAGAGACACCCAGGTGGCATGCTGCCTCCCAGATACCAGGGTCAGGGATGTCTCAGATCAAGTCCATGGCATTCTAAAGGAGGATTGAGTAGCCAGAGGTCTTGGTACATGTTGGCACCAATGACATGGCAGAAAAAGGGAGGAGTAAATACAAAATAATCTGCAGATGCTCGGGTCAAAGGGTTCCGGCCCGAAACGTCGACCGATCTTTTTCACTGATGCTGCCTGACCCGCTGAGTTCCTCCAGCATGTTGTGAGTGTTGCAGAAAAAGGGAGGAGGTTGTGTAGAGAGAATATAGTGAATTAGGTAGAAAGCTGAAAAGCAGGACCTCAAGGGTAGTAATGTCTGGACTGCTGGATTGTGTGGCTGGAAACTAGTGCAGGGATGTAATTTTCAGATTTCTGAATCTTTGGGATCTCTTCTGAGGAAGGTATGACATATACTAAAAGGGCAGGTTACACATGAACCCTAGGGGAACCAATACCCTACTGGGCAAGTTTGCTAGGGCTGTTGGCAGGGTGATGGGAATTGGATGGAGAGGACTGAGAATGGGGCAGTTGGTGTAGAAGCAGAGGCAATGTGTGATGAGACTGTGATGAAGGATATGAAGATGATAGGGCAAAATTGATGTCAATGAGATGAGTTGAAGAATAACATGGGAGCAAAATCAAAAAGGAAACAAATATAGGACTGAAGTTGTTATAACGGAATGCAAGCAGTATACAAAATCAGGTAGATGATGTTGTAGCGCAATTAGAGATTGGTAGGTATGACATAGGCATTACTGAGTCGCGGCTGCGGGAAGATCATAATTGGGAGCTTAAGATCCAAGGGTACACATTGTACTGAAGGTATAGGCAGGTGGGCAAAGGGGATGGGGTGGCTCTGTTGGTAAAAAATGAAATCAACTCCTTAGAAAAGAGGTGACATAAGATCGTAAGTTGTAGAATCCTTGTGGGTAGAGTTAAGAAACCACAAGGGTAAAAGGACCCAATAAGAGTTATATTCAGACCTCTAAATGATGCAAATTACAATGGAAGATAGAAAATGCATGTAAGAATGGCAATATTACTATAGTAATGGGGGATTTCCATATGGAGGTAGATTGAGAAAATCAGGCTGGTGTGGGAGCGCAAGAGAGAGGATGCCTATGAGATGGAAGCAGTGATCATAATATGATAGTATTCACCCCGCAGTTTAAGAGGGAGAAGGTAAAGTCAGATGTATCAGTATTACAGTGGAGTAAAGGGAATTACAGGGGCATGAGAGATGAGCTGGCCAAAGTTGATTGGAAGTGGATAGGAGTAAGAAAAATGACAGAAAAACAAATGCCTGGAGTTTCTAGGAGTAATTCAGATGGCGCAGGATAGATACATCCCAAAATTGAAGAAGTATTCTAAAGGGAGGATGAAGCAACTGCAGCTGAAGGGGAAGACAGCATAAAAGCAAATGAGAGAGCATACAATATAGCAAAAATTAGTGAGAAAATAGATGATTGGGAAGTTTTTAAAAACCAATAGAAGGCAGCTAAAAAGCCATAAGGAGAGAAAAGATGGAATATGAATGGAAGGAAGCTAGACAATAATATAAAGGAAAATACCACATTTTTTTGCAAATATATAAAGAGTAAAATCGATAAGAGAGTGGATATCGGACTGCTGGAGAGTTTCTGGGTGTTAATATTTGTGAGGACTTCACCTGGAGGGGTAAAGGAATGGTGGATGAACATAATAAATATTTTTCATCAGTCTTCACTGTGGAAGACACCAGCAGTATGCCAGAAGTTTGAGTGTCACAGGGCAGGAGTGAGTGTTGTTGCTGTTACTAAGGAGAAGGTGCTTGGAAAGCTGAATGGTCTGAAGGTAGATAAGTCACCTCGATGAGATGGACTACACCCCAGTGTTCTGAAAGAGATAGCTGAGGAGTTTGTGGAGGTATTAGTAATGATCTTTCAAGAATCAGAATCAGAATCAGGTTTAATTTCACCAGCATATGTCATGAAATTTATTAACTTTGTGGCAGCAGTACAATGCAATACATGATAATATAGAAAAAAAACTGTGAATTATAGTAAGTATATAGATGTGTATTTAATTGTTAAATAAGTAGTGCAAAAGCAGAAATAAAAAAGTAGTAAGGTAGTGTTCATGGGTTCATTGTCCATTCAGAACTCGGATGGCAGAGGGGAAGAAACTGTTCCTGCATCATTGACTGTGTGCCTTCATGTTTCTGTACCTCCTTCCTGAAGGCAGCAATAAAAAGAGGGCATGTCCTTGTTTGGGGATGGATTCTTAATGAACAGTGCAGCTTTCTGAAGCACAACTTCTTGAAGATATCTTGGATGTTATGGCGGCGAGTACCCATGATGGAGCTGACTAATTTTACAACTCTCTGCATCTTACTTTGACCATTCTCTTCACTTCTGATCCCTCTATGAGGACTGGTGTCTGTTCCATCGTCTTACCCTTTCTGAAGTCCACAGTCAGCTCTTTGGTCTTACTAACACTGAGTGCAAGGCTGCTGCTGCAACTCCACTCCACTAGCTAGTATATCTCACTCCTATATGCCCTCTCATCCTCACCTAAATTTCTACCAACAATGGCTGTATCATCAGCATATTTATATGCCTAGCCACACAGTCATGAGTGTAGGGACAGTAGAAAAGTGGGTTAAATACACATCCCTGAAATGCACCAGTGTTGATTGTCAGCAAGGTTGAGCTATTATTTCCAATTTGCCCAGGTTATGGTCTTCCAGTTAGGAAGTCAAGGATCCAGTTTCAGAGGGAGGTACAGAGGCCCAGGTTTTGTAGCTTGTTGATTAGTACTCAGGTTACGATGGTGTTGAGCTCTGAGTTCTAATCAATAAATAGCAACCTAATGTAGGTTTTGCTATTATCCAGGTGACTCAAGGCTGTGTGGAGAGCCAATAAGTCCATGCCTGCCATAGACCTACTGTGGTAATAGGCAAATTGCAATGGGTTCACGTCCTTGCTTGAGCAAGAGTTGATTCTAGCCATGAACAACCTCTCAAAGTACTTCATCACCGTAGATGTGAGTGCATCTGGACAATAGAAGTTAAGGCAGCACACCTTGCTCTTCTCGGGCACTGGTATAATTGTTGCCCTTTTGAAGCAGGTGGGAACTTCCGACTATAGCAATGAGAGATTCAAAATGTCTTTGAACACCCCCACCAGTTGGTTGGCACAAGTTTTCAGAGCCCTACCAGTTGCTCCATCGGCACCTGCCGCCTTGTGAGGGTTCACCCTCCTAAAAACAGCCTAATCACTACATTCAGGAATAGTTCCAGGAGAGTGGAAAATTGCAAATGTCACTCCATTTTTCAAGGGAGAGAGGTCGAAGAAAGGAAATTGTAGGCCAGTTAGCCTGACTTCAGTAGTTGGGAAGATGCTGGAGTTTATTATTAAGGATGGAGTTTCGGAGTACTTGGAAGCACATGATAAAATAAGCCAAAGTCAGCATGGTTACCTTATGTGGAAAAACTTGCCTGACGAATCTGTTGAAATAATAGAATATTAAAGGAAAGATAAACTAATGAGAGTCAGTAGATGTTTTTTACTTGAATTTTCAAAAGGCCTTTGACAAGGTACCACATATGAGACAGCTTAACAAGATAAGAGTCCATGGTAATACAGGAAAGATACTAGCATGGATAGAAGATTGGCTGACAGCAGGAGGCAAAGAGTAGGAACAAAGCTGGCCTTTTCTGGTTGACTCTCAGTGACTAGAGGTGCTCTGCAGGGGTCTGTGGTGGGACCGCTTCTTTTCATGTTACATGTGAATGATTTGGATGATGGATATGAAGATAGGTTGAGAGGCAAGTAGTGTTGAAGAAGCAGGGAGTCTGCGGAAAGATTTGGACAGATTAGAATATGGACAAAGAATTGGCCGATGGATATGATCATGTTCTTTGGTAAAAGGAATAAAGGTATAGAATAGTTTCTAAACAGGGAGAAAATTCAAAAGTCAGAGATGCAAAGGGACTTGGGAGTCCTTGTGCAGTATTCTCTAAAGGTTAACTTGCAGATTGAGTCAGTGGTAAGAAAAACAAAATCAGTATTAGCATTTATTTTGAGACGATTAGATTAAAAGAGCAAGGATATAATGCTGAGGTTTTATAAGGCCAGACCACACTTGGAACATCGTGAGCAGTGTCGGGGCCCTTATCTGAGAAAAGGTATGCTGGCATTGGAGAAGATCCAGAGGAAGTTCACAAGAATGATTCTTGGAATGAAAGGGTTAATGTGTGGAGGGAGTACTGCTGGGGTTTAGAAGAATGAGGGATGATTTCATTGAAACCTGTTGAATAGAATGGATATGGTGAGGATGTTTCCTATAGTGGGTGAGTCTAGGACCAGATGGCACAGCCGCAGACTACAGTGGTGCTATAAAGTTTGTGAACCCTGTAGAATTTTCTCTATTTCTGTATAAATATGACTTAAAATGTGATCAGATCTTCACATAAGTCCTAAAACTAGATAAAGAGAACCCAATTAAATAAATAACACAGAAAAACCATTATACTTGTTCATTTATTTATTGAGAAAATTGATCCAATATTGCATGTATTTGTTGGAAAAAGTATGTGAACCTTTGCTTTCAGGAACCGGTACGACCCCTAGTACAGTGATTATTTCAACCAAACATTTCGGTAGCTGTTGATCAGTCCTGCACGTCGGCTTGGAGGAATTTTAGGCCATTCCTCCTTATAAAACTGCTTCAACTCTGGGATGTTGGTGGGCTTCCTTGCATGGACAGCTTGCTTCAGGTCCTTCCACACCATCTCTATAGGATTAAGGTCAGGACATTGACTCAGCCATTCCAAAACATGTATTTTCCTCCTTTTAAACTGTTGTTGATTTACTCTTGTTTTCCAGATCATTGTCTTGTTGCATTGTTCAATTTCTATTAAGCTTCAGGTGATGGACTGCTACCCTGTCATTCTCCTGTAAAATGTTTTGATACAATTTTGAATTCATTGTATCCTTAATGACTACAAACTGTCCAAGACCTGAGGCAGCAAAGCAACTCCAAACCATGAAGCTCCTTGGTGTTGCTGTGCAATGTCCTTCATCCTCCAAACTTAGCAATGAGTATACTTAAAGCAGAGGTTGATAGGTTCTTGATCAGTTAAAGATTACAGTGAGAAGGCAAAAGAATGGGTTGAGAGGGATAATAAATCAGCCATGATGGAATGATAGAACAGACTCGATGGGCTGAATAGCCTAATTCTGTCCTTATGTCTTATGGTCTTATGGATGTTGCATCCCAGTTATCTGCATGATACACAAGCCAGGGCAGTATGATATGGAGAGCAAGATGATGCCCATGTAATGGGCTCTCCCTCTCCACACAGTTGATGAATCCAAAAATGGCAAAGACCCATACAGTTCGGTACCAGCGCCTTCGCTGGAGTTGGCACTCAGTGTTAAACTCAATGTAGACAGCCTTAGCAAACCCAGCTCAGAATTTCTTCTCAAGGTTCACTCCAGAAGCCTTCCACATGCATGAATACAGCCACAAGGTTTGAGATCAGAGTTTTCCTTCTCCTAGATGAACTGCCAACTATAGTTGTCAAGCCTCATTTGCCTGAGGAGACTGGTCTTAAGGCACCCATTTTTGTTTCCTTCTCCTGTCAGTAGAAATGGTTCCACCGGGCTTGGTAGCTGAGTTATACGTCAAGGGCAGAAGCTGGACTTGGTTATCAGAGGCTATTTGAGACACCCAATACTGGGAGCATTTAATAGGTAGTGGGAGCATGTGCCTACTCCTAGCCCTGGCTATACCAGCCATAAGAAGCCCAAACAGTTCTCAGGGATTAGAGGAGCCAATTTGTGTGAATAATTGGTGGAGTTGTACGATTAATAGGATTGACACGATACAAGATTTGAACTTTCCTAACATTGACTGGGATTGCCACAGTATTAAAGGTCTAGATGGGTTGGAATTTATTCAGTGTGTTCAGGCATATTTCCTCAGGTAGAATAAAAGGAACAAATCAGAGAAGGGATAAAGTTTGATCTATTTCTGGAAACTAAGGAAGGGGAAGTGACTTAGGCCATGGCAGAGGAGCATTTTCGAACCAGTGACCTTAGTTCCGTTCGTTTTAAAATAGTTATGGAAAGAGACAGGAACTACACACAAAATGCTAGCAGAACTCAGCAGTCCAGGGAGCATGTTCCTGTTAACTCTCATCATTTTTAAAGATGCATCATAGAAAGCACCTTATCTGCATGCATCATAATTTGATATGGTAACTGCTCTAGCCTTGAGGAGGTGCACCCGCCTTGAACTGATAAAACAAAATGTAGAGTTGTGGGCACAGCTCAGCACAGAAACCTGTCACATCGGTTCCCTCGCACCACCCTTCCCCCCACTGAACCTTGTCTGTCCTTCTCACTGCTTCAGTAAAGCCACCAGCATAATCAAACGTACACCCACCCCAGGCATTCTCTCCTCTTCACCCTCCCATCATGTAGAAGATACAAAAGCCTAATGGCATGTCCCACCAGGCTCAAGGACAGCTTCTGTCCCACTGTATAAGACTTTTCAACATTTGCCTAGAATGATAAGATGGACTTTTGACCTGACAATCTTCTTCGCAATGACCTTGCACTTTGTCCATCTGCATTACCCTTTCTGTGTTACTATAACACTTCATTCTGCAATTTCTTCCTGTTTTACTGCGTGCTACCTCAATGCACTGATGCAATGAATTGATCTGTATGAACAATAAGCAGAGCAAGTTTTCCTCTGTACCTCAGTGCGTGTGACAATAATAAACCAATTTACCAATTTCACAATAGAACGCTAACCTAACATCCACGGGAAGTATTAGGTGCTGGAAAGCATCCTGATAGATAAGATATACTTACAATTGGAAACCAGGGATTGATTCATGGTAGCCAGCATGGCTTAATGCATGGGTGATCTTGTCTTTCGAATTTGATTGAATATCTTGATGAAGCTATGTGGAAGGTTGATCTTGAGAGAGTAGTAGAGGTAGTATATATGGATTTCAAAAAGACTTTTAATAATGTTCATCATGGTAGGCTGCTGTGATGGTTAGAGCACATGGCATTCAAGGAGAGCTGGCAAAATTTGCTGGAGAGTAAGAAACAACGGAGGAATATTTTTCAGATTCGAGGTCTGTGAACTAATGAGGCATCCCAGGGGCCGGTATGTATATTAATGACTTGGATGAAAATGTAACAGGATTAGTTAGTGCATCTGCAGATGACACTAAATAGGTAGTGTCAAAGTGGAATCTTGATCAGCTGGATAGGTGGGTTGAGGAATTCTGTATAGCTGAATTGATTTAGGTATGTCTTGAGGGTAGATGGGACTAGCTTATAAAGTGACTCAGTCGGCATGGATGTATTGACCCAAAGAAAACTTTTCCATGCTGTATGACTCTGAGAATGTATGACTAAATGCAAAGGGAATTTTGGAAGGACAATCAAGGTGGGACTTTTATGTTGAATGGAAGGGTCCTGTGTACTGCTGTAGAACAGTCAGCTTTTGAGGTACAGATGCATAGTTCCCTTAAAGTAGAGGCAAAGGTAGACAGGGCAGTGAAGAAGTCTTTTGGCATGTTTGTATTCATCATTCAAGGCACTGAATATCGAAGTTGGGAGTTCATGCTGTGATTGTTCAAGACATTAGTAAGGCCTGGTTTGAAATATTGTGTTCAGTTTGGTCACTTCATTAAAGGAAAGATGCAATTAAACTGGAAAGAGTGCAGAAATTACTTACAAGGAGTTTGCCAGGACTTGAGGGAGTGAGTTACAGAGAGAGATCAATTAGGCAGGGCATTTACTCATTGGGGCATAGGAAAGTATGGGGTAATCTTGTAAAAGTATATAAGGCAAAGATAGGCTGAGCAGTCTTTTTTTTCCCAGCTGGGGAATTGAAAACTGAATTTCAGGGTTTTATGGTGGGGGGCAAAAGGTTTTATAAGAACCTACAGAATAACTTTTTTACACTGCATTTGATAGATATATGGAACCAGTTGTAGGAGAAAGTTATTGGGGCAGGTACTTTAGATGCTTTTAAGAAGTATGAAGTATGTAGATGACAGTAGTTCAGAGGATACGGGCAATGTGCTGGGAAATAGGATTTAATTGAATATACATCTTTATTAGCATGGACAAGTATGGATCGGAGAGCCTTATCAAGTCTATGATCTATGATTCTTTGTACTGCTTTGTCACACTATGAATGCACATTGTGCACCTTAGACAGAACACAGCATATCCCTGTACAATGCATCCTCAACATTCAAACTGAGGATTAGTAATGTCCTGGGGCCACATTGGGCTGCTCCAGGATCTGATACCATGATACATTTTTAAGGCCCTTTGAATTTCCTCATATAAAGAAATTCCAACATTAAATGAGAATAAAGACTTAGTGAGTTGCCAAGACAAGCTGAGCTAAGATATTTAGCACAGCATTTCAGCAAGTGGAGTCTTGATCACTGTTGAAGGCAAAACAAATGGATGGAAGATATTTCAAAAGCATGCTTCCTGTATAGACTGGCATAGCTCCAAGTTAGCTATTGATCATTCAGAATTTGCCCAAAATATTAAAGAGCTGATGAATAAGGCTGTGCTCCCTTTTACAATGGCTTTTGTTATAGTGACATTTTATTTTGGCTTGTAAGCATGTGTTTAGGAGGGCATTATCAAATATGCAAATATCTGAGTAATCAGTTCCCTCTCTACGGACTCTGCATATTATTTAATTTGAATTTAAACTAGTCACTCTAACTCTCTGTGACTGTGCTATGCACATTTCACGGCTGTTCCGCTGCTTCCTTAGGGGTTTGGAAAGATTCAACATGTTACCTAAAACATTGACTAACGTTTTTAGATGTGTGGTGGAGACTATATTGACTGGCTGCATCACAGTCTGGTATGGAAACACCAATGTCCTTGAGCAGAAGATCCTACAAGAAGTAACCGGTATGGCCCAGTCCATCATGGGTAAAGCCCTCCCACCATTGAGCACATCTACTTGAAACACTGTCGCAGGAAAGCAACATCCATCATCCAGGACATGCTCTCTTCTTGCTGTTGACATGGGGAAGATAGTATAGGAACCTCAGGACTCTCACCACCAGGTTCAGGAACAGTTAATACTCCTCAGTCATCAGACTCTTGAACCAAAGAACTTCACTCAACTTCACTTTCCCCATCAATGAAATATTCCCACAACCAATGGACTCATTTCAAGGACTTCTCATCTCGTTTTTGTTATTTATTGTTTATTTATTTATTTATTAGTATTACTTATTTATTTTTTTGTGTATTTGCACAGTTTGTTGTCTTTTGCACACTGTTGAATGCCCAAAGTGGATGGTCTTTCATTGATCTTGTTCTGGTTGTTATTCTATCCACTTATTGCATATGCCCACAAGAAAATGAATCTCATGGTTATATATGGTGACATATATGTACTTGGATAATAAATTTACTTTGATCTCTGAACTTTAATTTTCTGAATGAATGCAATGAATGGACCAATGAACTTTCGCTTTTTTAAACAGTTATTTAATTACGTGACATGGGCATTGCTGACGAGGGCTGAGATTTATCGTCCAATTCTTTCCCTCTTGAGAAAAAGGTGAAAAATTACCTTCTTAATTTACCTGCAGGTGCTTGATACAACTACAGTAGCCAAATTTACCACTTCAGAGGGCAGATAAAGAATTAATGCATTGCTGTAGCTCTGGATTGACCAGAGTGGATGCAGATGCACTGTTCTCTTGCTGCAAAGCTGCTAATTTCACGTCGTATATGTCAGCGATAATAAACCTGATTCTGATTTGACCCTTTCCTCAAAGGTACTGATGAATCTGATGGTCATTTACAGTAATGCTGCAATTTCACTGCAAATATTACAGAAAGTAACACTGTTTTATGTTAATTAACTGAATTTTATTAATTCGGTTAATTCACAACTCCTACACTTTATGCTCATGTTACTTTTATCCATATCCTCACTCTAACTGCTTTCATTTGTTCTCTGAACAAGTAGCCCTGTTTATAGATTATCCCCACAGTCAGTCCCATTTTACTCTATCAGAGAAATCCCTCACCCCCAGGTTGTCTGCAGCCCAACAAGCTTCTTTTCTTTCCTTCACATACAAGAGAAAATCTGCAGATGCTGGAAATCCAAGCAATGCACGCAAAATTCTGGAGGAACTCAGCAGGCCAGGCAGCACCTATGAAGAGTAACAAACAGTTGGCATTTTGGGCTGAGACCCTTCAGCAGAACTGGGTCTTTTCTTTCCTTGTCTGGGGTCTCTTTGACCTATGGCTCTGCATTCTTCTCACAGATATTGTCATGGTCTGATCTGTGAGGTCTGCATTCCAGTTCACAGTCCGGTCCAAAGACTCAGGACTCCAGGTCTTCCAACTGTCCCTTGTTTCGGTTGAGTTAATCATAGGCACCTGATTCCCATCATGGGGCTTGGAATATAAGTAGCCTTGGGGTTGAGTATAAGCTGTTGGTTTGGCTTGTCAAGATTCCCTGGGAGCAACCTGCTGATTGAAGGCTAGAGTAGTCACTTACCATCTTTAGGCTGTGTTAGAGAACCATTGCTTCAGGAGCCTTGCTGTTGGTAGTTGGAGCTGTCTTTGCAGTATGGATTTGGCTATTTCCTGGGCCAGCTGAGTAGCCATCAACCACTCCAAGCTAGGTAGGGATCTGGCTGTTTCTATAGTCAGCCTAGGTTGCTGGCTGTAACTATGACTTGGAGCAACCCTGAAGCAGAGATGGAACTGTCTGTTGTTCATTGATGTTTGTCTCCTCTTGTCTTCACCTCTGGGGTAAGTCAGGCTGTTCTGCTGTTACTCTGCAGGGGGATTTGTCTTGTCTTGTCCTTGCCTCTGTGGGGTAAGTCAAGCTGCTCTGCCATTGCCCTGTGGGGGGACCTGTCTTGTCTTTACCTCTGTTGAGTAAGTCTGGCTGTTCTACCATTACCCAACAGGTAGACCTGTCCTACCTTGGTATGGAGATAAAGTTGAGTCCTGGCTTGTCTAAGGATGAGTCCTGACTCTATGTACTGTCCAGTCTCATTTTTGTGTTATGTTAAAGATGAGTCCTGGCTTTTCAAAGGATAGTCCCGGTTCTATGTTGAAGTACAGTTCCTGGTCTGTCTCTGAGCTCTAGCTGCAAGATGCCAGCCTGCGTCTAGCTGCAAGATGCCAGCCTGCGTCTAGCCTCAAGACCCCAGCCACGTCCTGTCCTGTGGTCATGTCACGTCCTTGCCTGGTTCTGGGGCCCGAGCCTGAGGCAAGACCCAGGTTCTGGGCCCTTGTCCAGTCTCTGGCTCGGAGCCCAAGCCCAGGCTCCTAGTGCATAGTTCCTTGTCCGGATTCCCTGTCTTGTCTATGCCCTAGCCCACGTCTGCGTTCTTGTCCCTGCTCCTTGTCTGTATCCTTCACGTCCCTACTCAAGTCCTGTTCCTTGTACTTCGGTGCCTGTGTCTTGCATTTGGGTCCTTTCCCATTGCCCCATCTGTGACAGATATAGCCTGACCTACAGTATTCAGCATAGCTGTTAGCACTAGTCTACTACAGCTCAAGGCATCAAAGTTCAGAGTTCAGTTGTGACATCATCTGTAGGAATCGGTACATCCTCCCCATGATATGCATGGGTTTTCTCTGGGTCCTCTGATTTCCTCCCAGAATCCAAGGACATGCTGGTTGGTAGGTGAATTGATCATTGTAAACTGTCCCATGATTAGGGTGGGGTTAATCGGAGTTGGCTGAGCGGCACGGTTTGAAGAGACGGATGTGCCTATTCCATGCTCTATCTGGAAATAAAAAAATTAACATGTTCCATTTTATCGGTTTCTGTCCCATAGTCTACTTTAGGGGCCTTCTCATTCCATTCTAATCTATTTCAGCACTTTCTTTAATTAGCATGACATTTGACTTAACCCACTATAGTGTGAATCATACACAAATTTCACTTGCAAAACAGAGAAATAAGATCTCTCGCTTGCCTTAAACTGTCACAGTCCAAAATCATAATCACTTTTGGCTCCCAACTTTGATATATAACCATATTTATAGTTACATATTTGACTAATATCATAGTTTCAAATTTAGTTTTTCAGCTTTGTCAGTAATGTTTCAAGCTATCCTGGGCCACATTAATATTACATCACTTATTGTACATGACCGAGACCCATTCTCCAGTGCACTTCACGCTACATTTCCACACCATATAAATATAATCGCTTCTACTTCCTCAGGAGCCTCTGGAGATTCAGCATGTCACCTAAAACTCTAGAAAGTGTGCTGACTGGCTGCATTACGGCCTGGTTGGGGAACATCAATGGCTTTCTGCAGAAAATCCCACAAAAAGTAGTGGTAGTGGATTTGGCCTAGTACATCACATCTGGACTGAATCCACTAAGCACATCTGCATGAAATGTTGCCCTAGGAAAGCAGCACCCATTGTCAAAGACCCTCACCACTCCGGCCATGCTCTTTACTCACTGCCGCCAACAAGTAGAAGGTACAAGTGCCTCAGGACTCACACCACCAGGTTCAATCCTGAGTTGTTACTACTCAACCATCACTCTTGAACAAAAGGGGATAACTATACTCATTTAAGAACTCTATTATCCTGTTATTTCATGCTTGTTATTTATTGCTATTTATTTTTATCTGCATTTGTACAATTTGCACTGTTTACATTTCCTGTTCTATAGATTTGCAAAGTATGCCTGCAGAAAAAAAATCTCAGGGTTGTATGTGGTGGCATTACATACTCTGATAATAAATTTTTCTTTGAACTTTGAGCATTTTGCTTCATTTGTAATCAATTGTGTTTGCATATTCACCATGGTTTCTCAGCTTCATGCCACACCAGTCATTGATAAATTGATGAATTGGTGCAAAAGTACAGAGAAAAGTTGGCTATGCATGCAGTCCATACAGTTTGTTTTGTTTATAACAATGCCTTGAGGTGGTACAAGGGAAACTTCTAACAAAATGCAGAATTAAGTGTTAATAGTTACTGAGATGCTGCAGTGCAGACAGATAATAAGGTGAATAGAACTCCCAGAAGAGATGACTTATTGGCAAAGGTTGTACTTAGCTCTGTGGGACTGGATGGGCCCAAGCATGCCAGAATTGTACAATGCTACAGTATGCTTCTGGCTGGCAGCATATCAGATTCCGCGAAGGAAGACACCATCATTCCATCATTCCCATCAACAAGCTGAAGGAGGGGGAGGACATCAGGAACTGGAGATCCATTTCACTGTTGAATGTGGCCTGCAACATCCTGTCCAACCCAGTCATGTCTGTGCTGGAACAGGCGAACCACCCAGACCAAACCTGTTCTGTACTAGGCAGGGAAACCTCTGACTGCTTTTTGCTACGCAGGGATGGTGGGGGGGGTGAGGGGGGGGGTGTGTCTGCCTGGTCAGCTTGGCCCAGGAGATGACCTTCAACTGGGTGTCCTGCATGTGCTCTCCAAAGTAAGTTTGAGAAGGGAATCATAAGATGGGTCCAAGTGCTCTCTACAGATATCTGTAGTGTAGTTCATATTAATGGACAGGAGACATAATTCCCCATCAAGTCTGGGGTCAGGCAGACTGTCCACTCTCCCCTGGCATGTTTATGTGCTACATAAAATCCTTTGCTGAATCCATCAGAAAAGACATGGGCATAAGAGGGGTGACGTTACCAGGCAGCGGGGGCACACTGGGCAAAAGCTCATGGCTTTTGAGCTTCAAGCCAAAAGTTTATGGCCGCTGTCCTCTGCTCAGATCCACAGTCATTTCACAGATTAATCAGCATCTGCAACCGGGTTTGAGTTGGCATTTGGGGCCAGAATCAACCACAGAAAGGGTGAGGTCATACTCTTCAGTAACTGGCCTGGCTGATCCAACTTTCCCTTCAGCATCAGGCCCGACTAACGGAAGGATGGCCTTGCATATGTAACAAGAATTGGCTGGAGCAGATTTGAAGGTCAAACAAAAGCTGAGTCTGAGTCAGCAGCTGGCATAAGAAGCCATGATCTATTCAAATATAAAAAATATTAAAGGTCAAAGGGAAAATTTCTTTAGAGTCCTGAGTGAGCTAAACTTTTCAGCTAAAACTCAAAGACACATAGAATCTGGAGATCTTGGTTTGTAATCATACTGTACAGATTTCCCTAGGGAAAAAAAATAAAACTCATTGGGTTAATTCCTCTACCAAGAATTTCCCTGGTTATGCAAATCTGAAATATGTAAACTTCAGAAAACTACAAAGCTGGGAATATCTGGAACTAACTTTAGCTGGAATAAATGTTAAACACAAGATTCTGCAGCTGCTGTAAATCCAGAGCAACACAAACAAAATTCTGAAGGAACTCAGCAGGCCAGGCAGCATCTATGGAAATGTCATGTTTTGAGTTGAGCCCCCCCTTTCTAGAGGAAACGCTCAGAATAAATGTTACAGTTTTATGAACAATGGATTGCAAATCAGTACAGGTCTTTAAACCCGATAGCTTGCCAAGGATCAAACTTTATAAGGACAAGAAGAAATTAGTAGCATTGAAGCAGGAAACTCAGTTCCCAGTTTTGGTGCCAAATGTTTCGAATATGTACGTTTGTAAAAAGCAATTGTAAAACTCCTTATACTGATTTAAATTTTGTTATTATAAAACATACTAAATCTGAAAAGAAATACAGTGCATGTTTCATACACCACAGTATGAAATGCTCAGTGAATTATATGTGTACTAACCTAGCTAAGTAATGAGCACTTTCTTACTGTAGAACATGCCAGTTATCAAACATGCTAGGCCAGCTGCTGGCTGAATGTTTTAAATATATTGCAGCCATCTAAATAAAATTGTTCCCAATGTAGTTTCAGCCTATCAAAGATTACTGCAGATCTCTGTATAACTGAATTGGGAAGTAAGCTTCAGACTGTGCTAATGTACTGAATAGGAATCTCCAGATGAAATTTTAGGGGAAGTACACCAGTTTCAGTTGGAGGATTTTCAGATAGTTTGTTACTGCTGTTTTAAAGTGTTGTGTACATTTCTGGCTATTGTATATTTGAGGATGCTTGGGCAGTTTTAAGGCATTAAAAACATGTTTTCTCAGAACAACAGGAAAACAAATGTGGATACCGAATAATATTGAAATCTGCAAACCCTCAATATGATTCAGTACTTGGATAAAGGAAGACTCATAAACAACTGTAGGATTCCAGTTTGCCTCCTGGAGCTCTCATGTTTCTGCCTCCAGGAATATCTACATATGTCATGGTACAGACATTCCACCTCTCCCGAAAGTTCCAGGAGTCTCCTGCTTATTGATAGCGGCTCCCTGACGCCTGCAAATTATTTATAATATCCCAGAAGTCGATTTTTTTTTTGTGAGAGAGTGAGAGCAAGCATCCTGATTGGTCTCTCTTCATGCTAAGTAGACCTTTCAGTTTTCTCTGTGGGCAAGCTTTACAGTGGACTTCAAAAATAATGACAGTGTTGCTCGCTGCACTGTTTGCAACAGTGACTTTTCTATTACCCATGGTGGGTTAAAATGTAAATGACATGTTGAGGTGAGTTTAACAGGTGTCATTCGTTCATTAGTATAGCTAACGTTATTTAAACTAGCTGACTAGCCGCTAAAGAGCTACTCTATTGTAGTCCTATGTGATGAGGCCAAACTCCCTGTAGACTTGCTTAAAGTTGTAATAGGATAAAAAAAAATGGACTTCATGATAATGTAATATAATATAGGTATATATTTTAATTCACATTTTTTGCATATACCCAACTTGGTTTACAGATTAGACAAAATCACTAAACAAAGTATTACATACGCCCTTGGAGGTCGACTGGGGGGTGGGGGGATATGGGGTTGCTGGGGGTGGGGGTGCTACCTCCCTGAAATGAGTTTTTGCAGGGTGGAATGTCTGCATGGTATGACAGCTTTGACAGACTATGCACAAATCAAAGTGCAACATGCCAGATTTTCCAAAATAATTAACACTGCATTGAGAGTTCCCATTGTGTTCATGTTTAACTAGTGTTTGAAGCAGCGCTGGTGATATTGTATTGTTAACAAACAAGGGAAAATCTGCAGCTGCTGGAAATCCAAGCAACGCACACAAAATACTGGAGGAACTCCGCAGGCCAGGCAACATCTATGGAAAAGAGTACAGTCGATGTTTCAGGCCGAAACCCTTCGGCAGAACTGTAGAAAAAATACTGAGGAGTAGATTTTAAAGGTGGTGGGAGGGGAGAGAGAAACACAAGGTGTTAGGTGAAACAATATCACACAGCACAGTATCAGACCCATTGGCCCACAGAATCTGTACTGACCTCAACCACACGTTCACACTAAATCCATATTATTCTCCACATATTCCCATCAACTGCCCCAAGGTTTTACTACTCGTCTACAGACTAGGAGCAATATTGATATTAGAATAATCGTATTCTGTAACACAGGGCTATGAATGCCATTTCAAACACAACTTTTAAGTGCCAGCATTTGAAGATAGCGACATTACCTTCAAAATTAGCACGTTTTAATAATTGAGTTTTCCTACATAATCAAAGATTCCACATTCTCTTTTCTGCACTCTCCCATCAAGTAGAAGATATAAAAACCTGAAAGAACATACTACTAGCCTCAGTGACAACTTCTATTATAAGGCTGTTATAAGTCTACTGAAAAGACTCCTAGCATGATATGATGAAGCCTTGACCTCATAATTAACCACCAAGGTGTTGCACCCTATTGTCTGCTGTCACTGCACTTTCTCTGAGATTGAAACACTTTATTCTCCCATTCTCTCAAGGTTTTTCCTTGTATTATCTTAGTGCACTGTGTGATGAAATGATCTTTATGGATGGTATGCAAAATAAAGTCAGAATCAGGTTTATTATCACTGTCATGAAATTTGTTAACTTGACAGCAGCAGTTCAATGCAATACATAATTTAGAAGAAAAAAATTAAATAATAGTAATAAATAGATAAGTAAATCAATTGCAGTATATTTATATTCACTAGATTAAATTCCAGCAAAATACAAATAATATATATTTAAAAAGTGAGGTAGTGTTCACGGGTTCAATGTCCATTTAGGATTCAGATGGCAGAGGGGAAGAAGCTGTTTCTGAATCACTGAGTGTGTGCCTTGAGGCTTCTGTATCTCCTACCTGATGGTAACAGTGAGAAAAGGGTATGCCCTGGGTGCTGGGGGTCCTTAATCATGGACTCTGCCTTTCTGAGACACCACTCCCTGAAGATGTCCTGGGTACTTTGTAGGCTAGTACCCAAGATGGAGCTGACTAGATTTACAACGTTCTGCAGCTTTTTTCAGTCCTGTGCAGTAGCCTCGCCCCCATACCAGACAGTGATGCAGCCTGTCAGAATGCTCTGCATGGTACATCTATAGAAGTTTTTGAGTGCTTTTGCTGTCCTGCCTTCTTTATAGCTGTTTCAATATGTTAGGACCAGGTTAGGTCCTCAGAGATCTTTACACCCAGGAACTTGAAACTGCTCACTCTCTCCATTTCTGATCCCTCTATGAGGATTGGTACGTGTTCCTTTGTCTTACCCTTCCTGAAGTCCACAATCAGCTCTTTTCGTCTTACTGATATTGAGTGCCAGGTTGTTGCTGTGACACTACTCCACTAGTTGGTGTATCATGCTCTTGTACATCCTCTCATCTCCTTCTGAGATTCTACCAACAATGATTGTATCATCAGCATATTTATAGATAGTATTTGAGCTATTCCTAGCCACACAGTCATGGCAATAGAAAGAGTAGAGCAGTGGGCTAAGCACACATCCCTGAGATGCACCAGGGTTGATCATCAGCGAGAAGGAGATATTATCACCAATTTGCACAGATTATGACCTTCTGGTTAGGCAGTTGAGGATCCAATTGCAGAGGGAGGTACAGAAGCTCAGGATCTGTAACTTATTGATCAGGATTGTGGGAATGGTGGTGTTAAATACTGAGCTACAGTTGACGAACAGCATCCTGACATAGGTGTTCGTATTGTCCAGGTAGTCTAAAGCCCTGTGAAGAGTAATTGAGATTGCATCTGCCATTGACCTATTGTGGCAATAGGCAAATTGCAGTTTTTCACCATATTGGTGCATGCAGCAATAATAAACCAATTTAACAAATTGCATGGGACTTTACACAAAGAGGAAAAAAGTTAAACATTGGTCAAGTAGAATTTAAAGAAGTCACCTAAGTGCAGTGGCACAGGAGGGTGGGAAAAACGAGCAGCAATAAAAATGAAATTTGGTTCTAGTTTTAGTGTGGTAGCAAGACATCTAACTACAAAAAGATGAAACCTAGTACCAAATGGTGATCCTCTAAGTTTTCAGATCACCTGACTTGCAACGTTTATGGATTGACATATTGCAGGTTGAAATAAAACATGAGAGGGAGATCAAGTGGACCATCTGTACCCTTATGAGCTCAGTCTCTTTCCAGGTGGTACTAGCCACAATATTGCTCACAGGACAGACAGCATGCCCACTTAACCTGACATTGAATGTCAAACAGCTACCTAGGAATTCCCTGAGAACGAAGTGGAAATTTTGAGGGATTGTTTGCAGAAGTGGAAACTTTTGGAAACTGCTGCAAACTTTAAAAATAGTTCTGATGGTGCAAACCTGAAATAAATAAGAGGATGCTGGTCAGAAAAAGTGGGTCAGACGGCACTGGTGGAAAAAGAAACAGAATTAACATCCTAAGGTCAGCGCCTTCACTCTCTGCAGGTGCCACGGAATATTTCCAGCATATTATTTTATGCAGCTTATTTTATTCCAGCATATTCCAGCGTGTTATTTTACATGGGAGCATAGCTTGCCAGGTAGAACTGGTGACTTTGAAGCCATGATTCCCACCTGTTGTATTTCCTTTCCCCTTATCTGGGTCCATTGTAGATGTACTAGTATAGGTCAAATGATTTATCGAAAGAAGGTACAGGAAGTTGTAAAACTTACTCAGTTCCATCACGGGCACTAGCATCCGTAGTATCCAAGACATCTTCAAGGAGCGGTGCCCCAGAAAGGCGGTGTCCATTATTAAGGACCCCCATCACCCAGGACATGCTCTTTTCTCACTGCTACCATCAGGAAGGAGGTACATAAACCTGAAGGCACACACTCAGTGATTCAGGATCAGCTTCCTTCCCCTGTGTCATCCAATCTCTAAATGAACATTGAACCCATGAACACTATTTTGCTTTCTTTTAATTTCTGTTTTTTCGCACTATTTTTAATTTAACTACTTAATATACATATATATACTTACTGTAATTCATTGTTTCTATATTTATCATGTATTGCATTGTACTGCTGCCACTAAGTTAACAAATTTCACAACATACGCTGATTCTGATTCTGAATTTATTTAGTTAACATTTATAGTATCATGTGCCAGCCAAGGTTGTAGAAGATGAACCTTATTCTCATTTTAAAACATAGAAGATAGAGCAGGCCCTTCTGCCCCACAATGTTGTGCTGTCCTTTTAACCTGCTCTAAGATCAATCTAATTTTCCCTCCGACACATTCCTCCATTTTCTATCTTTGTCTTACATTGTCTTACATTTTGAACAGTCTTGGAGATGCTACTAAGATCAGCCCTTTAGGTATTTGCGAGTAGATAATGTGCTACAACCACTTATGTTACATTCCTTGCCAATCCCCCTGTCACCAGTAAGATGTTCTTACTGTAGCTAGCCCACAAACATGAGAAAACCTGCAGATGCTAGAAATCCAAGCAACTGGTGAGCCGTGATGAAGGGTCTCAGCCCGAAACATCAATTGCCTACTCTTTCCTATAGATGCTGCCTGGCCTGCTGAGTTCCTCCAGCATGTTACATGCGCTACTGTAGATAGTCCCAGTAAGAACATCGTCTGGGATATATACGATAGTGCATGGGTTTTCCAATGTTACTGCAATAAGTATAAGATACTGGCTTTTCTGGAGCCACTGCACTTTCAGACTACTCCTGCCAACCTGATGAAGAATAGATGTTGAACAGCTAGCTGCAAAACTCTGCAATCCGAGCTCTTGTTACTAAATGTTGGCTGTGTGCTTGTTTTCACGGGTGGAGTAGGTTAGAGGAACCAAATGCAGACATTAGGCAGTCTGGGAAGAGGACTGGCAGTGAGAAGAGGAAGCAGCTCATGTTGATGCATCCAAGAGATAGAATATCAACAAGTCTAGATCTTTGACCTTATGGTGATTAATCAGTACAAAACAAAGAAGCACGGATGCTGATGTAACATTGAAAATGGGAAAATACCCTAAAGTTGACTCTGTTTTTAATAAAGAAGGAACTTGGAAATAAGCTATAGACTGCAAGTCTGATGGTTGACACACATTTTGGTGCGGAAATATCCAAAACAATTGCTGCCTCAGAAGGCACCTACACACCCTAACGTGTGAGGGAATGCTGCCAGTCTTTACTTTGTCAGCTCACAGCTCTAACAATCATAGACATCCCACCTCTCCCGGAAGTTCCTGGAGTCTCCCGCATAGTGATAGCAGCTCCCTGATGGCTGCAAATTATATACAGTATTCCAGAAATCAATTTTTTTGAGAGGGAGAAGGGGAGAGAGAGAGAGAGAGAGTGAGTGACAGGCGTAGTGAGAGAGTGACAGAGAGAGCATCCTGATTGGTCTCTCTTTGTGCTAAGTAGACCTATCAGTTTTCTCTATGGCCGGGCTTTACAGTTGGGGTGGGGGAGGGGGATATGGAGTTGCAGGGGGCAGGGGTGATGGTGTTACCTCCCTGAAATGAGATTTTGCTGGGTGGGATGTCCGCCATCAACATGTTCCACAGTCCTGCATGGTGACTCAATACTTCAGCAAGGCAGCAGACCCCACTTCAGACTGCATCATGAGGTATCAGAATGGAGATACAGGCATGGGGAACATCGCAGATTAACAATGGTACTAAAACATCTGTAGCTTGAATTAACTAACATACAGAAAACAACTTTAGGCAATGCACAGGCAAAATTACTGCTTCACGTAAATCTGTATGGAAGAACTGGGGTTCCTTTAGAAGTGGAAGTTCAGTGAGGGAAGAGTAAGGACAGGGAACTGTGCATGTTGAAAGATTTGAAGGGATACCAAAGAAGAGAGCATCTGATGGATAAGAGATTAAAAGAGGGACTACTTCAGGAGTATGGAAGGTATTCTGGGGTGCTTATAAAAGAAATTAGAAGGGTAAAGAGAAGCCACAAAAAAAATACTGATAGAGAAAATTTAGGAAAACTCTGAAGCACTTCATTCTCCAGAGCAAGAAGGTAACTAGTGCCTATTAGGGGCCAAAAGAATAATTGGTGCAGAGGAGCATGAGGACATGGGAAGGATCTTAAATGGATGATTTTCATCGACACTCAGTATGGAGAAAGTCATTTTAATTTCAGTTGAGACTGCAACATTCTAGAGTATATTAAAAGAAACAAGAAAGTATTAGATGACTTCGCAGACGTAAAGATGGATAAAGCCCCAAAGCCTGGTGAGATGTATCCCAGGAGGAGATTGCTGGGCCATAGTAGAAATATTTAAATCTGCTGGAGTGTCAGGTGACTGAAAAACAGCAACTACTGTACCTTTTTTCATGAAGGGCAACAGGGAAAACTCTGGAAATTAGTCTAACATCACAGACAGGGAAATCATTGGGAAAAAATCAGAAGCACAGGCTTTACCTACACATGGAAAAGCAAAGATTATTCAGAGATATTCAACAAGGATTGCCTATTTAAAAAACTCAGTTAAATCAGTCAGGCAGGTGGGAGATCTGATTTAATGTAGCTTTTAAAGAGGAAACTAAATCTATTGATGAGGGGCAGTGTGTTTGCTATGATCAATCTGGGACAGTAAGACCTTTGACAAGGCCCCAAATGGAAGGCTGGTCCAAAACATTAGAGCCCATGGATCGTAGACAAGTTGGTAAGATGGATCTGAAATTGACTTGCAATAGAAGACAGAGGTGCTGGTGGAGGGTTGCTTTTGTGATTGGAATCCTATGACCAGTTATACACCACAGGAATCGATGTAGACACCTTTGCTGCTTGATACGTATATTGAAAACTTGGGTATGATTACAAACAAGAGAAAATCTGCAGATGCTGGAAATCCAGAGCAACACACTCAAAATGCTGGAGGAACTCAGCAGGTCAGGCAGCATCTATGGAAAAGAGTAAACAGTCAACATCTTGGGTAAAAACCCTTGAAGGAGACCACAAACGTACACTCACTTTATTGTAGCCACACACACAAAAAATGCTGGTGAACACAGCAGGCCAGGCAGCATCTATAGGAAGAGGTACAGTCGACGTTTCGGGCCAAGGCCCTTCGTCAGGACTAACTAAAAGAAGAGATAGTAAGAGATTTGAAAGTGGGAGGGGGAGGGGGAGATCCGAAATGATAGGAGAAGACAGGAGGGGGAGAGATGGAGCTGAGAGCTGGAAAGTTGATCTTAGTAGTATCTCCAAGACTGGAATAGTTGAGAAATCTTGGCCATGTTCCACAAAGTTGTCAGATGCGTTTCTGAGATCTTTCTTCCAGTCTTAGCACCGAAGACCATGAAATCATTTGTCTCTGTTCAGCTATGTGTGCAAGCTGATCTCAGTACTATTTCCACTCACAGATGGTCATTGTTCAGAGAAGACAATTAAAAGAGCATAAACACAGAACATTTCAGCAGTGTAAAGGCCCTACAGCTCACAATGTTTGTGTTGACTTTATAACCTATCCTAAGGTCAATCTAACCGATCCCTCAATTTTTCTATCATCTACATACCTATCTAAGAGTTGCTTAAATGTCCCTAATGTATCTGCTTGACCACAAAATATAAAAGGAAATGAAAAGGATAACCAAAATTAAATTCAACTTCTGTATATTGAGTATTTAAGGTACCTACAGTGCTTATGAAAAGTATTCAGCCCTCCTTGGAAGTTTTCATGTTTTATTGTTTTACAACATTGAAACAGTGGATTTAATTTGTTTCTTTTTTGATACTGATCAACTCTTTCGTGTCAAGGTGAAAACAGATTTCTAAAAAGTGATCTAAATTAATTACAAATATAAAACACAAAATATTTGATTGCATAAATATTCACCGCATCGTCCTTTAAAATGACACATCAAATCATCAATGGTGCATGATGTTTTATTGACTTTATAATCTATTCTAAGGTTAATCAAACCCTAAGGAAGGGTCTTGGCCCAAAACATTGACTGTACTCCTTACGATAGACACTGCCTGACCTGTTGAGTTCCTCCAGCATTTTGTGTGTGTTGCTTGGATTTCCAGCATCTGCAGATTTTCCCTCATTTGTGACTGGTTATATGGAGATCACCGTGATTCAATTGATTGTAGTAAAAATACACCTGTATCTGTAAGGTCCAGTTGCTGATGAGTCAGTATCCTGGCAAAAACACCATTAAGACAAAGAAAAACACTCCAAGCAACTCCGCAAAAAAGTTATTGAAAAGCACACGTCGTGAGATGGATACAAGAAAATTTCAAAGTCACTGAATATCTCTTATGATTATGATTATGAAGACACGTAGTCCCCTTTTATTGCCATTTAGCAATGTATGCATTAAGAAATGATACTTTATTTCCTCCGGTGTGATATCACAAAACACAGGACTAACCAAGACTAAAAAAACTGACAAAACCACATAATTATAACATAAAGTTACCACAGTGCAACAGTACCATAACTTGATGAAGAAGTCCGTGAGCACAGTAAAGTTCAAAGTTTCTCAAATGTCCCATATCTCACGCAGATGGGAGAAGGAAGAAAAACTCTCCCTGCCATGCTGACCACAATCCAACTCTGAGTCATCCGAAAACTTCGAGCTCTGATCAGCTCTCTGACACCGAGTACTGAGTGCCATCTCTGTCCGAACGATTTGACCTCCTTCTTGGTCACCAAAAGCAGGCAAGGCCAGGGAGTTTGAGGCCTACCCTCCGAAAAGATTCCCGACCACACAGTAACGACAGCAGCAAACGGGCGTAACAGAAATTTCTCCAGATGTTCCTCTGTGCTTTCAAATCCATTCTCCATCAAATCAGAATTGTCCACGGCCCCTATTTATCAGATACAACATCATTTTCACCGGAGAGCTGCGCATGCGCGGCGTGTCACCATCTTCTCCTCCCCCGTCGTGTTTAGACGCAAACACGAGGAAATCTGCAGATGCTGGAATTTCAAGCAACACACATAAAAGTTGCTGGTGAACGCAGCAGGCCAGGCAGCATCTCTAGGAAGAGGTACAGTCGACGTTTCAGGCCGAGACCCTTCGTCAGGACTAACTGAAAGAAGAGCTAGTAAGAGATTTGAAAGTGGGAGGGGGAGGGGGAGATCTGAAATGATAGGAGAAGACAGGAGGGGGAGAGATGGAGCCAAAAGCTGGACTGGCAAAAGGGATATGAGAGGGTCATGGGACAGGAGGCCGAAGGAGAAAGAAAAGGAGGGGGGGGGGGGAAACCCAAAGGATGGGCAAGAGGTATAGTGAGAGGGACAGAGGGAGAAAAAGGGGAGAAAGAGAAAAAGAATGTGTGTATATAAATAAATAACGGATGGGGTACGAGGGGGAGGTGGGGCATTAGCGGAAGTCAGAGAAGTTGGACTACCCAGACGGAATATAAGGTTGGAGGCTACCCAAACAGAATATAAGGTGTTATTCCTCCAACCTGAGTGTAACTTCATCTTTACAGTAGAGGAGGCCATGGATAGACACATCAGAATAGGAATGGGACGTGGAATTAAAATGTGTAGCCACTGGAAGATCCTGCTTTCTCTGGCGGACATTATGTACTCTAATATCTCTTAAGGTACAGTTAAGTCGATCATCAAGAAATGGAAAGAATATGACACAGCTGTAAGTCTGCCTAGAGCAGCCTGTCCTCAAAACCGAGTGACAGTGCAAGGAGGAAACTAGAGAAGGAGGCTACCAAGAGGCCTATGATGACTCTGGAGGAGTTACAAGCTTCAGTGGCTGAGATGGGAGAGACCGTGCATGCAACAAATGTTACCCAGGTGCTTCACCAGTCACAGCTTTATGGAAGAGTGGCAAAGAGAAAGCCATTGTTGAAAAAAACCCACATGAAATCTCAGCTAGAGTTTGCCAGAGGCATGTGGGAGACTCTGAAGTCAGCTGGAAGGTTCTATGGTCTGGTGAAACCAGAACTGAGCTTTTCAGCCATCAGACTATACGTTATGTTTGGCGTAAGCCGAACACTGCACTTCATCAAAATCACACCATTCCTACCATGAAGCATAGTGGAGGATGCATCATGCTGTGGGGATGCTTCACCGCGGCAGGCGTTGGAAGGCTTGTGAAGGTAGAGGGTAAAATGAATGCAGCAAAGTACAGGGAAATCCTGGAGGAAAACCTGATGCAGCCTGCAAGAGAACTGCATTCGAAAGATTTGTTTTTCAGCAAGACAATGACCTCAAATATAAAGTCAAAACTGTAAAGGAATGGCTTAAAAACAACAAAGTTAATGTCCTGACCTCAATCCCATTGAAAATCTGTGGCTGGACTTGAAAAGGGCTGTTCACTCACGATTCTCATGCAATCTGACAGAGCTTGAGCAGTTTTAGGAAGAAGAATGGGGGAAACTTGCAGTGTCCAGATTTGCAAAGCTGACAGAGACCTATCCACACAGACTCAAGGCTGTACTTGCTGCCAAATCTACTAAATATTGACTTGAAGGGTGTGAATACTTATACAATTATTTTGAGTTTTATACTTGTAGTTAATTTAGAGCACTTTGTTGAGACCTGTTTTCACTTTGACACTAAGGAGTCTTTATCTGTTGATCAGTGTCAAAAAAACCAAGTCAAATCCATTGTGATTCAATGTTGTAAAACAATAAAATATGAAAACTTCCAAGGGGGGTGAATACTTTATATCAGCACTGTGAAGGGTGTTCAACTGTTTAGGAAGCATCAATGTGCTCATTATTAATACTGACTTTAAATCCTATGTCAGAATTCCATCTTATACTAAATGGAGACTAAATTAGTATTTCAGTATGGTTACCTTTTTTTATTGTTCACCCAGCACATTGTGAAAACCGGTCCTTTGGCTGATTTCCACTGCAGTACTCAGAATTAAAAGCTGGTGAAGATAAAGGAAGCAGAGCAGAAGGAGTCTTGTGTGGTGGATTAACACACGCAAAAGGCTGGAGGAACTCAGCAGGGCAGGCAGCATCTTTGGAGTGGATTAAACAGTTTGATTTTTCAGGCCGAGATCCTTTATCAGGACTGGAAAGGTAGGTGTAGGAAGCCAGAATAAAAAGCTGGGAGAAGGGAAAGTTGTACAAGCTGGCAGGTGATGGATAAAACCAGGTGAGGGGGAAAGTTGGTGGGTGGGAGAGGGGAATTGAGTCAAAAAGCAGGGAGATGATAAATGGAATGGGTGAAGGACTGAAGAAGAAACAGTCTCATAGGAAAAGACTGTGAACCATGGAAAAAAGGAGGAGGGGAACTAGAGGGAGCTCTTGGGCAGGTAAGGAGAAGGGGTGAGAGGGTAACTAGAATGGGAAATGGAGAGAAGAGGGCGCGGGAATAATTGACAGAAATTAGACAAATCGATGTTCATGTCATCAAATTGGAGGCTACCGAGATGGATTATGAGGTGTTACTCCTCCAATTTGTGTTTGACCCCATCCTGACAGTAGAGGAGGTTGTGGACAGACAAGCCAGAATGAGAATGGAAAGGTGAATTGAAGTGGGGTGGCCACCAGGAGATCACGTCTTTTACAGCAGACTGAGTCAGAGGGACTGACAAAGCAATTTTGCCCACTCTGTGCCGGGCGTCATTATCACCAAGAGTACCAGATTCACCCACTGACCCTGGCAGATTCATGGGTGAAGTGTTGCCTCACCTGGAAGGACAGTTTGTTGATGAGGGAGGAGGTGTAAAGTAGGTGTGGCACTTGTCCTCTTGCAGAGATAAGTGCCAGGGGTGCATGTTCCTTGAGGTTTCCAGAGTCTGTACAATCTCTTTTGTTCGTGTTGTGGATCAGCATCTGTAAAGAACAGTCAGCACAGGTGGTCTGCTTCTGTCCTCTGAGTTCCGGTATCAAATAGTGCATGAAGATTTGAGATCAAATGGGTAAATCCAAGGAGGCTGCTTATGGGTCCAATACACACAGTCTTTCAGGTGTGGGAATTAAACTTCAAGGAAACATATATAAAGAAATACAATCTTGCACTTTGCAGAGTACTTATTAAACAGTAGTAGCTTGGGAAACGTTGATGTTCTGAGTGAACTTGATATCCTTGTGCACAAATCCAGAAAAATAACATGCAGGTGCAACAAACAGTTAGTGAAGTGTTAATGTTTCTTCTGGGACAACTTGACTACAGGAGTAAAGCTGTCTTATTGCAATCATATGGGGTCTTGGTGAGACCTCTCTTAAAGTAGGACATACAGTTTTCGTCTCCTTACAAAACCTAACAAAAGAGGTATTTGTAACAGAGGTAGGGCAGTGGAGAACCACAGGATGAGATTTCTGCATGAGGGGAATTTGAAGAGGCTGGGCTTCTTTTTCAGACCTGAAGACTGAGAAGTGTTCTTATCAGAACACATGAAAGGGATGCAGGAAGAATATTCCATCCGTCTGAGAGATCCAGAATGAGAGTAACTGTCTCAAAATAAAGAGAAGGTTCTTTAAAACTGAGGTAATGAGAGCACAAGAGGGGATGTGAATCTTTGACATTTACTTCCCTGGGGGCTGCAGAGGCTGAGTGTTTGGTTCATTTGAAGTGAAGATGAATCAACTTCTGGATGTGAGGAGGATGCGGCAAAACGGCATTGAGCTGAATCAAACATGATCTTGTTGGTTGTGGTTCTACCTCTCTTTACAGACTACTGCTTCTCTTATTTCTGATCTTCCTGTGTTCCCTTTGTTCCTGAGAATTCTATTTTCATATGTGAAGATCTTAACTACCTTAAGGTTTTCAGTTTAATTTTGGTTTCATGGTATTACAGGCTTGATAAGGTTTTGTGTTACAGACTTGATATGGTTTTGTGCAATCACTTTCTTGTTATGCACAGCTTTCTGGAGCCTATGCTGCTTTCTCTGGAGAAACAAGGCACATGATCTTAGCTTCTGAAAGCCAGCATCTGCATTGAACTGAACAAAACATTTTCCTGTGCTTTCTTGTGAATTATAAGTCATGGTGAAAACTTAGCTGTAAGACTGAGTACCCTACCTATCCAGTCAAAGTGTGGTGCACCTTAAGTTATTGATCCATTTTAATCATTAATTGTTGGCGATGTCAACTACCTCCAATTGGATATGTGAGAGTTAAAACCGCGAGTGAACACCACCCAATTAAGCATGCTGGATGTCCATGGTCCCATTTCACTCATTATTCCATGGTCCCATTTCACTCATTATTGACATTAACTCATCCTGACTGAGTATTTTTATTTTATTTTATCTTATTGAGACACAGCACGGAGTAGGCCCACCCAGTCCTTCAAGCTGTGCTGCCCAGCAATACCCCAATTTAATCCTTGCCTAATGATGGAACAATTTCACACTGATCAAATAGCCTACCACCAGTACATCCTTGGTCTGTGGGAGGAAACCCAGGCAGTCACAGGAAGAATGTACAAACTCCTTGCAGGCAGCAGTGTGAATTGAACCCAGGCCATCTGTACTGAAGAGCTTTGTGCTAACCACGCAAACACGAGGAAATCTGTAGATGCTGGAATTTCAAGCAACATACACAAAAATTGCTGCTCCTTGTTCAATCACTTCCTACCTATGTTCATGACACTTCTCACACTCGGAAATTTTTCAATGATTTTAAGTTTCCTGGCCACCACCACTTTATTTTCACAGTGGATGTCCATTCCGTATATACTTCCATCCCCCACCATGAAAGTCTCAAAGCTCTCCGCTGCTTTTTGGATTCCAGACCTAACCAGTTCCCCTCTACCACCACTCTGCTCCGTCTAGCGGAATTTGTCCTTACTCTTAATAATTTCTCCTTTGGCTCCTCCCACTCCCTTCCAACTGAAGGTGTCGCCATGGGCACCTGTATGGGTCCCCACTATACCTGCCTTTTCGTTGGCTTTGTGGAACAATCCATGTTCCAAGCTTATACTGGTATCCATCCCCCACTTTTCCTTTGCTACGTTGACAACTGCATTGGCGCTGCTTCCTGCACACATGCTGAGCTCGTTGACTTCGTTAACTTTGCCTCCAACTTTCACCCTGCCCTCAAGTTTACCTGGTCCATTTCTGACACCTCCCTCCCCTTTCTAGATCTTTCTGTCTCTATCTCTGGAGACAGCTTATCTACTGGTGTCTACTATAAGCCTATGGACTCTCACAGCTACCTGGACTATTCCACTTCTCACCCTGTCTCTTGCAAAAATGCCATCCCCTTCTCACAATTCCTCCATCTGTGCCGCATCTGCTCTCAGGATGAGGCTTTTCATTCCAGGACGAAGGCGAAGTCCTCCTCTTTTAAAGAAAGGAGCTTCCCTTCCTCCACCATCAACTCTGCTCTTAAACACATCTCTCCCATTTCACGCACATCTGCTCTCACTCCATCCTCCCGCCACCCCACTAGGAATAGGGTTCCCCTTCTCCTCACTTATCACCCCACCAGCCTCCGGGTCCAACATATAATTCTCCGTAACTTCCGCCACCTCCAACGGGATCCCACCACTAAGCACATCTTTCCCTCCCCCCCCCCCGCTTTCCGCAGGGATCACTTCCTACGCAACTCCCTTGTCCATTCGTTCCCCCCCCCATCCCTCCCCACCGATCTCCCTCCTGGCACTTATCCTTGTAAGCGGAACAAGTGCTACACATGCCCTTACACTTCCTCCCTCACCACCATTCAAGGCCCCAGACAGTCCTTCCAGGTGAGGCGACACTTCACCTGTGAGTCGGTTGGGGTGATATACTGTGTCCGATGCTCCCGGTGTGGCCTTCTATATATTGGCGAGACTTGATGCAGGCTGGGAGACCATTTCGCTGAACACCTATGCTCTGTCCGCCAGAGAAAGCAGGATCTCCCAGTGGCCACACATTTTAATTCCACAGCCCATTCCCATTCTGATATGTCTATCCACGGCCTCCTCTACTGTCAAGATGAAGCCACACTCAGGTTGGAGGAACAACACCTTATATTACGTCTGGGTAGCCTCCAACCTGATGGCATGAGCATTGACTTCTCTAACTTCTGTTAATGCCCCACCTCCCCTTCGTACCCCATCCCTTATTTATTTATTTATTATATATTTTTTCTCTCTCTCTTTTTTCTCCCTCTGTCCCTCTCACTATACTCCTTGCCCATCCTCTGGGCCTCCCTCTCCCCCTTTCTTTCTCCTTAGGCCTCCTGTCCCATGATCCTCTCATATCCCTTTTGTCAATCACCTGTCCAGCTCTTGGCTCCATCCCTCCCCCTCCTGTCTTCTCCTATCATTTTGGATCTCCCCCTCCCCCTCCCACTTCCAAATCTCTTACTATCTCTTCTTTCAGTTAGTCCTGACAAAAGGTCTCGGCTCGAAACGTCGACTGTACCGCTTCCTATAGATGCTGCCTGGCCTGCTGCGTTCACCAGCATTTTTTATGTGTGTTGATTGTGCTAACCACTATGCTACTGTGCTCATGCCAAACAAGTTACTTTTCAATGCTGTCACAAGAAATTTGGCAAAACCCATGTGGTAGCCTAGTACATTGGAAACCTGCTGATCGCTGCCCCCTTATGTTACTTATGAGAACATATTGCATTCTCCTCTGTCTTGTGGTTTGTGGTTTCCTCTCTGGCAAAGTAGGAGGGAAGAGATCCAAGAGTGAAAATAACAGTGTGCATTGAGCTACCAAATGGAAATTTTTATTTGAGTGGTGAGGTGGGGCAGCCTGGCTTGGCCTGAAACTGGTATTTCACCAGTTACCCTCCTTCTTCTGACTAATGTGCACCTGCTTCAGATTTCAATAGGTCACTCATATTTGACTTTCTTTCTTCCAGGGCTCCCTTTCAAATGTGTTTCGTCATTTATTAACCAAATAGTGACCAAAGCATCATGTACTGGGGTCATTAAAATTAAATAGAACCATAGAACCATAGAAACTACAGCACAGAAACAGGCCCTTTGGACCTTCTTGGCTGTGCCGAACCATTTTCTGCCTAGTCCCACTGACCTGCACACAGACCATATCCCTCCATACACCTCCCATCCATGTATCTGTCCAATTTATTCTTAAATGTTAAAAAAGAACCCGCATTTACCACCTCGTCTGGCAGCTCATTTCATACTCCCACCACTCTCTGTGTGAAGAAGCCCCCCCCAATGTTCCCTTTAAACTTTTCCCCCCTCACCCTTAACCCATGTCCTCTGGTTTTTTTCCCCCCTTGCCTCAGTGGAAAAAGCCTGCTTGCATTCACTCTATCTATACCCATCATAATTTTATATACCTCTATCGAATGTCCCCTCATTATTCTACGCTCCAGGGAATAAAGTCCTAACCTATTCAACCTTTCTCTGTAACTGAGTTTCTCAAGTCCCGGCAACATCCTTGTAAACCTTCTCTGCACTCTTTCAACCTTATTTATATCCTTCCTGTAATTTGGTGACCAAAACTGAACACAATACTTCAGATTCGGCCTCACCAATGCCTTATACAACCTCATCATAACATTCCAGCTCTTATACTCAATACTTTGATTAATAAAGGCCAATGTACCAAAAGCTCTCTTTATGACCCTATCTACCTGTGACGACACTTATAGGGAATTTTGTATCTGTATTCCCAGATCCCTCTGTTCCACTGCACTCCTCAGTGCCTTACCATTAGCCCTGTATGTTCTACGTTGGTTTGTCCTTCCAACGTGCAATACCTCACACTTGTCAGTATTAAACTCCATCTGCCATTTTTCAGCCCATTTTTCCAGCTGGTCCAAGTCCCTCTGCAGGCTCTGAAAACCTTCCTCACTGTCTACTACACATCCAATCTTTGTATCATCAGCAAACTTGCTGATCCAATTTACCACATTATCATCCAGATCATTGATATAGATGACAAATAACAATGGACCCAGCACTGATCCCTGTGGCACACCACTAGTCACATATTCATGATTTCTTCTTTCTATCTGGAATAGCTACCAAATGACGTTTTTAGATATGCTACTTAAATCATTAAATTTAATTACTTGTGCATGCATTCAAAAATAATTCTTTGTGGGCCTAACCACTAAAATCAATGGTTTTCAATTACGTTCCTAATACATTATTCTTTCACAATTTTCATGTTCCAACTTATTTATTTATTTTAGAGATACAGTGCGGAACTGGCCCTTCTGCTCCTTCAAGTTGCACCATCCAGCAATCTGGATTTAACCCTAAACTAATCACAGGACAAGTTACAGTGACCAATTTGCGTACTAACCAGTACCTCTTTGAAAACCAGAGCACCCGGAGAAAACCACGCATTCCACAGGGAGAAATACAAGCACCTTACTGATGACGCTGGAAATGAACTCTGAGCCCCTGGCTGTAATAGCATCGCGCTAACCACCATGCATTGTGTGTCATGTTGCTTTATAAATACACAGTAACATTCTTTTGAAATTTGATAAGCACCTAATAGAACCATAGAACCATAGAACATTAGCACAGAAACAGGCCTTTTGGCCCTTCTTGGCTGTGCCAAACTATTCTTCTGCCTAGTCCCACTGACCCGCAGCCGGACCATATCCGTCCATACACTTCTCATCCATGTACCTGTCCAAGTTTTTCTTAAATGTTAAAAGTGAGCCCGCATTTACCACTTCATCTGGCAGCTCATTCCGCACTCCCACCACTCTCTGTGTGAAGAAGCTCTCTCCCTCCAATGTTCCCTTTAAACTTTTCCCCCTTCACACTTAACCCGTGTCCTCTGGTTTTTTTCTCCCCTAACCTCAGTGGAAAAAGCCTGCTTGCATTCACCCTATCTATACCCATCGTAATTTTATATACCTCTATCGAATGTCCCCTCATTCTTCTATGCTCCATAATAATGTTGGGTTGTAGTTTGATTGCTGATTTTACCACAGTCTTTACAAATGGGCCCAGTGTGAATGCATAGAGTTCATGTGCACAAGATCTATAAACCTCCCTTTTTCTGGATTAATACATTAGGAAGTGGCTTTTGCTCACCTGAAATGGAGAACATCACGTCACAGAGGTTTTGACAACAGAAAAAGGACAAAATGGAACCACAAGGATTTTTTTTATTGTTGCTGTTTCCTGCTGAGATCATTCTTTCTGATTGCAGCAGAAACTTCACCATGTTTGCAGAAGGCCACAATGGAAACCAAGCTCTCTCTGATAATCTGGTACACTGTTTGAGTTCCAGCAGAAAGAGGAACCATCCATGCGTCATCTGCACACAGACTAAGTTAAGTTGACACTTCATGGTCACGATTAATAAAACCTTGTATCCTTGTCGACCAGTTCGACGTTCAAGCTGAGAACTTAAATGAGATAAATAATGAAAATTCATCTATTAATGATGCAGCGAATATGATGACTCTGTTTTAATAATGGAAAAAGTGATATTTTTATTAAGTAAAATTAAGAGGAGTTCAAAGGATGGTAGGTGTCAGCAAGTGACTCAGCACACTTGGAGTGTAGAAAGCTCTATTCAAGCTGCATTTCTTTATCTTATTCGTGTTTACCACTATGGAATGTTGGAAGGTCAGTGTCAAAGTATTGGAGAGGGTGATCACAGATAAAGGGAAGATTGTGAATTGGGAAGACCGTACAATCGGGAGAGTTTGCAGGTGATTTTGAGACAGATGTGTGGTGGAGCTCGGGTTAAGGACAGAATTGAAGGTCAGGGAAGGATGACTAAGTGTAAGGGCTCTCCAGTCAAGGAGATCTCATGCATAAGGGGTTTGCAGGTTGAAGATAATCATTGGTCGAGTAAGCTAAAGTAGGGGGAGACAGACTGCCGTGAAAGCAGGTCACAATTTGAGGGCAAAAATAAGATAAGGAGGCGTTGTAGGTGGAGAATGTTTACTGATCACAAACTATGGGGAGAAGATGGGCTGAGTGAGAGATTTTACTGAATGTGGGAGATTGCAGCTCAGTCTGGATCATAAATCAATGTGATATCATGAGGCAGGTTTGGGTTCAGAGATCACAAGGGGTTTTTGAGGAAATCCATAGACAACAACTTAATATGGTGGTGGTGGGGGGGAATTGTCTGAACTCAGCTGGCTGAAGAGATCTAGTTAGGTTTACCCTTCAGATTTCATGCCTTCCAGCGCCCCAGGTGGTATGATGTGCCCCCGTGATACAACGTGTCTCACCGGTGCATTTGAAGATTGTTGAGGCAACTGATGAATGGAGGACTTAGAGCAAGTACAACACTCAGGTTCACTGCTGCATCACGGGAAATGCTACTAGGCGTTGCTGAGAATATAAGGACTGTTTTCCTCCCAACGTTGTGAGAAGGTGCAATGCATCATATTTCTCCTCACACACTTTCAACATTCAGCAGCTCTCCATTCATTTCAAGCCACTCGATCAGCTCCGTATTTGTCCATCAGTCTCTGCAGTTCAGCACATAACCAGTGTGTTGGCTCTGTCTCCATCCTCTGAATACCTGCCCTTTGCTCACTGTAGGTCAGTTGCCTCACTCTTTATTGAAGAGAATGCAAAACACAAGGGGGAGTGGCAAGTCTGAAGCTGGCTGCCACAAATTGTTCAGCTCAGAAATACAGAGGAGAAAACTCTGGAGATAATTATACGGGCATGTTTCTCTTAGTCAATAACGGCAAAGATGGAATTATAAATACTGTGACATAACTAAGCTATAAGAAAACAGGTGTTTATAACCTTGCTGACTTTGTAATAATCCTTCCTTTTACCCTCCAGGGTTTTCAGATGTGTATTATAAGGCAATCTTGAGGATGATCACTTGGAGAATTCATTCCTATTGATAATTCCTATCGGCCTACTCCAACTGCTCCAAAATTCAAGTCTATGGACTCAATCTGGTTCAGAATGCGGTTGCTTGCTTTTGTTGTTTGCATGATTAGAGGTTTTTCTTCTCTTTTTCTGTGCAATGGGTGTCGGTCTCTTTTTTTAATTGGGTTCTTTTGGGTTTCTTGCTTTGTGACTTTCTGTAAGCAAACAAATCTCATGGTTTTTTTAAAAATGTAAACACAAGGAAATCTGCAGATGCTGGAATTTCAAGCAACACACATCAAAGTTGCTGGTGAACGCAGCAGGCCAGGCAGCATCTCTAGGAAGAGGTACAGTCGATGTTTCGGGCCGAGACCCTTCGTCCTGACAAAGAGTCTTAGCCCAAAACGTCGACTGTACCTCTTCCTAGAAATCTCATGGTTGTATGTTTATACATACTTTGATAATAAATGTACTCTAAATCTTTGAATCTTGAATCATTGAATTCAAAGTAAGTTCATCATCAAAGCACATACGTCACCATATGATCACCATATAGTACACAGAGATTCATTTTCTTGCAGGCATTCACAGTAGAACAAAGAAATATAATATTATTAGTGAAAAGCTAGACACAAAGACTGACAAACAACCTATGTGCAAAAGAAGACAAACTTGTGTAAACACAAAGCAAACAATGATTCATCAGGCGACATCCTTCAGATAGCATATCTTTCCAATTGTTTCACTTTTTCTACGCCTTCTGCTTGTTCTTTTTGTCTTGTTTGCGTTACGGAAACTGTTAGAGCCTGTGACCTACAGTTTGGAACCCGATCGAAGAATCCAGCGCCATGTTGAGTCCGGAGAGCTGCCTCGTGGAGATCAGAGACGGGGGTGGGGGTGGTGGGGGGACCTAAAAGGTCCGAGAACACAAGCTGACTAGTGGAAAAGACCAGAGCTGAGGCGCGGCATGATGAAGGACTCCATCTCGAAGTGGCAAGCAAGATTGAAACATTGAGGTGAAGTGGAAGGAGTCAGCGATGGCTCCTGACAGAGATGGGCAGCAGCTTCTGGCCCTGGATCGGTGGATTTCACACCCAGATCAGCAGTCACTCTTTACAGAAGCACTGAGTCCTTGTATGCAGACGAGAAAACATTTCCCACATTCTGAGACTCATGTGATTACTGGACTGGACTTTATACTTTACATTGGTTTCCTTCAGTTTTTTGGTGTTTTCTTTCTTGTGGACAATTGGTGGGTGGGTGATCAGTTAATTTTTGTATGTAAGATGTAGGGGTTGGGGGTTCAGTCCTACTGTCACTACTTTTCAGTGAGTGAGGGGGTCGGGAATTATTACATGCAAGAGGTTCATGATTGTATTGCGGCTCTTTTTTTCTGCAGGGAGGGAATTTTAGGATCTGCGCATTCTGTTTCTTTTCTCTTTCATGCTGGTTGGGGGGTGGAGAGTTGATATCTTTTCTTTCACCAATACCCATGGTCTTTCTGTATTTAATGGCTATCTGGAGTAGACAAATATCAGAGTTGTATTGTGCATGCATAATTAGACAATAAAATAAACCTTTGAACCCTTTTTTTGAATCTGTGTAAATAAATAACACAGAGAAAATGAGTTGTAAGACTGAGATCCATGTAAAAAGCTATTCTTCATCTTTCAATTGCTACTGCATGATTTGCTGCCCCCTGCCTCTCAAGGTTTGCGTTCACCCTAATGAGGCCTTGGATTGCGTGGTGAGTGACAGTGAGGGGATGTTGCCCACGAAACAACCCAACATTCTTGGGCAGCCAGCAAACCTGGAAGAATTATATTCCTGTCTTTGGAAGCTGTATCTTGTCTTTACTAGCTTTCAAATATCTTTAACTTTGGGGCACATTCTAATATTAAATAACATTGGAAAAAATTATAGAACCATCGAAGCACGGAAAACCTACAGCACAATACAGGCCCTTCAGCCCACAATGCTATGCCGAACATGTACTTACTTTAGAAATTACCCAGGGTTACCCATAGCCCTCTATTTTTCTAAGCTCTGTGTACCATGTAGTTATGAATGATAAAAACTTAAATCATGATGATAAATCATTTAAACATACAGAGTAAAAGTGTAATGAAAAGAGGATGCAGCTTTCTAATCCTTTGCCTTACAATCCCTATTTCATCATGAGGTCTTCAGAATGGACTAGGTCTGATAAGGGAGAGCATTCCTCAGCGTAGTAGTCAGGGAATTCTACAACTAACAATACATAGTACATTGACAGTAATATGACCAATTCCACACAAGATTGATGGAAATATGTAATTAGTTATGGAGCAATAAAATTCTTTCAGCAAATTAATCATTCACTGGCATAAAAATGTGACGACATTAATGCCAAAGTGATTGCGTCAGAATTAGATTGCAGTCAAAATCAAGAAGTGAATAATTCAAGCCCCATCCTCCTCACTTCCATAGCAAAGTTCAGCTTCTGATTAGTAACCACAGACTGATACTTCAGACTCCTATGAGAGAACGAGGGGGCCAAAGTGGGGGGGGGGGGGAAGAGGGAAAGAGAAAAGGAGAAATTAAAAGAAGTTAGAGGCTGCATCACTGTCTAGTATGGGGGGGGGGGGGGTGGAGAGGGGGTGGCTACTGCACAGGACCGAAAGAAGCTGTAGAGGTTCGTAAATTTAGTTAGCTGCATCTTGAGTACCAGCCTACAAAGTACCCAGGACATCTTCAGGGAGCGGTGTCTCAGAAAGGCAGTGTCCATTATTAAGGGCCCTTTTCTCACTGTTACCATCAGGTAGGAGGTACAGGAGCCTGAAGACGTACACTCAGTGATTCAGGAACAGTTTCTTCCCCTCTGCCATCCGATTCCCAAATGAACATTAAACCCGTGAATGCTTCCTCATTTTTTAAATATATATTATTTCTGTTTTTGCATGATTTTTAATCTATTCAATAGCATATACTGTAATTTATTTATTTATCTATTCATTTATTATTTTTCTCTCTTATTATGTATTGCATTGAACTGCTGTTGCTAAGTTAACAAATTTCATGACAGATGCCAGTGATAATAAACTTGATTCTGATTCTGATTCTGAAATTGTTGTTCATACCATCAGATACCCAGATGGAAAATGAGGAGAAAGCTCTAGTCAATGTCAGAATGGCATCATTGTGGCAGGAGAGGAGGCCATGGACCAAGACATAAGAATAGGAGTGGAGATTGGCATTAAGATGCTTGGCCACCAGGAAATCCAGCTTTTTGCGGTTGGAGTAAGGGTGCTCGACAATGCGTTCCCCAATCTATGATGGGTCTCACCAATGTAGAGGTGGCCACATCATGAGCACCAGATATACTAGACAACCCCAACAGATTTGCAGATGAAGTGTTGCCTCACCTGAAAGGACTGTTTGGGGCCTTGAATGGAGGTGAGGGAGGAGGTGAATGTGCAGGTATAGGACTTCTTCCACTTGTAGGGCCAAGTGCCAGGAGGGAGATTAGTAGGGATGAATAGATGAGGGAATCATGGAGGGATCAATCCCTGAGGAAAGCAGAGAGTGGTGGTGGGGTCCCATTGAAGATGGTGGAATTTGCAGGCAATGATGTGCTGAATGTGGAAGCTCATGAGGTGATAGGTGAGGTCAAGAGGAATTCTATCTCTGTTGAGGCAGCGTGAAGATGGGGTGAGGGGTGTTCAGAGTGTTGTCTTTCAACTTTAAATTTAGACTAAAGGCCTGTGTATTCTAGGTAGGGGCCTAGAGTGATACCTCAGTCAATATCAATAAGAAAAGAAGAGAACTGTTTTCTATCATAAATCTACTACTATATTTCCCTACAGTACTGTGCAAAAATCTTAGGCGTGTATATATAATTAGGGTGCCTAAGACTTTTGCGGAGTACTGTATTTGTCAATGCAGAGCGGAGATTGAGTTCATAAATCTGGTGGGATCAAAGGATGTTAGGAATGGTGAGAGTGGAATGGTGTGGAAAGAGTGTGAGACGGGTGGCAGAGAAAGAGTGCCAGGGGTGGGGGTTGGTGCAGATGAAGACACCCCCAGCCCTGAGATAGCAGGCAAAGTCAGTTGATACCAAACAATTGGTTGATTGATTATTACAGAATGTCTTTCTGGTGCTTCCCATTCCCTCCCCTCTCCCTTCGCCTTTTTCCAACGACAATTCCCCTCTCCCTGCCCCCTTCTGTCATGGTCTGGATCGGGGTCCCTTTAAATTTAGCTTGTTTATGTTACGATCCGGACCGTTGATTCCCTGTTTCCCGTGTCCCCCGACTTTGGTGATTAGAGGCAATTAACATTCGGCTGAGCTGGTAGTTTATAGTCTCCGGCTTTCAGCCGTTCGGTGCGGGAGCGTTTGCAAAGTCACCAAGGTACGGCGTGCCAATGTCATCTGGCCGGAGCAAGCCTAGTCTCTGCCCGAAGTGAGTGCCAGTAATTCGCTTTTCCTCATCGGAGCAACCTTGTCAAGTTACCTCGCCAAAGCAAGCCTTCAAAGTTTCCTTAACAAGGTGGGTCTGTCAGTTAACCCGCCAGAGGGAATCAAGAACCGCTGTCTACTGTTCCCGGGCTGAGTCGAGAGCTCGCCACTACCCAGAGGCTCCAAGTCAAGTTCTGGCTCCGGGCGGCATTCAAGTACCATGTCAAGTCCTGGCCCTGGCGGGGTTCAAGTACCATGTCAAGTCCTGGCCCTGGCGGCTTCCCAGTTCTGAGTCAAGTCCTGGCCCTGGCGGACTGTGATTCCTGTCCTACCCCCTTGTCTGAATTCCTTCTCTGCCCCTCTCACCTCTAGCCCTCGTCTGCAGCCCCTGCCTGCACTTCGGTCTAGTTCCATCACCGGAGCTAGATAGGCACTGTCTGGTGTTCATTCGTGTTGGTCTTGTCTTGTCTTGTCCTCACCTCCGTGGGGTAGGTCAGGTCATCTTGCTGTTGCCCCACGGGGGGTCATGTTCTGTCTTGTCTTGTCCTCGCCTCCGTGGGGTAAGTCAGGCCGTCTTGCCGTTGCCCCGCGGAGGTCATGAGTCCCGGCCCTATGTCCTGTACCCAAGGAGGGGTCCCGACTCTGTGTTCTGTGTATGTGTTCATGGTTCCATGTACCTGCTCTCCCGAGACTGAGGCTCTGTGTTCCCAAGTTCCTCTTCTCCCTAGCCCATGTCATGTCCTTGCCTGATTCTGGAGTCCGAGCCCGAGGCAAGACCCAGGTACTGGGTCCTTGACCAGTCTCTGGTTCGGAGTCCATACGCTAGCCTCTTCATGTCTCCTCTAGTTCTGGGAGCCGATTCCGAGTCCAAGCCCAGACCCTTGGTCCCAGCCCTAGTCGTAGTCCTGAGTCCTTGTCCAGTTCGCTATTTCCTGCTCCTGCCTTGCTCTCCTGGTATCGAACAATAAACTAAATCTAAGTAACCTCAGAAGATGTGTCTTGCATTTGGATCCACCCTTGCTCCCAATGCCCCCGCCACTGTGACACCCTCCCACTCATTTATCATGAAATTATTTTTTTGTGCAGCAGCAGTACAGTGCACATCATAAAATTACTACAGTACTATGCAAAAGTATTTGGCACCCTAGCTATCCACATGTGCCCAAGGCTTACCTCTATGCACAATACGGTACTTTAACACCAATTAGATGTAAAGTTTTCTGGGGTGATGCAGGACACTAGGAAAAGGGAACTCCTTACACAACAAACTCTGCAGATGCTGGAAGTCCAAGGCAAAGCGCACAAAATACTGGAGGAACTCAGTAGGTCAGGCAACATACATGGATATGAATAAACAGTCGATGTTCCGGGCCGAGACCCTTCATCAGGACTGGAAATTCCTTCTTTGTTTAAGTAGTACAGTTAATGCAGACCCATCCTGTCAGTGTCATTGGGCCTGCATTATGGAGTTCACCCTGAATCATAGTGGACCTCAGTGTGAGCCCCCTCACAGATGCTTGAGCATGAGTGGCCTAGAATACAGGAGCCCAGCATCCATCGTGCATCATAGAACCATAGAAACTACGGCACAGAAACAGGCCTTTGGCCCTTCTTGGCTGTGCCGAACCATTTTCTGCCTAGTCCCACTGACCTGCACATGGACCATATCCCTCCATACACCTCCCATCCATGTATCTGTCCAATTTATTCTTAAATGTTAAAAAAGAACCCGCATTTACCACCTCGTCTGGCAGCTCATTCCATACTCCCACCACTCTCTGTGTGAAGAAGCCCTCCCTAATGTTCCCTTTAAACTTTTCCCCCCTCACCCTTAACCCATGTCCTCTGGTTTTTTTCTCCCCTAGCCTCAGTGGAAAAAGCCTGCTTGCATTCACTCTATCTATACCCATCATAATTTTATATACCTCTATCAAATCTCCCCTCATTCTTCTACGCTCCAGGGAATAAAGTCCCAACCTATTCAACCTTTCTCTGTAACTGAGTTTCTCAAGTCCCGGCAACATCCTTGTAAACCTTCTCTACACTCTTTCAACCTTATTTATATCCTTCCTGTAATTTGGTGACCAAAACTGAACACAATACTCCAGATTCGGCCTCACCAATGCCTGTACAACCTCATCATAACATTCCAGCTCTTATACTCAATACTTTGATTAATAAAGGCCAATGTACCAAAAGCTCTCTTTACGACCCTATCTACCTGTGACGCCACTTTTAGGGAATTTTGTATCTGTATTCCCAGATCCCTCTGTCCCACTGCACTCCTCAGTGCCTTACCATTAACCCTGTATGTTCTACCTTGGTTTGTCCTCCTCACAATAGCCCTTGCCTAACTTAGAGTGTCTATCCCCAAGGCAAAACCCTTACGGTTTTGATAGATCCAAAAATCCACTGGAAGTTGTACTCCCTCTGTCTCAAGTACCTGAGGCTGAATTCTCTCTGCCCTCATTGTTTCACCCCTGAACTGATAAATTGCTTTTCCAGTCACGGGCAAGAGTAGATCAATTATCAATACTGATGACTCTGTATCCACTAAAATAACACATTTGTCTGACACAGATGCTGCCCTCACTAGCTCTAAAATCTGGTCAGCGGTCAGACTGGACAGAAAGATGTGGTTTCTACCTGTTTTTGGGGGGTTGACTCACATTTCCAAGAGACCAGCCTACACATTCTGTACGATTTGCAAATTCTCCTGGTGAACTGCAAAATACTGTAATCCAGTTTAGTAGGTGGGGAAATGATAGGGAATCAACTGCGGGAAATAGGGATAGTGGGAGAGAGACAGATAGGATTGCTCTGATGTAGGTAGGCAGACATTCCATGGGCCACATAGAATGTCTTTTCTCTCTCTCTCACTCTCTCTCTCTCACGCACACACACACCCACACACACACTCACAGAGATGCACATACACAAACATGAATACATTTATGTACACACACACACACAAACATATAAATACACACACAAATGCACACATACGCTTATACATACCACACATTGGAACTCGTACAGTGCATGTAAACACACACACACACACACACACACACACACACACGCACTCACACACACACACACACACACACACACACACACACACACACGCACTCACACACACACACACACACACACACACACACACACACACACACACACACTGACTTGAAACTCCACCTTCCCCAGTTGCCACAGAGTCTAAATCTGCAGATGGGCAAAGATAAAGAAATTATTCAGTGTCATTCATTCCCTCCACAAGGACAATGAGGAACAGTTGCGAGGCCACAAGTAGGACAAGGTACATCTGACCCCAATAATAACAATCCAATAATATTAAAAAGGGCATCAGGACCCACAGTACCTCAAAGGTAAATGAGCAAGAGCAATCTGCAGTCCTTGAGCCACACTCTGTCATTGCAAACTCCTACAATATGATCACCAGTAGATACCTATATTATTGTCTGTACTGGACAACAAAGGCTTGTGATTGGTATAGTGTGAATGCCCTTCTGAGCAAGAACTGAAACCCTGCAGTTCCAAAAGTAATCACCAAGGTCTCTTTCCCATGTGAATGCACCTTCCGTGTGATGTAGGATTCCACAGGATTCTCATGACCCCTGTCTATTACCATAAGATTATGCTACATAGAAGCAGAGTTAAGCCATTCAGTATATAAAGTCTGCTTTGCCGTTCAATTATGGCTGATTTATGATTCCCTCTCAACCCCATTCTCCTTCTTTCTCCCCGTACTCTTTGACAACCTTACTAAATCAAGAACCTATCAATGTCTGCTTTATATATACCCAATGACTGGGTAAGCACTGCTCTCTCTCCGTGGTTACTGCCACAATAAACCAAAAAATCTTCATTGCTAAGGGTTCTCATGTCTAGCTTATATATGTACTGGTTCTCTACAATTGCCCACTATAATGGTTTTCTTCATTAATGGTTGATAGGGGAATGTCAATATTATGGCATGTCAAGTACAAATGTAGTGTAGTATTATTGCCTGCCTAAGTCTAACAGCAGATTCTCTGGCTCTGATGTAAGCTGACTTTCTCTCTCACTAGTACATCAACAAATAGACATAAGTAGATCATCACCTTCTACACAACACCCTATGTCCAATCACAAATGAGGTAAAATCTGAAGATGCTGGAAAACCAAGCAACACACACAAAACGTTGGACAAATTCAGCAAGCCAGGCAGCATCTATGAAAAAGAGTACAGCCTATGTTTCAGGCCAAAATGCTTTGGTAGGACTGCCTCTGCCCTGCAACACACAGAAAATGCTGAAGGAACTAGTGGGCCAGGCAACATCTAGGAAAAGAGGACTTTGTTGAAGAGTTTCGGGCCAAAAAGTCAACTTTTCCATAGATGCTGCCTGGCCTGCTGAGTTCCTCACACATTTTGTGTGTATTCTGTGTGTAACATCCTATGTCCTGTTAGTTTCTTTAGTCCTTGCTCTACCTGAGGTTCCAATACATAAAGAACCATCCTAAAGAAATTAGTTTGGCTTTTGACTTAAAGCAGAATCGAGCTTAGTGCCTTTCAATTCCCTTGAATGAATCCTTAAACACCATTTCCCTGTTATCCCAGAAGTTTCTTTAAAGATGGTCCTGATGAATTGACACTTAATTCTTTCATCAAATCCATTCCCAATTATTTTAGCTAATTTCTCTTTTCAGAGTTAGTGAATTCATATAATTTGCTACAATAAATTAGTTGTTTGTTATGTCTCCCCTCTCGCTGTGAAACAGAGACAGCTTTTTCTCCCTTATTAGGGAGAGAGAGAGCCTGTGGTATGTTGAATACCTGGTGAATGAGTAGTCTTTGGAGTACTACAAGTCTGTGTCTTTGCTGTTGCTTTGCTGCACGCTTGAGAGCTCGGTGGTGGGTGCTGATCCTTTTTTTTGCTGGTGGGGGAGGGAGGATCATTGCTTGCAGCCGCTTACGTGTGGGAGGGGGAGCTGGGAGGGACTTTGGGGTTCTAACATTTAACTATCGTGCATTCTTTGGGGGTACTCCCCTGTTTTCATGGATATTTGTGAAGAAGAAGCATTTCAGGATATATATTGTATACATTTCTCTGACATTAAATGTACCTTTGAAACCTTTGAAACCTTTGAATAATGACACATCGGTTTATTCGCATTTAACTAGAGAACAAATTTCTTCAAAGCTGTTGCTTCGTCAGAATTTTTTTTGTTTATGTTTGAAGCTGAATGCAAATATAAATTCAGACTACTTGTATCACATTGGAATCTGGAGAAACATGAAATTTAATTGTATTGAATATAATACATGGAATTGCTGATGTTCTGCAATAGTTCAACTAAGCTAAAAACATGCTGTTGATAATGATTTTCATTTGTACTCAGTGTCTGAGGCTTGTCACTTAAGTGTCCGACAATAATCAGCCAGCATTGATGGATTCCAGTTGCCACGATACCATTTCTCCATGACCGCAATATCCTGGTGAAACGTATCACCGTGCTCATCACTGACAGCAACAAGATTTGCAGGGAAGAAGTCTAAATTGGACCTTTAGTGACATGGTTCACACCACAGTTTTGTACTGTATGCTTGAAGCATGTTGTCAACCAGCTGCACATAGTTTGGTGCTCCGTAATTGCCAAGAAAAATTTCAATAACGTCCTTGAATGCGCTCTTCTCTGGTCCCACTAGAAGTTCTTTGAATTGCCTCCCAGTGATGACTTGTTTGATTTGTGGACCAACAAAATGCCTTCTTTAATCTTGACATCAGTTATTCTGGGACGCATCTGTCTCAAATCTCAAAATCTTTCATGGAAGTCTAAAGACTTTTTAATACCTGTCTTGCCATGCAACATCCACCCTGATCAGGTATGCTGGGACAATGTAGAAAACTTTTCAGCTGACATATTGGACTTGAATTATGAACTGAAGTAACAAATATAGGCAATGTTTTAAATGGTGCATGATTGGGGAATTTCATGGTGAAGTTCATCAGCAGCAGCCCAGATTCCATAAGAGACACCCAAAAGTACTCAGGAAGCAAAATCTTTCTTGTCCAGTGCTATCATGACCTGAAATTCCTAGACATGTTGTCAGCTTTGATATGCTTTCCACAATTAAAGCACCTATTACCCTGAATTGACACAGTTGTACTGATTTTTTCTGCATCATGGAAGAAATAGGCGCAAGAGTAGTTGTATTTTTTTCTGCTGTCCCCATATCCCTTAATTTCTTTACAAACCAGAAATCTATTTCTCATTCTTTTAAATGGACTCAGCGACTAAGCCTCCACAGCCCTCTAGAGTAGAGAATTCTGCTTGGATGAAACTTGTCCGCATCTCTATCCTAAGTGTCACGTTCGAAGGCCAGCAACATAGGCGTGGGACACCTATGGTTGGATGTCGGATGTCAGACCTACAGAGAGTAGATGAGGGGTACCCCCTCCCCCACCAAGTCAGCAAATTGCTCACGGTTTACGGAGTCAGAGCTCCATGGGGCAGGAGGATCAAGTCCTGATGACCTCCCCCACCCCACCCCGCCCGCAGGTTCGCGAATCGGTGAGACCAGAGGTTAAAGCCTAATGTTCAGGGTCCCACCATCACATGTCTGGATTTCAAGGCCTGGTGTTCAATGATCAGTGTGCCCTGGGATCAACGCCAAAGATCAAAGCCCAAGAACACATTTTACTGTATGCTTTGATGTGCATGTGACAAATAAACTTGAATATTGAAATGCCTTGTCTTTATTCCATGATGGTGATCCTTGGTTCTTGGCATGTCGTCAGAGATATTCTCCCTACATCCTTTTGAACTGGTAAAATTTTCTAAACTTAATTGAAACCTTTTCTCATTTTTTCTAAATTTTAGAGAATACCGAAATAAATGTAGAATTGCTGTAAACACTTTGCAGGTAATATTTGAAAAGGGTATAGAGTTCCCTTCAGTTTGAAGAGCCTTTGTCAGAATTGAAATATTAACTACAGTCATAGAATGTTACAGCACAGAAATAGGTCCTTTGTCCTACCTAGTCCTGCCAATCTATTATTCTACCTGGTGTTGAAATTGAACCTGCAGCCACCACTTCCGCAGGCAGCTCATTCCACACTCCCACCTTCTTCTTTTTCTTCTTCTTCTTCTTCAGCTGTCGATCGATTTTCAATGTTGACTGAGGCCTGCGCAAGGTTGTATGGAAGACCTGCAGTCGCCCATGCTGCAAGTCTCCCCTTTCCACGCCACCGATGTTGTCCAAGGGAAGGGCACTAGGACACATACAGCTTGGCACCAGTGTCGTCACAGAGCAGTGTGTGGTTAAGTGCTTTTCTCAAGGACACAACGCACTGCTTCAGCTGAGGCTCGAACTAGCGACCTTCAGATCACTATAAAGACGTCTTAACCACTTGGCCTCGCGCCACACACCCACCACCCTCTGAGTAAAGAGGATCCCCCTCACCTTCCCCTTAAATATTTCACTTATCACCCTTGACCTATGACCTTTAATTCTAGTCTCACCCAACTTCAGTGGAAAAAGTCTGCTTGCATTTACCCTATCTATATGCCTCATAATTTTATAAACCTCTATCAAATTTCCCCTCATTCTCCTACACTCCAGGGACTGAATTCCTAACCTATTCAGCCTTTCTCTATAACTCAGGCTCTCATGCCATGACAATATCCTTGTAAATTTAAGCAACACGCACAAAATACTGGAGGAACTCAGCATCTGTGGAAAAGAATACAGTCGACATTTGGGGCCAAGACCCTTCAGCAGGATTGGATAAAGATAGACAAGGAGTAGATCTAAAAGGTGAGGGGGGCGGGATGTGAGCACAAGGTAATGGGTGAAACTGGGAGGGGGAGAGGTACAGGGCTGGAGAAAGGGGAATCTAACAGGAGAGGACAGAAGGCCACGAAAGAAAGAAAAGGGGGAGAAGCACCAGAAGGAGACAATGGGCAGGCAACGAGATAGGGTCAGAGTGAGAAATGGGAATGTGGAATAGTGAAGAGTGGGGGATTACCAGAAGTTCGAGAAATTGATGTTCATGCCATGAGGTTGGAGGCTACCCAGATGGAATATAAGGTGTTGTTCCTTCAACCTGAGTGTGGCTCCATCGTGACAGTAGAGGAGACCATGGATTGACATGTCCGGTTGGGGATGGGAAGTGGAATTAAAATGGGTGGCCACTGGGAGATCCCACTTTTTCTAGCAGATGGAGCGTAGATGCTCAGCGAAACAATCTCCCAATCTAAGTCAGGCCTCAGCGATATACAGGAGGCCACACCCGGAGCACCAGATGACCCCAACAGACTCACAGGTGAAGCGTTGCCTCACCTGAAAGGACTGTTTGGGGCCCTGAATGGTAGTGAGGGGGAAGATGTAGGGATAGATGTAGCACTTGTTCCACTTGCAAGGATAAGTGCCAGGAGGGAGATCAGTAGGAAGGGACGAATGGACAAGGGAGCTGCGTAGGGAGTAATTTCTGCAGAAAGCAGAAACTGGGGGGGAGGGAAAGATGTGTTTGGTGGTGGTATCCCGCTGAAGATAGCATACGTTCTGATGCGGAGGATGTTGGGTTGGTAGGTGAGGACAAGAGGAACTCTATCCTTGGTGGGGTGGCGGGAGGATGGGGTGAGAGCAGACATGCGTGAAATGGAAGAGATGCGGTTGAGGGCAGTGTTGATGGTGGAGGAACGGAAGTCCTCTCTTTGAAAAAGGAGGACACCTCTTTCGTTCTGAAATGCAAAGTCTCATCCTAAGTGCAGATGCGACAGAGACGGAGGAATTGAGAGAATGGGATGGGACTTTTACAAGTAACCAGGTGGGAAGAGGTATAGTCCAGGTAGCTGTGAGAGTCCATGGGTTTATAATAGACATCAGTAAAAAAGCTTCCTAGATAGAGATAGAGAGATTGAGAAAGGGAGGAAGGTGTTAGAAATCGACCAGGTAAATTTGAGGGCAAGGTGGAAGTTGGTGGCAAAGTTGATGAAGTTGACAAGCTCTGTATGGGTGCAGGAAACAGCACCAATGCAGTCGTTGATGTAGTACAGAAGTACCCCGCTTTTTGAACGTTTGCTTTACAATACCTCACTGTTCCGAAAGACCTACATTAGTACCCTGTTTTCACTTTCAGAAGGTGTTTTCACTGTTACGGAGAAAGGCAGCGCGTGATAAAAAATCAGCGCGCGATAAAAGGCAGAGCGTGCCCCGAGCAGCCGCTCTCTCCCGGATTCGGAACGGCATCGCTTTAACACATTGCATTGAGCAGCCGTTAGCAAGGTGAGTTCTAAGGGGTCAGAAAAGCCTGAAAGAGTAAGGGTGTTATACTTAGCGTAAAACTAGACATAATTAAACATTTCGGTCGTGGTAAACGAAGCAAGGACAAAGTGAGTTTGGCTTGTGGAAGCTGACGAAGATGATGTTGAAGAGGTTTTGGCATCCCATGACCAAGAACTGATAGATGAAGAGCTGATGCCATTGGAAGAGGAAAGGATAACAATCGAAACCGAATGCAACCGAATGCAGAAAGTGAAGCAACTATGTGAGATTTTCACTGCAATGATAAAGTACGACTTTAATTTTGAAAGGGTACGTAGGTTTAGGGGATATTTGCAGGATGGTTTGAGTACTTTCAAACAACTGTATGATAGAAAAATGCGCGAGGCTCAACAGTCAAGCAAGCCTTCCACATCAGCCACAGCAGACGACGAACCTCGACCTTCGACATCGAGGCGGGCAGTCATAGGAGAAGATGAGCTGCCTGCCCTGATCGACGATGAGATGACACCCCCGTGTCCCACCACGCCAACACCCGGGCCCCGGACAGATACTGTACCGATTCACAAAGAACGCAGCGGTAGCCAGGAGGCACACAGCACATCTTTAAGATAAAAGCTGAAATAAACATGCTAATTAATTAGGTGCCACCTAGTACGTAATTGCCAGCCCAGATCAGAGGCGATGCAATCGGCAATCACCTCAGATCTACGCTGACATTTACGTGCCGGGCAGCACCTAATTAATTAGCATGTTTATTTCGGCTTTTTTCTTAAAGATGTGCTGGGTGCCTCCTGGCTACCGCTGCGTTCTTCGCGGCAATGTATCGGGTTAGCGGCCCGGAGGGTGGGGACCACTGCACTGCCCAGCCTGCGACGACTCAGTCTAACACACCATCATCAGTGTGCTCGGCGCTGTTTTCCCAATTCCGGTAAGTGATACTACACTGTACATACATTATTTCTACTTGATATAGGCTGTGTATTTTTACATGTTATTTGGTAGATTTGGCAGCTTCATAGTTTAAAGGTTACTGGAGAGTGTGTCTATGCCAACAGTGCTTGCGTGAGATTTTCTGCCGAAAACGTTTGTGTGAGGGTTTCACTGCAGAAATCTGTGTAGGCAATCGTTGTAGAGAAGTATTTCTACTTTATATAGGCTGTGTACTTATCATATCGTTCCTGCTTTTACTATATGTTACTGTTATTTTAGGCTTTATGTGTTATTTGGCATGATTTGGTAGGTTATTTTTGGGTCTGCGAACACTCAAAAAATTTTCCCATATAAATAAATGGTAATTGCTTCTTCGCTTTATGACATTCTGGCTTACGAACCGTTTCATAGTAACGCTCTACCTTCGGATGGTGGGGGAAACCTGTATAGGAAAACTGGGGAATGGACACCAGTGTAGGCTTGGAACATAGACTGTTTCACGTAACCAACAAAAAGGCAAGCATAGCTGGGACCCATGCGAATACACCATTTGTTTGAAGGAAGTGGAAGGAACCAAAGGAGAAATTATTGAGAGTGAGGACAAGTTCACTAGATGGAGGAGAGTGGTGGTGGAGGGGAAATGGTTGGATCTGGTGTCCAGAAAGAGATGGAGAGTTTTGAAGCCTTCCTGGTTGGGGGTGAAGGTGTATAGCCCCTAGGGGCTAGGGAATTTGAAATCATGGAAAAGATCGAGGGCGTGTGAAGTGTCACAGATGTAGGTTGGGAAGGACTGAACTGGGGAGGGTTAAAACTGAGTCGAGGTATGCAGGTATGAGTTCAGTCTGGCAGGAACAAGCTGAAATAAAGGGGTATCTGGACAAACAGGACAGTGGATGAGACGAGGGAACTATGAGGTTGCTGGCAGTGGATGGGATGTGGGAACTATGAGGTTGGTGGCAGTGGATGGGATGTGGGAACTTTGAGGTTGGTGGCAGTGGATGGGATGTGGGAACTATGAGGTTGGTGGCAGTGGATGGGACAAGGGAACTATGAGGTTGGTGGCAGTGGATGGGATGTGGGAACTATGAGGTTGGTGACAGTGGATGGGATGAGGGAACCATGAGGTTGGATCTTTGTAAATTTGTTAGTTTTCTCTGTACTGCAAAAGCTCCAGAATTTACAACCCTCAGGTCAAATGGATGTTTCTCTTTCCACAAATGCTGCCTAACTTGCAGGGTGTTCTGGAATATTCTGCAATATTTTGCATTTTCATTATCTGTAGTCTTTTGGTTTGCATGTGGAAAATACAAGAGTAGTCCTCTCAGTTTCTCTTCATACAGCAACCCTCCATTCCTGGAACAAATCTAATCAATGTTCGTTACACCCACTTGACAGCGAGTACTGTATATATGTATTTTGTTTAAGGAACGAGACCGAAATTCCATAAGAGGCTAAAACATAAGAGCAGAAATAGGCTATTCAGCCCATCAAGTCTGCTCTGCCCTTCCACCATGGTTGCTTTATTATCCCTCTCAAACCCCATTCTCCTACCTTCTCCCCGTATCCTTTAACACCCTTTCTAATCAAGAACTTATCAAATTCAACTTTAAATATACCCAATGACTTTGCCTCCACACTCATTGCTGGCAATGAATTCCACAGATTCTCCACCCTCTGGCTAAAGAAATCCCTCCTCATCTCTGTAAAGGCCTGTCCTTGTATTCTGAGACTGTGCCTCCTGATCCTATACTCTCCCACTTTTGGAAACGTCCCCTCCATCTATCTAGGCCCTAGGGCTATAAATTCTGGAACTTTAGCAGGCAGAATTTAATCCCAACAAGTGCAAGTTGATGAAATTTTGTAAGTCAAATAAGCAGGTGCATGGTACAGACATGAACCAGAAATGCCCTCTGAAATCCCACACCATGCAACAATTCCATTTGTGCATTCTGAGCAAGGCCCTGTTTAATGCAGTGAGACATCTTAATCTTGCTTTGAAACCTTCTCATAATAATAGCCAGTCAAGCTTTTGCCTTCCTAAATTCTTGTTCTGACGTTCTTTATCTTTCAGTGACTCAGAAGGGGATCAAAGCATCTTGTCATTTCACATGCTTATGTCCCGTTCATGAGCATGTTCCAGACAATGTCAGCTCCTGCAACTACCTTTGGCGTGAATCCACGCTCACACTCGTATCACTCGTAATTCTTTATGGCCATTTATATCAATGTGGTTATCTAACATAATTACTGAGTGTTTATAAAGAAATTCTGCACATGAAAGGTTCAAGCAAAAGCAATTATTTACATCGCAGATTATGCCACAATGTGATTATTCCTTATGATGTGGAGTCCAAAGAATTAGAGTCAACCTACAGAGTCATGAGAAAGCTGCAAAGCTTTAATTTTATTTCTGGTCAGCAGAGCCTTTCTAGGGTTTGTAGGCGCCAGCTACAGCTAAATGGGTTCAGCGATGTAATGGCTACATTCTGAGGCAAGTTTGAAATAATAAACCGCAGACTGCGTGTGCTTGTCCCACCGTGCGCTTTCTAAATGTGGTTTCAAGAATGTTTTATATCAGCTAAATTGATTATAAGTCCTTCAGACTATTATCAACAATCCCACTAGTTCACTCGTGTCTCTGAAGTAAAGAATCTCTGCCTTCTTTACTGAAGTCTAACTCTAGAACCATACGGTTAGGGAATTAGAGTCCAAGATACAACATGGAAAGAGGAGCTTCAACCCACCAGGTCCGTGTCAACCATCAACCAACCACTTCAGCAACCAATTTGATTCTCCCGCATCCCACATTGGGTTGTTTTGCGCGACCACACCCATGTAACCAGTTAGCCTTCTGCCCCCTGTGCCTTCAGAATATGAGAGGGGACCAGAGCTCCGGGAGGGATCCCACACGGTCACGGGGAGAATGTGCAAGCTCCTTGCAGACTGCAGCAAGAATTGAACCGGGGTTGCTGGCGCTGTAGTAGTTTTATAAAACTGTAGGACCATAAGATATAGGGGCAGAAGTAGGCCATTTGGCCCATCGAGTCTGCTCCACCATTTCATCATGGCTGACTCGATTTTCCTCTCAGCCCTAATCTCCAGCCTTCTCCCCGTATCTCTTCATTCCCTGACCAGTCAAGAATCTATCAACCTCTGCCTTAAATATACATAAAGGCTTGGCCTCCACAGATGGCTGTGGAAAAGAATTCCACAGATTCACCACTCTCTGGCTAAAGAAATTTGTCCTCATCTCCATTCTAAAAGGACACCCCTCTATTCTGAGGCTGTGTCCTCTGATCCTAGACTCTCCCTCCGTAAGAAACACCCTTGCCACATCCACCTTATCAAGGCCTTACACTATTCGATAAGTTTCAATGAGGTCACCCCTCATTCTTCTGAATTCCAGTGAGTACAGGCCCAGAGACATCAGACACTCTTCATATGACAATTACTAACTGCTACGTTATGGGCTGCCCCCGTGTGGATGCAAACCACTCTGCAGTTGTTAAACTATTGACAGTAAACAATTGCCTTTCCAGCAACCCAAATGAACGCGACATTAACAAAAGCGCTTTAGTCGGACTGTGGCTACAAATGAAGATTGGCTTTTTCACTATGAAAAAGTGCCAACCTGATGTTACAAAATAGTAACCAACATGGCGAAACAGGCCAGAAAAAGGCTACAGAACAGCTGCAGCTGCTCAGATAATATAACCTGACCATGCTATATTACGTGAGGACAATTTATTGATATAACTTGATGTAATGCACCTCTCTGTGATTTCCAATATTTATGGGGTTTTTTTTGGCTACCTTCAGACTTCTGGCTGTATGCGCCCAGATCACACAACATCACCTAAAATCAAACACATGGTACATCATCTGGAGGGGAATCTACAGATGTGGTTATTCCCACATCTGGCTATTTCCATCCCCCATTCTGGTTCTCCTCTTACACCTTCTCTTCTCCTCACCTGCCCAACACCTCCCTCTGGTGCCCCTCCTCCTTCCCTTTCTCACATGGTCCACTGTCTTCTCCTATCATATTCCTTCTTCACATCTTTACCTCTTCCACCTATCACCTTCCAGCTTCTTACCTTATTCCCCCTCCCCTGGTTTCACTAATCACCTGCCAGCTTGTACTCCTTCCCCTTCCCCACTTTCTTATTTTGGTTTCTTCCCCATTCCTTTCCAGTCTTGGTGCAGGGTTTCAGCCTCAAATTTCCACTGTTTATTTCTCTCCATAGATGCTGCCTGAGCTGCTAAATTCATCCAGCATTTTTGTGTGATGGTCTGGATTTCCAGCATCTGCAGAATCTCTTGTGTAGTGATGTGGGTACTGGATCAAACACTGAGCTCATGGAATTGAAAATTGTTGGTGGAATCACTGGAGACACAAGGCCTTCAGCTATTCTATACTAAGGTAGACTTCTCACGAGCTGCATAAAATAAACTTCCATCGGGCAACATGAGCATTGCCGGTATTTAATGTTATGCCATTCCAACCTCCAAGACTTTGGGTCCAGGGTGAAAGGAGCTCCAGTACAGAGTATATCCTTTTCTTTTACTGACACAAAACATCCAAAATTGAGGGTTCTAACTGCCTTAATAATCCTGGGAAGACTAAACCTACCAAAAGCTTTAATCATAAGAATGCCCACCACTTGTCAAATCAAGTCAAGTGAGGTTTACTGTCGTTTAACTATATACAAGTAGATAACGTATATAACCATATAAGGTATATAGAAATGAGCCAATCTGGGCACGTGGTCAAGTGGTTAAGGCGTTCGTGTAGTGATCTGAAGGTCGCTAGTTTGAGCCTCAGCTGTGGCAGCGTGCTTGTGTCCTTGAGCAAGGCACTTAACCACACGTTGCTCTAGTGCCTGTGCGAGGAGTGGCGCCCCACACAGACTTCCAATCTGCGCCTTGTAATGCATGAAAATGTCCGACGCAGGCCTCTCATGGTCTGAGTTGACGTTCCCCTCCCTCTTTAAACCAAGGTGTAAAGCACAGTAGTACACATACACACAATGACTTATGAAAGTAGGGATAAAACCTACAGATGAAGCACAAACTAAAGTCCATTAATATTAAATATTGTAAGGTATGGAACAGATTAACCAGTGACACTCCGAATACGATGTGGCCAGGAGTTCAGAAGCCTAATGGCCTGGAGAAAGAAACTGTTTTCCATCCTGATTGTTCTTGTTTTTATGCATTGTAGCCTCCTGCCTGATGGTAGAAAGTTTAAGAGGATGCTGGATGGATGGGTGAGATCCTTAATAATACTAAGGGCCCTGTGTATGCAGCGATCCTGATAAATGTCCCCGATGGAAAGTATTGAGAACCCTTTGATCCTCTCAGCTGTTCTCTCAGTACTTCGTAAGGACTTCTGGTCCGATGCTTAACTGCTCCCATACCAGTTGGAGATGCAACTTGTCAGGACACTGTCAGTGCTGCTCCTGTAAAAGGCAGTTCAGATTGCTGGGGGGGGGGGGGGGTGAGGAAGCCTTGCTTGCCTTAATCGTCTTAGGAAATGGAGGCACTGCTGTCCTTTCTTGTTCAGAGAGGTGAAATTAAGAGACCAGGTGAGGCCATCCACGATGTGAACTCCCAGGAACTTGGTATATTTAACCTGCTCTTCGGAGGAGCCGTGTATTCTCAGAGGGGGATGGTTCATCTTCACCTTCCTGAAGTCCACAATGATCTCTTTGGTCTGCTCCATGTCCGGGCTCAGTCTGTTCTTCTCACACCAATCCAGCAGCCGCTCCACTTCCTCTCTATACCCCATCTCATCATCGTTCCCGATAAGGCCAGTCACTGTTGTGCCATCCGCAAACTTGCTGACATGGTTTGAGCTGGATCCTGCGACACAGTCATGCTTCAGCAGTGCGGGCAGCAGTGGGCCGAGCACACAGCCTTGGGGAGCTCCAGTGCTCAGTGTAATAGGTCGAGAGACAAATAATAACAACGAACAACAGTAATAGCATTATTAATTACTGTCCCTTCATTCTCCATTTCTCTGCCATATCTTTCAAACATCTGATTGGATTTATATTCCTGTGCAGTATTAAACAAGATGTGCACAGTCAGAGGTCTTGATGAATATTATTTAAACCAGATTTCAGCTAGAATTAAAAATTGACTTTACAGCAAAAATTAAAAGATTCCGTGGTGCAATTGAAGAGAATGGAGGAATTTTATCACCATCCTGGACAATATTTATCCTCATGTGATAAGATTAAAGCAAATAATCTTCTTATTCAGTTACTGTTCTCAACAAGACCGGGCTATGATGGATAAGTTGACCATCATGTTTCCTTGCATCCCAATGAAGATTACACCTCAAGTTGGCCATGAAATTATTTGGGATATTCTGTGAGAAGGTGGCTTTCTGTTCAATCTATCGTGACGGCCGGACAGTAGAATAGAAACAGAGCATGCTGGAAACAGTCAATGAGTCAGACCGCTCCGAGGATCGTCATCCTGTCACGGGGGAGCTTGTGAGTTCCTGAGATCCGAGAGCGATGCTGTCTGGAGCTTAGCTGCTGGTAGGGTCACCCGTGGTAGTAAGGTCAAAGGGGAGGTACCAGACAAAGGCGATCCAAACGGTGGAGCCTGTGGCGGATGATGACAGTGAAAAAGGAGGAAGAATGCAGCAGTGCAGGGTTCCCAGGTCATCGTCCATTCCATGCCACCAAACCCGGACTCCGATCTGTCAAGAACCATGCGGAGGCTGCCCGTGCATCAACCTCCCCACGTTAAACAAAGTCATGCACAGGTATCCTGCGTTAAGAGAATCCACTATAACATCCCGGATTAAGCCCCGTGGTGTTCAGCGAGTGGCAAAGGGGGCAGGATTGTGTGGTCTGGCCCAGTCCTGCACCAGAATATGTGAATCCCGGATCAACCTCTATACGGTTCCTCAGGAGAGCATCACACTCGACTCAAATGCACTACCACTACCAATCGATCAAGCAGTGTCTGTGGAACAAGAAATAAAGTTAATGCCATTCTCAGCATCTGCAGAATAAGAAAGATCAGAAAGAGTATGTATGGTTCATTGCTCACAGAAAGGCAGCAGCTACTAAAAAGTCAAAATGCTATCACATAAAGCAAATGTGTAGTTCATAACGGAAGGAATGAGGTGACTATCACCCAATAGGGCAGTTCACCATCGTGATTTTCCTGTTCTTTGGTGAGCCAAGGAGAGATCTGGAAAGATAGCATGAACATTAAATTCTACAATTCCAGGTAAATTGCTCCTCCTCTATGCCCTTTTTCCTTTTTGCTCTTCTCATAGTCTACCCAAGTCCTCTCACAGACACCCCAGGCATCTATCATTAAGGACGCTCACCATCCAGGACGTGCCCTCTTCTCGTTACTACCATCGGGGAGGAGGTATACGAGCTTAAAGACCCACACTCGTTATTTTAGGGACAGCTTCTTGCCCTCTGCCATTTGCTTTCTAAACTTTCTTTGAACTCATGAACACTGTTTATTTGTTGTTGTAACTTACAGCATTTTGTACACCTTATGCCTGTACTACTGCCACAAAAAATGCCACATTTCACAACACACAGTCTTTGATTATAAAGCTAATTCCGATTCAGTTTCTTTTCCTTGCTTTTCATTGTTCCACCAGCTCCAGCTCCCATCGTGCACACACTCCTCCCACTGGGTCCCTTCCCCTTTCTGTTCCCACCCCTTCGATTTGATTCCATTTTCCATTTTCCTTTCTATGATCACCTGCAGCCCTTTTTTGCCACCACCTATCACCTCACAGCCTCCGTTGTGATTTTGACTCTTCCCTTCTCCACCTACCTATCACACCGACTCACCTTGATACACTTATTGCTTGCCAGGTCTTGTTCCACCCCTTTCCCTTACCTCTTTATACCGACTTTCCCATCTTCCATTTCTCAGTGCAGATACAGAGTTTCAGCCTGCAACGTCAACAGCTCACTTCCTTCAATAAATATTGCCTTAAGTTCCTCCAATATTTTGTTTGTTGCTCCAGATTTTGGCATCTGTGGTCTCTTGTCTCTCCAAGCCTAGGATCGCATGAGATCCACTTCAGAAAGCCCTAAATTTTCTTTTAGATGCTTTAAAGATTCAAGAGGTTCAAAAGTTCATTTTATTATTGAAGGGTGCGTACAGAATACAATTCTGAAATTTGTCTTCTCCAGATAGCTATAGGATACAGAAAACCATGTAAGTAGCTGAAAGTAAGACATCAATCCGCCTCCCGCATGAAAAGAAAAAGACGCAAAAACTCACAAACCCCCAAACATCCACAACCCCTCCCTCGCACAAGAACTAACAGATCACACAAACCCCCAGCCCGCCAATCCGCAACAAGAAAAAATGGGCAAGACCGTGAAAAAGAACATTGAATGGAAAGAGGGCAATATGAACTACAGTACAATCCACAAATCTCAGCATTTCAGTAACATCTCCAAGAGCATTGGCACCCGGCTGCCTGTCCGACGGCAGCGACTCGAATCTGCGGCCCCTCCAATGGCCGCAACTTGAACCAGCAGCTTCTTTGAGGGCAGCACATGATCCAGTGGCCTCTCCAAAGTACAACTCGCTGTCCTCTGCATTTAATCTTCCCTGATGCTTTAATTGGCAAGTTGCGGCACCTGCCCCAGGACCAATGTTCCCTCTAAGGTGTGCATGTGTGCACAAATCTTTTGCTACTAGTGCACAAGAGAATTTGAACTGTGCACCAAGGGTTGTGGCCCTCTACCTCGTTGGCATGTTAAGTATATTTTACAATCATACACAATCACATTCCCTTTAACGGTTTCTGATGCGGACAGTATGGACAACGTAGAGTTCACAATGATTTGTCTGCGGGTTTTAGAATTGGCTTACTTATACTGTTTTTATTGAAGAAATCATTCAGTGCGCACACATTGTTGTCACTGGGCATAAAGTTGCACAGCGCAAGACTTTAATGCACACTGGTCATTACAAGTTAGAGGGAACGTTGCCCAGGACAATCCAGAATCATTGATATATGTCATGAAATTTGTTGATTGATAGCAGCAGCACAGTGCAAGACATAAAAAGATACCCATGAATTACAATTAAAATTACAATAAATAAATAGTGAAAAAGAACAAATGAGGTAGTGTCCATGGGTTCATGAAATATTCAGAAATCAGACTGCAGAGGGGAAGGAGCTGTTCCTAAAATGTTGAGAGTGGGTCCTTTACGCACCTGGCTCCTGTACATCCTCTCCGATCATGGTAATGAGAAGGGAACATATCCCAAATGCTGAGGGTCCTTAATGATAGATGCCACCTTCTTAAGGCCCAGTCATTTAAAATGTCCTCGAATAGCAAGGAGGTGTGCATCTGTGATGGAAATGGCTGGGTCTAAAACCCTTTTCAGCCTCTTTCGATCCCAAGCATTGGAGCCTCCATACCCAGTGGTAATGCAATCAGTCAGAATGCTTCCTGCTTAGCGGTTTAGCTAAGCGGAAAGGGAAGCTAGTTAAATAAAAGGATTTAATAAATCGCCCCATCACCACTGTTTACCGGGATAAGTTCGGCATATCATTTCATACTGTACCGTCCAGGCGAATGCTGACTGAGCAAAGGTAGGCAGTCAACACAGACTGGAAGGAATCCCTTCACCCTCCTCTCCCACCACACGCATGCATGAAAAAGAGCAGCTCTCCTCATTAACCCTAATGCATGACAAACCCCAAAATCTTTGCAGGTTTTATCAATAAACCATTTCACGCTCATCTGCTAAAGTGTTATACAAATGCAAAGAAACTGTCCAAAGTTTGGATGTCATCAGCCAGCAGAGTGGATCATCCCCAGCAGCATCTGAGTCCGCTGAAGCAGACTCTCCTGACATAAACACTAAAGGCCAGCAAATATCCACCCTCTGCCCTGTCTTCTCACTCGTGGTGCATTCACAAAGAGCACGGATTAGCACATAGACTTCAGCCAGGTGGAAACAACACCCTTTTGGTGACATTCAAAGAGATCTAGTAGGAGGGGTCTTTAACTGTGTTTGGAAGCCTCTTTTGTTCTGAAGAATAGGCCAATTATTAGAGAGAAGTGAGTTCTAATATACAAGTGGGCCAGTGAAGGATGCTTTACATTTCAAAGGCTCACTACATTAATTTGATAAACACATCCATTCTCAAAGATAGCAACACACATCAAAGTTGCTTGCATTTCCAGCATCTGCAGAATTCCTCGTGTTTACATACTCAAAGATAATCATGTATGTGTTGCATACATACTATACATGCAAAAGACAAGGACTTGATTAACAGATTGTTCACTCCTAGTTTGGCATATGTGGAATCAGACACATCCGGGAAGAACCAGAAGAAACATAAGAAATATGCAGCATTTGGTAGACAAGTTTTTGTTATACTTATTTGAGAGATGCATTGCAGCTCTGAAGGTACCGGGGAGATTTCAATCTGCATTGCCTCTCAGTGCTGATAGATGGTGTGACGCAGTGACAATTAACATCACGGATGGTAATCAGACTGATTCGAGAACATATAGCGTCGGGGTAAGCATACGGCTGGCAAGATAATAAAAAACAAGGCTGCAAATTTAATAACAGATGATATCTGATATCTTTCTACTGCAATTTTAAAGCTTTTTCCAAACTAGGAAAACTCAAACAATCTTGAGCCTTTGAGACTTTGGTGGTGCTAGACTATTAGATTTTCTGGATTACTGGATATTGCACCTGGTTGTTAGATTAAACTCCATCTGTCATTTATCCACTAATATCTGCAACTGCATTTTAAAATTGTTTTAGACATTACACGGAAGTGGAATTAATTTTCCAGTGACTCAGATGAGATTGAAGGGAGTGTGTGACTGCTATTTCTAATCCACACTGACCGTGGTCTCTCTAAGAACAAGTCATGCTGTCTCCTGCCACCCTCCTTTGCAATTTACCAGTGTTCTGTTCCCCTGTTACTTTCAAACTCACTAGGACAGTTATTTCAGGAACAGATATTACTATCGGGTTCTTACCGGCATGGATAAATTCATCCGTGTCAACTCTGAACTGATTCCACGACCTACAGCCCTACTTTTGCACTACTTACTTCATTTGTTTATATCTGTATTTCTTATTGTAAACTACAGTTTATTTATGTACTGCTGCTGCAAAACAACAAATTCCACCACATAAAAATCAGTAATATTAAACCTGATTCTGATTCTGATGCCTGGTTCAAAGGCAGCAAAGAAGCAAAGAACCTCCAGGAGTTTGGAAATGGGCTCCAGTGAACCAGATGACAAGCTATCGTGATTTACAAAAAAAAATGACACTATTGGAGCTTTACTGTACTGGCACAGTGGGCTGCTAATAGAGCAGCTGCCTCACAGTTCCAGTGATGCGGGTCCAATCCTAACCTCTGGTATGGTGTGTGGAAACTTCATGTTCTCCTTGTGACCATGAGTTTCCTCAAAACTCCCGAAGACGTGCCACGTTTGTAGGTCAATTGGCCACTGTAAATTACCACGCATGTAAGAAATAGAATTAGTTGTAAATCATTGCTTGATGGCACAGACCCAGTGGGCTGAACAGTCTATTTCCAATTACTGTAATATCATAGTTTGAAATTATTTAAAGTTGATAGATTAACCTGCTATGAAAATTAGTCAGATTTTTCATTTTCACAAATTACAACAAAAGGAAATATATTTTTTCTCATTTAAGTATTTCATGCAACATTTAGCCATGATTGATCATTGCTCGGGGAAAAGTGTTGGTTAAGTTTACAGGAAGTGTACTTGATGACAGTATTTTCTTGGAACATTAATGTTTATTTAAGTCTGCCTCTCCACCCACTTCAAGAATTGTTTAAAGTCGCCATAAACCCTATGCCAGCATATCTGTGTCTGTAAACTTCCCATCATAAACTTGCCAAATAGTTGATATTTCTTGCTGGAAAAATCAGTCCTCAAATCAGATTTGGTCTTTTTCAATTGATGCACTTTAATATTAGACAAAGAAGTGTGTGAACAAGATCAGACTGTGAGCAACAATGTACTTTAGAATAAATGATAGACTAAGTGACGTAAGTGCAACAGCCTTGATTATGATTGTCAAGAAGCATTACTGATGAATTAACATTTCCACCTGTACAGTTCTTTCAAGTATTACAGTTAAAGTCATAGTAAATTAATACCTGTAAATATGTCTTGACTGATATGAATCATGTCATTCCTTTCAGCAATAAACTATCTTTCAAGATACACAGCTTAAAACTCAAACAGTACAGCACAGAAACAGGCCCTTCAGCCCACAATGTTGTACTGAATTAGGTGGGTAATTAAATGCCAAGCAAAACTAATCCCTTCTGTTCACACAGTGCCCAGATCCCTCCATTCTGGGATCATTCATGTTCCTATCTAAGAGGCTCTTAAAGCCCCTGTGACATTTACCCCACTACCACATTCCAGGCACCCAGCACTATCTGTGGAAAAGATGTGCTCTGCACATTTCCTATGAACGTATTCCCCCCACCCCACCCTCCACCCCCGCCACCCATCCTTTAAATGCATGTCCTCTAGCATTAGACATTTCAATCCTGAGAAAAAGATACCAGTTGTCCACTCTGTAAATGCCTTTTATAACCTCATAAGCTATCTGGTTTCTCCTCAGCCTCCATTGCTCCAGAGTGAACGATCTAAGTTTGTCCAAACTCTCCTTATAGTCCATGCCTCATAAACCAGGCAGCATCTTGGCAATCCTCTTCTGTACTCCCTCCAAAGCACCCGCATCTTTCCTGTAATGGGGCAACCAGATTTGAATGCAATGCTCCAAATGTGGCGTGAACAGAATTTTATAAATCTGGAACATACTGTGTCTTTTTAACTGTTGAACTCAGTGTCCCAACTATTGAAGCCAAGCATGCCCTATACCTTCTTTACCACCTTCTTGACCTCTGAGGCCATTTTCAGGATGCTGTAGCCTTGGACCCCATGATCCCTCTGTAGATCAGCACTGTTAAGTTAATACTAGCAGTGTACTTTACATTTGATCTCCCAAAGTGCAGCACCTCTTATTTGGCTGGATTAAACTCCATCTATCATTTATCCACCAATATCTGCAACTGCTCTATATCTAGCTGTATCCTTTGACAACCTTCTACACTATTCATGCCACCAATAATCTTTGAATCTTCTGTGAATTTACCAACTTGCCCGTCCACATTTTCATCCAGGTCACTGAAGTTGTGCAAGATGTTGGTGAGGCCAAATTTGGAGTATTGTGTGCATTTCTGGTCACCTACCTACAGCAAAGAGTTCAATGATGTGTTGTTGTTGCCTGTCGTTTCTTACAGACCTACTGGTCGTGACTTCTACCTTTCTCTTCAATCGCTCACTGTCTGATCTGGTACTTTGGTTCCCTTTCCTCCAAACTAATTTAACTTCTCCAATTCCATTAGCTATTGTTATCATTTCTTGATTTAATTGATACTGTATTTGAAAATTTTGCTGGAAATTTCACCATGTTTTCAACAAAATGGAATATAAAAACATCGTAATTTCAAATAAAGGAAAACACCTATCAGTTATGATATCTTCTTTGCATTTATCATGTTGTTTCTTGTAAATTGATGAGAAATATAGCAAATGCCATGACACACTTTTACATACTTTGAAATTTTAATTTCCTCTTAATATGGTAAAGCACAAACGAGTTGGAAAATATGCAACTGAAGTGAAGATAAATTAGATGAAAGTTGGTTCGGGCTAATATGAAATAAATCTAATAGCAAACAATGATGGGATAATCTAATCACTACAGATTCTGCAGATACTGGAAATCTTGACTAAAGCACATAAAATGCTGGAGAAACTCAGCAGGTCAGGCAGCACCTATGGAAAGGAATAAACAGAAGCCGTTTTGAGTCAAGGGACTCGGCCCAAAATGTTGATTGTTTATTCATTTCAATAGATACTGCCTGGTCTGCTGAGTTGCTCCAGCATTTTGTGTGTTCTATAAATAATCTAGTTATCTTTGTTCATACGTCACTGAAGGTGCTTTGTATCTTTAACAAGCAGCCAGATAAGCAAATGATATGTAGACATTTATTTCAAAAGGTTTAGATACAGAGTAAAGTTTACTGCAATTATATGGGAATTTGGTGAGATTGCAATTGAAGTATTGCATCCAATTTCAGTCTACATACCTAAACAAAGGATATGCTTACAGTAGGTCTGCAAAGTTTTATCACATCTGTTGCTGAGATGCAGTATGTGAAGAGATTGAGTAGATTAAACATGCATTCTCCAGAGTTTAGAATAATAAACACTCTCACTGAAACTCGCAGGTTCTTAAAGAGCTTGGCAAGGTGAACACAGAGACGATGTTTCCTTTGACTGACATGTACAATCAAGGTTCATCAATTCAGGTTTATGGGCAGACTGTTTTAAAGATTCAAAGTACATTTATTATCAAAGAACGTATGAATTATACAGCCCTAAGGTTTGTTTGTTCACAGGCAGCTGCAAAGCAAGGAACCTGAAAGAACCCAAATAAAATAATAAAGACCTCCCTTCCAATTCACAGAGAAAGAAAAATAACACAAATCATGTAAACATTAGAAACAAGCAACAGCAACAGCATTCTGAACCAAATTGGGTCCTTAGATCCCAATCCCTGGAGTAGCCCAAGCCTCAGTTTTAGTTCATCATATTAGCGGGGCAAGGCACCATGAAGCGCAGAAGCTGAGGCAGCCTCGTACCCTCAGCCTTGTGGAGAGAGGAATGAACATCACAGAAGAGCAAGCATAATCGGCCCAACTCATGACACTCTGCCTTTCTCATCTATCTGCACCGGTGTTTAAATTGTCCAAACAGCAGATTGTACCACCCAGTAGGACCTGGGCTCCACTGCAGCGAATCGCTCCGGGCCTAGATTTCGCTGCCGAAGAAGCCATTCTCAACCTTGCCAAATCGGCTCCATGCTTAGAGCTGTCCAACCTCAAGCCAAGTTAGTTGGGTGGATATTGAACCTCCTCTGCCTCGACTCCTCCTCTCCAAGTCATTCAATCCAACTCCATCTTTCTGTAGACTCCATCTCTTACATTATCTAACGTAATGGTCTTTCTGTAGAAGCAGGGTTTGGTTATGGTAAGAGATAATGGGTGCTTTGGAATGTGAGCCATCCAATCAGGAGAGCAGGTTTTGTGTTGAGTGCCTGACACTGGTATGAGCTGGGTCCTTTGTTCAGCGGGAGAGGAAGAGAGAAGACACTGGAGAGAACCAGTCGGAGGATTCGACCTGGTGGGGGACGGTGATTCAATGGAGCAAGGTGCCAAGGTTGACTGAGGATCGGTGACTATGACTTTTGGAAGAGTTGAGCTCCAACTTGTGCACATTTGACTGTTTAATTATAATGGGCCCTTTTTGCTTTTTTCTTTCTTTTCTTTACTAACCTTTCAGTAAGTTAAGATTCATAAATATAATTCCTTTAATCGTATGCAGTGTGCTGTCTGTTATTTCTCGGCACTGAGTAGTAACAGGGTAGCAAATTACACAGCATCCACACAAACTGGGATTTGGAAGAAGAGCCACCTCTTCTTCCGGGGTGGGAGAGCCATCTCAATCTCACAGGTTTGGCAAGACTGGAGGGTGTATTTCCCAGACTTACGAAGCCAAGGAAACCAGAGGGGCTTTTACATTCTTAAGCATATGACAACAAGTTTGACTTTGACTTGATGAGAGTGCTGGTTCATCCTAGCATTAGGGCACTAGTTGTGCCATTATAAAAATTGTTACATGTCAACATTTTTTTCATTAACTGTAGGCATCATTTAGGCATGCCTGGATGAGGCGGGGGGGGGGATGACATCATTATAACAAATGCGTGGAGGTTTTTTCTATTCGATTCAAGAGGTTTCTGGAAAATTCATCAGTTAAACGATTCAATGGACCGTGAGCTACCAGCAAGGGAGTGAATTGAGTGAGTGAGTTGAAGAGTTTACTACAGCAGTGGGCAGTCCCAATATTTCTCCGTGTCGGAAGATTGTGATAATTTGCAGCACACAGTGCATATTGGATACGTGACTGTCACTTTGTATGATCCATACTTGGATTTCTGGAGTATTCTGTGGTGACCACTTTTTGTTAACCTATACATGGATTCAGGTGTGTTACCACTTGTGTTAAGGAATATTCCGTGACTGTCACCTTGTGATATTCCTACGTGGATTTTGGAACTTAGGCGTCACCTTGTTACCCCTGCGTGGACTCCAGTATTTAAGTGACGACCACTCGACTTCTGGAATCTTCTGTGACTGTCACCTTGTGTCATCGTAATGTGGATTTATGAACCCTACCTCACAGACACCTGTACCTGTTCCCGTGGATTTCAGAACCTTCTGGATTGCCATCCTAGGACTCTGTTTAAATTGTCCATATTTTGGGTTGAGTAAAACTTGGGAAGAACTGTTTCCAGACCTCCACAGTTTGTGACCTTAGATGTATTGCACTGTTAATTTTTGGTTAGGGGATTAATTGTTTTAATTGACTATTAAATTGAAAATATAGTTGTTTAGCATTAAAAATCTGTGTCTGTGGTCGATTGCTGCTGGCATGTCACAAAATTAACATGTAAAGTGGAAGGCATTAGCCAGGTATTTTCAAGTAAAACAATCTTTGAAGTGGTGGCACAAAAGATAACACTGAATGACTTTTGGGCAAAATTCAGTGGCCTTGAGAATTCTGGAACTATTTGACTGGTTAAGAGCTATTTGTGAAGTGTCTTCGGTCTGAAATATTAACTCTGCTTCTCTTACTGCAGTTGCTCCCTGATTGTTTCAAGTATCTTCTGATTCTACTTGAAGACGCAGACTCAAACAACATGAAATCAAGCTCCTTAGGCCTCCAAGTTCCACTTACGCAGATCCATGGACTCTCTTTTAATTCTCCCCCATTCTCATCAGCTCCACCGAGATGCTACTTTGCTGTGCCCAGTTAGCCTACAAATCCTGCACGTCTTTGGGATATGGAAGTAAATGAAAGCACACAGAGAAAAGCCATGTGGAAATTTCACACACAGAGCACCGGAAGTCAGGGTTGTACCCGGGCTGACGGACTAAGTGTTTTATTGCACCTGTATATACAGTACATAACACAAACAATCGACTATATCTATCAGGCAGCAGCTCAATATGTCACCCTTTGATTCAGATTTCCAGTATCTGCAGTTTAGTTTGTTTCTTCAAGACTTCTGTTGCTTGCAGATTCCCCAGATGGACCGAAACAAGCAGAGTTTTGTGCATGGGTTTGCCCGAGTGCTCCATTTTCTTCACACATCCCAAACACTTGTTGATTGATAAATTAATTTGGTTTCTCTAAATTCTGCCCAGTGTAGGTGGGTGGGGAAATAATGGACATCTGATAGGGAAACAAGTTATAGGGGAATATATGGAGATAGGAATGTTCTGAGGATCAACATAGATTCAATGTCTAAACGGCAGACTTACAGTCACATATGAAATTCATATTTAAAAGAGTAGTGAAGTACAATCTTCCAAAAGCTCTGATGAGACTGCCAAAGTGAACGTGGACTTCCTAAAACTAGTCAGATATGACGAGTGCAAAACACTCAAGGCAAAATTGAGGCTCCTGGAGACAGCTGAGAGAGGGACTGTCAAAGAAGATGATTCAAAAGGAACAAGTCTCTCTGGCATATGAAAGGAGGCAAATTGGAAGTTATTTTGTGAAAGCAGAGCACAAGACGGAGAGTATGACCAAACGTAGAAGGACTATTTAAACTCATGGTGCCCAATAATGTACCAAGTCCAATGTATAAATTGTAACTGTTATAGTTCCTTAGAGTTATGAACTTGTACCTAATTTAAAGTTAATACTGAATGTTTAGAAAATATATGATATAATGATTTCATAGCCATGCACAATTTGAAGGCAATTAATGCAATGATCACCCCTTGCCAAACAGGACAAGGGGTAGAGGCCAGAATAAGAGTGGTCCACCAGTCCTCCAAGTTCAGGGGTTCAGCTCAGGGCTAACATCCCTGATTGGTAAAACAAAATTGTTACAGAAACGGCAATGAAGTACCCTTCTACATCTGAGTGTGACGGTATTCCTGAGACTCCACCCAGGACTTGCATGGCTGACACCAGTGAAAACTGAGGGGAAGGTACAGACACAATGAAGAAAGTCATGAACACCGCCAGAGATGGGGGACCTCTGTCACTGACCCAAACACCAGCGGTGTAACAGGCAGTAATAATGATAATAATAAAGTAATAACTTCAGTACAGGGTGTGAACTCAGTTGTGTATGAAGTTAATCTGAAGAAGCAAGCTACTAATCCAAATCAGAGTCTGAATCAGGTTCATTATCACCGGCATGTGACGCGAAATTTGTTAACTCAGCAGCAGCAGTTCAATGCAATACTTAATATAGAAGAGGGAAAAAATAATAATTTTAAATAAATAAATAAATTACTGTATATGTATATTGAATAGATTAAAAAATGTGCAAAAAGCAGAAATACTGTATATTAGAAAAAGGGTTCAATGTCCATTTAGGAATCCGAAGGCAGAGGGGAAGAAGTTGTTCCTGAATCGCTGAGTGTGTGCCTTCAGGCTTCTGTACCTCCTACCTGATGGTAACAGCGAGATAAGGGCAGGTCCTGGGTGCTGGAAGTCCTTAATAATGGATGCTGCCTTTCTGAGACACCACTCCCTGAAGATGTCCTGGGTACTTTGTAGGCTAGTACCCAAGATGGAGCCGACTAATTTACAACCCTCTGCAGCTTCTTTCAGTCCTGTGCAGTTGCCCCCGCCCCAACCCCATACCAGACAGCGATGCAGCCTGTCAGAATGCTCTCCACAGTACATCTATAGAAGTTTTTGAATGCATTTGTTGACATGCCAAATCTCTTCAAACTCCTAATGAAGTATAGCCGCTGTCTTGCCTTCTTTATTAATACCTAGAGCGCATCCATCAGAGATCATGAAAACTGAGAGGCTAATTTATGTTTGGTTAAACGTGGTAAGTGTATAACTGGGTAATAGAATAATTTCATACATGTAAATAGTTAACCAATAGCATATGATTCTGTACATAAGTGAATTACCTGTGTGAATAGTGAATTGCCTGATGAATCGATGTAGCATACATGGGGCTTAGTGATTTTTTTAAGAGCAGTGTGTGGAATGACTTTGTAGTAGGTAATACAGTTAGTTAATATCTGATTGCCTTCAGAAAGGCAATTTGTTCCTAGCTCTACATCTATTATTTCGCCCAGCACTGACCCCTGTGGTACACCACTAGTTACAGGCCTCTAGTCGGAATGTGGCATTAGAATACAAAGCTGTACTTAGCTATAGTAATTGACAGGGCTCGGTAGAACACAGTAACGAGCAAACTTGGAATGGATTCAGGCATTCAATCCTTTTCGTATGAATAAATCATCTGAGGCAGATTCATCATCTCTTACAGCAGAAATGAAGTGGAGCAATGGACACTTAAAATAAATTCATAAAAGCTGGGAAGTGATGACTCCCCCTCCTGTTAGACTGTTTGTGGTAACTTAGTTTTTATTCTTTCTACTTCTCTTCTAATATTTATATCTGTGCACTTGTAATGCGACTGTGACACTGTAAATTCCTTTGGGATCAATAAAGTATCTGTCTATCTATCTATCTAAAAGAAAAGTGGAGGGGGAGCAGAACAAATTGTCAGCAGGTCGAGGGATAGAGGGGAATTTAGGGGTTAAGAGAAGTAAGCCTAATATTAGAGGCAGACATGGCCAGGAAAATGAATTCAGTAGGACTGATAGGCTGAAGAGAGCTTAGTTCAATGCAAGGAGTATTATGGGTAAGGCATTTGAACCTGGAGCCAGGATCTGTACGTGAAACTATGATGCTGTTGCCATTATGGAGACTTGGTTGAGAGAGGGAGAGGACTGGCAGCTCAACGTTCCAGGGTTCAGAGCTTCAAGCATGATAGGGAGAGAAGTAAAAGACATGGAGGAGTTGCATTACCAATCAGGTAGAACGTTACGGCTGCACCCAGAGAAGACATATTGGAGATCTCACCATCGTGGCAAAATGAGTACTGCTCAGAAATTTCTTAAAAAAGAAGCAATCACTCTGATGAGCTTATTCTACAGACCTGCCAATAAGTAGTAAAACATATATGTACGTAGATTATGGAAAGATGTAAAAGTAGCAGGCTTATCATAGCAGGTAATGTTAACTTGTTAATAAGGACTTAATGAGACAGGACAGAATTTGCAAGGAAATTTCTTGGACCAGTATGTATATAGTCCAACTACAGGAAAGGCTATGCTAGACCTTGTATTGGGAAACAGACCTAGCCAGTGATTGGGGCTTCATTGGGAGAGCGTTTAGGAAACAGTCATCATAACTCATTTAGGTTTAAGATAGACATGAATAAAGACAAGTATGGATTTTGTAAGCCAAATTACAACATTTCAAGACAGAATTTTATTCGCAGATAATCTAAATTGGTAGTGACTGTGGTCAGTGAACTAATGTATGTACAACTGAAATATTCAGCTCATACTAATGTACTTCTGGTTGCTCTCCAAAATATAAACCAAATAGCTCTAGCATTAACACTTCCATTCTTTTGTAATCGCAAAGTAGTGGGCATAGTATGTACTTACAGTGAAATTAGCAGGAAACTCAACCCTCAGCTGGCCCTGAAACCTCTTCCTGTGGTCGTCGTTCTGCAAGCAGATCATTGCAGTTTTCCATAGACAGTTAAAAATAGTGCTAGACTTGAAATGTAATCAGAAGCACATGTCTACATTTAATGGAGGACCCAACAGTATTAGCTGGGTGCCTTTATGTAAGTTATCAGCCTGGCTTCTGCTTGACGGAGGGAAAAACAACGTTAAGGAAGGAAAAGGCAAAGCAGAAAATGGGAGAGAGGGACAGACAGAGACAGAGAGAGGGAGAAAGCGAGAAATAGAAGCAGAAAATGATTAACATCAGTTCTGATACAAGAATAATGAGCTGAAACATTAGTTCTTGTTTCTCTGTTCTGTGTTCCAGCATTTTCTGTTTTTACTTCTGATTTTAACAGCAGGTATTTTTCTCTTTTTAATGGAAGGAGACCATCAAATCAACACCAACCCATGCAGTTCCCTACATTCCAAACTCTCTCTGTCCAAGAAGCTACCTTTGAAGTAGCCATGTAGGAAATATGGCATTCACCTTGTGCAAAGCAGAACCACTCCCTCAGCAAATAACATAAGTAATGACTGCTGGTATGGAACGAGGAATAAGAATTACTCAAGATTCTGGGATATTTCTAGAGAAGCAGTAAATAGCAGATGGTGGACTCCAGAGCGAGAACCATTCTTCTGAGCAGGTTGAGCAGCATCTGTGGGGGAAAGAGCTGTCAACACTTCTGGTTGAAGCCCTGCATCAGGTCGGAGTCTCACCATGCCTCATCATGCTCACTTCACTTCAGTCCCGATACAGGATTTTGAGCTGAGAAGATGACAGTTGTTTTCCCGCACAGATTCCAACCCACTTGGTTTAAAGTGTCACCTGGAGGTCAATACCTTGTGCACCACCTCGTTCTCAGAAATAGTTTGAAACCACAGCCTCCTGATTCAGCCTTTCTAATCAGAAAAGCACATCAGCTTCTGATCTGGAAGCTGAAACGCCCTGAGAATTTTCTGAACTTGCAAGGTATCAGAGAAAGATGTTGGATATGCGAGTGAGCTGTTTCACATATCCAAAGTTCCTTCATTTTACTCTTCATTCTGTTATGGAAAATTTGTTGCCAAAGATGTGCTATCACTAACTGTTCTTCTCTTTCAGTTGATTTAATTCCCCACCCCACCCCCAGTTCTCAATTAATTTAACACTTCATTTTGACTTTTATTTGACTGAGCTAATCAGCTAATATGACTAGTTACATTTAGCTATGACTTTCAGTTATGCATCCACTTTCAAATGAGTAGAAGTTAATTGTTCATCCAAAGAGTGCATTTTCTAAATCATTGGGGTTTTTTTCATCGATGGTAGGGAAATTCCAAGGTAAGATTTGTTTTTTGATTTGGGTATTAAAAATGTCACAACTGAACATTAAATATATAAAAGAGGATGATAATTTTTGTTTCACTTATAAAGAAATAAAAGAATAATTAAATCTCATTTTAGTTCTGTGGATCAACGTACTACATGCACCATGTCAATGTGTTCACTAGATCATTTGACTGATAATGGCAACTGAGAAAGTAACATTAACCCGGACATTGAGAGAATTCTTTGACCTATTAAACATCAAAATGTTGAGAAAGGGACTTATTTGTTCAGCTTTCAAAGGAAAGACAATGTGACACTAAATGATAGTGCATTATATTAATGAGATAGTGCTGGTTAATTCTATCCTTTCATGTGCCTTGCACGTTACACACTTGGGCGATCATGGCTCTCCACATCGAACGATCCCACGCAGCGTCAATGATATCTCGCACACCTAGATTTGTTAGTTCTTTCACAGTGTCCTTATATTTTCTTCTTTGCCTTCCTCTTCCGTGTTTCCCAGGCATACAGCCTTGGAATGTTAGGCATTCTACTTCTCCCTTTCTGATGACATGGACCAGGAATTTTTAAGTTTCTTCTCATTTAATGTTCTCATTAAAGACCTTTTTGTATGGGCACATTGAAGTACTGTCTCATTAGTTACCCTATCTCTATATGATATTTTCAGCATTCTGCTAAGAAACCACATTTCTGTTGCTTAAGTAACACACATCAAAGTTGCTGGTGAATGCAGCAGGCCGGGCAGCATCTCTAGGAAGAGGTACAGTCGACGTTTCAGGCCAAGACCCTTCGCCAGGACTAACTGAAGGAAGAGTTAGTAAGAGATTTGAAAGTGGGAGGGGGAGGGGGAGGGGGAGATACAAAATGATAAGAAAAGTCAGGAGGGGGAGGGATGGAGCCAAGAGCTGGACAGGTGATTGGCAAAGGGGATATGAGAGGATCATGGGACAGGAGGCCCGGGGAGAAAGACAAGGGGCGGGGGGGAACCCAGAGGATGGGCAAAGGGTATAGTCAGAAGGACAGGAGGAGAAAAAGGAGAGTGAGAGAAAGAATGTGTGTATAAAAATAAATAACGGATGGGGTACGAGGGGGAGGTGGGGCATTAGCAGAAGTTAGTGAAGTCAATGTTCTTGCCATCAGGTTGGAGGCTACCCAGATGGAATATAAGGTGTTGTTCCTCCAACCTGAGTGTGGCTTCACCTTTACAGTAGAGGAGGTCGTGGATAGACATGTCAGAATGGGAATGGGATGTGGAATTAAAATGTGTGGCCACTGGGAGATCCTGCTTTCTCTGGCGGACAGAGCGTAGGTGTTCAGCAAAGCGGTCTCCCAGTCTGCGTCGGGTCTCGCCAATATCTCGAAGGCCGCATCGGGAGCACCGGACGCAATATATCACCTCAGCAAGTTTCTTTGGCGTTCTGATGTTATAGTCTATGTTTCGGAAGCATACAGCAAGATTGACCAAATGTAACATTTTAGTAGCCTAAGCCTTGTTGTCATAGCAATGTGTCTGTTCATAAAAATGGGCTTCATTTTTTGGAAATTGGTTTTGGCAATGGCTGGTTGATTGGTACTACTGAAAGAACCTCTCGTTCAACATTAGCAAAACTGCAGAGTGGATTTTTTTTATTTCAGGAAGGGGAAGGAGAATGAAAATACGCCAGTATATATTGGCAAATTGGTGGTGGAGAAAGTCAGTAGCTTTAAATTCCAGGATGTTCACATACCTGATAACCTGTTCTGGTCCCATCAAACAGATGCAGTCTTAAGGAAAGCATGCCAGTGACTAATATTTTAGGAAGTTGTGAATCAGAATCAGGTTTATTATCACCAGCATTTTTCATTTAATTTGTTAACTTAGCAGCAACAGTTCATGTAATACATAATATAGAGGGAAAAACATAAATAAGTACATCAATTACAGTGTATGTATAGTGAATAGATTTTAAATTGTGCAAAAACAGAAATAATAAATATTAAAAAAGTGAAGTAGTGTTCATGAGTTCAATGTCCATTTAGGAATCGGATGGCAGAGGGGAAGGAGCTGTTCCTGAATCGCTGAGTGTGTGCCTTCAGGCTTCTGTACCTCCTACCTGATGGTAACAGTGAGAAAAGTGCATGCTCTGGGTGCTGGAGGTCCTTAGCAATGAACTCTGCCTTTCTGAGACACCGCTCCCTGAAGATGTCGTAAGTACTTTGTAAGCTAGTACCCAAGATGGAGCTGACTAAATTTACAACCCTCTGCAGCTTCCTTTGGAGCTCTGCAGTAACCCCCCACCATACCAGACCAGACGGTGATGCAGCCTGTCAGAATGCTCTCCATGATACATCTATAGAAGTTTCCGGGTGTTTTTATTGAGATACTAAATCTCTTCAAACTCCTAATGAACTATAGTCGCTGTCTTGCCCTCTTTATAACTGCATCGATATGTTGGAACAGGTTAGGTCCTCAGAGATCTTCACACCCAGGAACTTGAAACTGTTCACCCTCTCCACTTCGGATCCCTCTTATGAGGATTGGTATGTGTTCTTTTGTCTTACCCTTCCTGAAGTCCACAACCAACTCTTTAGTTTAATGATGTTGAGTGCAAGGTTGTTGCTGTGGCACCACTCCACTAGTTGGCATATCTCGCTCCTGTACACCCTCTCGTCTCCATCTGAGATTCTACCAGCAATGGTTGTATCATCAGCAAATTTATAGATGGTATTTGAGCCATGCCTAGCCACACAGTCATGGGTTTATTGATAGTAAAGCAGTGGGCTAAGCACACATCCTTGAGGTGCACTGGTGTTGATCGTCAATGAGGAGGATACTTTATCACCAATCTGCACAGATTGTGGGTTGGAAGTTGAGGATCCAACTGCAGAGGGAGGTACAGAGGCCTAGATTCTGTAATTTCTCAATCAGGATTGAGGGAATGATGCTGGTAAATGCTGAGATATAGTCGATGAACAGCATCCTGACATAGGTGTTTGTATTGTCCAGGTGGTAGAAGGCCGAGTGAAGTGCCATTGAAATTGCATCTGCCGTTGACCTATTGTGGCGATAGGCAAATTGCAATGGGTCCAGGTCCTTGCTGAGGCAGGACTTCAGTCTAGTCATGACCAACCCCTCAAAGCATTTCATCACTGTTGATGTGAGTGCTACCGGGTGATAGTCCTTAAGGCAGCCCACATTATTCTTCTTAGGCGCTGGTATAAGGTTCTACCTATCGCCAAATGCTCTAACAGACTTCTAGAAATGTACTATTGGAAGGACCTTACTTGTATGGAAATTCAAAGCTGTGGAGAGTAATGGAGTCTACCCAGTACATCATGGGCACATCCATCCTCTCTACTGGAAGTATCTACAGCAGGAATGGCTTCAAGAAGGCAACATCTGTCATCAAAGATCCTCACCATCTGGGCATGCCACCTTCTCACAACTATGGTCAGGCAGATCATACAGAAGCCTGAAGTCCCACACCACCAGATTGAAGAACAGCTACTTCCTCCCAGCCATTCACTTCTTGAATCAACTAGCAAAACACAAACTACTATGGCTAGCAACACTATGAACACCTGACCACTTTACACTAAAATTGACTTTTTTTTGTTCTAACTGTGTTTTATGGGAAGGAGATTGTGTATAATGTAATCACAAACAAGAAAAAATCTGTGGATGCCGGAAATCCGAGCAACACACACAAAATGCTAGAGGAACTCAGCAAGCCAGGCAGCATCTATGAAAAAAAGTACAGTTGATGTTTCCAGCTGAATCCTTGGCCTCTTCCATTGTCATGGTGAGGCCACACTTAGGTTGGAAGAACAACACCATATATTCTGTTTGGGTAGCCTCCAACCTGATGGCATGAACATCTATTTCTCAAACTTCTGACAATGCCCCCACCCCCCTTCCTTCACCATTTCCCATCCCATTTTCCTTCTCTCACCTTATCTCCTTGCCCACCCATCACCTCCCTCTGGTGCTCCTCCACCCCTCCCTCCTTTCTTTCTTCCATGGTCTTCTGTCTCTTTCACCAATCAACTTCCTAACTCTTTACTTCATCCCTCCCCCTCCAGGTCTCTCCAATAACCTGGTGTTTCACTCACCCCCACCCCACCTTTTAAATCTGCTCCTCAGCTTTTTCTTCTCCAGTCCTGCTGGAGAGACTCAGTCCAAAATGTCATTTGTACTTTTTTCCATAGGTGCTGCCTGGCCTGCTGAGTTCCTCCAGCATTTTGTGTGTGTTGTGTATATTTTAGGCTTCGTTCATGTTTGTCTTGTGAATGCTGCTTATATGATGCTCGGTGCCATAAGACATAAGACATAGGAGCGGAAATGGCCACTTGGCCAAACAAGTGTGCTCCACTATTCTATCATTACTGATTTATTTTCCCTCTCAACCTCATTCTTCTGTCTTCTGCCCGTAACATTTGACACAATTACTAACCAAGAACCTATTAGCTTCTGCTTTAAATATACCCAACGACTTGAAACTACAGCTGCCTGTGGCAAAGACTTCTACAGATTCACCACCCTCTGACTGAAGAAATTCCTCCTCATCTCTGTTCTAAAGGGATGTCCTCCTATTCCGATTCTGTATGCTCCTCTCCCACTATTGGAAACAGCCTCTCTGTCTAGGCCTTTCAATATTTGATAGGTTTTTATTGAAATTCTCCTTCATTCTTCTAAATTCCAGTGAATACAGGCCCAGAGCTATCAAATGCTACTCATATATTAACTCTTTCATTCCCAGAATCATTTTTGTAAACCTCCTCCAGACACTTTCCAAGTGCAGCAAATCTTTTCCTAGATATGGGGGCCCAAAACTACTTAGAATACTCCAAAAGTGGTTTAACCAATGTTTTATAAAGACTCTCCATTATATCCTTGCTTTTATATTCTGATCCTCTTGAAAAGAATGTTAAGACTGCATTTGTCTTCCTCTCAATCTCAAGTGAACCTTTAAGGAATCCTGCACTAGGTCTCCTAATTCTCACTGCACGTCCAATTTTGGAATTCTACCTCCATTTAAAAAATAAACGACACCTTTATTCCTTCTATCAAAGTGCATGACCATGCACTCCTTATGCTGTTTTCCATCTGCTACTCCTTTGCCCATTCTCTCTACCTGTCCTAGTCCTTCTGCAGACTCCCTACTTCCTAAACATTACTTGCTCCTCCATCTATCTTCATATCATACGCAAAACCTGGTCACAAAAACATCACTTCCATCATCCAGATGACTAACATATAACAGAAGAGTTAGCAGACCCAACACTGACCTCTGCAGAACACAACTCATCTCTGGCAGTCAACCAGTGGAGGCCCCTTTGTTCCCACTTTTTGCCTTTCGCCAGTAAACTGATCCTTTGTCTATGCTAGGGTCTTTCTGGTGCCTGTGATGTTGCTGCAAGTTTTTTGTCATACTTATAAAGTCCATACGTACATGTACTTTGTGCATATGACAATAAATTTGACTTTGAAATTGACTTCTCATCCACAATTCATGCCTTGATGTTTTGTCTGAATTTAAAAGCAATGGTTAGTATTTCAAGCACACTTACTTGGCCCAGCACCCTTGCTGAGGCACAGGCTGCCAACAGCAGATCCTTCCTCTCCCAGAGATGAGGTCGTTACAGCTTCTACTGGCCTTTCTGGAGCTCTACGTTTTTACAAGATGAGGTTGCTAGCCCCACATCCCAACCCTCCTCCTTTTGCGACTGGGCTTGGGACCATTTATCGTGGACTTCTGGTATTTCAAAGGATGCCAGTAATTCAAGATTCTCATAAAAGACAAGTTCAAAGCAATGTTAAAGTTAATGATCCAACTTTTGAATACTCTAGAAGACAACCTTGATCCAAATCATAAGGCTTCTGCACATGAATGCAGTAATTGCACTCAGGAGAGGCACATTTCTTGGAAACACATGCCAACAAAAAAAGTGTTGCAGCTCTTCAAAAGATAACAAGCCAATATTACGTAATCTGCTCCTTGGCAGATATGGTTAACTCACATGATTTGTACTTTGTGGTTATTCTACAGAGAAGTGCTATGTTTTAATATTTTGGTGCTATCAGCAAAACAGTAGAGGTGAAATTGGCAGAGAAAATTTGTGGTCTGGCATGAAGTTTGAGCATTAACAGATGATTAAGATTGCCTGCGTTGGACCTGATATGATAAACCACATGTGCAGTGACGTCAGCACAGACCAACAAGGTCAGGAGCATCACAGAATATCAGCAGCCTGCAACCCATCCCACCCGGGGCAAGGACCGCTGCAGCATGGGAATACTGCCACTTTCCAGGGGATGAATGGAGTGAGGATAGGACCAATCAGGGACAAAAGCGGAAACATGTGCCTGGAGCCAGAGGAGATGAGGAAGGTCCTTACTGAATACATTGCTGCTGGTTCCACTAGTAAGAGGGACCTTGGCGAATGTGAGGTCAACATAGAACATGCTCTGGAACAGGTCAAGATTAAGAAAGAAGATGTGCTGGAATTTCCGAAAAACTTTAGGGCAGACAAGTCTCCGGAGCTGGACGGGATATTCCCCAGGTTATTGCAGGAAACAAGGAAAGAGATTGCTGTGCCTTTTGCAAAAACCTTTGCATTTTCACTAGCCACAGGAGTAGCATCAGAAGTTTTGAGGGTGGCAGATGTTATTTCTTTGCTCCAGAAAGTTAATAGGGATAAACCTGGGAATCATAGGCCAGTGAGTCTCAAATCAGTGGTGGGGAAAATTTTGGAAAGGACGCTTTGAGACAGGATTTACAAATATTTGGAGAAGCAGTCTGATTAGGGTTGGTCAGCACAGCTTTGTGAGGGTTGGGGCATGCCTCACGAGCCTGATTAACCTCTTTGAGGAAGTGACAAATGATGAAGGTAAAGTGGTGCACGTGGAGGATATGGAATTTAGTGAAGTGTTTGATAAGGTTCCCCTGATAGACTCATTCAGAAAGTCAGGAGACATGGTATCCAGGGTAACATGACTGCATGGATTCAGGATTGGATTGCCCATAGAAGGTATAAGGTTTTTGTAGATGGAGCATATTCTGTCCGGAGGATGGTGGCCAATGGAGTTCTGTAGGAATCTGTTCTAGATCCCCTGCTCTTTGTGATTTTTATAAACGAGATGAGGAAGTGGAAGGGTGGGTTAGTAAGTTTTTAGATGACGCAAAGATTGATGGTATTGCAGATAATATAGAGGGTTGTCGTAGCTTACGATGGAACATTGGTATGATGTAGAGTGGGCTACGTAGTGGCAGACGGAGCTCAATCCAAAGAAGTATGACGTGATGAACTTTGGAAGGTCGAACTTGATGTCAGAGTACAAGGTTAATAGCAAGATTCTTAGCAATGTGGAGGAACGTGAGAATCTTCACTTCTGCCTCCATGGCTCCCTTAAAGTTGTGGTGCAAGTTGATAGAGTGGGTTAAGAGGGAGAGCAGTGCATTGGCCTTCATTAGTAGGGAGACTGAATTCAATAGCCACGAGGTAATGTTGCAGCAATGTAAAACTCTGGTTAGACCGCACTTGGAGTATTTTCTTCAATTTTCATTGTCTCATTAAAGTAAGGATGTTGAAGCTTTAAAGAGGATGCAGAAGAGATTTACCAGGATGTTGCCTGGATTGGAGAGCATGCTTTCTGAGGATAGGTTAAGCATATTAGGGCTGCACTCCTTGGAGTAAAGGAGAGAGGAGGGTGACTTGGGTATGTCAAGTGCAGTCTGACCTATGACCTATAATGCCTCAGCATCACACCATTGTTCTCATTCTCTTGCCCTCTCAAAACAAATGCTAACATTGCATTTGCCTTCCTTACCAACCACTCAACCTGCAAATTAAACTTTAGGGAATCCTACACAAGCCCTCCCAAGTCCCTTTGTATCTCTGATTTTTGAACTTCCTCCCCGTTTAGAAAATTGTCTATGCTTTTATTCCTTCTGCCAAAGTGCATGATCGTACACATTCCTGCAATATATTCCATCTGCCACTTCTTTGTCCATTCTCCCAATTGGTCCAAGACATTCTGCAGACTTCCTGCTTCCTCAGCGCAACCTGCACATCAACCTATCTTGGTATCGTCCACAAACTTGGCCACAAAACTATCAATTCCATCATCAAAATCATTGATGTAACATAAAAATAAACAGACCAACCCCTGCAGAACACTTCTAGTCACTAGCAGCCAACCAGAAAAGGCCTCCTAAGTTCCAATTCTTTGCCTTCTGCCAGTCAGCCAAACTTTTATCCATGCTAGTATATTTCCCGTAATACCATGAGACGTAATCTTGTTTAGCAGCCACAGGTGTAGCATCTTGTCAAAGGCCTTCTGAAAATTCAAGTAAACAACATCCACTCACTCTCCTTCATCTATTCTGCCTGTTATTTCCTCAAAGAATCCCAAAATATTTGTCAGGCAAGATTTCCCATAGTGAAATTGGCCTATTTTGCCATGAGCCTTAAGGTACCCCAAAAGCTCACCGTTAATAATGGACTCCAACATCTTCCCAACCACTGAAATCAGACTAACTGGACAAACTGTCCTTTCTTCTGCCTCCCTCTCTTCTTAAAGAGTAGAGTGGCTTTTGCAATTTTTTCACTCCTCCAGAACCATTCCAGAATCCAGTGATTCTTGAAAGATCATTACTAATCATTAATCTCTTTAGTTACCTCTTTCAGAATGCTTGGGTGTAGTCCATCTGATCCAGGTGACTTATCCACCTTCAGACCTTTCAGCTTCCCAAACACCTTCTTCTTAGTAATAGCAACGACACTCACTTCTTCCCCCAGACACTCTTGTACTCTTGGCAGACGGCTAGGTCTCCCACATTGAAGACTGATGCAAAATACTTATTAAGTTCATCTGTCATTTATTTGTCCCCATTACTACCTCTCCAGCGGTCCAATATCCACTCTTGACTCCGCCTTTACTCTTTATATATCAGAAAAACTTTTGGTATCCCCTTTTATATTGTGAGCTAGCTTACCTTCATATTTCATCATTTCTCTCCTTATGGTTATTTTAGTTGCCTTCTGTTGGTAAAAGCTTCCCAATCCTCTAACTTCCCACTAAGTTTTGTTATATTATATGCCCTCTCTTTACCTTTTACACTGCCTTTGACTTCTCTTGTTAATCAGGGTTGCCTCATCCTAACTCTAGTATATTTCTTCATCTTAGGGACGTATCTATCCTGCACCTTCCAAATCACCCCAGAAGCTCTACCAATTGCTGTTCTGCCATCAGTCCTGCTAATGTCCCCTTCCTATCAACTTCGTCTGCCTCCTCTCTCATGCCTCTGTAGTTCCCTTTACTGTACTGTAGCACTGATACATCTAACTTTGTCTTCTCCCTCTCAAATTTCAGGGTGAAGTCAATCATATTATGATCACTGCACCATAAGGACTCCTTTACTTTAAGCTCCTTAATCAAATATTTTTCATTACACAACACCCAATCCAGAATTGCCTTTCTGTTCTAAAAAAAAAGCCATCTTGTAGGCATTCTACAAATTCCCTCTCTTGGAATCAATCACCAACCTGGCTTTCCAATCTACTTGATAAAATGCCGTATCACTATTATTACATTGCCCTTTTTACATCCTTTTCTATCCCCCATTGTAATTTGTTTCCCATATCCTGGCTACTGTTCAGAAGCCTATATAGAACTCCCATTAGATTATTTTTACCCTTGCAGTTTCTTAAGTCTACCCACAAGAATTCCAATCATAATTCACTTCTTTCTAAGGACTTGATTACATTTTTTCTACCAACAGAGCCACCCCCCTCCACCTATCTGCCTGTCCTTTCGATACATTGTCTATCATTTCAATACATTGTGTACACGTGGATGTTAAGCTACCAACTATGATCTTCTTTCAGCCATGACTTAGTGATGCCCAAGACATCGTACCTGCAAATCTCTAACTGCGCTAGAAGATCATCTACCTTTTCTGTATACTACATGCATTCAAATATAACACCTTCAGTCATGTGTTCACTCCCACATTATTCTTCAACTCATCCCACTGACTGCAATTTTGTCCTATCATCTGTCTGTCCTTCCACACAGTCTCACTACACACTGCGTCTATTTGTATACCAGCTATGCCATCCTCTACCCTATCATTCTGGTTCCCATCCCCCTGCCATTATCAAGGGTCAGGCAAGCACATTATATGGCCAGTCCTGCAGAGCTAGTTGAATGTAATTGTAGTCTCAGCACTGGGGATGTTGGCTGAGGAAAGGACACTGGCAGCTTTGCCTATCCCATCAGTGGATTTTGAGGACTTTGCAGAAACAGAGTGGTGGTATCTCCCCAGGTCCTCAAGAGATCCACTGTTAGTAGACCATGATTCACAGCTCTATAACATTCTGGTTCCAGTAAACTCAAACATTTATATTGGAACCACAAACAAGAGAAAACCTGCAGATTTTTTGTTTAGATTATGAGGACACTCAGTCCCTGTTTATTGTCATTTAGTAATGCATGCATTAAGAAATGATACAATGTTCCTCCAGTATGATATCACAGAAACACAAGACAGACCAAGACTAAAACTGACAAAAACCACATAATTATAACATATAGTTACAACAGTGCAAAGCAATACTGTAATTTGATGAAGAGCAGACCATGGGCATGGTAAAAAAAAGTTTTAAAGTCCCGATAGCCCCATCATCTCATGCAGACAGTAGAAGGAAGGAAAACTTTCCCTGCAATGAACCTCCAGCGCTGCAAACTTGCTGATGCAGCACCCTGGAAGCACCGGATCACAGCCGAATCTGAGTCCGTCCAAAAACTTCGAGCCTCCGACCAGCCCTCCGACACCGAGCACCGAGCACCATCTCTGCCGAGCGCTTCCACCCTGGCCCTGGCCGCCAAGCAACGGGCAAAGCCGAGGATTTGGGGCCTTCCCCTCCGGAGATCCTGGATCACACAGTAGCAGCGGCAGTGAAACAGGCATTTCAGAAGTTTCACCAGATGTTCCTCCGTGCTTCTCACGTCTGTCTCCATCAAATCAAGATTGTGCACGGCATCCTACTTGACAGATAACAGATATTCATTCCGGAGTGGCCACTGTGTGCTGCGTCGCGTCGCCATCTTCTCTTCTAATGTTGGAAATCCAAGCAACACACACAAAATGCTAGACAAACTCAGCAGGTCAGGCAGCATCTATGGAAAAGAGTACAGTCGATATTTTGGGCTGAGACCCTTCAGATGAGGGGAGAGAGAAACACAAGGTGATAGGTAAAACTAGAAGGGGGATGAAGTAAAGAGCTGGGAAGCTGATTTGTGAAGGAAATACAGGGCTGGAGAAGGGGAAATCTAATAGGAGAGGATAGAAGACTGGAAGAAAGTAAAGGGGGGTGGAGTGCCAGAGGGAAGCGATGGGCAGACAAGGAGATAAGGTGAGAGAGGGAAAAGGGAATGTTGAAGGAAAGAGGTGTGGGGGGACATTACCAGAAGTTTGAGAAATCGATGCTTATGCCATCAGGTTGAAGGCTACCCAGACAGAATATAAGATGTTATTCCTCCAACCTGAGTGTGGCCACATCGCGACAAAATAGGAGGCCATGGATTGACATATTGGAATGGGAATGGGAAATGGAATTAAAATGGGTGGCCACTGGGAGATCCCACTTCTTCTGGTTGACGAAGCATAGGTGCTTGGTGAAACAGTCTCCCAATCTACATCAGGCCTTAGTGATATACAGGAGGCCACAGTGGGAGCACCAGACACGGTATATGACCACCATATATTCACAGGTGAAGTATCACCTCACCTGGAAGGATTGTTTGTGGCCCTGAATGGTATGATGGAGGAGGTGTCAGGGCGGCAACTGTTGCACTTGCAAGGATAAGAGCCCGGAGGGAAATCAGTGGGGAGGGACGAATGGACAAGGGAGGCCCATACGGAGCGATCCTTGCGGAAAGCAGAAAGCGGAGGGGGGAAGTAGTGGAGGGACAGATGCGCTTGGTGGTGGGATCCTGCTGGAAATGGCGGAAGTTCCAGAGAATTATGTGCTGGTGGAGGCTGGTGGGGTGGTAGGTGAGGACAAGAGGAATCCTATCCCTGGTAGCGTGGTGGGAGGATGGGGTGAGAGCAGAGATGCGTGAAATGGAGGAGATGTGGTTGAGGGTAGCATTGATGGTGGAGGAAGGGAAGACCCTTTCCTTGAAAAAGAAAGACATTTCCATCGTTTTAGAATGAAAAGTCTCATCCTGAGGGCAGATGCGGCGGAGACGGAGGAATTGAGAGAAGGGGATGGCGTTTTTACAGGCAACAGGGTGGGAGGTGGTATAGTCCAGGTAGCTGTGAGAGTCTGTGGGTTTATAATAGACATCAGTAGATAAGCTATCTCCGGCGATAGAGTCAGTGAGATGTATACTGGGTCTGTTGCTGAATGTGTGGCGACTCTTGCAAGCTGCCCCCAGCACATCCTTGGGGTGTTGGTTGCTAATGCAAATGATCATTTCACTGTGTGTTTCAATATACCCATGATAAACAAACTTGAATCTTGAACCTTGATTCAACCTTATTTCCCTATCACGGCTAACTGCTGTGTCACGTACCCAGGGCAATCATGAAATTTCGACATCAACACTTGTTTTTGTTGAAATGTAACTCCCACAACGTGGGAAATGCTTTGTATTTCTCAAGATGTTGAGCAACTGTATTGTCAGACCGTGGGGATTTGCAGTTGGGATAGATTGATAGAAAGCCATTGTTAAGTATAAGGCAGCACGTTTGAATGAACAAACCAGAAATATCAAGGAAGTTAGCCTCCTGTTGTATGTACACACACTTCACCCGTGCACAGCAGCAGGATGGCTGAAGTTGGACCAAATATGTGGAGGTATCACATCCTGAACGGTTTTGGTTTTGTCCCCTGTAGGTTAACTCCAGGCTGATGTCATTGCTTCACCCTCGTGAGAAAATGCTTTTGCAATCACAAGCCTTTATTCGTTCCATGTGGTGCAATCATTGTGGCTTCAGCAGAGAAGGAAGCAGAGACAAGCTGCTCACTTCCCTCCTCTGAACATCAGCTGCGCATGCCCAAAGTCCTCTGGGTTTGGGATCCCTCATTACTCCCCTGTCCACTGGTCCACTCACACCAGTGGATAGACTTGTGGAAATGAGGAAGGATGTCCACACTGACCACAGATAATGTGGGTGGGTGAGACTTAGACACCCCCTTCACGATACCAGCACACTAACCTGCAAGTAATATGAAATGATAATGTCCAGCTGAGAATCAGCAGGACAAATGGGACTAAAGTTCAATGGTGATCTTGCTCTGATAAAAAAAGGAAGATCTTACAGAAAGAGCAAAAGAGGAGTCTACCTCATATACAGGGAAGTGGGAACCTTAATGCAGAGGAGTGTGGAGATAACCCAGCATGAGTGAGACTGGAGACCCTGACTCTGAAATGTGAGGGCTGACACTTTCGCTAGAATGAGAATGGAACTCCTTTCCTTTGGGGACATGGAGGGACTTTTCCCTGGAATGCAAGTGAAAACTATATTGAAGGGAGAATGGAGCCCTGCAGTGTAGTGGGAGTGAAGACCCTGCCCCTACAGGAAGAGTAGGTTGCAAAGCGAGTACTTACTCAAGTGTTTAAATGCACCCAAATACTTAGAGCTTCAGTTGGAAGACTTGCTTTTTTTAAAACTGTAAATAAGTGTTTCCTCTATTGTTTTTTGACAGAAGCTCAAAAGCTGATACCTCACAAGAGGAATACTTCACACCAGCGGTGCACCATCAACTTCTGCTTGGCTGAACCACCAACAGGAACCTGCTGTAAAACAATCACATCATGGAACACGATGAACTTTAAACAGAGGGTTTTCCACATCAGTTCCTGATCACGTAAAGAAAATGCATATCCGGAATGTACTTGACCCTGAGAACAATCCTTATTTCTCCACTGGCCCTTTCCTACAATAGGATCAAACTTCTCTTGGAAGAAGGCCATTTTCTCCAGTCTGATCTGTTATAATCACTCAAAAGCCTTTGCAATTCTATACAAATGGAAGGATGAAATCTTAAACATGCTTCCTATAGATCATTTATTATTTCCTACTCACTACAAAGTGAACCTCCTTTTGTTAGTGGACAGTTCAATAATTTAATAAAAATAACGATTTACAGATCACTGTTTGCAGTGCATTCACATTTGGTGGTACCACAATAACAGAATGGATTTCTTGAAGTGAAATGCTCTTCACTGCTCTGCCTTCCATCTCTGTAGCACCACTCCTCTGGCTTGAATTGCTTAGACCCTATCTTCTCTGTGTGGACGTTAAGACCCTCTTGAGCAAGGAACACAACATTTTCACATTTCACCAGGAATCTTTATTGTAGGTTGACGGTGTTGTATGGTGGGGGTAGGTTTATAGATGAGCCTTTGTTTTGTCGATGTTGACTATAAAGTCTACTCTCCCACAAGCATTTGTGAACAAGTCAGCAATGGCCTTGGAACCAAGCCCCTGAATGCCTACATATGCGACCACCTTTTGCAAAATGCAGCTGACCACCTGAGGTTGGATCATACATGGGTTCAATCACACAAGGGATCCTTTCTTTTCTTTTTTAATCTTTTTATTACGTTTCAGATTAATATACATAACAATATTAATGATACAAAGAGATCGGTGTAACTTTGATAATGGTTAACATATGCAAACATAATTTCAGTAAAATAAAGAATTCAAGCCTCCCAATCTTTGAGTAATTGAACATGAAAAAAGAATTTTATATAGAACCCCCTAAACTAAAAAAGAAAACAAAACTGGGATGTCCTATTCCTTCGGATAAGAACATTATCTGTCATTAACTCTGCTCCTCCATAGATAAACAAAAGATTATTTTAAAAAAAGGGTTTTGAAAGGGACAACTTACATCATATGAAAATGTTGAATAAATGGTCTCCAGGTTTCTTCAAATTTAACTGAAGAATCAACCAGACCACACCTAACTTTTTCCAGGTTTAAACATAATATAGTTTGAGAAAACCATTGAAAAGTAGTAGGAGGATCAGAACCTTTCCATTTAAGTAAGATGGATCTTTGACCTATTAGTGTAACAAATGCAATCAAACAGCAAGCTGGAAAGTATAAATGACCATCATCTGTCACTAGTAATCCAAAAATTGCAGTAATGGGGTGAGGTTTTAAATTAATACGCAAAACTGTTGAAATAATATCAAAAATATCTTTCCAATATTTATCTAAAAGAGGGCAAGACCAAAATATATGTGTCAGAGAGGCCACCTCAGAGTTACATCTGTCACACACAGGATTTATATGTCGGTAAAAACGAGCTAATTTATCCTTAGACATATGAGCCCTATGGACTACTTTAAATTGTATCAACGTATGTCTAGCACTCATTGAGGAAGTATTAACTAGTTGAAGAATTTTCCCCCAATTCTCTATAGATAAAGATACCTGAAGTTCTCTTTCCCATTCATTTTTTATTTTATCAGATGTACCTGGATGTATTTTCCTAATTAAATCATACAAAACTGCTATTAAGCACTTCTGATAGGGATTTAAACCTAAATTTTTTTCTGTAATATTTGTTGGATGAAATATTGGAAAATTAGGTAAAATACCATTCAAAAAGTTCTAATCTGCAGATATCTGAAAGAATGTGAACTAGGCAACTTATATTTATTAGATAATTGCTCAAACGACATGAAACAATTATCCATGGATAAATCACATAAATCACGAACGCATACTATTCCCCTCGTTTTCCATAAGGAAAAAGCTTGATCACTTCTAGAAGGTTGAAAGAAAAAATTACGTATAATAGGACTAGATAAAATAAATTTGTTCAATCCAAAAAATTTGCGAAATTGAAACCATATTCGTATTGTATGTTTAATTATTGGGTTAATTATTTGTTTATTCAGTTTGGTTAATACAAACGGGAGCGAAGCTCCTAAAATAGAAACTAATGAGAACTCCTGCACAGACTCACCCTCCAGGTTCACCCCAGTGGACAATGAATTTCATCCCAATCTTGCGTCCAAAACATTAAATATCGGATATCAATTGCCCAATAATAAGATCTGAAAATCAGCAATGCTAAACCACCGTCCTTTTTTGATTTCTGTAGATATTTCTTACTCAATCTAGGATTTTTATTCTGCCATATATATGAAGAAATTTTAGAATCAATAATATCAAAAAAGGATTTAGAGATAAAAATTGGTACCATTTGAAATAAATACAGAAATTTAGGTAAAACAGTCATTTTAATAACAGTAATTCGACCAATCAATGATAAGGACAGTGGGGACCATTTAGTAAACAAATGTTTAACATGGTCAATTAAGGGTAGAAAGTTAACTTTAAGTAGATCTTTATATTTTTTTAGTAATTTTGACACCCAAATAAGTGAAATAATCAGTAATTGATTCAAATGGTAATTGTCTATAAATTGAAACTTGCATATTTAATGGAAAAAGCTCAATCTTATTAAGATTTAGTTTATAACCAGAAAAACTACTAAACTGGGCTAATTAGTGATAAAACTGCCGGGGTGGATTTCTCTGGGTTAGAGATATATAGTAACAAGTCATCTGCATACAATGATACCTTATGTCTCTCTTTCCCACAAGTAATTCCAAACATACAAGGGATCCTTGGATTACAGATGACATGATGCTGTGAAGTGCAACTTCATGCAAGATCTCTAATTCAATTTCACAGCATATTTTCCAGCTAGTAATAATAACAGTAAAATGTTTTAGGGTAGTCATTAATGCATGAGTCCTGCATATATATGATTAGTTATGGGTCATGTTGGAGCAATTATCTGATGAAAAGAAGGAACTATATCAAGTGCACGCAGAATTAAACCATTTGGTAGCTATGAATCAAATATTTCAGACATGGAGAAATCAGCTTATGGCACGGATCCAGTTTCCTTCCATGACGTAAAAATTAGTTTATTTTAAAGTGGTTCCATGGTTTTCTTTGTTTCATGGCTGTCTGTGAGGAAGACGAATCTCAGGGTTGTATATTGTATACATACTTTGATAATAAATGTACTGTGAATCTTTGAAGTATAATATACTGAAGTTTGCACCTTATACAAAGCTGGGTTTATATATGGCTTTTGAACAGATTAAGTAAATGGGAGGTGGCATGTGAAATAGACTTTAATATGAAGAACTGTGAAGTCATCCAGTCACCTTGTACTTTCAAGGCAGAGATTGAAATAATTTTGGATAAAAATGAATTTGGATTAGTGCAGGAATGAAGTGCAGAAGCAATCAGCCATAGCATTATTAAATGGCAAAACACGCTGATTGGCCTGTTCCAGATGCTATTTCTTACATTGCTATCAAAGTCAAAGTAAATTTATTATCAAAGTATATACAGTATATGTCACTACTTTAACATTTGTATACGACCTTGAGACTCATTTTCTTGCAAGCATTTATAGGAAGATAAAGAAATACAATAGAATTTATGAAAACTATACATAAATAATGATTAAGAAACAACCAATGTGCAAAAGAAGACAAATTGAGCAAAATAAATAAATAATGCTGAGAACATGAATTGTAATTGATTTCTTGAAAAGCCCTTGAAATTGAACCTGTAGTTTCAAGAACTAGTTCAGCATTGTGGTGAGTGAAGCTATCCAAGCTGGTTCAGGGGCCTGATGGTTGTAGGGTGATAACTGTTTAATGAACCTGGTGATGTGGGACCCAAAGAAAACTTATTACCTAAGTAAGTGTTTCATATTTGACTTGGAGATTTCTTGCAGGTCAGCGATTCTTGTTTAAAAGGAGAGCTGCGTGGGAGTCGGCTTTTTCCGATGGTCCAATCAGCGGCCTGGGCAGGCCATAGCAAGGAGGTTTCTTGCAGGTTGGCGATGCTTGTTTTAAAGGAGTGCTTCACAGGTATTCAACCTTATTCTAATGGTCCAATCAGCAGCAAGAGCAGGCCAGAGCAATGAATTTTCTTGCAGGTCGGCGACGCTTGTTTAAAAGTACAGAAGGGACAAGTGGGGTGGCCATTGTTGGGAGTAGGCCAGTGGTGAGAGTAGGGGCTTTGGCTCAAAGAAGGATTCGGCTCAAAAGAGGCATTGGCTTTGGGTAAGCTTCTGTTGTGTTAGGGACCTGGAACAGCAGGTGGCTGACCTTCGGTTTATACAAGAGAGTGAGGAAGTTTAAGGTGCTTAGGAGTAGGTACAGAGGAGATGTCAGGGGTAAGTTTTTAACTCAGAGAGTGGTGAGTGCGTGGAATGGGCTGCCGCAATGGTGGTGGAGGCGGATATGATAGGGTCTTTTTAGAGACTTTTAGATAGGTACATGGATCTTAGTGAAATAGAGGGCTATAGGTAAACCTGGTAATTTCTAAGGTAGGGACATGTTTGGTACAACTCTGTGGGCCGAAGGGCCTGTATTGTGCTGTTGGTTTTCTATGTTTCTATAATCAGAATCAGAATCAGAATCCGAATCAGGTTTATTATCTCCAGCATGTGACATGAAATTTGTTAACTTAGCCGTAGCAGTTTAATGTAATACATAATCTAGCAGAGCAAAAATAATAATAATAATATACAAACAAGTAAATCAATTACAGTAAATGTATATTGAATAGATTAATAAAAATGTGCAAGAACAGAAATACTGTATATTAAAAAAAAGGGAGGTAGTGTCCAAAGATTCAATGTCCATTTAAGAATCGGATGGCAGAGAGGAAGAAGCTGTTCCTGAATCACTGAGTGTGTGCCTTCAGGCTTCTGTACCTCCTACCTGATGGTACCAGTGAGAATAATCAATCAGAGTTACAGGGAAGTAGTCACCCTGAAGTTGCAGGAAGCGAGTAGCTGGGTGACTGTCAGGAGAAATCAAAATGTGAATAGGCCGTTACCACAGAGCACCCCTGTGGCCACTCCCCTCAATAAAGTCAGTGTTATGACCGCTTCTTTTTACGCTCTATATCAATGATTTAGGTGACGGAATAGATGGTTTTGTTGGCAAGTTTGCAGATGATACCAAGTTTGGTGGAGGGGCAGGTAGTGTTGCGGAAACAGGTAGGCTGCAGAAGGACTTAGACAGATTACGAGAATGGGCAAGAAAGTGGCAAGTGAAATACAATGTTGAAAAATGCAGGGTCAAAGAAATAAAAGTGCAGACTATTTTGCAAATGCAAAGAAAATCCAAAAATCTGAGATGCAACGGGACTTGGGAGTCATTGTGCAGAACACTGTAAAGGTTAACTTGCAGGTTGAGTCGGTGGCGAGGAAGGTAAATGCAATTTTAACATGCATTTCGAGAGGTCTAGAATAAAAGAGCAGGGTGTGATGCAGAGGCTTTATACGGCACTGGTGAGGCCTCACCTTGAGTATTGTGAACAGTTTTGTCTCATCTAGATAAGATGTGCTGGCACTGGAGAGGGTTCAGAGGAGGCTGACAAGAATGATTCTGGGTATGAAAGGGTTATCGTTTGATGGCTCTGGGTCTGTACTCACTGGAATTTAAAAGGATAAGGGGAGATCTCATTGAAAGGCCTAGACAGAGTGGATGTGGAGAGGATGTTTCCCATGGTAGGGAGTCAAGGACAAGAGGGCACAGCCTTAGGATGAAAGGGGGTCCATTTAAAACAGAGATGCGGAGAAATTTCTTTAGCCAGAGGATGGTCAATTTGTGGAATTTGTTACCTCAGGCAGCTGTGAAGGCCAGGTTGGGTGTACTTTAGGCAGAGATTGATAGGTTCTTGATTGGATATGGCATTAAGAGGAACGGGGAGAAGGCTGGGAAGTGGGGCTCATGAGAGGAAGAAAGGATCAGCCATGATTAAATGAAAGAGCAGACTCGATGGGCCAAACAGCATAATTCTGTTCCTACGTCTTATGGTCTTATGGTCTAAATCCATCAGGTTCCCAAACCAGTGTGGTTTACTTCATTGACCTCACTCTGAACTGATTCTACAACTTATAGTGATCTGATGCATCTCTGACGTTACTATCTATTTTTGTCACAGGTTTCTACTATTAAATTGAGATTTTTTTCCCTGAAATACAAATTGGTAATGAGGAAGTTGGAACCATTCATTACTCAAGGCGGCGTCGCCCTAGAATAGAATATGCTGGAAGAAGAAGTTGACAAAGGAACCTAAGGACCAAAATACTTATAGCTCACGCCAGTGCAGTGTCTCACCTACAGCTGAGGTCTCCTCATCCAGTCATTCACTAACCCTTCACTAATCTTTCACTAACCATTCACGTTAAATTTGTACAAAACAATTCAGGCTACCAGGGTCTGAGTGTGGCTTACACCGATTTGTATAGTTTTCAACACTGCTCTTCCCTGTGAAATGTAATGCATTTCTTATTATCCTGATAACGTGAGGATTATCCTGATAATAGAGGATGTGAGGATCAGACCAAAAGACTAGCGGTGACAGAGAATCTTGCCTGATCAGCCCCTGATCCTCTGATCCCCTTCAACCCTCCCAGATTTTACCCCTTTTCCAATTCTGACCACTGCTGGCCATACCTCTAGCTGCCATGGCATAAACTCTTGAATTGACCGCCCAATCTTAAGAAATCCCTCCTTAAAACCGAGCCTTTTAATGAAGCTTACCCTACTCTGATTTCAGCATTGAATTGTGTTAGGCAGCATTCCTCTCTTTGGATATTGTATTATATTAAAGACACTTTAAAAATATTTAAGCTATTTAAAAATAAATCCAGGAACACGGGAACATGCATGTTACGCAGTTTGCACTTTCTAACAAAATGAGAAATTAATCTATAATGAGCATTGAAAAAGTCTCAGCTAACCAGATATCTGCTGGGAATGTGAATGACACACAAGAAAGATAAGCCCCGGCAAAGAAGGATCAAAAAATGATTGACTATAAATAGTATATTAAATGACCAACAAAAGAGTTTTCTCACTTCAAATATCCACTTAAAATTGAGATATTTTAACATTTTCAAAATTCATATGGGGCAGGAATGAGGTACCAGAAGACTAGAAGATAGCTAATATTGTTCCCCTTTTCAAAAGGTGCATAATAAAGGCATCCGCTAGTCTTGCAAGACCATGGATCTGCGCCTGGAAAGTCTTCACTCTCCAGGGCGCAGGCGTGGGCAAGGTTGTATGGAAGACCAGCAGTTGCCCATGCTGCAAGTCTCCCCTCTCCACGACACCAATGTTGTCCAAGGGAAGGGCATTAGGACCCATACAGCTTGGCACCAGTGTCGTTGCAGAGCAATGTGTGATTAAGTGCCTTGCTCAAGGACACGTTTCCTCGGCAGGGGCTGGAACTCACGACCTTCAGGTCGCTAGTCCAATGCCTTAACCACTTGGCCACGTGCCCACAAAAGGTGCATAGGTACATAGGGATATTTATGTACTCAGAGAGTCAGCCCTCACTACATTCATCTTGGTTGTCTAGTTCTCTGTCCTCCTAGGCTTTTAGACCATCTGTGTACATTTACTTGTCCCAGCAAAGATGTTTGAACCTTCAGAACTGTTCTGTTTGTTACAATGTGCTCCCATTGTAAACATACTTCAACTGAATTTTTGTCAGACACAAGATATTGAAATTAACTGTGTCAGTGCAGTTTCTGAAATTGCATTGAATCACCTACTGTTACTATTGTTCGGAAGAATATAAGTTGATGTATTTTGAGTTTGGGAGAGGGTCTCCAAGAGAATGTTTGCTTTTTGTGATGAATAAAGACTTTCATACCTACCAGTTTATCCAGTGACTTAATTACTGTCATTTGATTCCAACCAATTGGGAATGTCCTTCTAGTGCTTTATGTTCCTTCCACTCTTTTCTCCCTTTCTCCCAAACATGATTCCCTTCTCCCTAGCCCCTTCCCACTCTCAGTCCACAATAGAGACCCTTATCACAATCAAGTTTATCACCACTCATATATGTCATGAAATCTGTTTTTTTTTGCGACAGCAGTACAGTGCAATACATAAAATTACTACAGTACGTTGCAGAAGTCTTAGGTACACTAGCTATATATATGTGCCTAAGACTTTTGCACAGTTCTGGATTATTTTAAAAACTGATCACTACATTTAAACAAATTTTGAAGGCTGATTAGTTCTTGTTTCCATTACTACTTACAGCCCCAGTTCTGTTACCCGTAAAAGATGTCCCATGTCTGACAATTCCCAAAGAGAGAAGATAGGTATCATGTTCACCATGGACAAGGTGGGCCGTAGGGCCCTTTCCTGTACTATGATTCTACGAATGTGGAACAGAAAATAACAGCTTCAGCAATAATAAGCAAATATAATGAATGATGGAAATAGACAGCAAATCAGGGAGCATTAGTTGAAAGTTCAAAGTCCAAAGTTAATTTATTACCAAAGCATGTATGTATCACCATATAATATCCCTGAGACTAATTTTCTTGCGGGCATTCACAGTAGAACAAAGAAATATGGGACAGTAGATAAATAGATTGAAGTAGAGAAAAAGTTGACATTTCAAATCAGTGCGCTCAATTCCACTGGAGAACGTTGGAAATAAAAGAAGCTCCAAAATACAAAGAATGGCGAGAGGAAGACAAACACACGCAGGAACATGTTATAAACTTGGAGGATAAAGCTATTTAAGTAGCAAACATAGGTACTAGAGCAAGATTACAAAGACTGGCTTCAGTTAAGACACAGAATGTTTACCTGAATTTACCAAAATAATTTGGAAGGATTGCTAGGAATCTGTAAAAATATTCAATGCACAGACTCGCTGGGCCGGAAGGGCCTGTCACTGTACTGTATCTCTAATTAAAAATAAAGAACCACATATCTACAGGTGACACAATGTCAGCTCATCAGGACTCTGGAGCAGAAAATAACAAACTGTTGGAGGAACTCAGCAGGCAATGCTGCATAGGTGGAGGCAAAAAGACAGTCAACATTTTGAGTCAGGACCTCTGCCAGATTCTCCAGTGCAATTCAGAGCTCTAATCTGAAATTTTAATTATATCCTCACTGATGCCGCCTGACCTTCTCTGTATAAAGAGATGAGGGGAAGGAGTGAGGCAAGGACTCATCAACAGGGGCAGATGATCGGCAGATGTAGCCAGGCTGGGAAACGGGAGAGTGAGGGATGAAGTCAGGAGACACTGACTGGTGGGCAAAGGAACCAGAAGGAAAGAGAAGAAAAGTGGTTGTTGGAGTCAGGTGAACGGAGGGGCTGCAGGGAAAAACAGAAGTTGGCAGGAGAAGGAGCAATCTGATAGGAGAGGACAGAAGGCCATGGAAGAAAGAAAAGAGGGAGGAACACCAGAGGAAAGTGATGGGCAGGGAATGAGATAAGGTGAGAGAGGGAAAAGGGAAAGGGGAGCGGTGAAGGGGGAGAGCATTACCGGAAGTTCAAGAAATCAATGTTCATGCCATTGGGTTGGAGGTTACCCAGACAAAATATAAGGTGTTGCACCTCCAACCTGAGTGTGGCTTCATCGTGACAGTAGGGGAGGCCATAGATACACATGTCGGAATGGGAATGGGAAATGGAAGTAAAATATATGGCTACTGGGAGATCCCACTTTTTCTAGCGGGTGGAGTGTAGGTACTTGGCGAAATGGTCTCCCAATCTACGTCGGGTCTCACTGATACACAGAGGGCCACACCAGGAGCACCAGATACAGTAGATGACCCCAACAGATTCACAGGTGAAGTGTCACCTCACCTGAAGGACTGTTTGGGGCCTTGAATGGTAGTGAGGGAAGAGGTGTAGGGACAGATGTAGCACTTGTTCCACTTGCAAGGATAAGCGCCAGGAGGGAGATCAGTGGGAAGGCTCTTAGTTGCTCAGCAAAACAATCTCCCAATCTACGTCGGGAATCACCGATATACAGGAGGCCACACTGAGAGCACCGCATACAGTAGATGATCTCAAAAGACTCACAGGTGAATAGCTGCCTTACCTGAAAGGACCGTTTGGGGCCCTGAATGGTCCAGGTGTCCAGCATGAAAATCTCTGTAACTTCTGCCATCTTTAACAAGATCCCACAACCAAGTACATCTTTCCCTCGCACCTCCTCCACTTTCTGCTTTCCACAGGGATCACTCCCTACGTGGCTCCCTTGTCCATTCGTCCCTCCCCAGTGATCTCCCTCCTGGCAATGGAAATAGAAGGAAAGAGAAGAAAAGGGGGCAGATGGATTCAGGGTTGCAAGGAAAAACAGAGACTGGAAGGTGGTCTGTGGAACACAGGCAGCTACAAATGCTGGAACCTGATAAGTAAGGCAGGTGATGGGTGGTATCAGGTAAGGGAAAGATGATGGGCGGGTGGAACCAGGTTGTAGAGGGGTTAAAAGAAACAGAATATAGGGTGAAGGTGAATAATCAGTGTAACTCTGGAAGTTTGTGACCTTGAGGCAAAAGCTGCCTCTTTTGGTATTTTCCCAAATTACTCATGATTTCACATCCTCTGGGCTTTTGATGCTTTTCACAATTATCACTTCTGTCATTTAACCTCTCCTGTTCTCCACCCCATCACACATCCTTCTGTTTGCATTCTAACCGCCCCCACCCTCAACAAAACCTAATTCCTGTGCATCTCTTAAACACAAGAGACTTTGCAAATATTGAATATCCAGGGGAACAAAGACAACACGTTCGAGGAACTTAGCAGGTCAAGCAAGATCTATAGAGAGGAATAAGCAGTCAACGTTTTGAGCCAAGACCCTTCATCCAGTCCTGAGGAAGGTTCTCAGCCCAAGACATCAACTGTTCATTCCTTGCCATAAATGCTGCCTGACCTGCTGAGTTTCTCCAGTATTTTGTGTTTGCTCCTGTATATCTCTGACTATTCCCAATTTGAATGAAAGGCTCACTGACTGGAAACATTAACACACATTCTTCACTCTCCCTGTCTTACTGTTGATGTCATGAGGAGGCCTGCATGCTCCATGGACTCCATCAGTCAAGGAGTCAGCTCAGGGCCAACCAAGTTGGAAGGGCTGTAGATGAGATGCCAGATGAAGATTAATCCAACCCCGACTCCTGAACAGACAGACTCACATCTGTCCCTCCTGGGCCATGCCACATGAAGTGACAACAAACTGAATAATTCCACCAAACTCTACTTTTATTTCGGATGTCCACAGCACAAGCTGAGCTGGCTACAAGTTCCATTTACTTTCTTTGGCTAGGGAAGGATATTAATAAGGCAGAAGTTCTACACAGTGTGTATTTGACCTGTTACAAATATGTGGTGAGTTAGTATAAATCCTCTAATCTTTTTTTGGCAAATTGTCTGCATCAGCCCAGTTCTATGGTTACCCAGACATGTCTTTCATTACATGACACAGCAAGCCCACAGACAACAGAACATGTTAAATCTTGAATTTACAGTTAGAACATTTTGATATGCTGTAACACAACCATTCATATGACTCACAGACAACCTGTCTCTTAATGCAGCAAAGACTTAGGAGCTAATTATCAATTTTGGAAAGTCACAGGATGACGAGTACGCTCCAGTCTACATTAACAGAGACATAGTGGAGAGAATGTCCAGTTTCAGGTTTCTGGGAATACATATCTCAGAAGACCTTACATGGTCCACTAACACCACTACAATAGTTAAGAAAGCACAGCAACACTTGTTTTTCCTCAGGACGCTGAAGAAAGCTGGTCTACCTGAACAGGTGCTGGTGACTTTTTACCGCTGCACCATAGAGAGCATCTTAACATACTGCATCTCCGTGTGGTGTCTCAGTTGTACAGCAGCTGATAGGAAAGCACTTCAGCAGTTCGTCTCTAGCGCACAGAAGATCATCGGGACACACCACCCAGCTCTAGAGGACACCTACAGATTACGCTGCCTAAGGAAAGCTGCTATGTACTTGATTTTAATTATGACAGTATTGTTATTTCAGATCATGCTCCACTGAAACTTTCCATCAAGTTAATGGACACCTCCTGTACTAGCCGACAATGGCTATTTAACCCTATTTTGCTTCAAGATCAAGATTTTGTCAAATTTATAAAGGAGTAGATCGATTTCTTTTTTTCAACTAATATTACGGACGAAGTTTCCAATGGAACTGTTTGGGATGCATTTAAAGCTTATATCCGTGGTCAGATCATTTCCTATTCGGCTGGTTTGAAAAAACGTGTTAACAATGAAATACCTTTGTTGGTTGATAAAATTAAAGAAGTCGATAAAAAATATGCTATTTCTCCCAGTAAGGAGCTGTACAAACACAGAGTTGAACTCCAATTGGAACATAGCTTATTATTAACATCCTCCATCGAAAATCAATTAATGAGAACTAGGAGTGATTTTTATATTCATAGTGATAAATCGGGTAAATTACTGGCTAACCATTTGAAATTTGATTCGGTTAAACGTCAAATTACTAAGATTCGTAAACAGGATGATACTTTCACAGTGGATCATGCTGGGATAAATCAAACCTTTCAAGAATTCTATACCTCTTTATATCACTCTGATTTTCCTCATGATTCTAATTTTATGCATGACTTTTTAAGTAAATTGAGTTTTCCGAAATTATCACCCGAAGAGTCCCTATCATTGGAAACTTCCATTTCAGAGGAAGAAATAATAACTGCAATCTCATCTTTGAATTCCGGTAAAGCACCCGGTCCCGATGGGTTTACAGTGGAATTTTAAAAATTTTTTTCCTCCATTCTTTCCTCTAAATTGTGTAGAATATTCAAGGAAGCAATCAGTTTAGGTAAATTACCACAATCTTTTTATGAAGCCTCTATTTCCATAATTCTTAAAAAGAATAAAGATCCTACTGATTGTGCATCATACAGACCGATATCTCTTTTGAATGTAGACTCTAAAATTTTTTCAAAAATTCTAGCAACTAGATTGGAGAAGGTGTTACCTCAAATTATTTCCATGGATCGAACCGGATTTATTAAGAATTGCTATTCATCCTTTAATATTAGGAGGTTAATGAATATTGTTTATACCCCCTCACTTACTACCCCGGAATGTATTATCTCATTAGATGCTGAGAAAGCTTTTGACAGAGCCGAATGGCCTTATTTATTTAATGTTCTTGAGAAATTTAATTTTAATTTGACATTTATATCTTGGATTAAATTGTTATATTACTCCCCGGTAGCCTCGGTTGTACAAATAATTATAGATCTCCCTTTTTTCGTCTTTTTCGTGGCACTAGGCAAGGTTGCCCTCTTAGTCCTTTGCTATTCAATATTGCTCTTGAACCTTTAGCAATTGTTATTCGTAACTCGCCAAATATTGTTGGTATTACCCGTGGAAACAAAATACATAAGTTATCGTTATATGCAGATAATTTGCTGTTATACATCTCTAACCCGGAGAAGTCAATTCCTGCTATTTTAGATTTGTTAGCTCAATGTAGTAACTTCTCTGGTTACAAATTGAATCTTAATAAGAGTGAATTATTCCCTTTAAATAAGCATGTACCTATTTATCGATTTTTACCATTTAAACTGGTTACTGATTCATTTATATATTTAGGGATAACAATTACGAAAAAATATAAAGATTTATTTAAAGCTAATTTTTTACCTTTAATTGATCAGATTAAACTGTTATTTACCAAATGGTCGCCAATCTCTTTGTCTTTGATTGGTCGGATTAATGCTATTAAGATGATCATTTTGCCTAAATTTTTGTATATATTCCAATCAGTTCCAATTTTCATCCCAAAATCTTTTTTTGATAATGTAGATTCAAAAATTTCCTCATATATTTGGCAGAATAAAAATCCTAGGTTAGGTAAAAGGTATTTACAGAAGTCTAAAAAGGAGGGGGGGCTTGCCCTCCCGAATTTTAGATTTTATTATTGGGCAATTAATATTCGATATTTAAAATTTTGGTTACGAGATCTGGACGTATCTTTAAATCCTCATTGGGTAAATCTTGAATTTAATTCATTACAAGGGCTTTCCTTGGGTTCGGTTTTAGGAACTTCACTTCCTTTTACTTCTTTTAAATTATATAAACAAATGATTAACCCAATAGTTAAGCATACTTTACGTATATGGTTTCAATTCCGAAGATTTTTTGGGTTCAATCAATTTATCCTAGCAAGCTCCATCTTGTCAAACTTTCTTTTTCAACCTTCCACGATGGATCAAGCTTACTCTGATTGGAAAATCAAAGGTATAATATCTTTTCACGATTTATTTATGGATAATTGTTTTATGTCTTTTGATCAACTTTCTAATAAATATAACTTACCCAGATCTCACTTTTTTAGATATTTATAGATTAGGAACTTATTAATTACTGTTTCCCCTAATTTCCCACATCCATATCCAACGGATATTTTGGAAAAAATTTTAGATTTAAATCTCTCTCAGAAAAGTGTTGTAGCAATCATATATGATATAATTTTGAATTTACGTCCTGATGCTTCAAATAAAATTAAAGCAGACTGGGAAAGAGAACTTGAGAGTAATATACCGACTGAAAAATGGGAAAAAATTCTTCAGTTGGTGAATTCATCCTCTGTGTGTGCTAAGCATAGGTTAATACAGTTGAAAGTAGTACACAGGGCTCATATGTCCAAAGATAAACTATCTCGCTATTACTCTTATATTAATCTAATATGTGACAGATGTCATTTCGAGATAGCTTCTCTAACCCACATGTTTTGGTCATGTCCCCTGTTGCAGAAATATTGGAAAGATATTTTTGATATTATTTCAACGGTTTTAAATATAGACTTACAACCGCATCCAATTACTGCTATTTTTGGACTACCAATGATAGATTTAAATAATTTAACCTCTTCATCACGAAGAATGATTGCATTTCTTACTTTAATGGCTAGAAGGTCTATTTTGTTGAATTGGAAAGAGATTAACCCTCCTAAGGTATTTCATTGGTTTTCACAAACTATGCTGTGTTTGAATTTGGAGAAAATTAGAAGTGCAGTTTATGACCCTTCCATCAAGTTTGAAAAAACTTGGAGGCCATTCATTCAGCATTTTCACTTAATGTAATATCTTTATTTCCAAACTTATTTTATTTCCCTGTATTGTTGTTGGAGAGGAATGGAGTCGTCAGCACTAAGGTTTTCTTCTTTTTCATTTTTAAGTTCTTAGATTTGCCCAAGTCTTTTAGTTTAGTTGATTAATTTTGTCTTTCTTTTGGGTTGGGAGTTTTTCTTTTGGTTTTGGTTTTTATTTTCTTTTTCATGATTTTTTTTTTAGTTTTTTTTGATTTGTATTATCCGTTGTTAGTTTTATATGATTGGGAGCTTTGTCAAATTTCAATATTGGACTTTACGATTACTGTCTGTAAGTGTAACAATTTATCTCCTATTATTTGTATCATTGCTATGTTTCGTTTATATATTCTAAAATTAATAAAAAGATTGAAAAAGGAAGAAAGGAAAGCTGCAAGCATCTGTAAGGACAATACACACCCATGCAATCATCTGTTTGAACTTCTTCCATCTGGCAGACACTATAAGATTTTCTATGCCCGCACTTCCAGACCGAAAAATAGTTTTTTCCCCAGAGGTATAATTGCTCTGAACCAATTGATCAAGCATCATCCATAAATTTGTTATATTGCTACTTTTAATACTGGTTTTATGTCTGTCATGCATCTGAGTTGTGCTTTTGTACTGCTGAACATTGCTTGTACTGGCTGGTTACTTGATTTTATTTATTGTTTATTTATTTTATTTGTTGTTTTATAGCATTGAGTACGAGCGTTGCAAACTCATTTTCGCTGTATTGGTGCATGACAAATTGTACTATGCAATGACAATAAAGATATTTCATATTTCATATTTCATCTGCAGAGTTTATAGTAATTGCTCATGGTGTGAATTTTTGGAAAGTTTTAACACATGTGATGCCATTGCTAATGGCAGAAAACACTTACACTATCAGAAAGTAATATTTTTTATTTCATTGCACCAATCTGCAAGAAGTGATGAAATGTGGGAGTATCTGATAGTTACAGAGTTCAGAAATCTTTCAACTCAGCCTTTCCCTGTTAGTGACCTTCTATTAAAACACCCATCCCAATCCAACAAAAGTGATCGGTTCAAATGCCACTTTATGGCTTTTTTCCAAATTGCTCATCTAAATGTCTTTTTTTTATGATCAAGGATCAACTACATTGGCCATATGCATACATTCAAATGTATTACAAACTTACCGTGGTAGATTGGTGCAACATGCAACAAAGGCAACAACATTCAACAACAAACAAGAGACAATCTGCGGATGCTGGAAATCCAAGCAACACACACAAAATGCTAGAGGCACTCAGCAGGTCAGGCAGCATCTATGGAAAAGAGTACAGTTAATGTTTTGGGCCGAGACCTTCATCAGGACTGGAGAAAAAAAGATGATGAGTGTAGATGCTCGGCGAAGCAGTCTCCCGATCTATGTCGGGTCTCACCAATATACAGGAGGCCATACCGGGAGCATTGGACACAGTATATGACCCCCTACAGAATCACAGGTGAAGTGTCGCCTCACCTGGAAGGACTGCTTGGGCCCTGAATGGTCTCTGCATCCAGCATCTAATTCTCCGTAACTTCCACCATTTCCAACATGATCCCACCACCAAGCACATCTTTCCCTCCACCCCACTTTCTGCTTTCCGCAGGGATCAATCCCTATGCAACTCCCTTATTTGCTCCTCCCCACTGATCTCCCTCTTGACATTTATCCTTGAAAGCGGAACAAGTGCTTCACCTGCCCATAAACCTCGCCCCTCACTCCTCATCCTTTTTCTTCTAGTCCTGATGAAGGTTCTCAGCCCGAAACATCAACAACGTTCAACAATTAAGAATTATATAAAGAAAAATAAAGAATTAAATTAAAACATTTTGAGGTTAAAGTACAGACATAGAATAAAGGTGCACAAATACATACATTCTGATACTTACAATGTTAATATTATAAAATGTGCTTTAAAGTGTTTACAGTGCAGTGACTGAGGTAAGATATAGAGGTGGATGGCAGTGGCTAACTAAAATGGTTGATCAGATTAACTACCTGGGGGAAGAAACTTTTAAGATAGCATGAATTCTTTTGTTTCGATATCCCTACGGAGCTATCCATAAGGGAGATATTGGAAAAGGCAGTTTGTAGGGTGGGATTTTCCTGCCTTCTTCTTTGTCCTGGACACATACAAGTCCTGCAGCCATGGGAGACTGCAGCCAATGACCCTTTCAGATGGCCTGGCAGTTCACTGTAGATTTTGTATATTGTGAGAGGATGCGAAGATGAGAAGATACTCTGCATGATGGCAGTGTAGAATTGCACCAGTATGTTCTGGGGAAGGTGGAATTTTACCAACTGCCACAAAAAGTGCATATTCTGCCCAGCCTTTTTGTTAGTAAAGGAGATATGGTTCACCCTCCTGAGGTATTGCAAAAATGATGATGCCCAGCTACCTGAACGTGTGGACGTGAGGGCTGAGTTGAATTTTCCTCTGAGTACCTGGCAGAAGTTACATACTTGGTTGGATCAGAGGCTTTTCGGGCCATTCTCTATTTTGTGCTGCAGTGGTTGAGGACTCTGCAGTAGTGGAGGGGAAGTTGTTTCATGGATTTATGTCAATTAGGGCAGTAGGACTTCAACAGACACCCACCTCGTTGTAAGCATGCCCTGATGAAGGAAGGTACTGCAGTTGAAGCAAAATTGCGGCAACAGCAGAACCAGAACCCCAATGTAGATGCTAGCCCTTCCTTTCTTGGTGTTAGGAAGAGAAGTTAAGCAACCCCTCCCCAGAGAGCAGCCAATGCTTCCAGCTGCAATTGGGACTAATGATGAAATATTCTGAGAATATGATCTCATTTCACACTCATCCCCCTAAACATGCTTAGGGTTATAACTGCTCTTTCCTCAGTCACTAACTCTGAAAGCATATTCCTTTCCTGTTAATACAAGGAGCGGGGCTTCATTAGGACCAAAATGCAGTCTTAAATGAATACTTCTCATCAGTATTCACAAAGGAAACCAGCTTTACCTCAAGAGGACTCACTAAAAGACAAATGATTGCACAAGTCTCCATAAATAAAGAGAAGGTACTTAAAGATGAATAAATCCCCAAGGACTGGTGAGATTTATCCCAGGCTGCTGGGGAAGGAAAGGAGAGCTCTGAGTGATATTTTCAAATCTTCACTGGCTGGTAATGAGGTACCAGGTGATTGAATGGTATCTCAATTCAAGATGAGGTGGCACAGTGGCATAGCAGTTACCACAACGCTTTACCGCATCAGCTGTAGGATTGAGGTTTGATTCCCCGTGACCATATGGGGTTTTCTCTGTGATTGGAAGCCTGTGACTAGTGATGTCCAGTAGAGATTGGTGCTGGGACTCGTGCTGCTTGTAATATATGTGAATTAGAAGTAGACGTAGGAGGCAGGATCAGCAACATTGCAGATAACACAAAGACTGGTGGAGTTGATAGTATGGAAGCTAGTCTGGCTACAGGATGATATTGATGCGATAGTGAAATGGGCTGAGAAATGTTGAATGCAGTTTCATCGTGATAGAAACATAGAAAATAGGTGCAGGAGTAGGCCATTCGGCCCTTCCAGCCTGCACTGCCATTCAGTATGATCATGGCTGATCATTCAACTCAGAACCCTGTACCGGCCTTCCCTCCATACCCCACTGATCCCTTTAGCCACAAGGGCCATATCTAACTCCCTCTTAAATATAGCCAATGAACTGGCCTCAACTGTTTCCTGTGGCAGAGAATTCCACAGATTCGCCACTCTCTGTGTGAAGAAGTCTTTCCTAATCTCAGTCCTAAAAGTCTTCCCCTTTATCCTCAAACTGTGACCCCTCGTTCTGGACTTCCCTAACATCGGGAACAATCTTCCTGCATCTAACCTGTCCAATCCCTTTAGAATTTTATACATCTCAATAAGATCCCCCCTCAATCTTCTAAATTCCTGTGAGTATAAGCCTAGTTGATCCAGTCTTTCATCATATGAAAGTCCTGCCATCCCAGGAATCAATCTGGTGAACCTTCCTTGTACTCCCTCTACAGCAAGGATGTCTTTCCTCAGATTAGGGGACCAAAACTGCACACAATACTCCAGGTGTGGTCTCACCAAGGCCTTGTACAACTACAAGGCCTTGGTGATAAATATGAGGTGATAGATTTTTGTCTTACCAGTGAGACGAGGACATATACCAGGAAAGGCTGAGTCCTAGCGAATATTGAGGATCAAAGGGACATCATATCAAACACCCTTCAAGGTAGCGGAGATGTTGGATAACATGGTTACGAAGGAAGATACCAGATACATGGTGATCAGGAGCAGAGAGGCTATGCTACAGCTTCATAAAACATTGATCAGATCTCAGCTGGAGTACTGCGTACTATCCTGGTCACCAAGGCGCAGGAAGGGTGTGATAGCACTGGAGAGGGTGCAGAGGAGATACATGGGATGTTGGCTGGGCTGGAACAAGTCAGTCATGATGAGAGTCTGAAGAGAAGAATCTGTTTTCCCTGGAGCATAGGAGTTGAATATTCAATTATGAGGGCTATAAGTACAGTAGACTGCAGGAAATATTTCGCCCTATCAGTGGTAGATAAAACTGGAAGAATAGATTTGGGGTGAGGGATACCAGATTTAGATGTGATCTGAAGGGGTTTTTTTTCAATCAGAAAGGGTGAGGACATGGAAGACACTGCCTGAGAGAGTGGTGAAAGCAGATTCTCTTACTAGCTCTTCTTTCAGTTAGTCCTGACGAAGTGTCTCGGCCCGAAACGTCGACTGTACCTCTTCCAATAGATGCTTCCTGGCCTGCTGCATTCACCAGCAACCTTTATGTGTGTTGCTTGACAGCATTTAAGAAGTGTCTAGAGGGGCATTTGAACTGCCCCAACATTAAAGATTATTGGCCAAGTGCTGCGAGATGGCAAGATGGGACAAATGCACATGGTTGCCCACTGGTCAGCACAGGTATGTGAGTCAAATGGCCGGTTTCTGTGGCATCAAGGACATCTTCAAGAGGTGTGCCTCACAAAGGTGGCATACATTGTTAAGGACCCTCACTATCTTGAACATGTCCCTTCCTACCTTTGGGGAGGAGGTACAAAAATCTGAAGACCGACACTGAATGTTTTCGGGATAGCTTCTTCCCCTCTGCCATCAGATTTCTGAATGGTTAATGAATACTTGAACTATTTCTCTTTTACATAATTTTCTTATTTCTTTATTGCATTTTTTTGTCTTGCACAGGAATGCTGCCACAAAGCAACAAATTTCACAGTCTTGATGAAGGGTCCTGGCCTGAAACATCCTCTCCATAGATGCTGCCTGACCTTCTGAGTTCCTCCAGCATATTGTGTGTGCCACTCTGGATTTCCGGTATCTGCAGAATCTCTTGTGTTTAAAACTTCACCCTCCATGTCAATAATAATAAATCTGATTCCGCTTCTGATGACCCTATGACCCACAGGGTTCTTGTGAATCAGTTCGCAAATTCTTTGGCCTCCGCCATATGTGTAGTGAATAGAATTGAGTCTTAACACAATGGGGCCATCTTGTGGATTCGATACTGATGTGAAAGTCTGCAAAGGATTTACTTGGTTTGTTAATCCGGGAGAATATCTCCACCTACTGTCCACAGCAAGCATTTCCTGCCCAGACTAATCATTTTGAGTCTTCAAAGAATTCTAACCTTTTAAAACAATATTTGATGCTGGGCCAAATCACGAGATAAAGTTTTAACAGCATTGCACATACTGCTAATTCTGTAAACGTACATGTTGTAAGTGGTGGCGCGGCAGCATAATGGATGTTGTTACGCTTAACAGTGCCAGCGAACCAAGCCCAATTCCCGTTGCTGTCTGTATGGAGTTTGCACGTTCTTCCCATGACTGTGTGAGTTCCCTCCGGGTGCCCCAGTTTCCACCCCCAGCTCCCCACATTCGAAAGGTTTTTGCGACAGTGAGCTGAGGGCATGCTATGTGGGTGCTGGAATCATAGCGACACTTGCCGGCTGCTTCCAACAAATCCAGGGATTGTGTTGGCCATTGATGCCAATGACACATTTCACTGTAGGTTTCAATGTACGGGTGTCCCCTGCTTTTCGAACGTTCGCTTTACGAAACCTCACTGTTACGAAAGACCTACATTAGTACCCTGTTTTCGCCTTCAGAAGGTGTTTTCACTGTTACGAAGAAAGGCAGCACGCGATAAAAAATCAGCGCGCGATAAAATCAGCGTGCAATAAAAGGCAGCGCGCGCCCCGAGCAGCCGTTCTGCCCCGGATTCGGAACGGCATTGCTGAAACACGTTGCATTGAGCAGCCGTTAGCAAGATGAGTTCTAAGGTGTCAGAAAAGCCTGAAAGAGTAAGGGTGTTACGCTTAGCGTAAAACGAGACATAATTAAGCATTTCGATCATGGTGAACGAAGCAAGGACAAAGTGAGTTTGGCTTGTGGAAGCTGACGAAGATGATGTTGAAGAGGTTTTGGCATTCCATGACCAAGAACTGATAGATGAAGAGCTGATGCAATTGGAAGAGGAAAGGATAACAATCGAAACCGAATGCAGAAAGTGAAGCAACTGCGTGAGATTTTCGCTGCAATGATAAGGTACGACTTTAATTTTGAAAGGGTACGTCGGTTTAGGAGATATTTGCAAGATGGTTTGAGTGCTTACAAACAACTGTATGATAGAAAAATGCGCGAGGCTCAGCAGTCAAGCAAGCCTTCCACATCAGCCACAGCAGACGACGAACCTCGACCTTCGACATCGAGGCGGGCAGTCATAGGAGAAGATGAGCTGCCTGCCCTGATCGACGATGAGATGACACCCCCATGTCCCACCACCCCAACACCCGGGCCCCGGACAGATACTGTACTGATTTGCGAAGAACGCAGTGGTAGCCTGGAGGCACACAGCACATCTTTAAGAAAAAAGCCGAAATAAACATGCTAATTAATTATGTGTCAGCGGCACCTAATTAATTAGCATGTTTATTTTGGCTTTTTTCTTAACGATGTGCTGTGTGCCTCCCGGCTACTGCTGTGTTCTTCGCGGCAATGTATCGGGTCGGTGGCCCAGAGGGTGGGGGCCACTGCACCACCCAGCCTGCGATGACTCAGTCTAACCCACCATCATCAATGTGCTCAACGCTGTTTTCCCAATTCCGGTAAGTGATACTACACTGTACATACATTATTTCTACTTTATATAGGCTGTGTATTTTTACGTGTTATTTGGTAGATTTGGCAGCTTCATAGTTTAAAGGTTACTGGAGAGAGTGTTCTTGCCAACAGCGCTTGCGTGAGATTTTCACTACGGAGATCTGTGCAGGCAATCGTTGTAGAGAAGTATTTCTACCTTATATAGGCTGTGTATTTATCATATCATTCATGCTTTTACTATATGTTACTGTTATTTTAGGTTTCATGTGTTACTTGGCATGATTTGAGACAATAGACAATAAGACAATAAGATATAGGAGCAGAAGTAGGCCATTCAGCCCATCAAGTCTGCTCCACCATTCAATCATGGGCTGATTCAGTTCTTCCAGTCATCCCCATTCCCCTGCTTTCACCCCATACCCTTTGATGCCCTGGCTAATCAAGAACCTGTCTATCTCTGCCTTAAATGCACCCAATGACTTGGCCTCCGCAGCCGTTTATGGCAACAAATTCCACAGATTTACCACCCTCAGACTAAAGTAATTTCTCAGCATCTCAGTTCTAAAAGTATGTCCTTCAATCCTGAAGTCATGCCCTCTTGTCCTAGAGTCCCCTACCATGAGAAATAACCTTGCCATATCTAATCTGTTCAGGCCTTTTACCATTTGGAATGTTTCTATGAGATCCTCCTTCATTCTCCTGAACTCCAGGGAATACAGTCCAAGAGCTGCCAGACGTTCCTCATATGGCAACCCTTTCAGTCCTGGAATCATTCTCATGAATCTTCTCTGAGCCCTCTCCAATGTCAGTATATCCTTTCTAAAATAAGGAGCCCAAAACTGCACACAATACTCCAAGTGTGGTCTCACGAGTGCCTTATAGAGCCTCAACATCAGATCCCAGCTCTTATATTCTATACCTCTAGAAATGAATGCCAACATTGCGTTTGATTTCTTCACCGCCGACTCAATCTGGAGGTTAACCTTTAGGGTATCTTGCACAAGGACTCCCATGTCCCTTTGCATCTCTGCATTTTGCCCACAAGAAAATGAATCTCAGGTTTGTGCATGGTGACATATATATACTTTGATAACAAATTTACTTTGAACTCGCCATTCCCAATTTGGTAGGTTATTTTTGGGTCTGCGAACGCTCACAAAATTTATTAAATTTTCCCATATAAATAAATGGTAATTACTTCTTTGCTTTACGACATTTCGGCTTACGAACCATTTCATAGGAACACTCTACCTTTGGATGGCGGGGGAAACCTGTACATGTGACAAATAAAACTAATCTTTAATTTTTAAAAAGAGAGAAAGATGCAGGCCTTGAGGAAGGCGTTACAGAGCCTTGAAACTAGGGCAGCAGAAGGCGTGATCATTTTGTCAAAGTGATTATAATTAGAAGGCATGGAAATGAATCAGTTCAGACAAAAATGGATATTAAATAGTGAGCAGCACATCAGAAACCTAGAATCAGACAATGCCTATGCCTCTTCTTTGGTGGAACAATTAATTTATCTCATCTCCCAGATCATTTTGCACAATCCAGTAACTTTTCTGACTTCAGTAACTTATCCAATTACCCAGAAAGTTATGAATAAATCAGAGCTAGTCAGATTGGTTAATGTAGTTATGTTAAAATATATTTTGAGCACTGTCTCCTCAGTTTAAAAGACAGTGTTATGAAGTATTACATAAAAACATACAGCCTTCGACACTGTCTGCTGATAAGGCCTGTGGAGGATCATGTCAAAGTTTGGCTGCCCCGCCAAATTCATTCAGATGGTGATGCACTATCAATTACTCCAAAAGACTGGAAGTAGAGTAAATACTGAAAGGCTTTTATTAACAGTAAATGGACACATGTCCATGCTGAGTATCTGTCCTGGACTGAGGGAGGAGCAGTGACACAATCGCCTTTATTCAGGGGTCTGTGGGAGGAGCCACAGGGGCAGTCAGCAGAGGGGCGAGTCCAGGCATGTCCAGACAGGTAACCCAGTTCCAACATATATATATGGTTTTCCACATTCACTCCTCCTTTTTAAAAAGAGTCCCGCAGGTGAAGTGACTGACAATATTTAAAACAAGTATAGTTACAGGTCAAATCTATCAGACGGTCGAGCCCGTCGCTGTGATCTACGCAGCACCGGTGGTGATTGCATCGGCGACCGCGGTTGTGCTGGCTCCGGCCTGACTTGAGGTTCCAGCACGTTAGGCATTGTTAATCCCTCGTGCGGGTGCGTCGTGCCCGGTATGGGAGTGTCGTGTGGGCTTGGAGTGCGCGGTGTCTCGTGGGTATATATATCAGTGAGTACTGGGTTAATAGTCACCACAGAGTGTTCAGGGTAGGGGCTCGGTGCTCTTGCAGGCGCCAGGTCGCGGATGGAGACAGTGTCCTCCCGCCCATTAGATAAAACCACATAGGCAGACTGAGGGTTCGCATGAAGTAAGTGAACCCTCTCGACCATCAGGGAGTATTTATTGCTCCTCGCATGTTTCCGGAGCAGCACTGGCCCTGGGGACGTCAGCCAAGATGGTAGGGTGGTCCCAGTGGTCAACTTTCTGGTAAAAGAAAAGAGCCGCTTATGAGGGGTGGCATTGGTGGCTGTGCATAACAGGGAGCGGATGGAGTGGAGTGCCTCAGGAAGGACCTCCTGCCAGCGGGAGACCGGCAGTCCCTTTGACCTGAGGGCTAAGAGTGTGGCTTTCCACACCGTGCCATTCTCCTTCTCTACCTGTCCATTCCCCCGGGGATTATAGCTCGTGGTCCTACTGGTTGCAATTCCCCTAGCCAGTAGATATTGGCGCAGCTCGTCACTCATAAACGAGGACCCTCTGTCACTGTGGATATAGCATGGGTATCCGAACAGAGTGAAGAGCTTGCGCAGGGCTTTTATAACTGACGTGGTAGTGGTGTCGGGGCAGGAGATGGCGAAGGGGAACCGTGAGTACTCATCGATAACGTTAAGAAAGTACACATTGCGGTCGGTGGAGGGAAGGAGGGCTCTTAAAGTCAACACTCAGTCGCTCAAAGGGGCGGGTGGCCTTGATGAGTTGTGCCTTTTCGGGTCGGTAGAAGTGCGGTTTGCACTCTGCGCAGACTTGGCAGTCCCTGGTCTCCTGATCTCCTCAAGGGAGTAGGGCAGGTTCTGGGCTTTCACGAAGTGGAAAAGCCGGGTGACTCCCGGGTGGCAAAGGTCTACATGTAGGGCATATAGCCGATCAATCTGCGCGCTGGCACATGTTCCCCGGGATAGGGTATCGGAGGGCTCGTTGAGCTTCCCAGGCCTGTACATGATGTCATAGTTGTAGGTGGAGAGTTCGATTCTCCACCTCAGAATTTTATTATTTTTGATTTTGCCCCGCTGTTGTTTTCTAAACATGAATGCGACTGAGCGCTGGTCAGTTAGCAGGGTGAACTTTTTGCCAGCGACATAGTGCCTCCAGTGCCTAATAGCTTCCACTATGGCCTGGGCCTCTTTCTCCACTGCGGAGTGCCGAATTTCAGGGCCTTGAAGGGTACAGGAGAAGAACGCCACTGGTCTTCCCACCTGGTTGAGGGTAGCAGCCAGCGTAAAGTCAGAGATGTCACTCTCTACTTGGAAGGGAATGGCCTCATCCACCGCATGCATTACTGCTTTGGCAATGTCCCCTTTTATGCGGCTGAAGGCCGCGCAGGCCTCGGCAGAGAGGGGGAATGTGGTGGGCTTGACCAGGGGCGGGCCTTGTCTGCGTAGTTAGAGACCCATTGGGCGTAATATGAAAAGAAGCCCAGGCACCTTTTGAGGGCTCTGAGGGTGTTGGGAAGAGGGAATTCCAACAGGGGGCGCATACGGTCAGGGTCAGGGCCAATGACTCCATTCTCCATGACACACCCAAGGATAGCAAGTCAGGTGGTTCCAAACACACACTTGTCCTTGTTATAGGTGAGATTGAAAGCTTTAGCCGCTTGGAGAAATTTTTGGAGGTTGTTGTCATGATCCTGCCAGTCGTGACCGCAGATGGTGATGTTATCCAGATATGGAAACGTGGCCTTCAGTTGGCACTGGTCCACCATCCAGTCCATTGCCCTCTGGAAGACAGATACACCATTCGTGACAACCGAAGGGGACGTGCAGGAAGTGATAAAGCCTGCTGTCCGCTTCGAAGGTGGTGTAAGGGCGGTCCTCCCAGCGGATGGGGAGCTGATGGTAAGTGGATTTTAGGTCTATGATCGAGTACACCTTGTACTGTGCTATCTGATTGACCATATCCGCGATGCGGGGTAGAGGGTACGCGTCGAGCTGCGTGAACCTACTAATGGTCTGACTATAGTCCACGACCATCCTATTTTTCTCCCTGTTCCGAACAACAACCACCTGCGCCCTCCAAGGACTTGTGCTTGCCTCAATGACCCCCTCCCTGAGCAGCCACCGCACCTCCGACTTAATGAAGGCTCTGTTCCCTGCGCTGTACCTCCTGCTTTTAGTTGCCACGGGTTTACAGTCGGGGGTCAGGTTGGCGAACAGCGGTGGGGGAGGGATCCTGAGGGTGGAGAGTCCGCAAGTGGTGTCAGTAGTGCGGCTGTTGGCATGATGTTCGGTGGGATGTGCGGGTCGGTGTGTGTGTGTGTGTGTGGTCAGTCGCGGGGTATGTGACGTATCCTTACAAAACTGGGGATATACGACAGTGATTGGTGGGAGGGGCCCGTCATACTGGGTTGTCATGCTTTTCAGGTGGCTCTGGAAGTCGAGCCCCAATAGCACAGGGGCACACAGTTGAGGCATGAACAGTAATGTAAATTCTCGGTATTCTGTGCCCTGTACCACTAGCGTCACTACACAACCCCCCCGGATGTCTGTTGTATGCAACCCGGAAGCCATGGCAACCCTCTGACTTACCGGCCGTATCGCAAGTCCACAATGCTGCACCGTGTCCGGGTGGATAAAACTCTCTGTGCTGCCCGCGTCAAACAGGCAGCTTGTCCTGCGCCCCTCCACCAGGATGTCCATCATTGACCTTGCGAGCTGGCGGGGAACGCTTTGGTCGAGGGTCACAGAGGCCAGAGTTGAGTCGCTGTCGTGGTCCGGAGCGGTGGGGTGACTCGTGAGCACCAGTGGGTCGTAGGCAGTGCGAGGTGGTGCCAACCAAGATAGCCACCCTCATGTCTCGCACATGGTGGCGGTGTGCAGGCAAGATGGTAACGGCCAAGATGGTGACCCCCATGCCTCACATACGGCGCTGCTCGATCCCGCTCGCGGTTTGGACTTACAGACCTTGACGAAGTGGCCCTTCTTTCCACAGCTGGAGCAGGTAGCTTCTCGGGCTGGACAGCATTTCTGGGGATGCTTCTCGAGTCCGCAGAAGTAGTACTACGCGGACTCGTGACTGGCAGCAGCCGTGGTTGATTCGCCAACAGGTTGCGGGGTCTGCGGCGTCCATGAGGCCGTTGGGAGATCGCGTGTCTGGAGAGTGTCAGAGTGGTGCAGAGCGGCCTCCAGCATGTTGGCCAGCTCAATCACCGAACGTAAGGTAAGATCGGCGTGTTCCAGCAGCCGCTGGCGCACATACACATTACTTAGTCCCCGTGACGAAGGCGTGTCTTACTAGGAGCTCCGCATGCTCTTCGGCCATCAGCCCCCGGCAATCGCAGGCCCGCACGAGTGTCTGTAGGGCCCGGACGAACTCAGCGTTCGACTCTCCGGGCTGCTGCTGCCGCGTCGCTAAGCAATGTCGCGAATAGACGGTGTTTACCGGCCGCAGTTATTGTCTTCTGAGGGCACTCATCGCGCCGTCGTAGCTCAGCTGGTCTCTAATCATTGAGTAGACCCGTGGACTGACCCTGGAGAGCAGAACTCTGCGCTTCGCGGCAGACTCGGTCACTTCAATCTCCTCCAGGTATGATTCGAAGCCAGCCAGCCAGAGTTCGAAAGCATTTCTGGCTTCAGGTGTTTGCGGGTCGAGGTCTAACTTGTCGGGTTTCAGTACGTGTTCCATGTTTTAAAATTACTGCTAATAAAATTGATGCACTATCAGTCACTCCAAAAGACTGGAAGTAGAGTAAATACTGAAAGGCTTTTATTAACAGTAAAATGGACCCCATGCCATGCTGAATGTCATTCCTGGACTGAGGGAGGAGCAGTGACACAATCGCCTTTATTCAGGGGTCTGTGGGAGGAGCCACAGGAGCAGTCAGCAGAGGGGCGAGTCCAGACAGGTAACCCAGTTACAACATATATATATGGTTTACCACAGATGCTACGCCAGTTCCATGATGGCATGATGGCCAGAGTGCTGGACGGCGGAGAATCCTCTGAGGCGTTTCCAGTCGCCAATGGTGCCAAACAGGGCTGTGTGCTCACACCCACACTGTTCAGCATTGTGTTTTCTGCCATGCTGAATGATGCCTTCCAGGACAGTGATGCTGGAATCAGCCTCAAGTACAGAGTGGATGGGAAGCTCTTCAACCTGAGCAGACTTCAAGCTATTACCAAAGTGAAGGAGACTGTTTTGAGAGACTTCCTCTTTGCCGATGACTGCGCCCTGTATGCTGGCTCGGAGCCAGAGATGCAAGTCAAATTGGACAAATTCTCCACGGCGTGTGACAACTTTGGACTCAGCATCAACATCAAAAAGACCGAAGTCAAGCACCAGCCTGCTCCTCGTGCACCGTACACAGAACCAAAATTCACAATCAAAGAACAGAAACTACAGGCAGTGGACCAGTTTACTTACCTTGGCAGCATCCTCTCCCGAGCAGTGACTATTGATACAGAAGCTAACTGCAGAATAGCAAAGCATATTGACCTCGGGGTCAATATCATAAATAACCTGACTTGGTCCAACCAAGCAGAGTTCACTGCCAAGAAGGCCCACCAGCACCTTTACTTCCCGAGAAAACTAAAGAAATTTGGCCTTTCCTCTAAAACCCTCACTAATTTTTATAGATGCACCGTAGAAAGCATTCTTCTAGGGTGCATCACAACCTGGTATGGAAGTTGTCCTGTCCGAGACCGAAAAATGTTGCAGAAGATCGGGAACACGGCGCAGCACATCACACAAACCAATCTTCCATTCGTGGACTCACTTTACACCACACGCTGTCAGAGCAGTGCTACCAGGATAATCAAGGACATGACCCACCCAGCCAACAGACTTTTTGTCCCTCTTCCCTCCGGGAGAAGGTTCAGGAGCTTGAAGACCCGTACGGCCAGATTTGGGAACAGCTTCTTTCCAACTGTGATAAGACTGCTGAACGGATCCTGACCCAGATCTGGGCCGTACTCTCCAAATATCTGGACCTGCCTCTCGGTTTTTTTTGCACTACCTTACTTCCGATTTTTCTATTTTCTATTTATGATTTATAATTTAAATTTGTGATATTTACTAATTTTAACTATTTTTAATATCTTTAATATTTAATATTTGTACTCCAGGGAGTGTGAAGCACAGAATCAAATATTGCTGTGATGATTGTATGTTCTAGTACCAATTGTTTGGCGACAATAATGTATAAAATATAAAGTAAGTGTGAGCTGCGCAAGTCCAGACCCACCAGCGCAACAACTGCAGTGTCTACACGTCTGCCCAACATGTGCCAGGACATTTCGTGCCTGAATTGGCCTGACCAGTCACCTTCAGACACATCGCATCCAGTCTCAAAGTGACTAATGGTATCAAGGTCTTCAACGACGATGGACAAACTATATATATATATACAAGAACATATAATTGTCACCATGGTTCGGACATGGCCCAAGTGCAGAGCGTGAGACATTGAACCAGGTCAATATTTCACAGAATTTAATATGAACAATGTCAAAGGGAAAACGAAAATAATAAACACTAGGCCAAACAGGGCTGTTAACTAAACGCTCAAATGGGAAATGAAGCCTACACTGCGGCTGAAAAGAACAGCTAAGAATAAAACGAATATCGCTAGTCTTCAGAGACAGTTGACTCAGCAGACCAATTTCTCAGGCAAGGCGGAATGCAGATAATGATGCATAGCTATGTCCGTCTCAACAAATACTACGATGGAATGAATGGAGTTAAACAGTATCACAATGAAATAATAATTAGCTGAAACATGCATATTCACGAGCATAATTGCAGAATCTGATGCGCTGCTTTCCCAAAAGTCATGAAGTAGCCTCTATGTTATTGGCATTAATCAATATGCAAGCCTACATGATATGAAATTTGCTGTACAAACTGCTTTGAGGATAGACAGTGCAGACTTGAGGACAGATTACATCAAACCAAGGAAATCCCCATGAAAATCCTACATTTTGAAACCAATGTTATGTAAGTTATGAGCTGGTACATGGTACCATTATGAGACTTGGTGTAAAGGAAAAAAATGATGTTGTTACTCAAGAGATATTCATTCGTTCATTATGTGCCATGTCGCATGACATAGGCGACCATGGTCTTGTCAATGGCCATGATGGTTCTTGGCAAATTTTTCTGCAGAAGTGGTTTGCCATTGCCTTCTGAGCAGTGTCTTTGCAAGACGGGTGATCTCAGCCATTATCAATACTCTTCAGAGATTGTCCGTCTGGGGTCAGTGATTGCATAACCATGACCTGTGATACGTACTAGCTGTTCATACGACCATTCACCACCTGCTTCCATGCTTCATGTGACCCTGATCGGGTGTGCTATGAAGGTGCTACACCTTGCCCAACAGTGACCTGCAGGTAGGTGGAGGGAAGGAGCAGCTTATATCTCCTTTGGTAGCAACGTATCTCCACTCTGACACCCATAAAAAGATATATCTTAAGAATACACAGCCTACATTGCACACAGTCTTATGTCATGCCATTACTTATAATGACCGTAGACTGGTCTCCTTCCAAATGCAAGAAGCACATGGATGTTTTCCTTACTGTAACTTCTCCCAGGTTACAGTAAGGGAGATCTGTAACCTGGGTAGAAGGACCACACCACCTTGTAAGAGGTTACAATGTGTTTGGACACATGTAAAACTGGACATATTGAGCTCAGACTACCACTGGGCAGAAGGTACAGAAACATGAAGCCCTCCACCCATTTGCTTAAAGTAGAGGGGCTTGTGCCACAAACCTGGCTCACACACACTCAAATCTGGGTCTAACTGGTACTGGAAGAGAAACACGACTGTATGTTGGACGTCTTGGATTTAACTCAGCCACTTTCTCATCTCCCCAGAGAGGAAGAATTACAGTGTCATTTCTCCATATGAGTGAAGCAGGATTGTCATACTGGTAAGACACCCCATTCCCTTTTTTATTTACAATAGTTTATTTACTAACATAGTGGCGCGTGGCCAAGTAGTTAAGGCGTCAGCCTAGTGATCTGAAGGTTGCCAGTTCGAGCCTCAGCTGAGGCAGCATGTTGTGTGCTTGAGCAAGGCACTTAACCACACATTGCTCTGCAATGACACCGGTGCCAAGCTGTATCGGCACTAATGCCCTTCCCTTGGACAACATCGGTGGCGTGGAGAGGGGAGACTTACAGCATGGGCAACTGCCAGTCTTCCACTCAACCTTACCCAGGCCTGCACCCTAGAGACCTTCCAAGGCGCAAATCCATGGTCACATGAGACTAACGGATGCCTATATTTACTAACAAAAACATTATGGAATACACAGGCCATCATAACTGTTTACAACCAAATTAAAATCTGATTATTATTATCTGCAAAGCACTGGAGCCCTTGAGGGACCTACCATTCTCGGAAATTATCCATTGTGCCTACTGAGACAAGGTGCTCCTTTTCCAGGTGTACCCAGGCACCGATGTAACCCCAGAAGAGGAGTATGCAGTCAGCACAGGCTGTACCCTCTGCTGCCCATTACCTGGACCTGTGACCTGTGAGTGACCAGCCTGGCTAAGCCCAGGAACAAGCCAACCAGGAGCTTGCCCAAGCAATCCACACCCCTCTGTACTGAAGTTATGGTCTTAGGAGCAGACCCTTCAGATGTTCAAATGGAGGATGCAATCTTTCATATTCCATGCACACGTGGTACACTGACTCCTCCCAGCCGCAGAAAGGACAGGTGGCTGGGTTAGGATTAGGGTTAGAGTCAGTAAATAGGCTCGAACATTTATTGCACAGCACTGCTCTATGCAACACCTTTCACCCCAGTCACCAATGTGTAAGGGGAGGACCCTGGCAGCCATCTTATTCCTTACTATACAGTAACAAATGAAATAAAATAGCCAATATCACCCAACTGGTAAATGTTAATCTTCTCATTAAAATAATAGACTGCAGTTAATGAATGTTACAAGGAATCTACCCAGATACTCCTTTTAATGTTTCGACATGTCTTTTTTTTTAGATTGGGATGACCAAACCAGTACTTGCTTGGAAAAATACAGAGAGGTACGTTAAATGGGACCTGTTACCAATAACTCTATTCAGATTTTAAGTACTTCCACTAAAAATATTAGCATGAATTTTTGCAGTTGTTCCTTTGTTGCAAGACTAGTTAAACATAAATTGTTGAATTTAGTCTATGGGGAGGATGTGATTTCACTGGAGAGCGTGCAGAGGTGATTTATCAGGATGTCACCTGGATTGAAAGATTTTAGTTGCAAGGAGAGATCAGATAGGGCTGCACAATAGCACTGCGTGCTACGGTACGAGCAACTCGGAATCAATTCCCACCGCCATCTGTAAGGGGTTTGTAACATTCTCCCCGTCATCGTGCAGGCTTCCTTCGAGTGCTCGGGTTTCCTTCCTGCAGTCCGAGGACTGCACCAGTTGGTAGGTTAATTGGTAAGTCTAAAGTGTACGGTGATTAGGCTCAGGTTAAATCAAAGGTTGCTGCGTGGCGCAGCTCAAAGGACTGGATGAGCCAACTCCATGCTGTATCTCGGTTAATAAAGAAACACTGGGCTTCTTTTCCCTGTAGCAAAGGAGACTTGTGAGGAGCAGGAGGTGACCTGGTAGAAGTATATAAATTATGAGAGGCATATATAGGATAAATAGTCAAAATCTATATTCCATGGAAGGGACATCTAAAACACGAGAGCATAAGGAAGAGGAAGGAGTTCAAAAGGGGATATAAGGAGTAAAACTTTGACAAAGAGAGGGCAATATTGGAACACACTACAGTGAAGGTGGTGAAATCAGATAAAATTACCTCATTTAGGAAGCATTTAAACAGGCACTAAAGTAAGGAGAGTTGGCGCGTGGCCAAGTGGTTAAGGCGTGCGTCTAGTGATCTGAAGGTCGCTAGTTCGAGCCTCAGCTGAGGCAGCGTGTTGTGTCCTTGAGCAAGGCATTTAACCACACAGTGCTCTGCAACGACACCGGTGCCAAGCTGTATCGGCCCTAGTGCCCTTCCCTTGGACAACATCGGTGGCGTGGAGAGGGAAACCTTCCAAGGTGCAAATCCATGGTCTCACGAGGCTAACGGATGTCTATATATATAAAGTAAGGAAGGCAGAGAAGGATCCCATCATAATGCAAGCAGATGGAATTAGTGTAGACGGGCAATCCTACATCCACCACTTGCACGGGTAACCCCTGAAGTTTCCCCTGAAGTTCCCCTTAAACATTTCAATTTAACCCCTGATCTCACCTAACCTCAGCGGAAAAAGCCTTCTTGCATTTACAGTATCCAAACACCTCATCACCTTTGTATGCCTCTGTCAAAATTCCCCTCAATCTTCAGCAATGAAGTCTTCAACCTTTCCCTGTAAAATCCTTTAAATTTTCTCTGCACTCTTTCAATTTTACTTACTTCTTTTCTGTAGGTAGATGACCAAAACTGGACACAGTACTCTAAATTAGGCCTCACCAACATTTTATACAACTTCAACATAACATCCCAACTCCTGTACTCAATACTTTGTTTTTTGAAAGCCAACTTGCCAAAAGCTTTCTTTAAGACCTTATCTACCTGTGACACCAGTTTGAAGGAATTATGGATCTGTATTCCCAGATCTCTCTGTTCCACTGCACCTTGCAGTGATACCACTCACCATTTAAGGCCTGTCCTGGTTTGTCCTCACAAAGTGCAACACCTCACACTTGTCTCCACTAAATTCCATCTGCCATTTTACAACCCATTTTTCCAACTCGTACTGATCCCACTGCAACATTTGATAGTCTTCTTTACTGTCCCCCACATCCCCAATCTTGGTGTCATCTACAAATTTGCTGATCCAATTATCATCCAGATCGTTGATACAGATGACAAACAGCAATAGACTGAGCAATGATCCCTGTAGCACACCACTAGTTACAGGCCTCCAGTCAGAGAGCTAACCATCTACAACCACTCTCCTTGAAGCCAATATCTAAATCAATTTACTACCTCATGTTGAATGTGAAGTGGCTGACCTTTCTTGACTAACCTTGTCAAGGCCTTGCTAAAGTCCACATGATCAAAGGACTTGCTTTCATCACCTTTCCTGGTAATTTCCTCAAAAAACCCTGTAAGATTGGTTAGACATGATTTACCACATACAAAGCCATGCTGACCAACCCTAATCAGTCCCTGCCTATCCAAATACATACATATTCAGTCCCTTGGAATACCTTTCAATAGTTTTCCCACTACTGATGTCAAGCTCACTGACCTATAATTTCCTGGCTTATTCTTAGAACCTTTCTTAAACAATGGAACATTGGCTATCCTCCAATCCTCTGGCACTTCACCTGTGACTAAGGATGTTTTAACTATCTCTGCTCGGGCTCCTGCAATTTCTGCAGTGGTCTCCCACAGGGTCTGAGGGAACACCTTATCAGCTGCTGTGAATTTATCCACCCTAATTTACCCTAAAGACAGCAAACACCTCCTCTTCTGTAATCTGTACAGAGTCCATGACTTCACTGTGGCATTGCCTCATATCTACAAACTGTGTGTCCATCTCCTAAGAAAAAACAAATGCAAAAAATTCATTTAATCTCCCCCATCTCTTTCAGCTCCATGCACAGATTATCATTCTGATCTTCCAGAGGATCAATTTTGTCCCTTGCTATATTTCTGCTTAGGATTCTCCTTCACCTTATCTGCTGGAGCAACCTCATATCTTCCTTTAGCTTCCTGATTTCCTTCTTAAGTGTTCTCTTGCATTTCTTATACTCTTCAATTACCTCATTTGTTCCCACCTCCCTATACGTGCTAAGCACCTCCTTTTTCTTAACCGGGGCCTCAGTATCTCTCTAAAACCAAGGCTCCAAAAATCTGCTATCCTTGCCTTTTATTCTAACAGGAACGTACAAATTGCAGTTTGTACTCTCAAAACTTCACTTTTGAAGGCATCCCACTTATCAGGTACACCTTTGCCAGAAAGCAGCCTGTCCCAATCCACACTTGCCAGATCCTTTCTGATATCATCAAAATTGGCTTTTCTCCAAATTAGAATCTCAATTTGTGGACCAGACCTATCTTTTCCATAATTACCTTGAAACTAATGGCATTTTGGTCACTGATGCAAAGTGTTCCCCAACATAAAGTCATCAAGGTCATCAGACAAATGATCCATTATGATCAAATGACCCATGATGGTATTCTGGATCAATAATCTAAAAGGTTGAGTATTATATCTAGAAAGTTATATCAGTATCAATCAGGTGGATCACACAACAATAGCGAGAGACAATGCAGCAGTATATAATGTTTAATCGATTCCTGATATTGAAACAGAACTGCGAGTTACAGAGCAGCAATGTGCCAAGGGCAGGTGTAATATCAGAGACAGGCAGAGGCAGCAGTGGAGGTGGTAAAACCAACAGATGTTGAGTCAGCCCTCTTTGAGTAAAGATGAAATGCAGTATGGTGCGCTTATGCTGTGGTATTTTTATGAAAACTACAACAAACTATCAGGTCAACAGAAAAGATCATTGGCTGGATCTACTATCACTCTAGAACTTGTATGTGTCTGGAACAATGAAGCGAGCAGAAAAATAAAATTACAGACACTACCCACCAAGAAAAATGCCTTTTCTAAACTCTCTGTTCTGGAAAGTGCTATAGGGCTATTAAAACAAAAACCTCAAGCCATTTTAAACATTTCTACCCCCAAGCAGTTAATCTGATCAACCATCCTAGTTAGGACCCCTCTACCCCTTCTATCTATTACCACTGTTACTACACCGTAGACACTTCAAACTATGTAAATACATGCTGGTATTTATGCATTTATACACATTTTGATCCATATCTGTATTTTAACCTTTTGTTATACTTTATATATAATTCTTTATTCTTGCAATTGTTGAATTTTTTGTTATATGTCAAACCAACACACTGCATCATGTTCCTAATGCATGTAAATATACTCTATATGGCAAATAAAGTTGGTTCTTGATCCTTATACATATTTATAAACAAGTTGTGTGATCAGAGGATCGGGTGAATCATCACATGTATTTTAAATGTGCACACCATGTGTAGTGAATTTCTCACTGTACCTTTGTTCAAAGTGACTCATTAGAACCGACAGAAACCCAGCAATACCAAAAGATTATTTCAGAATGCTTTACAGTGGGCTCTCATCTGAACCCACTCTCATTCGTATCTGTGAAAGTTAATCCCTGACATGGATTGGAATGGTGAGTGGAACAAGTGAGTCCATTAGATTTCCTTCCCCTGTGATGTAAAACCAAACCTACAGAGTTTCAACATACACTGGTTGGCAGGTTGCCTTTAACCATAGCAAATCAAATTCTAATTTGTGATTAAGAAACAGGTTATATAATCAGGTATTCCCTATTCTGTCTGAAAAGATGTACACATGCAAACCCTACAAAGAGAAGGGCAATAAATCTGCTTAATTATTGTTCAATACTGGAAACTCTTCCTCAAAGGTGTCTGTTTCTCCTGGATCTAACAGAGTTATGAGCATTAAATTCCCAGAACACTTTCCCTATAGCTGTTGCACTTCATTTTGTAATCTGTTATTGTTTTGCCTTGTACTACTTTATTGCACCGTGTAATGATTTGATCTGTATGAACAGTATGCAAGGAGAGTTTTTCATTCTATCTTGGCACAAAGCAATTCCAATTCCATTTCCAATTTGTACTCTTAAGAACAGAATTTCACCCATGATAATAAGCACATTGCATGCCACCTTGCTGCAAGTTTGATAACTCCAGCCCAGTCTATGGATTGTCGTTCATCTGTAATGTGCTCTCTGATACTGCAGTCAATTCTTTTCTTCTTGTGTGGGATAGGTCAGACCATCTAAGTGCCACTGTTCTTGGGAAGCATACCGTATAGGAAACATAAAATAATGTGTTTGATGCAATTGCTAGGAGGCAGCATCATAAGTCACAGGCATCGAAGTTACACAGTGCATGTGGGAGAGTGCAGTCAGTACAGGTCATAGGCTGAATCAAAGGTGGTGACAAATCAGCATATAAGAGGGGCACTGAAAATCTGGCTGAATGGTGCCACAGCAACAACCTCTCACTCCATGTCAGCAAGACCAAGGAGCTGATTATTGACATCAGGAGGAGGAAACCAGAGGTTCTTGAGCCGGTTCTCATCGGAGCATCAGAGGTGGGGAGTGTCAGCAACTTTAAATTTCTTGCTGTTTTCATTTGGAGGACCTGTCCTGGGCCCAGGATGTCAGTGCAAGAACAGAAGATGAAGAGTCCTTGAATGTGAGTCCATAGCATTGTGGGAACATTTCTGTGATGGGGCAAGTGAAGTTGAGTGAAGTTATTCCCTTTGGTTCAAGAACCTGATGGTCAAGGGGTAATAACAGTTCCTGACCTGGTGGTGTGAATCCTAATGCTCCCGTACCTTCTTCCTGAAGGCAACAGTGAAAAGAGAGCATGTCCTGGGTGGTGGGGGTCTCTGGCGATGGATGCTGCTCCCTGTGGTAATACTTCATGTAGATGTGCTCAATGGTGGGGAGGGCTTTACCCATGATGGACTGGGCCATATCCACTACTTTTTGTAGGATTTTCCATTCAAGGGCATTAGTATTTCCACACCAGGCTGTGATGCAGTCAGTCAATATTCTCTCCACAACGCATCTCAAGAAGTTTATCAAAGTTTTACATGTCATGCCAAATCTTCACAAGAAGTAGAGGCATTGCTGTGCTTTCTTCATAATTGCACGTGTGTGCTAGGCCCAGGACAGGTCCTCCAAAATAATAACACCCAGGAATTTAAAGTTGATGACCCTCTCCACTTCTGAAACTCCAATGAGGTACAGCTCATGGACCTCTGGTTTCCTCCTCCTGAAGTCAATAATCAGCTCCTTGCTCTTGCTGAATAAGAGATTGTTGTTAGGGCACAATTCAGCCAGATTTTCAATCTGCCTCCTATGTCCTGAGTTGACACTACCTCTGATTCGGCCTGTGACTGTGGTGTCATCGGCAAACTTGAAACTGTGCTTAGCCACACAGTTATAAGTGTAAAGCGAATAGAGCAGGGGGCTAATCACACAGTCTTGTGGTGCAGCTATGCTGATGAGGATTGTGCAGGAGATATTATTGCCAATCCAAACTGACTGGGGTTTGCGAGTGAGGAAACCAAGGATCCAATTGCACAAGGAGGCATTGAGATCAAGGTCTTGTAGATTATTGATTAGTTTTGAAGGTGGGGGTGATATTGAATGCCAAGCTATAGTAGATAAAGAACATTCTGATGTATGCATCTTTGCTGTCCAGATGTCCCATGTTGAGCGAACAGCCAATGAGATGGCCTCTGCTGTGAGCCTGTTGTTCCAGTCAGCAAATTGCAGTGGAGCCAAGTTGCTTCTCAGGCGGGAGCTGATATGTCTCATCAACAACCTCCAAAAACACTTCATCCTTATTGTACCTGAAATTTTGAGTGAGAATGCTTAGACTATATTATGAAGTATGATTTTGCATATGAGAATTCACAGAAGTATCTATCAATAGAAATTAATTACCTTTTCAACAGCTGGGGATGGATCAAAACACAGAGCCTAACAAGTTTATTGCCCTATGGAGTGAGATGGAAAAGCGGCAGAAGTATTAAAATTAAGGTGGTTTTATTCTTCTCATTTCGTGACAAGCTTAGCGAGAGGATAGGCTCTTCCTTCACACCTACTTTTCAATCCTGCTTTGTGCTGGCTTTCTTCAATGGTAGGTTCAGGGTCAAAAACCAAGTTTATACCAAGGAACAGGAATTCTGCAGATGCTGGAAATTCAAGCAACACACATCAAAGTTGCTGGTGAATGCAGCAGGCCAGGCAGCATCTGTAGGAAGAGGTGCAGTCGACGTTTCAGGCCGAGACCCTTCGTCAGGACTAACTGAAGGAAGAGTGAGTAAGGAATTTGAAAGTTGGAGGGGGAGGGGGAGATCCAAAATGATAGGATAAGACAGGAGGGGGAGGGATGGAGCCAAGAGCTGGACAGGTGATAGGCAAAAGGGGATACGAGAGGATCATGGGACAGGAGGTCCGGGAAGAAAGACAAGGGGGGGGGACCCAGAGGATGGGCAAGAGGTATATTCAGAGGGACAGAGGGAGAAAAAGGAGAGGGAGAAAAAGGAGAGCGAGAGAAAGAATGTGTGCATAAGAATAAGTAACAGATGGGGTACAAGGGGGAGGTGGGGCATTAGCGGAAGTTAGAGAAGTCGATGTTCATGCCATCAGGTTGGAGGCTACCCAGACGGAATATAAGGTGTTGTTCCTCCAACCTGAGTGTGGCTTCATCTTTACAGTAGAGGAGGCCGTGGATAGACATGTCAAAATGGGAATGGGATGTGGAATTAAAATGTGTGGCCACTGGGAGATCCTGCTTTCTCTGGCGGACAGAGCATAGGTGTTCAGCAAAGCGGCCTCCCAGTCTGCGTCGGGTCTTGCCAATATATAAAAGGCCACATCGGGAGCACCGGACGCAGTATATCACCCCAGCCGACTCACAGGTGAAGTGTTGCCTCACCTGGAAGGACCGTTTGGGGCCCTGAATGGTGGTAAGGGAGGAAGTGTAAGGGCATGTGTAGCACTTGTTCCGCTTACACGGATAAGTGCCAGGAGGGAGATCAGTGGGGAGGGATGGGGGAGACGAATGGACAAGGGAGTCACGTAGGGAGCGATCCCTGTGGAATGCAGAGGGGGGGTGAGGAAAAGATGTGCTTAGTGGTGGGATCCCGTTGGAGGTGGCGGAAGTTACGGAGAATAATATGTTGGACCCAGAGGCTGGTGGGGTGGTAGGTGAGGACCAGGGGAACCCTATTCCTAGTGGGGTGGCGGGAGGATGGAGTGAGAACAGATGTACGTGAAATGGAGGAGATGCGTTTAAGAGCAGAGTTGATAGTGGAGGAAGGGAAGCCCCTTTCTTTAAAAAAGGAAGACATCTCCCTCGTCCTAGAATGAAAAGCCTCATCCTGAGAGCAGATGCGGCGGAGACAGAAGAATTGCGAGAAGGGGATGGCGTTTTTGCAAGAGACAGGGTGAGGAGAGGAATAGTCCAGATAGCTGTGAGAGTCAGTAGGCTTATAGTAGACATCAGTGGATAAGCTGTCTCCAGAGACAGAGACAGAGACAGAAAGATCTAGAAAGGGGAGGGAGGTGTCGGAAATGGACCAGGTAAACTTGAGGGCAGGGTGAAAGTTGGAGGCGTTGGAAATGGACCAGGTAAATTTGAGGGCAGGGTGAAAGTTGGATCTCCCCTTCCCCCCAACTTTCAAATCCCTTACTCACTCTTCCTTCAGTTAGTCCTGACGAAGGGTCTCGGCCTGAAACATCGACTGCACCTCTTCCTAGAGATGCTGCCTGGCCTGCTGCATTCACCAGCAATTTTTATGTGTGTTGCTTTATACCAAGGAACTAGATAGCTTGCCCTGATAAGCTTCAGCAAATGAACAGCGGTAAGCATTCTGACTGGTTGCAATGCAAAGAACACAAAAGGCTACGGAGTGGCGGACTTGGCTAGTTCCATCATGGGTAGAGTTCTCCCTGCTAGGAAGGACATTGACAGCAGGGGATGCCTCAGGAAGGTAACATCCATCTTCAGGGAGCCTCCCCATCAGGGCCACACCCTCTTCTCATTGCTGCCATCAGCAAAGGGTGCAAAAGTCTGAAGACCCACACCTCAAGGTTCAGTAACAGCTTCTTTCCCATTACCACCGGGTTCTCCAACTGACCTAAGAAGCCCTAACACTACATCGAATTATGTTGCTTTTTCTCTCTCTCAATTTTGCACTAGTGCCATTGTTTATTTTTGCACATGTAACTTATGTGTAATTTCTGTTAATTGAAGTCTGTTAACTTACAGTACATTTGTCATGTTTGTAATATACCTCACTACATTTTTCTGTTTTTATTTTTGCACTACTTAATTTAACTATTTTATATATATATATAGTAATTCACAGTTTTTTTTCTACTATTATGAATTATATTGTACTGCTGCTGTAAATACAACAAATTTCAAGACATAAGTCGGTGATATTAAACCCGGTTCTGATATACTGTGCTACTGCTGCAAAAAGCTAATTCTCATGGTATTTAAAAATGCAAACAACAGGAATTCTGCTGATGCTGGAAATTCAAGCCACACACATAAAAGTTGCTGGTGAATGCAGCAGGCCAGGCAGCATCTCTAGGAAGAGGTGCAGTCAACGTTTCAGGTCGAGACCCTGACGTCGACTGCACCGCTTCCTAGAGATGCTGCCTGGCCTGCTGTGTTCACCAACAACTCTCATGGTATTTATACCTTGTACGTATTTGTATGACAAACTTCAATCTGAATTGATAGATATCGAAGCATAGCTTGAACTAAAAGGAACATGGATTCCAATCAGCAGAGTCAACTATTTCATCAAAAATTTCTATACCTGATAAGGTGGATTGGATGTGTACTTTATTTAAGACCCACAATGTGTCAGTGTCATGACACATCAAAGCATTAGAGTGACAGGAAGAGGGGTTTGAACAGTAGGTACTTCCACAACATATTGAAAAAGAAGTTGGAATTGATCAGATATAGGAAAACTCAGATCAGATTTCTTGTGGGCAACCACATACCGTGTACAGCTGTACCGCAGAGAGCATTCTAACTGGTTACAGCACAGACTGGAATGGAGGGACTTCTGCACAGGATCGGAAAAAGCTGCAGAAAGTTGTAAACTCAGCCAGCTCCATCATAGGCAGTAGCCTCCCTAGCATCTTCAAAAGGCGGGGTCTCAAAAAGCTGGCATCATTAAGGACCCCCAGCACCCAGGATGTGCCCTCTTCTCATTGTTACCACCAACGTGGAGGTACAGAACACACACTCAATATTTCAGGAACAGCTTCTTCCCCTCCGTCATCAGATGTTTGAATGGGCAATGAACCCATGAACACTATCTCAATATTCTTCTCTCTTTTTGAACAATTTTTCATACAGTACTGAGCAAAAGTCTTAGAGAGAGCGAGAGATATATACACATATACACTTTTGCACAGTACTGTATTTTTCAGCACGCAGCAGAGAACGAGTTTGTAATCTGGAGAGAGTAAAGAAAGTTGGGAATGAACAGCGCGGTGTGCTGCAGGAGAGGTGGAGGATAGGTGGCAGAGGCGTGCCAGGGGCAGGGGTGGCTCAGCTACAGACACAATCAGCCCTGAGACACAAGGCAAGACCATGTGATTCCAAACAATTAGTTTATTGATAATTACAGAATGTCTCTCATGCTTCCCTCTCCCTCCCCTCTCCCTTCCCATTTTACCTTCTCAATGCAATACAGTACCGAAAATTGCTATAGTGCTATGCTATATAAATGTGGCTAAGACTTTTTGCAGAATAGTGACTATATCTCTTATTGTAATTTATAAATTTTTAAAATGATGTACTACTACTGCAAAACAACAAATATCACAGCCTATGGCAGTGATTGTTTCTGATTATTTTGCTGGATATTTCCAACATGTGTTTCAGGAAAGGATCTCTCAAACAAATTATAATGAAGATTTTTAGATTTCTCACAAAAAAAATTCCAAAACTTGCATTTGTGAAATTATGTTGTATCTAAATATTGATGGTTATTGATAAAAATATTTTTGATTAGCCATGATCAAAATAATCTTATAAGCCATATCTCTAATTATGTAAAGACTCAATACTGCAGAATAAAATACATTTGATTTCACCATTGTTTTTATTACTCCATTGTTCATAAAAATGTAACAAAAATGATAAATTGTTCTAATTAATCAGTGGACAAAATAGACTCTCAATTGAATATACTGTATGTTTAAAAATCAAATTGGACAAGGAAAATTGTTCTTATGCACATTTTTGCTCATTATATAGCTGTAATCTATTGTGATCCCATCTCAGCAAATTCTCACTGTGCTCACAAGCGCTTACAACTTCCAGTCATACAATATGGAAGATTCTTCCTGTATTGATCTAACAGACAAAATCAACACTAGTTCATTTTTTTTCACTGATCTAAACCAAGGATATTCACCAAAAAAAAGAACATAAATTTTATGGTATTAATACATCACAGAAGAATAAAGAGAGAATCAAGTTGAGGTATTTTCAAATCCTTTCGTTATATTCTTTCTATTGTGCAAATAAACCCATTTGACGAGGTCCAGCACCTGGCCACGTGGTGTGTCGATAACAACCTGGCCCTTAACACCCAGGAGACCAAGGAGATTATTGTGGACTTCAGGCATGCTAGGAGCCACAGTCATGTCCCCACCTACATCAACGGAGCTGTAGTGGAGCATGTATCAAGCTTCAAGTTCCTTGGTGTCCACTTTTCCGATGATCTCACCTGGTCCCCGAACTCCTCCATCCTGATCAAAAAGGTGCAACAGCACTTTTACTTCCTGTGGAGCATCAACAAAGCTCACCTCTGTTCCAGGATACTGACGGACTTTTACCACTGTACCACTGAGAGCATACTCACCATCTGCATCTCAGTGTGGTGTGGTAATTGTCCCATATCAGACCGCAAAGCACTCCAGTGGGTGGTGAAAACTGCCCAGCAGATTATCGGCACCCAATTGCCCACCACTGAGAACATCTACTATAAACGCTGCCTGGGCAGGGCGAAACGCATTAAGGATGCATCTCACCCTTACCATGGACTTTTTATTCTCCTCCCATCCGGTAGGCGCTACAGGAGCCTCCGCTCCCGCACCAGCAGGCTCAGGAACAGCTTCTTCCCTGAGGCTGTGACCCTGTTGAACTTCACATCACAGCGCTAAGCAGTATTGCATCTGTATCGTACTGTCTCAGTACTTCTATATTTGTATGCTGTAGCACTTAACTTTTTATTCACAGTTATTTTGAAAATAATACTATTCTTTTGCTCTTCTGGTCAGATGCTAATTGCATTTCATTGGCTTTGTATCTGTACTCGACACAATGACAATAAAGTTGAATCTAATCTGAACTAATCTAATTAGCAGACTTCAGTGCAATACAATGCATAAGGATATACAAAATTAATTACGGATGAGCATTCACATTGTTTCTAGCATTCAGTTTTAATTTACAGATATTTGACTGTATATTTACTTGTTGACATAATTAACTGAATGCTAAAGAAATATTGAACAGAACATAATATGTTCATGAAGTCTGCTCACATAGTCAAACATGTAGAAAAAAAGGACAGGGCAGCATAATGGGCCCCGTTTCTTCTCTCTCCCTTTTCTGCCAAATCATTAAAGACCTCTAACTCAATCCAAACATTCATTGCTGAGTAGTCTAGAATTGTTAATCATTACATTGAGTTCATGAGCACTATATTACTGAACATTTGGCCCAATGCACTTCCTGCTTTATTGCTGAAGAAATAGCACAAGATTTATGTCATGCAGTGACACCAACATAACTCTTGGGCACACATAATTGATGAACATGATTTGAGTTTCATTGGACAAAATAGATTTCTCATTGATACAAAATGCAACCATTGTTTCTTTAACTTTAAAGTTATTGAAGGACCTTCATATTCCAAATTGTGCTCAAAACCCACAATAGTCACCCTAATTCATACAAAGTTAATAATATAAACAACATACAGACACTGTGAACATTCTATAAGGTGGGAAAAGATGCCTTCTTCAACATATAAATTTCAAAAATTTTTTCTTTTGGCATAGTTTCAGAGAATTAGGTCACTCAAGGTCAGTTACAGTCAAGTGAGAAGCAAGGAATTAGGAGGGGGATTGCAGGCCTTTCATCACAATAGCATTGGATCCAATCAGCCACAATGCATCAGAATGGCCCTAGAGAATTTGCCATACTTAGCCTGCATGAAAGGTTAAGTATCTGGCTCCCTAGTGAAGCAATTCTGGTTTAAGATACAACTAGCAATCTCTCAACATCAAGTTTTTATTGATTTTTCTTAACACTAGGTGTTGAGCCAATGATGTCCTAGAATCAACATAAAAAATATATATATTCCTATCTTAAAAGGTCTCTTTGAGCTACAGGACCCCAGAAATCCATGTACACAAAGGAGATGGAGATCAAACATTACTAGTTCTTTGAGAAAGGTTTTATAAATGCAAAAGGTAAATTCACACTAAAAATCAAAAAATTCATACGTCAGTGCATGTTTGTCCAATATGCCACGGAGACTGGTAAAATACTTGGATGGTACCAAGTCTATGTTAATTTGTAACACAAGCTTAAAGTGAGACAGTTTCTCTATATTACACTTTCCTGCATCGACCCAAGATTAGATGATGATCACAAAAATCTACTTCTCCAGTGTTTCCATTGGGTGAAATAACAATTAATAACCATCACTCTGAGAGACTTCTACTTCAGAGTTATAATTCTAGACAATTGATTACTTCATTCATCTCAAATTTTTAGTCAGTCTTTGCTGGAATTCTGACATTTTAGATTTGACTTTATCTTATTGTACCCACGAAGCTTTTGCTGAATTCAGAGCACGGTCATAACTTGTAACAACACCTTGGAGTCTCTGAATAATGTAGGCATTTTATTAGAGCCATCCTAGAAAGAAAGTATCAAATGTAGGCATTTTATTAGAGCCATCCTAGAAAGAAAGTATCAGTTTCTTGGCCAGTTTCACTCAAGGTCAGTTACATCATTTTCTTTTCTATTTATCAATGCGTCCATAATGTTATCAGCTGTGTAAGCACAGCTTTCCTTTCTGAGTGCTTCTATCAGTTTAGGGAAAGCTCCTTTCTTCCCATGACTCTGGAGCCAGGAATACAGAACATTATATCCTTGCCGCTTTATATCATCTCTGTAATCAGCTTCAAGTTGTTGCAATTTAGGTTCACCCAGCCCTAAATGTATCCCAAGCTGGTGGTAGGCTCTTGGTTCAATCTTTCCTGCAATGAACTGCAGAATGTCCTCTGTGAGGTCAATGTCTGCTCAAGAAAAAAAAGAGATATTGTAATCAATAGCAAGTCAGAGAGGGAGAAAGCTTACATGTAAATGTCCTCTGCACATAGTGAATCAATAAATATGTTCCTCTCAACATTCAGAATGATTTCTGCACAGTAATAATGTTGAAACTACCAATCCCTCTCCAACCTTCCCCACCACATAGTCCTCTCCTTTCCTCCCCAGTGAACAATCAAGACTTATTGCAAAGGCCACAACAAAAGTTAAAACACCAAGAAAAGCAGAAGATGAACATCAGGAACTGTTGATCTTTCTAGCCCTTGATGGTGAGTGGTCCGATCAGGATCAAGGTTGTACACTTAGGTAATGGGCTCAGGGATCTTATTTGGTTTTATCATTTACAAGTATAGTCAATACCAATGAAGATTGTGTCAAAACATAAGAAATGACAGCAGAAGCAGGCCCCAAACTCTCTCACTATTCTAAACTATGATGTTAATTGCATCCCAGTCCACGATCCTGACAACTTTCATATCCTTCTCATTGAACTGACGGGTCATTTAAGTACTGGCTAGCAAATTTTTAAAAACTTCCAAGCAAGATATATATTTAACCAGCTCAATCAAGTGTACAGAACAGCCAGCAGTAGTAAGACAGTGCTTAAATTTGAAGCAGGTTTGGTCGGGTGCAAGAAGGAAATGGGTTTGGTAGGAAAATCTGTAGGTCACGTGAATACAGAAGGCAGGAAAGGTGCAAGTCATTGAATTGTATGGCACAGAAACATGTCTTTTGACTCAAACCTAATACTGACCTCCTTGTCCATCTACAGGTCCCATTTGCCCACATATCCTTCCAGTCATTGCCTATTCAACCACCTGTCTAAATTCCTAACCGTAGTGATTGCATCTGATTCCACCACCTTATCTGGCCATGGGTTCCAGATATCAACGATTCTATGGGTAAAGACACTTGCCACTCCAGATACCTTTTAAAACTCCTTCACCTCACCTAAAAATTATACCCTTTTATTAGTGATACTCATACTTCGTGGAAAAGATTGTGATATCTACTAATGAGGTCATCTCTCAGCCTCCTAAACTCCAGTTAGAAGTGGCCCAACTTTTCCAAATTCTCCCAATAACTAAAGTCCTCCAATCCAACCAGCAACATAATGAATCTCCTTTGCACTTTCTCCAGTGTTACTGCAATATTCTTATAGTGTAGCACCCTGAACTGTACATCAGTGTTTGGTAAAATTGAAACATTATATTCTAACTTTGATATTCAGTGTTGCAATCTATAAAGGCAAGCTTGCCATATGTCTTCTTCACCACCCTATCTTCTCACCCTAGTTCCCCCCTTTCCAAGTTAACATCAATCTTCTCCCTTATAATTTTCTCCAATAATTTCCCTACCACAGGGCTGTGACTACCTCATTCTTCCCCGCTGCCATTTTTAATAAAGGAACAATATTAAGCATCCTTAGATTCTGGCAGCTCATCCACAACTAGCAAAAAATGCAAAGTTCTTTATCAGAGCTCTCGCTATCTCCTCTTTTGCTTCCCATAGCAACCAGGGATAAGTACCATCCAGCCCTGAGGACTTGCAAACTTTTATACATTCCTTTGTGGGTAAGTAACAGCCCAATTTCAGGTAACCCATGCCTCCCTGTTTTCTCCCTTTTCCACCTAGTTTTCTCCCCCTTCTCCTTCAGCTCTAGCCACACATTCACCTACTCTATCCTGCTATTTCTGTCTCATACTTGCACAACCAGTAGGAACTCCCACACCTTCTGTCTACACCTACTGCCTTTCCCGATGGTCACAACCCTCCTTTCTTACTGCAACTTACTATAAGTATACCTTTCGGAATATTTTCAGTAACCTGGATACTCCATAGTGATCATATGGAAACACCCCTGTTCTCCTGCATACCCAGCTTTCATATCCTTTACCCCCAGTCTCTTCTACTAAGGAAGAGAAAGGGAACATTTTACCCAATCACTATGCACCATCCTTGTCAAAGCCCACAATCGGACCTCACCGCCTCTCACAAAATACACACCTCACTTGCTGACGACCCTAAAGGTGCTGTGAGTCCATCTGCCACTATCTCACACCCTCAGCTGACCCCTGTGGTATCAGGTGCAATGCCAGGTACAACTGAGGCAGGCACAGTAACAAGATTTAAAAGACATGTGGCCAGATACATGGATAGGAAAGGTTTTTAAGGGACGTGGGCCAAACGTGGACAAATAGGAATAGCTCAGTCAGGCAATTTGATTGACATGAACAAGTTGCACCAAATGACCTGTTTCCCTGCTGTATTACTCAATGATTTATGTAGGAACTAGAGGCTACTGTCACCTCCGGAACACATTTAAGACAGCCTAGTTGTCACTGGAAGGGGCTTAATTCCTGCGGGCTGGAGAAACAATGGGTAAGAGCTCGGAATGGGCCCACTAGGTACTGTGTGCATAATAGAACTGGATAACAGGAAAATTATTATTTTCACTTAGATTTTTGTTGTTAGGATCTCATTATCACTTGCTGGCTAAGTGTCCTAGATCTCAAGGTCAATCTCAGTCAGCCACATGAGTGAGTCTGGAACATAAAATACTTCAATATCAGGAGTGTGGTAGTTGTATTTTTCTCAGAAAAGATCAGGGAAATAACTGAAGGCCAAGGGATTCAATAAAAACTGTTCCCACAGAGAACTGGCTAGATGTGATGAGCTAAATTCAGTGTCACTTGGTGTATACTTTACAGAGGTATCATTAGCACAGCAATAACCAGTTAGAACTAATGTCAGCAACACTTTGGTTTCACTCTTCAGCCTGAGAAGATCACTCCTTGGCCTGAGAAGATCACTCTTTGCTAGGATAGTCACAGGTCCATCAAGTTTAGGCCAACTGAGTCAGCAATCCCATACCCCATTAACCAACTGTTGGCCAGCCAGCAGAAATAAGGACATCATTGATGAATGAAACTCTTTTTCTGGTCCAGAACATAAATTAGACATAAACTGTATAATTTATGCTCTCTGTGCTGTTTGAATCTACATGCCTGCGAGGTTTTCATTGTATCTGGACCTCACCGTACTTGTACATAGGACAATAAACTCGACACGATGTGAAAATGGCCCAAAATATGTCAGATGTTGTACTATTACCATTATACACTTAATTTTCATTCACATGTTTGAAATCTCAGAAAAGTTCCTTCAAGTCCAATCTGTCTCTCTGTAACTAAATAAAAGGATATAAAGAACGCAGGAAGTTGTGTTCTTGAACAGAGCTATGGAAGGAGAATGTGTACGAGCCATATACAGTGGTAACCAATACCTGGTACAGCTGGTTCCTGTGAGAAATAAAAGAAAATAACTTTTTTAGAAAATAATTACAGAAAAACAGTTCTGAAATGTCAAACTGAAGGAAATATCTTAGTTCTCTGAAGACCACAGGTTTAATTCTACCCCCTTGAACAAGCATCAGATATATTTTGCTTACTTTACAAAACACTGTAAAGTGTTGAGAAATTTTGAAAATGTGAAGTTGTGAAAATGTGAGGGAAAAATTTCAGTTGGCTGTGGTTTTCAGAATCTGAGCTCCCTTCCCACACACTACAGATAAAGTATTTCTTCTGCACCTTTCTTCCTGGAAGTGAGAAGGAAAGTATGAGCTAAATGTACCTACTGAAAACTAAATCGTGGGGAATCCCCGACAGATACAGTATCATTTTATCATAACTATTTTAGCAATTGATTTGGTAAAACATTTTCATGACAACAGAAATAACATTTACATAGATGCTGCCTGACCTGCCGAGTTCCCCCAGCGCTTTATGTGTTTTACCTCAGATTAACGCTACTTGACTACCTCTTGGGAGTTGGCTAATCACCAGATATTTAACACAATGTCCGATTATATATAATTTCCATACCTCAAGAAACATCGAATGATTACCTACCTCTGGTTTAGGGCTATTGCTCCCTGGAACATAAATAAAACCAGTTAAGTCTTCAATAATTAATGATCACTTATTAAAAATAATTAAAATATTTGCAAGGTATTCCCATTATAAATTCGTGTCAGCTTCGGCCCTATGCAAAATGGCGGCACAGTAGCATAACACTATTACAACCCGGGTTCAATTCCACCACTGCATGTAAGGAGTTTGTACAATCTCCTCGTGACCATGTGGATTTCCACAAAAATTATTTTAAATAAACATGCATAAATTTACAAAAGCAAAGGATGGAATGATCTATCCTGGACTGGCTATACAAGGACATTATGATCGTGACATGCACGAATAGATGGAAAGCAAAATGGCAGTGTTGGATTAACTGGTGCCAATTACATTAACAGTTGGGTTTTGAATGTGGATTATCAATGGCAGATCCGTAGTTGAGTGAGAGGTCTCTGATATGAAAATAACAGATGCAGTCTGGGGAAAGGTTGGGGATACAATAAATATATTCCATATATAATGATAGAATATGACTGTTGACAACAATTATATTTACACACCCAACTTTCTGGTAAGTAAATCTGAATAAATAAATAATTACCTATGAATGCCACACATTCCTGTGAAAGAAGGGAGACAAAATATTTCAGAAATATGAAACACCTTGGTTTCCTTGGCTGCATAAGTCTAGGGACGACACACTCAAGCTCTGCCAAACTCGAGAGATTGAGACTACTCAATCCCCCCCCCCAAATCCCTGTTTGTGTGGACGCTGTGTCATCCTTGGGGCTGTTACAAACTAGTGCCACGGAATAACAGACAATACACTACATACGATTAAAGGAATTATATTTATGAAACTTAACTAAAGAGTTAGTAAAGAATAACGAAAAGAAAAGTGCCCATTCTAATTAAAGAGTCAAATGTGCACAAGTTCGGGCTCATCTTGAACTTCTCTGTCACTCACGCACTGGGCCCTCGGTCAAAGTTAGGGTCCCTCACCAGAGAAACCTCCCCTTAATTCAACCATCCTAATTGGATGGCACACATTTCTCCTCATCTCTTACCCTTCAACAATAACCCAAACAAGCTGCTCTTACAGAATTGCCAAAATGAAATGCATACAGCATAACAGTAAATATATGAACCAGGGCACTTCAAATATATCGGGAGTAGATGAAAAGTACTGCAATGAAAATTTTGTGCAGAACAAGGGTTCCCAACCTGGGGTCCGTAGACATCTTGCTTAATGGTATTGGTCCACGGTATAAAAATGATTGGGAATCCCTGGACTAGAATTTGCATTTAAGGTCGCTAGGGTGTGACCTGAACCCACAGACTCTGCTTATGTCTGTATTACCTAGTGTGTGGTTCATAGTATGTGGTTTCACGATGTGCAGTATGCAGCACATGTTTTGGAAACTCGAGTATCTACTCTTGCAAAAATAAGTGAGAGTGATATAACCATCCTGAAAGAACTACCATACTAAAAAAGTCTAAAAGCTATAAATACTGAGCTCTCCTCACAAAATATTTACAAGGCTACATTATTCTGTAACAGATGGCATGAAACAGGCCATCCAGCACAGGAAGGAGGAGGTCTTGATCATAATAATTGTCAAATAAACTACGTCCATAGCACATGTTTAAATTGCTGACACTTCTTCCTTCCCCATTTTTAAATTTTACAAATCACTTAATTTTTAGAATATTGTAGCATTGAAAAGTTTCACAAAGTGAATTAGAAATTCAAAATCCAATTTACGTACAATAGGGATTTTTCTAGTTAAATTTTACATTACATAAATTTTCTTCAATTTCTTTGGGGGTAATATTTACCTTAGTATCAAAACTTTTCTTTTTATTACCTGAAATCAAATAAATGGAAACATATTTTAGTTACGGATTCCCAAATATTTCAATTGATGCTCAAATTTATAAAAATCCATTTACTGTTAGTTGAGTATTTCTCAAGACATTGGCAGGAACACACTCTGCTTACCAGTTAACATTACATAACCCTGCATTTCAGAATAAGTAGCAGTGAAATGAACAATACAACAGGCAATTAAACTGAACAATACTGCAGTCATTTTTGCAATTGTATGACAGGCCAGTCAGGTTTCAATTACAACTCAATGGCTGACCACTGTTCCTACAGCCAAAACAATCTTCTGTCTCATTAAAGATATTAACAAGGCAAACAAACTATTTTTAGTTATTCTTACAGTGCTGGTAGAGTAGCAACTAAAATGGTCTATCTTGTCACAGTACATTTATGTGCATTTTCAATTAATACAAAATCTCATATGTAAGAGTGTTGTATTTGACTTATTGAATGTCAAAAAATTGCCATTTCTATACCTTTCACAACATCAACTTATCAAAATTTACTTGGCTTCAATGAAGAACTTTTGAAGCATTACCTTTAAGATAACAAACAGCATCTTTGTGGGCTAGAGGGCTATGCAGTAGGGAAATTCTAGGCAGTTTCTAGAGTAGGTTACATGGTTGGTACAACATTGTGGGCTGATAATATGCTGTAGATTTCTATGTCCTTTCCTGCACAATATAGGGACTCACTTATACTGAGTTAATGACCAGATGATGTATAGATAACACTGGCTGAATATTAAGTACAGAACACTGAGGAAAATGCTCCTGTTTTTCTCGAATCAAGTTGTGGGATCTTTCATGTGGTCTCATAGGGTTTCTACGTGCTCCTGAAACAAGGTTTTCCGTACCAACCTGAACGCTACTTCTCCACTTTGAACCACCAACAGGCAGGGATCCCCACAAGTACGCAGAGATACTGCACTTCTGCAAGGAGGCTTAAGAGAATATCAAATCTTTTCCACCCTCCACCCGATAATCTTGTCTTGTGGCAGAGCTCACAAAAGAGCGTTTGGCGAATCTAGTGTCGGGTATGTGAATGACGTACTGCCCAAAGGAGCCAACTGAATGTAACTAGTGCTTTGGTACCAGGGGTGTTGGTTTAAGAAAGGACTCTGGTGTTGGGTTGCTTATCGTGCTAGTAGAGTTCAGGGATTTTGTGGGGAGCATTGGTATCATCATACTAGTGTCAGAAGCGTAAAGGAGAACAATGATCACTACTGGCCGGTACACCATGAATATATCTAATTACAGACCTAGGTTCTCAGACGCCAAAGGCAGTGCAGCCATGTTGGAATTGCGCTGAATTCCATCAAGATTGGCTGCCTTTGACAAGAGACGCCTCTCAAAGCAAGGCTTGTCACTTGCAGCGGTTGTACAGTGTGTGGGTTTTTATTGCTAGCACAGTGTTGCACAGCAGGAGCTGCTGGAGAAGACCTTTCTCATGGACATTGAGGGTGCAGCCTATTTTCTCCTATACATCCGCAAACATAGAACATTAAAGCACAGTACAGGCCCTTCGGCCCACAATATAGTGCCGACCTTTTAACCTAACCTAAAATCAATCTAACCCTTCTCTTCTACATAACCCTCCATTTTTCTATTATCCATGTGACTATCTACGAGTTTCGTAAACACCTCTAATCTATCTGGAAGGTTGTTCCACACACTCACCACTCTGTTAAAAAAAAACTTAACTCTGACATCTCCCCTGTCCTTTCCTCCAAATTATGCCTCCTCATATTAACCATTTCTGCCCTGGGAAAACAGCTCTGACTATCCATTCAATCTACAGTCTCTTATCATTTTGTACACCTCTGTCAAGATACCTCTCGTCGTCCTTCGCTCCAGTGAGCAAAGCCCTAGATTGCTCAAGACGTGCTCTCTAATCCAGGCAGCATTCGGGCACAACTCCTCTGCACCCTCTCTAAAGTTTCCACATCCGTCTTAAGATGAACAAGTCTACAGTAACTTGGAGCACAGCTTCAGAACCTGTTCAAAAACAAGTGCCACCTGCATTCCAAAGCTCAATGGCTAAGCTTTAGGATCATATTGCTGGAATGCAGATGATGCGGTTTACAGAACAGAAACACAGCGAGCAGCACCAAACACAGTGAGGTTCTGATCTCACTGAAACCTTTGACCTCATTAATCAGGACAGACCAGGAAGCACCTTTCTCAAATTCAGCTGCCCACAAAGATTGATCTGTCTTTTACATTTGTTTCATGATGGCTTGTAAGCCATGATCCTAAACAAAGGCACAAAATACAGCAGCTCTCAGTATGGACTGGCGATTCCATGACTTTTCCTAATCTTTTCAATCACAATACTGGCCCTCAGAGATCACCACCATCTGTCACACTCTAACCTGGAAATCAAGCATTTATGACTGTTCTCTAATGTCTGCTTTTAATCCATTTTCTTGTTCTTGACCCCTTAACCGCATAGGATATAATGTTGCTAACCAGTCACACACCTTTTAAATTCCATGTAAACAACATCTAATATGCACCCTTCACCAAACTTTGTCCAACTTTGCTTAATGTTCGGTATTTAAACCAATATTAGGCAGGATAAGTCTGATTGTCGTTCCTTACAAGGGCAGAACAGCCTGGATGTACTTGGACTTACATGGGAGGGCTTTCCTTTTCCAGTATAGTAGAGGTACCAGTGCTAGTATTGGTACCAAAACAATAAGCCATAGGTAATTTTGTTCTTTTCCTACAAGCAAAAGAAAATAAGATATAACATCCATGATAATTACAGACACCATCGTGATGATCTCAAATCAGAATCAGCTTTATTATCACCGGCACGTGTCATGAAATTTTTGTTAACTTAGCAGCAGTTCAATGCAATACATAATATAGAAAAAAAATAAGTAAATCAATTAGAGTATACATATATAGAATAGATTAAAAATCATTCAAAAAACAGAAATAATATATATTAAAAGAATGAAGTAGTGTTCAAGGTTTCAATGTCCATTTAGGAATCAGATTGCAGAGGGGAAAATGCTGGTCCTGACTGAGTGTGTGGCTTCAGGCTTTCCACCTGATGGTAACAATGAGAAAAGGGCATGCCCTGGGTGCTGGAGGTCCTTAATATTGTACGCTACCTTTCTGAGACACTGCTCCTGGAAAACATCTTGGGTACTTTGTAGGCTTGTACCCAAGATGGAGCAGGCTAAATTTACAACCCTCTGCAGCTTCTTGTGGTCCTTTGCGGTAGCCTCCCTATACCAGAGAGTGATGCAGCCTGTCAGAATGCTACCATGATACAACTATGGAAGTTTTTGAGTGTATTTGTTGACATACCAAATCTCTTCAATGAAGTATAGTCATTGTCTTGCCTTCTTTATAACTGCATCGATATGTTGGGACCAGGTTAGGTCCTCAGAGATCTTGACACCCAGGAACTTGAAGCTGCTCACTCTCTCCACTTCTGATCCCTCTATGAGGATTGGTTGTATTCCTTCGTCTTACTCTTCCTGAAGTCCACAATCAGCTCTTTCGTCTTACTGACGTTGAGTGCCAAGTTGTTGCTGTGACACCACTCCACTAGTTAGCATATCTCATAAGTTTTTTTTAAACAGAGTGGTGAGGATATCTTATCACCAATCCACACAGATTGTGGTCTTCCGGTTAGGAGGTCAAGAATCCAATTGCTGAGGGAGGTACAGAGGCCCAGGTTCTATAACTTCTCAATCAGGATTGTGGGAATGATGGTGTTAAACGCTGAGCTATGGTCGATGAATAGCATCCTGACATAGGTGCCTGTGTTGTCCAGATAGTCTAAAGCCATGTGAAAAGCCACTGAGGTTGCATTTGCCATTGACCTATTGAGGCAATAGGCAAATTGCAATGGGTCCAGGTCCTTGCTGAGGCAGGAGTTCAGTCTAGTCATGACCAACCTCTCAAAGCATTTCATCACAGTAGATGTGAGTGCTACCGGGCGATAGTCATTAAGGCAGTTCACATTCTTCTTAGGCACTGGTATAATTGTTGCCTTTTTGAAGCAAGTGGGAACTTGCACCCATAGCAGTGAGAGGTTGAAAATGTCCTTGAACACCCCCACTAGTTGGTTGACACAGGTTTTCAGAGCCTTACCAGGTACTTCGTCAGGACCTCCCGCCTTGCGAGGGTTCACCCTCTTTAAAGGCCTCTGAGTCAGAGATCACAGGGTCATCAGGTGCAGCAGGGATCTTCACAGTTGTAGTTATATTCTCCCTTTCAAAACGGGCATTAAAGAGTAACGTTGGGCTGAGACCCTTCACCAGTCCTGAACCGTCTCAGCCTGAAATGTCGACTGTACTCTTTTCCATAGATGCCTCCTGGCCTGCTGAGTTCCTCCAGCATTTTATGTGTGCTGCTTGGATTTCCAGCATCAACAGGCTTTTTCTTGTCTGCAATCGGCCCAAAGCATGTTCATTGATTCAGATTACCCATATCTGCGATTTTTAATTTTCTTGTAGTTATCATATTCTACACAAAATTTGTTACTCCCACAAATTTCACTCAGTACAATGCAGCAAACTTAGACCTGCCTGAAGTTGTTGAATCAGCATTCTGGCCAAAGATAGGCTGGAATATTACAGACTAGAAATGTACGAAACAGAAGAGCAAAAGAGCAACGCATTCCATCTGACCAGACTCGTACAGTTTGGATGCCTCATTCCTCAATACCCTCCCAGTTTTATTTGATCTCCTGAGCAAAGGGGGAAAAAGCAGACTGATTAGGATATTAAAAAAAACATATCAACAGTTATTGGAAACTTGTTTGGGTGACATGGTTAAAATGAAAGGGATCTCAGATTCCAGGGCTCATCTGTACTGACAGCCAATCTCGCTTTTCACACAAACAGGGACTGCATCAAACCTTTAACAACAAAGTCTGAGAGGAGAAGCAAAAAAAAACTGGAAAGGGGGTCCAGTTCTGATCAGTAACCACTGCTCACTAGAGGAGATGCATGGACAGGGATTTGGGGTGAAACAGACAATGGGACCAGTTATGCAATTTAATATCCCACCAACAGCCACTGTCTGAACTCATGTGATTGATAGAGTAAACCAAGCAGGAGGAGAATGAAGAATAAGTAAAAGAGAAAATGTCAGTCACTCTTCAAATATGTTGATCAGGAAATCATCTTTTTTAAAAGATAGGAGAAAACAGCATATTAAAAAAATTATGACTGTTCGGCAATTATTTTAAATCTATATTTGTCCTCATGAAAAATGTTTGCCAAGAAAGCTATTATTGGAGCCTATCGTCACAATAGGTCAACGGCAGATGCAATCTCAATGGCTCTCTACACAGCTTTAGACCACCTGGACAACACAAACACCCGTGTCAGGATGCAGTTCATCAACTATAGCTCAGCATTTAATCCCATCATTCCCACAATCCTGATTGAGAAGTTGCAGAACCTGGGCCTCTGTTCCTCCCTCCGCAATTGGATCCTTAACTTCCTAACTGGATGACAATTTGTGCGGATTGGTGAAAAGATATCCTCCTCGCTGACGATCAACACTGGTGCACCTCAGGGGTGTGTGCTTAGCCTACTGCTCTACCCTCTATATACACATGACTATGTGGCTCAAATATCATCTATAAATTTGCTGACAACACAACCATTGTTGGTAGAATCTCATGTGGCGACGAGAGGGCACGCAGGAGTGAGATATGTCAACTACTGGAGTGGTGCCACAGCAACAACCTGGCACTCAACGTCAGTAGGGCGAAAGAGCTGATTGTGGACTTCAGGAAGGGTAAGACAAAGGAACACATACCAATCCTCATAGAGGGGTCAGAAGTGGAGAGAGTGAGCAGCTCCAAGTCCCTGGGTGTCAAGATCTCTGAGGATCTAACCTGGTCCCAATGTATTGATGAAAATATGAAGAAGGCAAGACAGCAGCTATACTTTATTAGGAGTTTGAAGAGATTTGGTATGTCAACAAATACACTCAAAAACTTCTATAGTTGTACCATGGAGAGCATTCTGACAGGCTTCATCACTGTCTGGTATGGAGGGGCTACTGTACAGGACCGAAAGAAGCTGCAGAAGGTTGTAAATCTAGTCAGCTTCATCTTGGGCACTAGACTACAAAGTACCCAGGACATCTTCAGGGAGCGGTGTCTCAGAATGGTAGCGTCCATTATTAAGGACCTCCAGCACCCAGGGCATGCCCTTTTCTCACTGTTACCATCAGGTAGGAGGTACAGAAGCCTGAAGGCACACACTCAGCGATTCAGGAACAGCTCCTTCCCCTGTTATCCGATTCCTAACTGGACATTGAATCTTTGGACACTACCTCACTTTTTTTAAAAATATACAGTATTTCTGTTTTTGCACGATATTTTTAATCTATTCAATATACATAATTGATTTACTTGTTTGTTTATTATTTTTTTTCTCAGCTAGATTACGTATTGCATTGAACTGCTGTTGCTAAGTTAACAAATTTCACGTCACATGCCAGTGATAATAAACCTGACTCTGATTATAATATTTTAGCAACATATTAACCAGCATGTTTAACCATTGCTTAATTCTCTCTGCAGAAAATTGTCCTATAGTAACACCACCTGAGTAATTTGTCAACCTGTTTGCAGTAGTTTTGAGTGGTATAGTTAACACTACAGATAATGGACAGAAAAAGAGAAACATACCTTTTGCTTTGCAGACTGTGTCATTGGTTCTTGTACAAATCCGTACAATCTCTTCAGTGTTATTGTCGCACCTTGGGAAAGAAATAAAGTGCTTAGGGAAATAACCGATTTTAGTAATCAAAAACTAAATCTTCAGTCTATTACTTCTGATAGAAGAGCTGTGCCTAAAGGATGAACAGCTTTTATTTTTCTTTAACAATGCTACATGACTCACTAATAACTCTGCACATTTGAGATTTAGTACTTGCACCCCAATTTCAGATAACCACAGAGCAGAAGCAAATCTATTGGCACAAGTTGACACCACTAAACACTGCTGTTGTGTTCATAATTTTCCAATTGGGGGCAGCCAGCTGATGACAACAAACACGACAACACTTTGAAGCCTCCTTGGTCAGAGCTAGTACAGGTTGAACCAAAGCAATGTCCCACCTTCTCGACGCCACAGGACCCCCAATTCAGGAATATGCCTTTCCACTACTCCTTAAACCCCCGACCAGAAAACTGGAAATTTTGCACCAAGCTTTATTAAAATACAACAAAAACAGAAAATGCAGGAAACACACAGCAGGCCATGCAGCATCCGTGGAAAGAGAAAAAAAAGTTCATAATTCAGGTCAGAGACCAAAAGACATAGGAACAGAATTAGGCTCTTCAGCCCATTGAGTCTACTTCACTATTCCATTGTGACTGATTTATTATCCTTTTCAACCCTGTTATCCTGCCTTCTCCCCATAACCTTTCAAGAGCCTATCCACCTCCACTTTAGACATACCCAATGACTTGGCCTCCATGGACGTCCATAGCAATGAACTCCCACAGACAGCTGTGGAAGCCAAGTCATCGGGTAAATCTAAAGTGGAGTTCCATAGGTTCTTGATTCTGTTGAAGGATCTCTTTCTATCCACAAAATAATGCACAACCTGCTGAATATTTCTAACATTTTGCTTTTATTTCATTTTTCCTTCATCTGCAGTTATCTTCGGATTTCATCTGTTAAACTACAGTTAGCATAAAACTGCACCTAACACTCCCAGGTAAAGCAACTTGCAGCCTTCCAAGCTTGATGGCAAATGAAGCTATATTTTCAGGTTTATGCCCTGCCAGCGAAATGCAATCGGACATCTTGCCAAAGAGTAAGGGATTGGGCTATAGTTTCATTAAATGTAATGAGAATGCAGAATCATTTTCCAATGCATTTAAAATTAATCATTCAAAAAGCAAACTAATCAAAATGATAGTCTGTATCCAATAATAGGAAAAGAGTATTAATGGGATACTGATGTTGTTGAGTAGACACTTAGCAATGGTCATAAACAATCAAATTGGAAAGAAAGAATAACTGTTAAAATATTCTCTCTCACAGGGTTGTGAACTTTTGAATTTCTCTATCACTGAGAATTGTGGAGGGCAGGAAGGAGCTTAAGGAGGAAATTAGGAGAGCCAGAAGTGGCCATGAGAAGGCCTTGGCAGGCAGGATTAAGGAAAATCCCAAGGCATTCTACAAGTATGTGAAGAGCAAGAGGATAAGAAGTGAAAGAATACGACCTATCAAGTGTAACAGTGGGAAAGTGTGTATAGAACAGGAGGAAATAGCAGAGGTAATTAATGAATACTTTACTTCGGTATTCACTGTGGAAAAGAATCTTGGTGATTGTAGTGATGACTTGCAGTGGACTGAAAAGCTTGAGCATGTAGATATTAAGAAAGAGGATGTGCTTATGCTTTTGGAAAGCATCAAGTTGGATAAGTCGCTGAGACCAGAGGAGATATACCCCAGGCTACTGTGGGAGGCGAGGAAGGAAATTGCTGAGCCTCCGGTGATGATCTTTGCATCATCAATGAGAGCAGGAGAGGTTCCGGAGGATTGGAGGGTTGCGGATGTTGTTCCTCTATTCAAGAGAGGGAGTAGAGATAGCCCAGGAAATTATAGACCAGTGAATCTTACTTCAGTGGTTGGTAAGCTGATGGAGAAGATCCTGAGAGGCAGGATTTATGAACATTTGGAGAGGTACAATATGATTAGGAATAGTCAGCATGGCTTTGTCAAGGGCAGGTCGTGCCTTATGAGCCTGATTGAATCTTTTGAGGTTGTGACTAAACACATTGATGAAGGGAGATCAGTAGATGTAGTGTATATGGATTTCAGCTAGGTATTTGACAAGGTACCCCATGAAAGGCTTATTGAGAAAGTAAAGAGGCATGGGATCCAAGGGGACATTGCTTTGTGGATCCAGAACCGGCTTGCCCACAGAAGGCAAAGAGTGGTTGTAGACAGGTCATATTCTGCGTGGAGGTTAATGACCAGTGATGTGCCTCAGGGATCTGTTCTGGGACCCTTACTCTTCGTGGCTTTTATAAGTGACCTGGATGAGGAAGTGGAGGGATGGGTTAGTAAGTTTGCTGATGACGCAAAGGTTGGAGGTGTTGTGGATAGTGTGGAGGGCTGTCAGAGGTTACAGCAGAACACTGATAGGATGTAGAACTGGGCTGAGAAGTGGCAGATGGAGTTCGACCCAGATAAGTGTGAAGTGGTTCATTTTGGTAGGTCAAATATGATGGCAGAATATAGTATTAGTGATAAGGCTCTTGGCAGAGTAGAGGATCAGAGGGATCTTGGGGTCCGAGTCCATAGGACGCTCAAAGCAGCTGCGCAGGTTGACTCTGTGGTTAAGGCGGCGTACAGTGTATTGGCCTTCATCAATCACGGAATTGAATTTAGGAGCCGAGAGGTAATGTTGCAGCTATATAGGACCCTGGTCAGACCCCACTTGGAGTACTGTGCTGAGTTCTGGTCGCCTCACTTACAGGAAGGATGTGGAAACCATAGACAGGGTGCAGAGGAGATTTACAAGGATGTTGCCTGGATTGGGGAGCATGCCTTATGGTTGAGTGAACTCGGCCTTTTCTTCTTGGAGCGACGGAGGATGAGAGGTGACCTGATACAGGTGTATAAGATGATGAGAGGCACTGATCTTGTGGATAGTCAGAGGCTTTTTCCCAGAGCTGAAATGCTTGCCGCAAGAGGACACAAGTTTAAGGTGTTGAAGAGTAGGTACAGAGGAGATGTCAGGGGTAAGTTTTTTTTAAAAACGCAGAGAGTTATGAGTGCTTGGAATGGGCTGCTGGTAACGGTGGTGGAGGCGGATACGAAAGGGTCTTTTAAGAGACTTTTGGGTAGGTACATGGAGCTTAGAGAAAAAGAGGGCTATGGGTATCCCCAGGTAATTTCTAAGGTAAGGACATGTTCAGCACAACTTTGTGGGCTGAAGGGCCTGTATTGTGCTGTAGGTTTTTTGTGCTTCTATGTTATTTATATTAAAGGTGGAGATAGACACATATTTGAAAGATTAAGGAAAAACTTCCAGTTTAAGGTGCTGCTGAAGCACAGTGATGACTTGCTATCAGCAAAAACAACTATTAATTACTTTAATAATCACACCTTTTTCTCAAAAATGATCAACAGCCAGTAACTTCCCTTTCAGCGCTGAGCTTTTGAACTGGCAGTACAACCTGGTATTCTTGCGGTGTGCACTGAAGTCTCGAAGGTGCAGGACAGTTACGGCGTGACGTATACGAGTCAAATCCAGGCAGCAGGACTCAGGCCTGCGAGCCAGGTATTTGCCAATGTTTGGCTGCTGGAGCAGACTTGGAGGCAATTCAAAACTCATTCCTCCGAGATGCAGCACAGAGCGTCATAGGAAGTCATTCCTGCCTGTGGCCATCAAACTTTACAACTCCTCCCTTGGAGGGTCAGACACCCTGAGCCGATAGGCTGGTCCTGGACTTATTTCATAATTTACTGACATAATTTACATATTACTATTTAACTATTTATGGTTCTATTACTATTTATTATTTATGGTGCAACTGTAACGAAAACCAATTTCCCCCGGGATCAATAAAGTATGACTATGACTAAAACGAGGCAGAGTCGAGGTGGCGGGGTGCGAGCCCGCGAGTGAGAAACTTTCAGCCAAGGTTTGACTGATTTAAGCCGCAAGCCAAATCAGAAAGGTCGGGTATAGGCCAAATCAAGGTCAAGAGTCCTGGGCTTGACTGCGTATCAAACAGCAGGGCCCAGGCGCGAGAGCGAGGAACGGCCCTCTGATTGGCTGATTTAAGTGCCAGGCCAGACTGAAAAGGTCAGGGCATCGGGGCCAGAGGTGAAGGACTGGCCGGAGTTCAGTTCACTGCTCCGCTAGGCTTATGGGTCTCTGTGTTGAATTAAGGTTGTTGGCCTGCAACTAACAGGCTCCTGGGTCAGCTGCAGTGATGACAGGCTTTGTGGCTGTGGACTTATTTTTATGAATTTTGGGTCTGAATATTACTTGCTGACTTTTATTGTTTGCATGATTTGGATTCTTTTCTGCACATTAGGTGTTTGACCATTTTTTTTAGTGAGTTCTAGCGGGTTTCTTTGTTTTGTGGCTGCCTTTAAGGAGAAAAATCTAAAGGTTGTGTAGAGTATACATACTCAGACATTGTACCTCTCCCAGAAGTTCCAGGAGTCTCCTGCATATTGATAGCGGCTCCCTGACACCCGCAAATTATATACAATATCCTGGAAATCGATTTGAGGGGGAGAGGGGGACTATCCTGATTGGTCTCTCTTTGTGCTAAGTTGACCTATCTGTTTTCTCTGTGGGCAGGCTTAACAGTCGACCTCTCTCTCTCTTTCCTCATCCATCAGTTCAGTTGAGTGTCCTGCAGCACCATGGCAGAGTGTTCCAAAAAAACGAAATGTAAAATGTACATCACCCCAGACTACACTAAAGTGCACCCCCGCCTAATAGGGTTCAAAAATAATGACAGTGTTGCTCGCTGCACTGTTTGCAACAGTGACTTTTCTATTGTCCATGGTGGGTTAAATGACTGGAAAAGACATGTTGAGGTGAGTTTAACAGGTGCCATTCATTCAATAGCATAGCTAACATTATTTAAACTAGCTGGCCAGCTGCTAAGGAGCTACTCTATTGATGTCCTATGTGATGAGGCCAAACTCCCTGTAATCTTACTTAAAGTTGTAATAGAATTAAAAAAATGACTCCATTATAATACAAGTACATATTTTAATGTCACATTTTCTGCATAAGACAATATAATAAGGATGCACCTTATGCTTTTAGGGACCACAACATATTAGGGAGGCTAAGTGCAGGGAAGGCTGCTCAAGTATTTCACAGTTCTTTTCAGCAGAAAACCAAAGTCTGACAGAGAAGGTTGACCCAGGGGGTGGGGGGAGGGATACGGAGTTGTGGGGGGGGTGGGGGTGGGGGTGCTACCTCCCTGAAATGAGTTTTTGCAGGGTAGGATGTCTGCATACTTCGAACTTTGAATTACAGGTTTTGGGAGAAATGGCACAGAACAGGAGTTGAAGCCTGCTTAAATCAGTCATGATCATATTGAATGGTGAGGCAGGCTTAGCTAAGCCAAAGGACATATCCTGTTTCTATTTTTTTGTATTCTTGTGCTCTTGTTAGCCAAGGTTCCAGCATTTAGTCTTGATTCAGTGGGCTGTGCACTGACAATGCCAGACAGGAAATAAAGGCTCACAAGAATGCTCAAGAAACCTTGGTTTAATAGTTCATTTGAAAGATTCCGTCACCAACAGCACATCATTCTTCCCCCACCCCCAACTCTGAATCATCAGTCCATACTCTTTTCAACTTCATCCTGCTTCAGCCCTGGAAAAATACTTAATTTTGCAATCTTTTGACTCAAGAGGTAAGGTGCCATTGTGAAGCCAAGCAGTGCTTGGTAGCTAAACATACAAAGCATTATCTTAGTGCATTTTACTTACTCTTTGCAAGGAAAACACCTGTCGCATTTTTCAGGAGTCTTACAGAAGTGGTTCTTCATGCAACGACACTTTGTGTTACTGGTTGCCCTACATTCGATTTCTACTTCTTGGCCTGCGAAGGTAAAGGAGATCATAGTTTTGAAATAGTCAAAGAGCATGGATAGATGCAGAAACGATATGGCTAATTCTCTACATGACTACCTTGCACAAGAAAGTTGGATTAAATATTGGAGTATGACAGAGAAAATATCATTGACCACATGGATGATTAGGGTAGTTCTTTGTAGGGATAAAGATAACTTTTTAAAGCAGTACAGCAAAAAAAGAAAGAAAATAAGTGAAATCCTAAGGAAACTGAGAAATGCAAGAAAACACTTTGCAAGTTAGGCAGTATTTGCAGCAATAGAAGATGAGTTAACATTTCAAGTTGAAGATTCTTTATAGGTGATGTTTTCCTTTTCACAGATGTTGAGTGTTTGCAGCATTTTCTGTTTTATTTTTAAAAATCCACAATCATATCACATTTTAACATTAAGCCCAATCAAAGGCAATTAAAAAAAATGACTGAACAGCACTGAACCAGAAATTTAGAGAAGTAATGACATGTTCCCTGCTGACAGGAGAAGCGCGGTGGGTGGGATTTGACAGCCCGGTGAAAACACGGTGCAGAAAGGTAGGTGGAAAAATAGGATTGATGTAGATGCTTTGAGAGCCAGAATACACCTGATCAGTTATAAGAAACTATGGTGAAATAAGAATATAAGGAAAGATTCGGACTTGTTATTCAGCTTAAATATTTAACATTTTCACAAACAACACCTATAATTTAAATTTACTAACATCAAATCTGCTGTTGTCAAACTCTAAATATTACTGGGTATTTTTTAAAAAGATTTTCCTCCACTTTGCTTTCTGCTCATAACAAGGTCTTGAATTATATGCATTAACTGCAGATTTCGGTAAGGAATTTTGAATTTGGTTAAACTGACACACCTTTACATTCCCTGTTGACGCTGGCCCAGAGCCCTAAGAAGCCCTTCCACAATGCATCAGCTTTCCGTCACCGCAAGTTCAATAGTCAGCCAGGTACATATGATAATTAACTGGCTTGAGTGTTTACTGACATCTTTAAACCCTCAGTTCAGTAGTCTAAGGTACCCGCCTGCTTCAAGTAGGATTCAATTGTACCAGTGTCCAAGAAGACAGTGGCAATCTGCCTCGACGACTATCGTCCAGTAGTACCTGCATCCACTGTGATCAAGTGCTTTGACAGATTGGTCGTGAAATTTATCAACCCCTGGCTGCAGTGATTTGGATCCACTCCAATTTGTCTAACGTCACAATAGGTCAGCAGCAGGTACCATTCTACTGGCTCTTCAGCCTTGGAATAACTGGACAGTGAAAATGCATACATCAAGATGCTCTTTATTAGCTACAGCTCAGCATTCAATACTATCATCCCCTTGAAACTAATGAATAAGCTCCAAGACCTAGGCCCCGATGACTCCTAGTGCAACTGGGTTCTTGATTTTTCTCACTGGTAGACCTCAGTCAGTTTAGATTGGCAACAACATTTCCTTCACAATCGCCATCAGCATAGGTGCACCACAAGGCAGTGACCTTACCCTCTGCTCTACTTATGACTGTGAGGCTAAGCACAGTTCCAATACTACGTTGGTGACACTGTTGTTGGCCGAATCAAATGTGGTGACAATTGGGCACGTGGGAGGGAGACTGAAAATCTGGTTCAATGTTGCACAACAACAACCTCTCACTCAATGTCAGCAAAACCAAAGAGCTGATTATTCACTACAGGAGGAAGAAACTAGAAGTCCATGAGCCAATCTTTATCCATGGACTGGAGGTGGAAAAGGTCAGTAACTTTAAATTCCCTGGTGTCATCGGTTCAGAGGTCCTGCCCTGGAACCAACAAGTAAGTGCCATTATAAAGAAGTCATGGCAACACCTGTACTTTCTTAGAAGTTTGTGCAGATCTGGCATGTCACCTAAAACCATGACAAACTTAATGGACGGAACTTCATGATGCAACCTGGCTGGCTGCATCATGGCCTGGTATGAAAACAACAATTCCTAAGAACAGAAAAGTCTACATAAAGCAGTGGATATAGTTCAGCCTGTTACAGAAACAGCCCTTCCCACCACTGAGCACGTCTACCCAGAGCACTGTCGCAGGAAAGCAGTATCCATTAAAAAGGACCCCCACCACCCAGACCTGGCTCTCTTCTCGTGCTGCCATCAGGAAGGAGATACAGGAGCCTTAGGTCCCACACCACCAGGTTCAGGAACAGTTAGTACTCTTTATTACCCATCGTGCTCCTGAACCAACGTGAATAACTTCACTCAACACTGAACTGACTCCACAACCTATCAGCTCACTTTCAAGGACTCTGCGATTCACGATCTCGGTATTATTTATTTATTTTTGGATTTGCACAGTCTGTCTTCTTTTGCACATTGATTGTTATTCATTGTGTGAAATTTTTCATTGATTCTGTGATATTTCTTTGTTCCACTGTGAATGCCTGCAAGAAAGTGAATCTCAGGATAGTATATCGTGACATATACATAAGGTTACTTTGAACTTTGAAGTTCCATTGCTATAATCTTAGAGTAAGCTGGTGGCCAAGTGAGCTTCTGAACTAGTCTAAAACTGTAGCCACGTTAGCTCTTTCAAAGAACTATCTGATAATTTTCCACCAAGCCCTAAAATCCAATTCAATTGATGCAAGTTACAGTAATAGCTAATTCAATGCTGGTAAAAATATCAGGTACAAAGGCACGATACATCCTTTGTCACATCTTTCAGTTTCAACATTAACAGCCATCTTATGCCGCTAATGAATCTCTTCTGTTTTTTAAAAAAAAAATCAAAGATGCCATGCAAAGTGATTTAATCTCAAAAGTGAATTCTATAAATATCTCGCACTTACAATTACATTTCTTTTGATGTAAATGGAATGTAACTGTATTCTTTGTGTGAGTGATAAAAGCAGGTCATTGAGTCACCAGCGATTAGTAATGAACTGAAATCTCTTAAGACAGCCTCGCCTAATCAAATAACGCAGCAATACACACACACACACACACACACAGGAATGAGTGCTGAATTACAAACATAAATACTCACCAAAATTTTTACAAAAGCCTTGTATAATGTTCCGTTGCTGCTCATGGTTCCACAGATTGAGTAATGATAAAGCAATACAAATCAGACGAGCACCAATCTCTGTTTTCCCACACAAGGAACAAACATAGATTCAAATATCTTCAAACTGCCCATATCTCACAGTCCATCTTCAGACTGGACACATTTGTACAGCTACAGAGCCAGCAGCTCACAGAGCCCCCTCTGGGTGGGCATATCTGTACAGCTGTACAAAGGTACAGAAGCTGTCAGCTCTCATGCTCCATGCAACAGCCATCTCTACCTCAGTCCCCTTTGAACTGCATGCATTTACACACAGAAATCTACCACTGCACCACTTACACTGCACACATTTGCGTCTGGCTCCCATCTCAAACAGTAGCTGCACATCCTATACACCAAAGCAAGCACGCACATCTGCACGATCTCCAGCACATCTCCATCTCATGCAGGTGTGCACACCTGGCCCAACTTCACCATTTGCATGCTTTGTCTTCCTGCTACAGTCAAGTGGTGCTTCTGTTACGAGCTGTTCCTGTTGTCACCAGGCCCTGGAGTTTCAGATAGAGGAAACAGGAGAATCTGCTCCCACTGTAGGAGGTCTAGCAAAGAGGATACAGATCACATAATTACAGAAGAAGTTTAAAAGAGGAAGGGAAAGTTGTTAGGATCTCAGATGTACTAACAGAACATGTGGTGGAAGCAAAGGCAGCAGTAATAGTCAAAAGAGGTGTGGACAGAAACCTGAAGAAAAACCTTAGCTATGTAAGTGTTTTTTGGTTAAATTATAACAGGGTAAGCCCTGAATATACAGCAAATGCAACCTTTGTTCAATTAAGCACCTAACAAGCAAAATGTGGACACAAAAGATTCTGCAGATGCTGGAAACCTTGAACAAAATGCTGGAAGGTTTCCAGCATCTGCAGAATCCCTTGTGTCTACACGTCACTTGTTAGGTACTTAACTGGAAAAAGATTGCCCTTACTGTATATTCCATCATTTTATGTGTGCCAGATCTGCTGAGTTATTCCAGCATTGTGTGTGTGTGTGTAAAATGTAAGAAGAGTTCAGATTGGCATAGGACTCTGGAAAGGCAACAGCGCAGTTTTATCAACCGTTGGGTAAGCTAGGGCAGGATAATGAATGCTGGCAGCCACATCCCAAGAATTGAAGACCCTTTCAAAGAGTTGGCACTGGCCAAAAGGGCTCAGGAACCTATGGTGGAGTAGGATTCTCCCAATTCTATTTTACAGTCATTCTGTTTAGAAGCAATCTGATTGGACACCTTTGCTCAAGTTTACTTACCATTTCCTTCCTGGCACTGGATACATCGGAGACAGGAAGACAAATGGTTATCAGAATCTGTATATCCCTGTTCTTCACATGGATGGCATTCAGATGGAGAAGTACCGTTGCAGGATTTCTTCAGATAAGTACCTAATTTGCAAATAAAAGAAATGCACTGAAAGTCAGAAATACCAAAGCAAAACTCTAATGGTCTTACAAATAACTAGTTGCAAAATAATATGTTTGAAACACTACATTTACAAATTCTGAACCTTCACAAAAATGGAATCTTTCTTAAAATGTTCTAATTTGATAAGAACATAGGAATAATCACAATAGAAGTGGTGGTATATCGAGCTTTTCCAGGAGGCGCTCATGGAGTGAGCTACACTTTGGCGTTGCTCCATTCCCTTTACCTCTCTTACCTGTAACCTTTATCTATACCTGTACCTGTATTTACTTTATCTATACTATATTAAAGGGTTTATACTCTAAATATATCTTTGAACTATAATTTTAATTTACTAAAAATTCTGACCAGAGCACGAGAAGTTAAAAACGGAAAGGGATCCGGAGGGAATGGAAAGAAGATGGCGATCCTAAAGCATCGAAAGAGACTCCATTAACTGTTGAAATAATGATGAAACTCCTATAGAGAATACACTTAACCAAAGATTTGCTGTGTTTGAAGAAGTTTTGAAGATGATTCAAGATGACGTTAAATCATTAAAACGCGAAGTTGATCAACAACAAATTAGATTCTTGGAACCAGATGAAGCTGGTCGCAAAAGGGATCGAAAAATTGAATCTCTTGAAAAAAGCTAACTTCAACAACTCAGCAGTTGAAGCATTATAAAGCAAAGATTATCGACGACAGAATCTGCGATTAATCGGACTTCCTGAAGATGTTGAGACGGGAGATCCTACTAAATACTTTTCCAAATTGTTAATGGATGTGTTTGGTCCAGAAATTTTGGACAAACCCCATTGCTAGACTGCACACATCGTACTTTACGCTCTGAACTGTCTAAACAATTTAAACCAAGGCCAGTCATTGTTCGGTTTCATTATGTTCATGTTAAGGAACAAGTGATACGAGCTGCTCGACAGAAAGACATGATCCAATTTCAAAGTTTTAAATTTTGTATCGTTGAAGATTTCAGCCAGTAAGTATTGAAAGAATGGATGACTTTTAAACCACAGATGTCAGAACTTTATCATAAGGGCTATAAATTAGCGTTGCTGTTCCCAGCCAGTTTGAGAGTTGTTATGGCGGATAATTCTCGTCGTTTGTTTAAAACTCCGGGCGAAGCTCAAAGTTTTCTTGACCATTTGTCTTCCTCTGCTGAGGACTAATTAACGCACTGTTTTTCTTTTTTTTTTTAATCTGTATTTCGTTTTCTTTTTTTTTTGAAAAGAAAGCTAATACCTAGCTTACAGATTTAGATTTTTATATTTTGAGGGTTCTTGCCTTGATTCTGTAGTGTAGGTATTTTTCACATTTTTAAATGAAAGTACTCTTTTTTGTTAGTGATTTTGTATATTTCAATTTTAATATTTTTCCTTTTGAGAGCAATTTAGTAACAGTTTTAATGTTTGATTTTCCTTTTTTTTTTGAAACTTTATTGGAGAAGTATTACATCTTAAGATGGTGGATTGCTTCCTTCTCCTTCCCAGAAATTTTTCTTCTTCTTGTGTCATTTCCGATCATTTATATACGAAAAACTAATAATATGAACTGGTGTTTGGTCTTTTTTTTTTGAAATACGAGTAAGAAGTAACTATTTTGTGTTTGTAATTGTTGTAATCTTTTCCTTACATTTATAGTAACTGGTTTTTTTTACTTTTTTGACCATGGGTGGTGCTTTTTACAATAAACATATTTCTTTTGGGTTGCCTTCTGGAAAGACGGGGTTAGATTTAGCAGTAGATTTAACATTGGCTACTTTCTGGCTTTTTTCTGGGTTTTTGTGGGAGGGGGATGGAATTTTTGTTCTTTTTGGGTTTAGTATTTAGTTTTTTTTTGTTTTTTGGGGGGGTTTCTTTGCATTATTTTTTTCATTTTTCTCTATGATTAACTATATTAAGAGTTTGGAAGTCTATTACACCTGTATTATTTGAAGTTTTTTTTAAATGATCAACAATAAGATAATTCCAATCTCTCTGTATCAATATTGTTATTCTGCTTATAATTTTGGAAAATTAATAAAAAGATTTAAAAAGAAAAGAAGTAATGGTATATCAATGAAACCCTTGGACCTGCTCCACCAAACACCATAGTCATGGTTGATCCACGCATCGAACTCAACTGTCTTGGCATTACCCTTCAGTCTTCTGTGGTCCAGGAATCTGCCTCACCCTGCAATAGACTTAATAACTCACCTTCAACAGATCTCTGCATTGAGGAATTTCTAAGATCTGTGACTCTCTGAGTGAAGAAATTCCTCCTCAATCCAGCCTACATGGTTGACATCTTATCATTATACTATGACCACAGGTTTTATAATCCCCCATCAGGCAGAAGACATCATTGCCGAGGAACAAGCAGGCTTCCCTAAGGGCAGAAGCCCCATTGAGCAGATTTTCAACCTCCGCACCCTTTGTGAGAAACACCTTCAGCACCAGAGAGAGTTCTACCACATCTTCATAGACTTCAAGAAGGCGTTTGACAGAGTCTGGCATGATGCCTTATGGGCCACCATGAAGAAATTCAACATGGGGCAGAAGTTGATTCATACAATCCATCAGCTTTACGCCAAGGCAACCAGTGCAGTGCTCACTCAGGACACCATCGGGGAGTGGTTCCATGCCTCTGTAGGAGTCTGTCAGGGCTGCCTCCTCTCCCCCACTCTCTTCAACGTCTTCCTGGAACAAATCATGAGTGTTGCCCTTGAAAATGTAATGGCATCTGAAGTGAAGAAAGCTAATGGCATGCTGGCCTTCATAACAAGGGGAATTGAATATAAGAGCAAAGAGGTCCTTCTGCAGCTGTACAGGGCCCTGGTGAGACCACACCTGGAGTATTGTGTGCAGTTTTGGTCTCCAAATTTGAGGAAGGGCATTCTTGCTATTGAGGGAGTGTAGCGTAGCTTCACAAGGTTAATTCCCAGGATGGCGGGACTGTCACATGTCAAAACATTGGAGCGACTGGGCTTGTATACTCTGGAATTTAGAAGGCTGAGAGGGGATCTTATTGAAACATATAAGATTATTAAGGGATTGGACACGCTGCAGGCAGGAAGCATGTTCCCACTGATGGGTGAGTCCAGAACCAGAGGCCACAGTTTAAGAATTAGGGGTAGGCCATTTAGAACGGAGTTGAGGAAAAACTTTTTCACCCAGAGAGTGGTGGATATATGGAATGCTCTGCCCCAGGAAGCTGTGGAGGCCAAGTCTCTGGGTGCTTTCAAAAAAGAGATGGATAGAGTTCTTAAAGATAGTGGAATCAAAGGTTATGGGGATAAGGCAGGAACTGGATACTGATAGTGGATGATCAGCCATGATCACAGTGAATGGCGGTGCTGGCTCGAAGGGCCGAATGGCCTACTCCTGCACCTATTGTCTATTGTCTATGATCATGTGGACACAGTCAGCATCGGAGGGAGGAACATCACAAACCTAAGATTTGCTGACAACATTGATGGACTTGCAGGAAAAGAGAACGAACTGGCCAACTTGGTCAGCCATCTTGACAGAGCCTCCACAAAGTTTGGAATGGAAATAAGTGCCGAGAAAACAAAGCTCATGGCAAATGCCATCGGTGCCATCACAACAGACATCTCAGACCATGGTCAGAAACTTGAGACAGTGCAGCAGTTCAAATACCTGAGGGAAACCATGAGTGATGAAGGATCGAGACCAGAAGTCCTGGCAAGAACGGCGCAGACAATGACTGCACTATCCAAACTCAAGACAATGTGGAGGGACAGCAACATCACCATGAAGTACAAGATCAGACTCCTGCATGCATTGGTATTCTCCATCTTCCTGTATGCATGTGAGACATGGACCCTCACAGCAGAGCTACAGAGGAAGATACAGGCATTGGAAATTAGATGCTATCGCAACATCTTGGGCATCTCATACTTGGACCACATCACAAACGAGCAGGTTCGCAAGACCATCCAGCACCACACTGGCCCCCATGAAGACCTTCTCACATGGACAGGGAAAACATTTGCGGTGACCCAGGCCCTGGCACGCAACCGTGACAAATGGAATAGACTGGTGCAAAGCTTGTCATGATGGCGCCCTGACGACTCCATCAGGAGTTTAGGGCACAAGGCAAGGCATCAGGTTAAACTTCTTCAAGACATCTACAGTATCAAGTTCCTTACAAATCCAATATGCATTCTGTCCCATTCTTCAACACCCCATAAAGGCCCATTTGGTTCAATCTTTCTTCATAAGACAAATCCATCTCATTCTAGTAAACCTTCACTGCAGGGCTTCTAAGGCGAGCATGTCTTTCTCCAGATAACAAATTCAAAGCACTAAGTAGAATCTCAGTGTAGTTTCAGCAAAGCTTAGTGTGGTTATCAAACATACCACAGTACAGGCCCTTCAGTCAATGATGTGGTGCCGACCTTTTAATCTACTCTAAGATCAATTTAACCCTTCCCTCCTGAATAACCCTCCATTTTTCTATCATCCACGTGCCTGAGTTTCTTAGATGCCCCTACTTTAACTGCCTCTACCACCATCACTGGCAGCTTGTTCCATGTGCCCATCATTCTTTATGTAAAGAACTTACCTCTGATATCCTCCCCCCTCCTATATTTTTCTCTAGTCACCTTAAAATTATGCTTCCTTATGTTAGCCATTTCTACCCTGGTAGTCCACTCCATCTATGCCTCTTCTCATCTTGTATACCTCTATCAAACAAGACCTCCTCTGACTAATAATCCAGACTGTTTAAGCATTAAAGAATTTGCATTTCTTAATTACATGCTGCAATTCTTGTATGAGAACATGAACATTTAACAGTTTAAGGCTATTTAAATAACACTGTTGATCTATTCTATCTGCTACCCCATTACAAATGTCGCCCAGCCTCAAACCCAGTTGCGGGCTGTTTTCACTTCCAGGTTCAAATTTTCCAATGGCCCCTAGCTTCCCGTCCCCTTCCTTCCATAAACTTCAGCTCACTGGAAACTCAAGTCTTTATACCTCATCCCACACTAATTCTCATTCATCAAACATGCCTGACCTCAGAAATTTAGCATAGGCCTGCCTTTCAAAATCAAAATAGAAAACTGGTGGACTTCTATATGGTGACAGATCAGAAGGAACAAGGTGTTGTGTCATACATAAATCACTAAAAGTCATCCCTCTGGTTCCCCAACTCCCTTCTTTATTCCAAGTCCTCTACTATCAGATTACTTCTTCAGTCCTTTATCTCTACCATCTAACCTCTTCAAGCTTCTCACATTTTTACCCACCACCCTCCTACTTTCTCCCCTCCCACCTGGATTCACCTATCACTTGCCAGCTCCTCGTCCCCTTACCCCCAGCCTTTTATTCTGGAATCTGCTCTTTCTTTCCAGTCCTAACAAAGAGTTTCAGCCATTTCATTTCGGCGGACTGTTCATTTCCCTCTGTAGGAGCAGCCTGGCTTCCTGAGGTCCTCTGGTGTTTTGTGTGCGTTGCACTAAAGATTCACAGAGCAAATTAGGGATGTTGCCTGGATTGGGGAGCATACCTTATGACAGCGGTCCCCAACCACCGGGCCGCAAAGCATGTGCTACCGGGCCATGTGGAAACGATATGAGTCAGCTGCATCTTTCCTCATTCCCTGTCACGCACTGTTGAACTTGAACATAGGGTTGCCAACTGTCCCGTATTTGCCAGGCCATCTCGTATATTGGGCTAAATTGGTTTGTCCCGTATTTCCCCGGCTAAGGTGGAGCGTTCCTATGAAACCTTTCGCACCGAAATGGCATGAAGCAAAGAAGCAATTACCATTAATTTATATGGGAAAAATTTGAGCGTTCCCAGACCCAAAAAATAACCTACCGAATCATACCAAATAACACATAAAACCGAAAATAAATAACACTAACATATAGTAAAAGCAGGAATGACATGATAAATACACAGCCTATATAAAGTATAAATAATGTATGTACAGTATAGTCAGGAAGATGAAGGCAAAACTGATTTTTGGGGAAAAAAATTAGCACATACGTGCATGTGCACATCACATGCACACGTCACGCATGCGCACACAGGTGTTCGCGCAAGGCTTCATGGTCATGGTAGTCTTACTGGGGTAAAGTGTCCTGGGATTTGACTGCTACTTTTGTCCCTTATTTGGGAGTGAGAAAGTTGGCAACCCTAACTGTAAAAGATACGTTGAGGTGAGTTTAACCCTACTTGAACAGTGCCCCCCGCCCCTCGCCCCCCCAGTCGGCCAGTCCGCAAGAATATTGTCAATATTAAACCAGTCCGCGGCGCAAAAAAGGTTGGGGACCCCTGCCTTATGAGAATAGGTTGAGTGAACTCGGTCTTTTCTCCTTGGAGCAACGGAGGATGAGATGTGACCTCTTAGGGGTGTGCAAGATGATGAGAGGCATTGATCATGTGGATAGTCAGAGGCTTTTTCCCAGGGCTGAAATGGCTAGCATAAGGGGGCATAGTTTTAAGGTGCTTGGAAGTAGGTACAGAGGATATGTCAGGAGTAATTTATTTTTTTAAAAAAACACAGAGGGTGGTGAATGCATGGAATGGGCTGCCGGTGGCAGTGGTGGAGGTGGAAACAATAGGGTCTTTTTAAGAGACTCCTGGATGGATACATGGAGTTTAGAAAAATAGAGGGCTATGGGTAAGCCTTGGCAGTTCTAAGGTAAGGACATGTTCGGCACAGCTTTGTGGGTCAAAGGGCCTGTATTGTGCTGTTGGTTTTCTATGTTTCTAAGTGCATGGTCTGTGGCACAAGAATACTTGACATCAGAAGTAGAGATATCATGCCAATTATCTTGAACCAATGTAGGACCATCTCTGCTGTATTCTGTATAAATCTGTTCTAGGATGTATTTGTAACATAGGCAGCAAAGGTTTGGCAGATTGACTGGATGGATCACACCTATGTCATATAAATAGAGATAAAGCAGACTAGGTCTATACTTGCTTGAGATTAGAATACAAGTGGCTCTCTTTGAAAGGCATAAAATTATTACATGGCTTGACAAGGTAGACATAGGGTTAATATGTCCCTGTCTAGAACCAGTGGCCAAAGTTCAAAGTCAATTGATTATCAAAGTACATATACTGTATGTCACCATATATCATTTTCTTTCAGGCACACAGTAAATCCAGTAAACACAACAGAATCAGTGAAAGACCACACCCAACAAGACAAACAAACAACAATGTGCAAAAGACAACAAACTGTTCAAATACAAAAGTAAAAAAACAATAAATAAATAGGCAATACATATCAAGAACATGAAATGAAAAGTCCTCAATAGTGAGTCCATAGATTATGGGAACAGTTCAGCGATAGGGCGAGTGAAGTTCAGTGAAGTTATCCCCAAAGGCTCTAGGGGGCTAATAACTGTTCGTGAACCTTGTGGTGTGAGTCCTGAGGCTCCTGTATTTACTTCCTGATGGCAGCAGCAAGAAATGATCATACCTGGGTGGTGGGGTTCTTTGATGATGGATGCTGCTTTCCTATAACAGCATTCCTTGTAGATGTGAGTATAGGAATAGAATGAGGTGGAGGATGAATGCGTGGCTGAGGGATTGGAGCAGGGGCCAGCTCTTTTGGGGCAGGTGTGACCTGTACAAAAAGGACGGGTTGCACTTGAATCCGAGGGGGACCAATACCCTGGTGGGGAGGTTTGCTACGGCTATTAGGGTGAGTTTAAACTAGAATTGCTGGGGGTGGGAACCAAAATGAAGAGACGGAGGAAGAGGCAGTTGGCTCACAAATAGAGAAAGCTTGGAGAAAGTGCAAGAGAGAGGATAGGCAGGTGATAGAGAAGGGACATGCTCAGACCCTGGTTTGAGATGTGTCTATTTTAATGCAAGGAGTATTATAAATAAAGAGGATGAGCTTAGAGCGTGGATCAGTACTTGGAGCTATGATTGATGTGGCCATTACAGAGACTTGGATGGTTCACCTGCAGGCATGGTTAGAGTGCCAAGCTTTTGATGTTTCAGAAAGGACAAGGAGGGAGGCAGAAGAGGTGGGGGCATGGCACTGCTGATCAGAGACAGTGTCACAGCTGCAGAAAAGGAGGAAGTCATGGAGGGAGTGTCTACAGAGTCTCTGTGGGTGGAAGTTAGGAACAGGAAGGGTTCAATAACCTTTCTGAGTGTTTATATATATATAGTGACGAGAATACACATAAATTAAGATGTTTGCTGGCCTGGGCTAGCATCAGTGGCATCAGCAGTTGGTCTGCCACCTGTCCTCAGGGGAAGGAGAGATAAGGAACAATGAAGCAGCATCTGGAGATGTGTAATGAAGGGACGGGAGAGAGAGCTGTCTGGAGCGGCTCCCCCTTTGAACCCTGAATTGTTTGAAGTGATGGACAGGCGAGACCCCAGCAGGGGGATAAAAAGGGACAGGTTCGCTAAGGCAGGACACACACGACACCCGAGGTAACGAGACCCTGGAAGCGGTGCGCCTCTCACAAGTCGGTGGGAAGCTCTTGAACGGCTGATCGGGGGATCAGCCTTAAACGCACAGGGTGGAAAGGTACGATCAGCGGGAACCCGGTGTGTGTCCACCCTCGTTTGGGTGCCGGGTTCACTGCAGAGGATCGACCGCATCTGGAGGAGGGGTCACAATCGGTGACCTCAGGTGACATCACAAAGGACCCACCCGAAAGCTGCTTGTGAGCAATATCGCCGGTCTGTGAGTGGAAGCCGTTTCTGAATGATCAGTCATTCTCGTTCTCTCTCTTCCTCCCCCCCCCCACATTGTCCATCGCCATGGCAACGATTACTGCGAACTGAACTAAATCGAACTGGACTTTTGTGTCACTTTGAATTTGGTCATTTACCCCTAGACAACAATAGAGCTTGATTGATGCTGTTATCTTAATTCTGTGCACATGTGTGTTTATCATTGCTGAACTGTTGCATTTATTATCCTTTCGATTACTGTGTTGCTTGTTTCTTTAATAAAACTTTCTTAGTTCTAGTAATCCAGACTCCAACTGAGTGATCCATTTCTGCCGGTTTGGCTATATATATATATAGACTACCCAATAGTAACAGGGATATCAAGAAGAAGATAGGGAAACAGATTCTGGAAAGGTGTAATAATAAGAGGGTTCTCGTGGTGGGAAATTTTAATTTCCCAAATATTGATTCGCATCTCCCTAGAGACAGGGGTTTAGATGGTGTGGAGTTTGTTAGGTGTGTTCAGGAAGGTTTCTTGACACAATATGTAGATAAGCCTACAAGACGAGAAGCTGTACCTTAACTGATACTGGGAAACGAACCTGGTCAGGCGTCAGATCTCTCAGATGGAGAGCATTTTGGAGATAGTGGTCACAATTCTATCTCCTTTACCGTAGCATTGGAGAGGGATAGGAACAGACAAGTTAGGAAAGTGTTTAATTGGAGTAGGAGGAAATATGAGGCTATCAGGCAGGAACTTGGAAGCATAAATTAGGAACAGATGTTCACAGGGAAATGTACAGCAGAAATGTGGCAAATGTTCAGGGGATATTTGCATGGAGTTCTGCATAGGTACATTCCAATGAGACAGGGAAACGATGGTAGGCTACAGGAACCACGGCATACAAAGGTTGTTGTAAATCTAGTTAAGAAGAAAAGCTTACAAAAGGTTCAAAAAAAAAAACTAGGTGATGATAGAGATCCTGAAGATTGCAATGCTAGCAGGAAGGAACTTAAAAAAATTAGGAGAGCCAGAAGGGGCCATGAGAAGGCCTTGGCAGACAGGATTAAGGAAAACCCCAAGACATTCTACAAGTATGTGAAGAGCAAGAGGATAAGATGTGAGAGAATCAAGTGTGACAGTGAAAAAGTGTGTATGGAACCAGAGGAGACAGCATCAGTACTTAATGAGTACTTTGCTTCAGTATTCACTACGGAAAAGGATCTTGGCGGTTGTAGGTGTTGTGTATGTGGCTTGGTACAGAACTATGTTATTAATTATAGACTGGTTAGCCTGACATCGGTGGTGGGAAAAATGCTAGAGTCAGTTATCAAAGATGTGATAACAGCACATTTGGAAAGCGGTGACATCATCGGACAAAGTCAGCATGGATTTGTGAAACGAAAATCATGTCTGACAAATCTCAGAATTTTTTGAGGATGTAACTAGTAGAGTGGATAGGGGAGAACCAGTGGATGTGGTATATTTGGATTTTCAAAAGGCTTTTGACAAGGTCCCACACAGGAGATTAGTGTGCAAACTTAAAGCACACGGTATTGGGGGTAAGATATTGATGTGGATAGAGAATTGGTTGGCAGACAGGAAGCAAAGAGTGGGAATAAACGGGACCTTTTCAGAATGGCAGGCAGTGACTAGTGGGGTACCGCAAGGCTCAGTGCTGGGACCCCAGTTGTTTACAATATATATTAATGACTTAGATGAGGGAATTAAATGCAGCATCTCCAAGTTTGCGGATGACACGAAGCTGGGTGGCAGTGTTAGCTGTGAGGAGGATGCTAAGAGGATGCAGGGTGACTTGGATAGGTTAGGTGAGTGGGCACATTCATGGCAGATGCAATTTAATGTGGATAAATGTGAGGTTATCCACTTTGGTGGCAAGAACAGGAAAACAGATTATTATCTGAATGGTAGCCGATTAGGAAAAGGGGCGGTGCAACGAGACCTGGGTGTCATTATACACCAGTCATTGAAAGTGGGCATGCAGGTACAGCAGGCGGTGAAAAAGGCGAATGGTATGCTGGCATTCATAGCAAGAGGATTAAGTACAGGAGCAGGGAGGTACTACTGTAGTTGTACAAGGCCTTGGTGAGACCACAACTGGAGTATTGTGTGCAGTTTTGGTCCCCTAATCTGAGGAAAGACATTCTTGCCATAGAGGGAGTACAAAGAAGGTTCACCAGATTGATTTCTGGGATGGCAGGACTTTCATATGATGAAAGACTGGATGAACTAGTCTTATACTCGTTGGAATTTAGAAGATTGAGGGGGGATCTGATTGAAACGTATAAAATTCTGAAGGGATGGGACAGGCTAGATGCAGGAAGATTGTTCCCGATGTTGGGGAAATCCAGAATGAGGGGTCACAGTTTAAGGATAAAGGGGAAGCCTTTTAGGACCGAGATGAGGAAAAACTTCTTCACACAGAGAGCGGTGAATCTGTGGAATTCTCTGCCACAGGAAACAGTTGAGGCCAGTTCATTGCCTATATTTAAGAGGAAGTTAGATATGGCCCTTGTGACTAAAGGGATCGGGGATATGGAGAGAAGGCAGTTACAGGGTTCTGAGTTGGATGATCAGCCATGATCATACTGAATGGCGGTGCAGGCTCGAAGGGCCGAATGGCCTACTCCTGCACCTATTTTCTATATTTCTATGTTCCTAATAAAAACGCTGGAGATGGGAACGAAGTTTCATGGTTCTTTACTGGTAGAGTCCGAACTTGATACACACATACAGATCAATACGTGCCTAATAGTGCATGCAATGACATGTTAATACAACATAAGATAGTTCCTTATTATAATGTAGGCTATACTGTACACTCCTCCCCTTTTATTTTAATAGTGTATCAACTGTTTTTTTTTCTGGGGCACTATGCTAAACAACTATATTTACCCTTAACATACAAACACCTACCATTTGTTTACAAATTATAACGAAGTAACTTAATAATATCAAATTATAACAAGCCTCCTTTTTCTTTTTTTTTTACTTTTGTTCTAAGACCCATTTAGAACTCAAGTCTCTGGGGAGGTTTTCCCTGCCTCTCCAGGTAACGTCTGTCCTGAAACGTTTGCTTTAGTGAATGAGTCTCCACAGGTACATCAGGTGGGTCATCAGCACTGTTGACAGGCTTATCTGTAGATGAGGCAGATGTGGTCACATCAGGAGTGTTTGCTTCTATGTCAGGGGATCCCGGGCAAGGTGGTGGTGTGTTTTTCACCTGAGCATCCAGGATTTGGTCCACATGATGTCTCCATACGTTCTCTCCAACCTTCACCGTATACATCAGTGGCCCGTCTACGGCGAAAATTGTACCCGGCTGCCACTTTTCAGTCCGGTAATCACATGCAAGAACTGACTGTCCCACACTGAAGCTCCGTGTTGACTTAGCATCAAGTGTTTGAACTGTCTGTTCTCCACATCCCGCCGTACATCTGGTTTGAGAAGATCCATGCAGGACCTCAGGTTCCTGGTCAGAAACATCATCGCTGGAGTCTGATTAGTGGTTGCATGTACTGCATTACGATTGGGTTAATATTTACCTTAAAGTCTCCACATATGCGCACCTTGCTTGGTTTTCCTGGTTTTGTGCTGGAGGTTTTCTTCATCACTGGAACAATAGGTGTGCCCCATTCACTCCAATCCAACTGTGACAGGACCCCAGACTGCTCCAGATTTTTCAGCTCAGCCTCTACTGTAGGACAGATTGCATATGGCACTAGTCTGGCTTTGTGAAATTTTGGACATACATTTTCCTCAATCTCAATATTTGTCTTCATGCCGTGAAGTGTTCTTATTCCTTTCATGAACACTTCCTCAGAGTCAGCAAGTATTTGTGACAGTCTCTCAGATGTAGTCTTGCTGCCCTCCTTTGCTGACACAACTACTGCCTTGATGGTGTGCCAATCCAACTGGATTTTCCTGAGCCATTCACGTCCCAGCAACAGTGGTCCTCCATTTTTCAGTACATAGAGGTTCAGCTGCTGTGTTTTGTCTCTGTAGGTCACTGTCACTTTTTTTACCTTTGGGAATCACTCTGTCCTCTGTAAGTATTTAGCAGTAGTTTAGTTCGTTTCAGAGGTATGTGAGAAAACAGTTGTTTATAGTCCTGTACAGAGATCACCGTTAAAGCTGAGCCTGTGTCCAACTCCATTTTCAGTCTCACGCCTGCCACTTGTGGAGTGATCCATATTACTCTTCGATCATCTGTCTCTTTCACGCTGTGGAGTTGCAGACCAGACAATTCACTTTTGTCTGAGTCGTTTTCATCAGAACTGCTTTCTTTCATTTTGTGTACATTGTTGTGTTTTCCTTTCTGGGGTTTCTTGTTTTTCTGTATTTTGCCCTTTTTCTGCTGTTTACTAGCTTTGCATACTCTGCCAATGTAGCCCTGTTTGCCAGTTTCTGCATTCTTTGTCTTTAAACCAACAGTCCTCAGGGTCATGTGACATGTTCCCACAACGGTAACATTTCTTTCCTTCATGTCTGCTCAGTGACATTTTATTTGCAGTATATTCCAGAGATTTTTGTTGTATCTCTGAAGCACTCTGTGCTGCTGTTTCCAATGATATTGCAATGTTCAGCGCCTTCTCTAATGTAAGGTCTTTTTCACACAGAAGCTTCTTCCGTGTGGTTTCACAGTGCATGCCACACACTAACCTGTCCCTCAATGCGTCCGATAGACCCGCTCCAAATTGACAATGTTCTGATAATTTGCTTAATTCAGCACAGTATTCAGAAATGCTTTCATTTTTGCTCTGATTCCATTTGTGAAATTTAAACCTTTCAGCAATGACCAGTGGTTTGGGGTTTAAATGCTGTTGGAGAGTGTCTACTAATTGCTTGAACGTTTTGTCAGCTGGCTTTTCAGGGGTTAACAAGCTCCGTAGCAGCCCGTATGCTTTTGCTCCAATAACACTGAGTAAGACGCTGGCTTTCTTCTCATCATTAACACCACAATATAACTCCACTCTTTCAATGCAAGTTACCCAGATTTCAATACTACTATCAAATGCTGTAATGGTTCCGATCATCGCCATCTTTGTTATGTTAATTTAGCCCCGTTTTTCCTTGTTTTCTTTTTAGCTAGCTCCTTGCAGTCACTGCACATTTCACTTGACTCACATGACCTTTTTGCTAGCGCCCCGAGCACACTCCATCTAGATGCGTGTCATTTCTTTTCATCTTCCTTCTCTCCCTTCTCCTCCGAGTGTCGCTATCAACTAAAACGCAGTGTTCTGATAAGATGTAGGTTCATAATTCTCGTCGCCAATTTGTTGTATATGCGGCCTGGTTACGCAACTATGTTATTAATAAAAATGCTGGAGATGGGAACAAAGTTCCATGGTTCTTTACAGGTAGAGTCCGAACTTGACGTGCACATACCGATCAATACGCACCTAATAGCACATGCAACGACATGTTACTACAACATAAAGTAGTCCCTTATTATAAAGTAGGCTATACGGTACAGTAGAGATGACTTTTAGTGGACTGAAAAGCTCGAGCATATAGATATTAAGAAAGCGGATGTGCTGGAGTTTTTGGAAAGCATCAAGTTAATAAGTCACCGGGACCAGATGAGATGTACACCAGGCTATTGTGGGAGGCGAGGGAGGAGATTGCTGAGCCTCTGACAATGATCTTTGCATCAATACGGATAGGAGAGGTTCCGGAGGATTGGAGGGCTGAGGATGTTGTTCCCTTATTCATGTAGGCAAGTAGAGATAGCCCAGGAAATTATACTTCAGTGGTTGGTAAGTTGATGGAGAAGATCCTGAGAGGTAAGATTTATGAACATTTGGAAAGATGTTCATAAAACATTTGGAAAGATGCTGTTGTGTGCTGGGGCAGCAGGCTGAGGGTAGCAGACACCAACAAAATCAACAAACTCATTCGTAAGGCCAGTGATGTTGTGGGGATGGAACTGGACTCTCTCACGGTGGTGTCTGAAAAGAGGATGCTGTCCAAGTTGCATGCCATCTTGGACAATGTCTCCCATCCACTACATAATGGACTGGTTGGCCACAGGAGTACATTCAGCCAGAGACTCATTCCACCGAGATGCAACACAGAGCGTCATAGGAAGTCATTCCTGCCTGTGGTCATCAAACTTTACAACTCCTCCCTTGGAGGGTCAGACACCCTGAGCAAATAGGCTAGGCCTGGACTTATTTCCTGGCATAATTTACATATTACTATTTAATTATTTATGGTTTTATTACTATTTAATTATTTATGGTGCAACTGTAATGAAAATCAATTTCCCCCGGGATCAATAAAGTATGACTATGACTATGAATATGACATTATATTATTAGGAGTAGGCAGCATGGGTTTGTCAAAGGCAGGTCGTGCCTTATGAGCCTGATTGAATTTTCTGAGGATGCGACTAAACACATTGATGAAGGTAAAGCAGTAGATTTGCTGTATGTGTATTTCAGCAAGGCATTTGATAAGGTACCCCATGCAAGGCTTATTGAGAATGTAAGGGGGCATGGGATCCAAGGGGGCATTGCTTTGTAGATCCAGAATTGGCTTGCCCACAGAAGTCAAAGAGTAGTTGTAGATGGGTCATATTCTGCACAGAGGTTGGTAAGCAGTCGTTTGCCTCAGGGATTTGTTCTGCAGCCCTTACTCTCCGTGATTTTTATAAATAACCTGGATGAGGAAGTGGAGGGATGGGTTAGCAAGAAGGCATACGGTGCATTGGCCTTCATCAATCATGGGATTGAGTTTAGGAGCTGAGAGGTAATGTTACAGCTATATAGGACCCTGGTCAGACCCCACTTGGAGTACTGTGCTTAGTTCTGGTCGCCTCACTACAGGAAGGATGTAGAAACCATAGAAAGTGTGCAGAGGAGATTTACATGCATGTTACCTGGATTGGAGAGCACGCCTTACGTGAATAGGTTGAGTGAACTCGGCTTTTTCTCCTTGGAACAACGGAGGATGAGAGGTGACCTGATAGAGGTGTATATGATGACGAGAGGCATTGATCATGTGGATAGTCAGAGACTTTTTCCCAGTGCTGATATGACTATTGCGAGAGGGCATAGCTTTAAGGTGCTTGGAAGCAGGTACAGAGGAGATATCAGGGGTAAGGTTTTTTTTAAAAACGCAGAGAGTGGTGAGTGCGTGGAATGGGCGGCCTGTGATGGTGGTGGAGGCAGATACGATAGGGTCTTTTAAGAGACTCCTGGATAGGTACATGGAGCTTAGAAAAATAGAGGACTATGGGTAACCCTAGATAATTTCTAAAGTAGGGACATGTTCAGCACAGCTTTGTGGGTCAAAGGGCCTGTATTGTGCTGCAGGTTTTCTATGTTTCTATGTGCTTAATGATGAGGAGGGCTCTACCCATGATGGACTGGGCTGTACCCACTACTTTTTGTAAGATTTTCCGTTCAAGGGCTTTGGTGTTTCCAGACCAGGCCATGATGCAGCCAGTTAATATACTGTCACCACACATCTATCGAAGTTTGTCGAAGTTTTACATGCCATGCTGAGTCTTCTCAAACTTCTGAGGAAGTAGAGCTGCCATGCTTTCTTCGTAATCTTGGGCCCAGGGCAGGTCCTCTGAAATGGTAACACCGAGGAATTTCAAGTTGCTGACCCTCTCCATCTCCGATCCTCCGATCTCTCTGCTCATGGACCTCTGGTTTCATCCTCCTGTAGTCAATAATCAGCTCCTTGCTCTTGCTGACATTGAGTGAGAGGCTGTTGGTGTGGCACCACTCAGAGAGATTTTCAGTCTCCCTCCTATATACTGATTCATCACCACCTTTGATTCAGCCAATGATGGTGGTGTCATCAGCAAAATGAAGTATGGCATTGGAGCTGTTCTTAGTCGCACAGTTATAAGTGTAAAGCGAGTGCGGCAGGGGGCTATGCACACAGCCTTGGGGTGCACCTGTACCGATGAAGATTGTGCAGGAGATGTTGTTGCCAATGTAAACTCACTGAGGTCTGCAAGTGAGGAAATCAAGGATCCAGTTGCACTCGAAGGGACTGAGGCCACGGTTTTGAAGCTCATTGATTTGCTTCGAGGGCATGATAGTGTTGAATGCAGAGCTTATTCAATATAGGACATCGTTATGTTTGCATTTTGCTGTGGACCTGTTGTGCTGGTAGGCAAACTGGCATGGATCCAAGTTGCTTCTCAGGTAGTTGATATGTTTCATCACCAACTTCTCAAAACACTTCATCACAGCGGATGCAAGTGCTACTGGACGACAGTCATGGAAGCAGTCAGCACATTCTTCTTAGGTACTGGTATAATAGAAGCTTGCTTGAAGCAGTTGGGTACATCAGAACCTCTAAATAAATGGTTGGCCACTCAGGTCTGAGACGAGAAGAAATTACTTCACCCGAAGAGTGGTAAATCATTAAAATTCATCAATCAAGAGGAGTGAGGACATTGACTTGCTTTGCATACCCAAGGTGAAACTTCAGAATGGCGAAGAAATGTGATCTGAGTTTCTTTGACCATAGAATGATTATCGGTGCCAGACGGGGTGGTTTGAGTATCTCAGACACTGCTGATCTCCTGTGATTTTAATGCACAACACTCCAGAATTTACAGAGAATGGAGCGAGAAACAAAGAAAACATCCAGTGAATGGCAGCTCTTGGCAGTGAAAATGCCTTGTTAATGAGTGAGGTCAGAGGAGAATGGCCAGACTGGTTCAAGCTGACAGGAAGGAGACAGTAACTCAAATAACCTTGTGTGCAGAACAGCAGCTCTGAAAGTTCAACAAGTTGGACTTTGAAGTGGATGGGCTGCAGCAGCAGAAGACCACAAACATACACTCAGTGGCCACTTTATTAGATACCAGAGGTACCTAGTAAAGTGGCCAGAGTGTATGTCATGAAATTTGTTTGTTTGAATTAGAATCAGGTTTAAAGTCACTGGCATATGTTGTGAAATTTGATTTGTGACAGTAGTACATCACAATACATAACTATAAATTACAATAAGTATATATAAAAAATAAGTTACATAAGTCATGCAAAAAAGAGAGGGGCAAGTGTTCATGGATTCATTGTCCATTCAGAAATGTTGGTGGAAGGGAAGCTGTTTCTGAAACCGAGCGTGTGTCAAATTCCTAAGCACCCGTCATCTCTAACAATAACGCAAACATTGCTTCTACAGAAAGACCGTTACATGAAATACCCTATAACTTTAACAGTGAAACCTTTACCAGGATGTTACAGTAGCAATGAGAAGAGAGCATGTCCTGGGCGACGGGTGCCCTGAATGATGGATGCCACCCCAGTGAGTCATCGCCTTTTGAAAGTGTCCTCGATGCTAGGGAGGTTGGTGTCATGATGGAGCAGAGTTTGCAACTTGCTGCAGATTTTTCTGATCCTGTGCAGTGGCCCCTCCACACCAGATCATGAAGCAACCAGTTAGAATACTCTCCACAGTATATCCGTAGAAATTTGCCAGTGTCTTTGGTTTCATTCCAATTCTCCTCAAACTTCCAATGGAGTTTGTGGCAAGATTTTGAAAATTAGTAAAATTGCAATAAAAATAATTTTTTAAATAGTGCAAAAAAAAGTAGACAGGTAACGTTCATGGGTTCATAGACTTCAGAAATCTTCCAATGGCAGAGAAGAAGCTGTTCCTAAAACATGCATCTTCAGTCTCCTGTACCTCTTCCCTGATGGTAGTAATGAGAAGAGGACTTGGTGTTTCATGTAAATGAAGGTAGGATCTTTGCTTCTGCTATTTTTGGTCTTAATTAATATTATGGATTTAATTTAGATGCCCATTAAGGAGTCCAATGGTGGAGCCATCAAGTCCACCACTACGAATCACTTGCCGCTTATGAATCCCCCTATTTTGGGGAAGGGCTACATTTGTCTTGGGGGAGTGGGCTGTGCAGCTGAGAATTTCAGGTCTAAGGTGGCCCAGGCTACTCTTAACAAGCTTCTCTCAAAAGTCTGCACATTGATCAAACATGTTCTTGCAAAACATTGCATTGTGCTTGTTCAGAATTCACACTCACCTGCCCTGCATTTATTGCAACACCTGACACCTTTATTCAAATACCCATCAGGCATGCAGTTACTCTGCCTTTTCAATCGTCTCAAGCTGAAATGAGACGAACTGTAGGTGCTGGCAATCGACGAACCATTTTCAGAAGTTGTTGAAGTTGTTAGGTGGGCCGTTTTTGTATTCTGCAAAACATTTTACACAACAGTGATGAGCAAAATTTCCACAAAATATGCTTTGACAACATTGGATTTTATATTTTAAAAAAGTAAATTATGAATTAACACCATGTTCAAGCTGTTTAAAATATCTTAATGGAGTTTTGAACTAGTTCTTAGGCTTATTTCAATGTTTCCAAAAATACTTATGTACTTATATATCAACAACTCATGCACAAAAATATATACAGTAAGCCAATTAATTGTTGAAACATTCACATGGCCAGCACGGCAGTGTAGTGGCTAGCATATTGCTTTACATTGGCCAGCTGTAAGATTGGAGAACAATTCCTGCTGTTGTCTGTACAGAGTTCTCCCTGTGACCACCTGGGTTTCCTCAGGGTGCTCCAGTTTCCTCCCACATTCCCAAGGCATGGAGGTTAGGTTTAGTGAATTGTGACCGTGCTTTGTTGGTGCCAGAAGTATGGCAATACTTTCAAGCTAGCCAACACGAACTTCACCGATTTAATTTGACGCAAAGTGACGCATTCCACTGTTTGCTTCAGTTATGTGCATGTGGCAAATAAAGCTATTTTTTAAAAAAGAAAAATTAGATTTTGTATGTTTTTGTGGCAATAGTACACTATTGCATTTAGCATTATAGAATTATTTAGCATAGGGCAACCACAAAGAAGGCACACACCAGCACCTCTGCTTTCTTAGAAGTTTAAAGAAATTTGGCAATTTAGTGAGGATTCTAACAAATTTCTACACTTTACACAAATGTAAAGCAATCTGACAGGTTGCACCACGGCCTGGCATGGAAACTCCAGTGCTCAGGAATGCTAGGATGGAGGACTTGGTTATTTCCATTGTTCTCACCATCTGGGACATGCAACATCTGAGGGAGATAGCATTCATCATATGGGACCCCACTCTCCAGGCCATCCTCTCTTCTCAATGCCACCAAAGAGGAGGTAAAGGAGCTTGAAGACTCACACCTCATGGTTCAACAACAGCTTCTTCTCCAGTGCCACCAAGTTCTTTAAACAACCCAGACAACCTCAAAACTACCGCATTATACACTTTTTTCCCCTTTCTCTCTCAATGTTGCAGTAGTGTAATTAAATATATTTTGCTGTTTATTTTGCACTTGTAAGTTATGTATAATTTAAGTTTATGTTAACATTAGTTTCTCATCTTCGAACATTCTGTGCAGCTACTGCAGAAGGCTCATTTTCATGGTACATACCCCGTGTATGTACTTCAATGTCAACAGTGTACTTGACTAAAACCTCTCTCCCAAAAAGACACTGAAAGCAATTTAAAATGATTTACACCCGGAAAGAGGAGCTAAAATAAGATCTGCACAGACCCCAGTAGGGCCATGCTCGGCTAAGCACAGCAGTCAGCACCTTGCAAAGGGGCATCCACATTTCCATTCCTTCTTCAAAGAGACCACATACTGTAGCAGCAACAATCATTGTCGATGCAAGGGAGAAAGAGAAAATGTAACTTTAGCAAAAGAGTCATTGTTGTTCCAGTAAGTGGGAAATATTCCACTAGGGAGACTTTATACAGCAGTAGGTAGGGAATGAAGGGACAGGCGTCCCCTTACCCTACCACCCCTCCCCCACCAGTGACACAGTTACTAGAGCCTTGGGAAAAGTGATGTCCCACAAAATGAAGCAATACTGCAGGAAATGTCAAGGTCTTGCCTGGTAGGTGGTGATCCTCATACCACTTGCAATACTGCCCTCTTGACATAAGCTTAACCAGACACAGACTCACATGACCTGCTACTCCGTCACTCTCCCCACTCTCCCCATCTTCTTCTACACCGCCCTCACCTTCTCCTCACCACTGCCACTCTGCGTTCCCCCCTTCCAAACCAGAAGCCGAGCCTCCAAGAGATTAAACTTGAACTTGAAAGCTACAGATACTCTGTATTTGTTGCAGCATCAGACATTTATGGTACGTAAGACTTCAGTGAGTCTAATTTGTCAAAAATCAAAATTAGAATCATGTTAAATATCACTAGCAAATGTCATTAAAATTGTTGCTTTGTTATTGTTCTGCAGCAGTACAGTACTTTAAAAAATCCATAAATTACAATATTTATTTGGGACAACTCTTAAAGAACAAAAGCTAAATTGAGAAAATCGCTGGAATTTCCTTCATTTATTTGAGACACTATGCCATTTAATTTGAACAGAAGACTGCTGCTAAATAGTTTCCAGCTAGCGCCAGTCACATGCACTTGTGTGGCCATTGGACACTACACTCTGCTTGAGCAAGCTGTTTTTAATTAGTATTAGTTTCATGCGTTTGTGCTGAAAGAGTAGTAGTGAGAAATAAGCAGTAAGATAATTTGGAACTGTTTTGCTCATTGCAGTTTCAAGCATTCGGGTTTGGAAGTGCCAGAAACTGCCGGGAATGAAAATAAAACAATTTCACTACTCACAAGTTAGGGCCTACAAAGAATTTGAAGATATCTACAATCATCTTGAATGTTACAATGAAAATGGAGGTTTGAGGATACAAATATCAAAAGCACTGTATGAAACCAGTCCATTATCTGCACTGATCTTGTTCATTTACAGTTAATCAAAAGAAAACCGCAGTGTACACTGGACAAATTACTCCTTTAACTATTAGGAACTAATACATAGTTCTATAGTGCTGCAGCAGTATTGAGTGTTCCAATTTGTTTGATTTTTCATTTAAATACATAATCTATTACTCAGTTAAAAAGTAGTTTGTCTTTTTATAACCTTTTTATTATTTCCATGAAACTTCAGTTAACTGGGGCAATGGCTTAACTGGGCCAAACTGTACTGGTCCCTGAGGTTTTCTATTAAAAAAAAACAAAATTAACTAGAAACTAAAATATTTTCATTTCATTAATGCCTTCACAAATTTTTACTTTTATTAAAATCTCCCTCTTCGAAGAGTTATGTACATTTAGCACAGGAAGTAGTAGATATTTAAATAAGTTTGAATGCAGATTTTCTTATTAATCCAAAACCATTTCTAAAATTCATCCCAAAAATGAAGAAATCTTTAGCAATATCTTTTGGCCTGGCACTAAGTCATAGAAGTGCCCAAGTAGCAGCTAAACAAATTTATATAGGGTGTGGTTTCTGCTAAACAAGAGCCCTTTACTAACAATTTGACAGTGTACGTTCAAATCCTCAGGGCCAGAGGTGGGGAATTCCCTTCGAGCCAGAGGTGGGGAATTCCCTTCGAGCCAGAGCTGGGGAATTCAATCAATTCAATACACTGCCACGATCATACCAATCAACCTAGTTCACTACAAACGCGATATGGTCTTCAAGCTACTGAAAATCCAGACCAACGCACACAAAATGCTGCAGGACCTCTGCAGGCCAGGCAGCATCCACGGAAAAGAGTTTCTGGGCGAGATCCTTCATCGGGACTGAGTTCACCCGTAACTTTTCACTTCACTACTGCCCTCACTATCCTACTTCACTAATAACTTTTACGGTAGAAAATCTGGTGTCATGTCTCCTGCCTGTGAAATCGAGCAGCACACCACCCCGTTACAACATCGGCAACTGGCATCTTAAAGAGACAGTCCCCCGAGAAGGCGACATCGTCATTAAACATTGAAACGGCGGAGCAGACTCGATGAGCCAAATGACCTAATTCTGCTCCGATATCTTATGGTCTTAAACACCGTCATCATCCAGATTATGTCCTCTTCTTCCCTTCTTGCTACTACCATCAGGAAGGGGGTACAGGAGCCTGAAGGCCACACCAAACGACTCGGGAACAGCTTCTTCCTCGCCACCATTTAATTTCTGAACAGCCCATGAACACTACCACATTATTCTCTTTTTGCACTATTTACTTATTTATTTTGTAATTCATAGCAATTTTATGTTTTGCACAGTATTGTAGCCGCAAAACAATAAATTTCAGGTCCTCCAAGACAGAAATAATAAACCTGATTTTGAATTCTGATTCTAATTCACCCCTCAGAAGGACATGGCTAAAGTTACTATTATAAACAGATGTCGACATCCCAAGAATAGGTGAAAAGTGTACTCCAGCAATTTTTTCGTGTTTCGATTACTGTCACTAATAATTCGGGCCTCCCGACACTTCGACATTAACCCCATTCTAACCTTGTATGAACGATTTCAAACCCTGCAGCGACCTGTTAACTTGTCATGAATTCTGGATTTTAATGCCGACTAAAATAAGGGCTAGAGTCAGAAATGAAAACACATCGAGACTTCTCCGCCACGCGGCAACACAAGTGCGGATCACCAGCCCGAGAAGAGTCCCGGTCGGTCAGCCTAGGGAGTTCTCGCCACGGCGAAGAAACAAGCCCGAACAACGCACCCGGGACGAAGTGGCTGATGCAATGAGTACAACGGGCTAGGCTGGCAATATTCGCCGTACGACCGAACTGTTGAGGATTGTCGGGAGCTTTCAACCCGACTCGTCATAATAATACACAAACAAACAACTACGGCCAGCTATCGTAGAGTGACTCAGCTACTTCTCCCGACCGCTGGAGATCTGGGGTGTTGACTGAAAGGTCTCTGAGCCCCTAGCAGTCGCAGTTTTCGTGCGCTTACCTGCACTGCAATCAACAGGGCGGTCAGATACAGTAGCTTCATTTTCCCAAACCAGTCGAACCGAGTGAAGTCCCTAATGCGCCTCCAAAGCAAAAGAGACTGAACAAAAAGTGAAACAAACTATTGAATCCAGTTTTGGAAATAACCCGTCTGCAGGCACACGAGACCCGCCCTTCCCTCGCCAATACATAAAATTTGTTACATCCTTGACACTCTCTCCCCCCTCCCCCCTTCACTGCGCCCAAACTGGGCTTCTGGGTCGCAGATGGCGGGTCTGGGTTCAAGTTCAGCTTCAAAGATCAAAGCACAGAACCGCGACTGCTGCTTCCGTGTTCGGGCAGAGGGAGAACTATTTCCTTTAACCGGAGAGACGCTCCTTTGGGATGAATGATTACAAGGTCCTGGGTTTCTCTCGGCAGGAGTGGGCTCACCGGTGGTGTCGTTTTAAAAGCTGTCTAAACCACCCCTGGAGAAACGTGTGCAGTTCTAGTCGTTACACCCCAGGAAGGATATTTTGCATTGGAGGGGGTGAAAGGGAGATTTGCCATAATGAGATAGTTTCAGTTATAGGGAGACTGGATCGGCTGGCTTTGTTGTTCCCGGAATGGAGAAGGCTAAGGGGGAATACACTGATAGAGGGTTATATAAATTATAAGGGGAATGGAGAGGACAGATAGTCGATCACATTGAAGCCTACCAGATTCACCGGGGAATGTACGATAATGCTGCGTGATGCCTACAACAATCATAACTAAACCCACTGAAAACTAAATAAAAATGCATTATGGAGCAGGTGTTCCCAGCCGCCCTTCCTAATGGTATTGGTCCATGGCATAAAAGGGTTGGGAAACGCTGTCCTCGAGCCTAACCTTCACAGCACAAGGGTTTATTTCCGACCTTGGGTGCTGTCTGTATGGTGTTTGCATGTTCCTAAAGACTTGGATTGATAGGTCAATTGACCACTAAAAGCTTTCCCTGATGTATAATTGAGTGGTAAAATCTGGGAGAGGAAGTGATAATGTGTGAACAATAGGAAATGGGATTAATAACACTAAGGGCCAAAAGATATTGGAGCAAAATTAGGCCATTCAGCCCATTAGGTCTGCTCTGCCATTCAATCCTAGCTGATTTTTTTAACCCTATGCTATTTTACCCATAAACCCTAAATCTACTTATCAATGAAGAACATTATCAATCTCTGCCTTAATTGCACACAATGTCTTGGGCTTCACAGTCTTCTGTGGCAACGATTTACCACCTTCTGGATGAAGAAATTCCTCCTCCTCCTCCTCCTCCTCCTCCTCCTCCTCCTCCTCCTCCTCCTCCTCACTTTTAATGGGATGTCCTTTTACTCAGGGGCTGTGCCCTTGGATTGCAGACTGTCTTACTAAAGGAAATGTCCTCTCCATGTTGACTCTATCCAGGTCTTCCAGTATTGGGTGGATTTCAATAAGATACCCACCCCCCAGCCCATTGAATTTATTGAGTACTGACCCAGTGACAATCATATATTATGCAAATTTGGGAGCAGTGGGAACACTATGCTGTACTAGGTTCAAGAACAGGTGCATGCAAAAAAGAGTTTAAGAAGTCAACTAAATCATTGATAATATGACATGCTTTTTGGGGCTGTCAGGGTAATCTACAATTAAACACCCAAGGCCTCACCTCAGTAAGAGCAAAAGGAAACGGGTGATCCTATTAAGGGCAGATAAGTGGCCAGAGCCCACTGGAAGAAAGATGTCAAAGAATTCTCCAGCTGTGATTCTGTCCTTGTCTCCGTCACACAGAAAAACATCGACTGCAACCTCATCACCATACTGACTAACAAGAATTTAATAAGGCCATATTTAACTGGAAAAACCAACATTGTATTTCCTGAAGTTCTAAAATTTGGTGACAATCAGCTTCGTTCACAGATTCACAATCTATTCCTATGTTTGGATGAGGTGAATATGCCAGGGGATCTCAGCAATGCTATACGCACAAGGTTTTTTCCTTCCATTGGCAACAGTACAGTACTGCTTTCTGAATCACAGTGGGGATTACATATGCAAAGCACATAGAACATAGAACAATACGGCCTAGTAAAGGTCATTTGCATCATGGCTTTGTACCAACTTTTAACCTATTCCATGATCAACCTAATCCTTCCCTCCCACACAGACAATAACCCTCCATTTTTCTTTAATTCAGATGCCTATCTTAGATGTCCCTAATGTATCAGCCTCCACCACCACTACAACCGGTAGTGCATTCCAGGCATCTACCACTTTCTGTATAAAAATCCTACCTCTGACATCTCCCCTAAACTTCCCTCCTCTCATCTTAAAAGGTTGTCCTTTGGTATTGGCCATCAGCACCGGCTGGTCACTCAGTCTATGCCTCTTATGATATTATGTATCTCTATTAACTTGCCTCTCATCCTCCTTTGGTCCAAAGAGAAAACCCTTATCTCCCACAAACTTTCCTCATAAGACATGTTCTCCAATCCATGCAGCATCCTGGTAAATCTCTTCAGCGGTATCTACAAATCTACAAAAGTGTAGTTATGATACTCACCATATTTCAGCTACAAAGGAAATGCAGTACCAACTGAACAGTATCAAATATGAGATGGCTTTTTTGAACTCACTAAAGGCTCCGTCTTTTTTCAATACAGAGGGAATGTGGAGCATCTCCTTAAATTTGCCTGCCTACAGAAATTCATCTTCATCTTGCAATATTATATCGTAAACAATAGGTCCAAAATCAGATCAATCTTCATGCAGACTAGCATTAAGTAGGCCTAATCCCAACAGGACTAGTCTGTTTAACAAGATGGTGCTAATGAACCACAGCGATGTGTTGCAGGCAGCTTACGAAACTTCTAAATATATTTCTTTCGAACTACACACTGCAACCTGCTGTCTGTAATTTCCCTTAAAGTAATGTACATTTGAACCATCTCAACAAGCTAGCAATTTCACAATCCTCTGAAGGACATGGCATGTTTAACTCTCAGGCATACTCAGGGCAGACAAGGGTACCTACAATGCCATGGCCAAAAGGAAGGGAGGAGGAGAGGACTCCAACCCAGGTTAAAATTAAGAAGCATGAAGCTTACTCTTGTTAGCAAATTTACAGTCGCTGGAGAACAAGACTGAGAACCTAAGGGCAAGATTACTGTATCAGATGGAAATGAGGAATTGTTTAACAGAGACGTGGCTTACTCCAGACATGCCGGATACGGCAGTTAGGCCCGAGGTCTTCGTGATACACTCAGGATAGACCAAACTGCTGATTTGAAGAATGTAAAAGGTGGAGATTTGTTTTTCTTGATAAATTCTTTGTGGTGCTCCGATGCAGCGGTCTTGTTGCACTCTTGTTCCCCAACCCAGATCATCAAATGATTAAGTAACAACCATTCTTCTTACCAAAAGAGTTCTCCCCCATGATCCTGACTGCAGTTTACACATCGCCATAGGCCGATGTTAAGCAGGTACTAGATGTATTGAGTGTTGCTATCAGCAAACAAGGAACAGCCTACCCCGCTGCCTCTCAAATCATTTTTGGGGATTCTGCCCAGTTATCACCAACATATCACCTACAGCACTGACCATTCCATGCATTGTGGGAATGCTGACCACTTTGCTGTCTTCCTCCTATCTGCATACAGGCAGGGGCTGAGGAGCAAGTCTACAGGTGTAAGGACAACAAAGGGGTGGTCACAGAGGAGCAGCTAAGAGATTGCTTCGAGTCAGTGGACTGGGCCATGTTCAAGGACCCATCAGAGGATCTGAACCAATACACGATAGCTGTCCTGGACATCTATAGAAACAGTCATGGATGAGTGTGTCCCCACAATATCATTCAGGGTCTTCTCCAACCTGAAACCCTAGATGAACCATGAGATCTACAATCTGCTGAGGGCCAGATCACAGCCAATCAGGTCTGGCAACCAAGTAAAATACAAGAGGACTAGATATGATCTCTGGAAAGCCAACTAGTGTGCAAAATGGCAATTCAACACCATCTATAAATCTGCTGACAATACAGCCATTGTTGGTAGTGTGATGAACCCCTAGGGTTCATTTTGCTGTGGACTGTCATTTTAAGATGCAAAAAAGAGTGCTGAGTGTCAGCCATTTTTTTTTGGATTCTGTTTGATTTCTACTGAGAGAGAGAGGCGGAGCCTGCCTTTCGAAGTATTTACACAGCTGAAAGCGTGTTTGGACTTATGCAAGGACACTGACTACTGCTGCCTGCTTCTGGGTTGCTAGGGTGAGAGAGAGGTGGAGTTATTTGATGGACAGTCGATGTTTACAGTTGCTGGCAGCATATTTATTTAAGCAAGGTCAGATGACTCTCACACAGACACACTGTTGCAGAAATGGGGAATAAAAAGAACCTGGAATGTTTGAAGCAAAGAACCTAGTGGCCAAGCCGTCATTGTTTGGACTCTCCTATGCCCACAAGGGTGGGTTTGGTCATTGATCCAGTGAATATAAATGTGTGATTGTCACATAGTTTGATCCACTGGAGTGGGTTTTTTCCCAGTTAGGGAATACCTTTGTGAATACCACATGTGTGTTAACCCTTGCCTGGGTGTGGTAGTTCACTGAAGAAGATACCCCTGTGGCAAATCACTGTTGGAGTTACTTTGTATGTCGTGGGACTGGATAAGTGGCTATCATCTTGTGTGATTGGGGTAACCTTATGGAATCAACCAGTGTGTTTACCCTTGCCTGGGTGGTAGTTTTTCCTTGAAGATGGTACCCTTTGTGATAAGCTACTGTTGGTGATAATCCCTAAGTGGATTCGGTTTGAGTATCCTGTGGCCACCACTTTGGGATGACCCGTAGCTGAATTCAGACGTAGTATTGTGGTAACCACTTGTGAGAAAGGATATTCTGTGAAGGTCACTGTCAGTGATACTTCGTGAGTGGATTCGGAGCTGATGACCAAAGACTTGTTTACTTGTTTACCTCCTATCGTGGATTTCACCTAGATTTACAAATACCTGTCTCTCACAACAACAACAACTTCGAGCATTGAACTGAACTTTCTTCCATTACCATCGTAAGACTTTAAATCTTGCCACCCGAGCTTGAATGAGTTTGGGAATTATATTTACACACATGTACATGCACAACACTGCTAACTTTTGATTTACCTGGTTTAAATTACTATATTAAGTAGTTACTAATAAATAGTGGTTCTTAACATCAAAACCAGACTCCAGGTGTGCTCTATTGCTGCCGGTTCTTTTCAACCATTGCGTGCATGTAACAGTAGAAATTCAGGTGGTGATAAGAGGGCTTAACAGGAGTGAGATATCCAGGACATCTTCAAGGAGCGGTGTCTCAGAAGGGCGGTGTCCATTATTAAGGACCCCGTGCACCCAGGGCATGTCCTTTTCTCCCTGTTACCATCAGGTAGGAGATACAAAAGCCTGAAGATACACATTCAGCGATTCAGGAACTGCTTCTTCCCCTCTGCCATCCGATTCCTAAATGGACATTTGAACCCTTGGACACTACCTCACTATTTTAAATATATAGTATTTCTGTTTTTTGCACTATTTTTAATCTGTTCAATATATGTATAAAGTATATTGAATAAGATTTATTTATTTTTTATTATTTTTTTTCTTCACTATTATGTATTACATTGAACTGCTGCTGCTAAGTTAACAAATTTCACATCACATGTCAGTGATAATAAACCTGATTCTGATTCTGACATGAATTACTACAGGATGCTCGACAGCTGTGTCAGGGGTTGAATGTTATCACCTCTTAGAAAGCAAAACCAAGCGACATAGGTGACAGCAAGAGTTCATGTCCAGATAAGATCAATGCGTCTTATGCCCACTTTGACAACCAAAACATGGAGGAGCATTCATGAACTCGCACAGCTCCCAATGACCCTGTGATTTCAGACTCGGAGATCAATGTGAGAGCATCCTCCAGGAGGATGAAGTCAAGAAACCATCTGGCCCAATTGATACCAGGGTATCAATTGGCTAATCAATGCTGATCAATTGGCTGAAGAGTTCACTGATATCATTAACCTCTCACTTTTGCAGCCTGGGGTACCCACCTGCTTCAAGCAGGCTTCAATTACACCAGTGCCTAAGAAAAACATGGTGACCTGCGTTAATGACTACTGTCCAGTGGTACCTACATCCACAGTGATTAAATGTTCTGAGAGGTTGGTGATGAAATATATCAACTCTAGCTTGGGAAGCAACCTGGATCTGCTCCAATTTGCCTTTTGTCACAAAAGGTCAACAGCAGATGCCATTTCATTGGCTCTTCACTCAACACTGGACCATCAGAATGCATACATCAGGATCCTTTTTAATGACTACAGCTTGGCATTCAATATTATCATCCTTTCCAAACTAATCAATAAGCTTCAAGTCCTAGGCCTCAATACTTCCTTGTGCAACTGGTTCCTTGATTTCCTCACTTGCAGACTCCAGTCAGATCGGATTGGCAACAACATCTCCTCCACAAGCTCCATCCGCTCAGATGCACCACGGGGCTGTGTGCCTAGCCCCCTGCTCCACTGACTTTTTGCTTACGACTGTGAGGCTAACCACAGCTCTAATGCTATAATTGGAGCTGACAACACCACTGTTGTTGGCCAAATCAGAGGTGGTGATGAATCAGCAAATAAGAGGGAGATTGAAAATCTGTCTGAGCGGTGCCACAGCAACAACCTCTCTCTCAGTGTCATCAAGACCAAGGAGCCGATTATTGACTGCAGGAGGAGAAAACTGGACGTCCATGAGCCAGTCCTCTTCTGTGGACCTGAGGTAGAAAGGGTTAGTAACATTAAGTTCCTTGGTATTATCATCGTGAAGGATCTGTCCTGGGACCAGCACGTAAGTGCAATTATGAAGAAAGCACAGCAGTGCTGCTACTTCCTTAAGAGTTTGCAAAGATTCAGCTTGTCAGCTAAAATGTTGACAAACTTCTGTGAATGTATGGTGGAGAGTATATTGACCGGTGCATCACAGCCTGGTATAGAAATAGAAATACTAATGCCTTTGAACATAGTTCAATAAGTAATGATACAGCCCTGTCCACCACGTGTAAAGACCCTCCCCTCCACTGAGCACATCTACATGGATACCTGTCACAGAAAAGAAGCATCCATCATCAAGGACTCCCGCCATCCAGGCCATGCTCTCTCCTTGCTACTGCCATCAGGAAGAAGGTACAGGAGCCTCAGGACCCACACCTCCAGGTTCAGGAACAGTTATTATCTATCAACCATCAAGGTCTTGAATCAAGCAGATAACTTCAGTCTCCCCGCAACAGATGGACTCACTAAATGACAAAGCACTTCTATATTTAACTGGGCAACTTCAGATTGTTTCAACACAGCTGCCTTCAGATAGGCAAATAACTTGTGCAACTGCTGCATGTTGCAAGCACCAGATATTTTAATGTTAAGATGATTCGGATCTTGTGTGTAATGTAATGTGATCAGTCTATTTAATGCATCTCAGTTTTCCTTCTGCATCAAGCAGTTTACAAGTAAATGTTATTGATTGCACATTGATTGGTGATTGCACCACTGCAGGATAAGCCTTGCAAAATTAATTTTAAAAATTTGCATGGGTGAGTATAGATTTCCTGCCTTGCCTTCATGGTATGAGTCAGTTTGTTCCTTTGTAATGCAGGGTAACTAACACCAGGCATTCATTATCCATTGATTTCAAGTGCAAACTGAAGCCCAGTTCAACACACGCATTAGCATAGTGGTCAGCGCAATGCCATTACAGCGCAGGGTGTCAGCGGTCAGAGTTCTGTTACCTGTCTTGTGAGTGTTTCGTGAGCATGATGTAATTGTCTCGTGATATTGGCATGATGTAATTGTCGTGATAGTCGGGTGATGTGATGTCACGTGATGGCATGTTCCAACCGGTATAAAAGGGGAGGCCGCAGTTTGTTGTGTAGTTGTTTTGTTGGGGAGTCACAGTCAGTGGTTGTGTAATCGAAGAAGGAGAGAGAGAGAGAGAGAGAGAGAGAGAGAGTGAAGAATTATCAGCTTCGTACAAACCAAAGAAATCAACTGCGTTCTGTGATTGACATTCCGTATGGTCCATACGGGTATTGTGGCGCACACTTTTGGTTAACCCCTGCACGGTCTCGGGGGTTGTGTGGTGACCACCTCCTGTGAAAGGTGAGTTGCTGTGAGAAATCTTATCCTTCGTGATCTCTTCGGACAAGGTATTTCTCAGCTGGAATCTACGTCAGCAGTTTCGTCTTTTCTTCATCACTGGTTCTGGAACTCTCTCCTCTCACGTAGTTCATAAATCACTTGGACTCTTTGAACTACCACCTTAAGACTGTGTTTGAGTAAGATCTGTTAAGAATTTTCTCTAAGTTCGACTGTTTGATAACTATAGATGCATAACACTGTTAAGTTCCATTTCAGTTAGTCATTTGTTTACTTTTCTATGTTTTTGAGTAGAGGTGAATAAATTTTGTTGTTTATTTATAAAAATCCAACTCAATTTCACATCTATTGCTGCTGGTGTGTAACAGTTCAATCCCAGCAACCTCTGTAAGGAGTCTCTGTACATCATCCCTGTGGAACGTTGTGAATTTTCTCTAGGTGATCCAGTTTCCTCCCACAGTCCAAAGACTGACTGGGTAGGTTAATCGGTCATTGTAAATTGTCCCATGATTAGCTTAGGGCTAAATCGAGCTTGTTGGGGTTTGCTGGGCACTACGGCTATAGATGATGCACTTAAAGCTATTTTATTAATGGAGGGAGGAGCTATAAGTATTTATACAGATAACACATCGAAGAATTCTGTGATAGATTCAAAGGTTCAAAGGTACAATTCAATGTCAGAGAAATGTATACAATATACATCCAGAAATGCTTTTTCTTCACAACCATCCACAAAAACAGTGGAGTGCCCCAAAGAATGAACGACAGTTAAATGTTAGAACCCCATAGTCCCCCCCAGCTCCCTCCTCCCTCACGTAAGCGGCAGCAAGCATCAATCCTCACTCCCACCCCCACAGGCACAAAAAAAGCATCGGTACCGCCACCGAGCACTCAAGTGTGAGCAAAGCAATAGCAAAGACACAGACTTGCAGTCACCCCGAAGACTTTGCGTTTCAACCGGTATTCGATTTACACAGGTTCTCTCTCTCCCTAATAAGGGAGAAAGAGGTGTCTCTATTTTCCCAGCAAGTGGGAGACATAACCATCACTGGTTTACGATGTTAAAATCCATTACATAGAAACATAGAAACCCTACAGCACAATACAGGCCCTTCGGCCCACAAAGCTTTGCCAAACATGCCCTTACCTTAGAACTACCTAGGCCTACCCATAGCCCTCTATTTTTCTAAACTCCATGTATCCATCCAGGAGTTTCTTAAAAGGCCCTATCATTTCCACCTCCACCACTGCCGCCAGCAGCCCATTCCAGTTGCATTGCTCATTGCTCTTAAATAGAGCTGGGATATACTCAATGAATTAAATCTTCATTTGGTGGGAACTGTCTCAACATCGCTTTTTTCAAGCTCTGTGCCTGAAGATCGCAAATATCCCGGGTCTCCACACAACAGATATCCTGACTCCCGAGACAACACACGGGTGTCCTGTCATGACACAGACGCTCAACCGTCTGCAGAGCCCTGAGATACTAGGCTTCTGAATTCGAGCCAGACTCTTAGGCCGAGCCTTTGGCATGCCGAACAATGGCCAGTTATGGAACCCCGAGAGCGGGTCCCATTCCCGGAAAGAACTGTAGTCAGTGTGTAACTCCAGGTCAGAGTCTTCAAAAGAACCCTGAAAAGGAAAAATAGAGATATTAAAGATGGAAATAGAGCTGTTTCCAAAGACGCAAGCAAAGGAGTCACCGTTAGACACCATTAAGCTTCCTAAGCTCTACCTATTGTATTGATGGTGAACTTCAAGTATTTCTATCATCGACTGCCAAGATGGCCTATTCTGAGGTTTGAGGACTCTGTATATCGTGGGTGGGAGGAAGGAATGGGATTTGTTTCACTGTTGTTGCTTTGTTACTTTGTTGCTTGGTATATTCCACTTTGCCAGGCATGGATTGCTGGATTTCCAGCAGAGACAATCGGACCAGCTATCGATCATCCTAGAGCTGCACAAACAGCCAGGTAGGAATTGATGAAGCTGTGCACCAGAGAGGATAAAGCAGTTGTAGAAGGTGGTTCGTAAAGAATCTTCCACATGAAATTATCCTGCCTGATGGGGAAGTCCTCTAGGTTTCCATAGATATTCAAATTTTTGGCTCTTGAACTGACCTTGAGTCTTGGAGCATTGCAGTTTTGATTGAAAAATAAGATTGCTGCCTTGGAATGGAGCCAACATTTAGAAGTGACTAGGACAGTTCATTATTCAGGTTCATAGCATATTCAAAAATACTACCTTCATCTAAGATATCTAGATGTGGCCTAATGAGCGTTAGAATTGGATGGCACCCTTTGGAAGGGGTAGAGACACTAAAGTGGACAACAAGCAAATACCCACCAAGTGTTGAGAAATAGAAACAGTATGAGCATAAGAGTGAGAAGCAGAACCCCCTTGAGCCACTTTGGTTTAGTAAGATCATAGCCAATCTTGTAATTTCCAACCTGATCTCCAAGTGTTGTTTTCACGAGTGCCCAAAAATCTATCTATTTCAACCTTAACTAATTTCAATACCTGAATACCCACAACCTTTTTAACCTACAGAATTAAAGAGTTCCAATCTTCCTTATGATGAAATTTATCCTCACAACAATCCTAATGGCTGACACTTCATTTAAGGCTGCTCTCCCCCAGGTGATGTTTCTCTTTTCAGAGGAAACAGTCTCTCAGCTTCTCACTTTACTAGTCACGAGCAGAATCTTGAAAAGATCAGCACAACATCATGGGCCAAAGTGCCCAAGCTATGCTGTGCTGTCTTATTTTCTATTTCCCCCAATAAAATATTCTCTTATTCTTTTAAGCTCCAGTGGGAATAGGCCAATCTTTCTGATAGAAACAGCCATTCATCTCATGGATCAAACTAATGGATCTTCTCTGCACCAGATCTAAGGTAAATATAGATCCCCTTAGGAATGGAGATCCAAGCCTCAGAGGGTGCTGCAAAGGAGAAATAAAAGTGGACACCCAGTACCTTTTAACGAGAGCCAAAGTAGCTAATATGAGGAGCATAATTTCGAAGTGATTGGAGGAAATAGGGAGGAAGTCAGAGGTTCAGTTTTGTATACAGAGTGTGTTGGGTGTGTGGAAGACACTGCTAGGGTAGTGGTAGAGGCAGATATATTAGGGACATTTAAGAGGCTCTTAGAAAGGCACTTGGATGATAGAGGAATGGAAGGCTGTGTGGGAGGGAAATGTTCAATTGATCTTTGAGTGGGTTAAAAGGTCAGCACAACATCATGGGCCAAGGTGCATGTACTGTGCTGTAGTTCTCACTAAACCATTAATTCTCTTAGCAAGCCTCCTCAATTCTACATTTTCATATCCTTTTAATAACTGTCAACATAGAATTTCTTTTTGTAGTTACTTGCTGAAAGTTCTGCTTTTCTTTCTCCTTCACATAAACCAGCAAATGCACATGCCTCCAAATAAGAACAAACTAGTTTACCTCCATTTAAAAGGCATTCATATTTATATTCTTTCAACCAAAGGTTACAATCTCACACTTTTTGACATTATACTCCATTGCCACACTCTTCCTTCTCACTTAACTTGTCTATATCACTCTGAAGATACTCTGTGTCCTCCTAACGAGTTAGTCTCCCATCGAACATTACATCAGCATACATAGACTATACACTCTACCTTTTAATCCAGCGCACTCATAGCTGACATCCAAGGACACATGCCCAAATAAAAATATGAAAGCTAACAAATCTTCCACTTTTTTTCCTGCAAACCAATCTCCTAATATGTTACTGGACAAATAAACTTTTGATGATTGGTTTGTGCTGTATGAATTAATGTGACTCTAGACATATTCAATTTGTCCTAACATTTTTAAGAGTCTCAGCAGAACTTGTTCTCAAATTTAATGCACCTCTCGTTAATGTTGGAAATCCCCTCTCATTCTTCTATATTCTCACTGAAGAAGGCATAACTGACACAATCTTTCCTCTAACACTGGTCCTTCCATCTCAGAAATTAGTCTAATTAAAATTCTGTTGCACTTCTTTCATAACAAGAAATTTCATCCTCGGATCTTCTTGCACTTTCTTTTTTACTATTGTATCACTATCCATAAAATTATCTTTCTGTTCATTGAACCAAAGCAGATAATCTCACAATTATCTGTGTTAAACTACACCTGTGTTTACTCACTCGACCAACTTGTCTAAGTCGTACTGGGGTCTCCTCACAGCCAGATTATCCCCAAGCTTTGTGTCATCTGGAAACTCGGACATCTTACACTTAGTTCCCTCATCTATCACCTATCTTCTCATATTTTGTGAATGACTAGTGCCCAAGCACTTGCCCTTAGGGCACCCTACCACTCATGTCTGCCAGCTGGAAAAAGCCATATTTATCCGATCTATTCCCTGTCCGTCAAACACTTCTCGATACAAACTGGTGTATTACCACCATTGTGTTGCCTTAGGCATTTATTTGACTTTGTTGGGTCTAGGCTTTAAAAGATTTGTTTGTAACTATTTACTAGTTAAAGTTAAAGGTTGGTAACTAAGTTACAGTATAACAAAGGTGAATTCTCTGTCTCTGGTACAGCGCGGCATGCGATGACGTCACCTCCGGTTTCGCTGCGTCTTACGTGTAACCCCCGGTTCGGAGAAGGTGGGAAGGCGGGTGCCATGCGTGCGGCGTGGTCGTGAGGAGCTCCGTGTCTACCCACAAAGAAACATTATAGAAGCAACGCCGTAGGTTCATAAGAAAGTAAAAATATTAACGCGGTTTCTGTTAAGGAAGCGGCGATTGGGGCGGCGTGCGTGTCGGCTTTTCAGTTTCAAACGCGGGGCGGGCTCGGGCTTGGCGGCGGTTTGACGGGACCCCTCGCCCGGTACTCGGGGCGGCTGGAGACACTCGCTAAAAGAAGAGAGCGCGCCTGGTCTCCAGAATGAAACAGACGCTGTATTGTTTTTTTTATCAACAGTTTTCACCATACAATGTTAATGTGCAAGAATGAACAATAAATGGTTAACCTTACTACGACTGTCTTCATTGGCTCCGGTTTAACTTGGTGTTTAGTCAGAGTTTCAACACACTGCACCAGAACACTACAGTGAAAAGGTGAAATCATTAGACGTTTCGACAAGTGGTACGATGGCTTTACGATCAAGCAGCAAGTCGCTTGCGCTCAGCGCCAAGAGCAGTAGGACGTCGACAAGTGTGGCTGCCCTCGCAAGAGCTAAAGCAGAAGCCGCCAAGGTGCGAGCGTCATACGCTAACCTAGAAACAAAACTGAAAATGGAAAAAGCTGCCAGAGAAGCGGAAAACCAGTTGGAAAAGGCAAGGATAGATACAGAGTTAGAAGTGCTGATGCCACAATGAGAAGCTGATGCGGCCACAGTTGAAGCACAGGTGTTGGAAAACGCTGAAGAAATGTACGTTCTAGACGAAGCAGGAAAATCTATATCAGAAAGGGCCAAATTGGAACGCACCAGCGAATATGTCCAATCTCAGATTGACCTGCAGATTCATTCTTCCTCTCCATACTTGCCTGTTGGTGTCCCATCTCATGTGAAATCACAGGGAAGCTTCATTGCATTGCATCCACCTGGGGAGGGCAACTCACTATTGCAACCTTGCCACAAACTCAAGTATGAAAGGGCTGACTACAAATACTTCCTGACACCAAACTTACCAATTCCGGCGAGATCAGAGACAAAGGCTGAAGTCAGAACATCAAATCCCATCATGAACATAAACGCTCAGTCATATGTCCCCCAGCTAGCGCACCACCTGCAGCTTAACCCTTGGCACAGTATTCAGTGCGACAAGACCTCGTCAATTCAGGACTGTACCAGTTTGACGATAAGTCTGAAAATTACCGTGCGTGGTACTCCTCATTCACCAGTGCCACCGGCAGAGTCCAGCTCACAGCAATCCAAGAGATGGACCTTATGAAGAAATGGTTGGGAAAGGAATCAAGTGAACAGATGAAACGCATACGCTCAGTGTACATCAACAACCCCAAGCTAGCCTTACACAAAGCATGGGAGAGACTTCGGGACTGCTGTGCGGCCCCTGAAATTATTGAGAAGGCGCTATTTCAACGGCTGGACAATTTTCCTAGGGTGTCAGCCAAGGACCACACTAAATTACGAGAACTCGGAGATTTAGTCATGGAGATTCAAGGTGCTAAAGAAGATGGCTACTTAACTGGCCTGTCGTATCTGGATACCTCACGCGGAGTTGGACCAATTGTGGACAAGCTTCCATTTGGGCTGCAGGAAAGATGGGTGTCTATTGGCTCAGAGTACAAGGAAGAGAATGGTGGTCGATTCCCTCCCTTTGAGGATTTTAGTAGGTTTGTGTGCAAGGAGGTGAAGAGGTGAAACGGCCCTAGCTTCATGAATCAAGGCAGCACTACAACTCACACCAACCCAGTCAAATCCATTTCGAACAATTTTGTCATCAATAAACCCGTCTCAGTGCATAAAACCGAAGTCTCCGCAATCAACAATGACCCTAGCAAGAATTGCCCATTGCACAAACCCCACCCCCTCAAAAATGCAGACTGTTTCGAAGCAAACCCTTTGACGAAAGAAAGGCCCTTCTCAAGGAAAAAAGTATATGATTTAAATGCTGTTCCTCTACCTCCCACCTCGCTAAAGCATGTATGTTCTCCGTAAAGTGCTCCAAATGTAACAGCACTAATCACGATGGAGCCATGCATCCCGGCCTGTCACCACAAACTGCCAAGGCTCCTCCACTCCCACAAGAGGATGGCGGGGAGGGAGAGCATCACTCTGATACAACTATTGTCAGCTCAAGCTGCACAGAAGTTTGCAGTTCAGGTCAGTCAAGCCGTTTGTGCTCAAAGATCTGCCGCACTAAGGTATACCCTAAGGGAGCCAAAGACAAAGCCATCAAGGCCTATGTAATTCTGGACTACCAGAGCAACTGCTCACCAGTGAGACCAGAGTTCTTCGAGTTGTTCAGCGTAAAGGGTAATCCATTCCCATACTACCTCAGAACTTGCTCTGGCATCGCAGAAACATATGGCAGGAAGGCAGAAGGCTTCCAGCTCGAGTCACTGGATGGCAAAGTCGTCATCAGTCTCCCTCCACTCTTAGAGTGCAATAAGATCTTAAATAACTGATCCGAGATTCCAACGCCAAGCGCAGTGCTACACCAGTTCCATCTCCACGACATTACCAAGCACATCCCTGAAGTGGATCCGGAAGCAGAAATACTCCTGCTATTTGGGAGAGATGTTCTTAGGGTGCACAAAGTCAGGCAGCAGGTCAATGGACCACACAACGCCCCCTTCGCCCAACGCCTGGATCTGGGCTGGGTGGTGATAGGAGAGGTGTGCCCTGGCAACGTACACAAATCGACAGTTAACACGCTCTCAAGACTAACGTGCTAGAGAGTGGCCGCCATTCAATTTCTCAGCCCTCCACAAGTGTTATGTGTATAAAGAAAGCACAACAAAGGAAACCTGAGACCAGTTATAGAGGTCATTCTACTTCTACCTAAAGACTGATCTAGAGACTAAAGTTCCATACCATGTTTATAGTGACCTTACAAAGGTCAGGTAGGGAGTGTGTTGCCCCTAAGGCATTTATTTGACTTTGTGGGGTCTACGCTTTGATTTGTTTGTAACTATTTTCTAGTTAAAGTTAAAGGTTGATAATTAAGTTACAGTATAACAAAGGTAAGTTCATTGTCTATGGTACATCATGGCATGTGATGACGTCACCTCAGGTTTCACTGCGTCTTACGTGTAACCTCCGGTTCCGGAAGGTGTAATGGTGGGTGCCATGCGTGCGGCATGGTCGTGAAGAGCTCCGTTTCTACCCACAAGGTAACACTATAGAAGCAACGCCGTAAGTTCATAAGAATGTATTTGAAGTAAAAATATTAACGCGGTTTCTGTTAAGGAAGTGGCGGTTGGGGCGGCATGCGTGCTGGCTTTTCAATTTCAAACGCGGGGTCGGCTCGAACCCGATGGCGGTTTGACGTGACCTCCCCCTCGCCCGCTACTCGGGGCGGCTGGAGACACTCGCTAAAAGAAGAGAGCGCTCCTGGTCTCCAGAATGAAACAGACGCTGTATATGTTTGTATTTTTTTATCAACAGTTTTCACCATACGATGTTAATGTGGAAGAGTGAACAGTAAATGGTTAACCTTACTACAACTCTGTCTTCATTGGCACCAGTTTAACTTGGTGCTTAGTCAGAGTTTCAACACACTGCACGGGAACAATACAACCATTCACTTGTGTTTTAATTTTACCTACTGACTTTGTATGTGAGACCTTATCAAGAAGACTTCTGAAAGTCCAAATATACATATCAACAGGCTCTTCCTTAACCATTCTAATCTTTAAATCCTCAAAATAAAAACTCCAGTGGCCTTGTTATGCATGGTTTCCCTTTCATAAGCTCATGCTGACTTTTTTTCAACCATTAATATTTTTTTAAGTTGTCCTTTATCCTTTTTGTCTTTTCTATTAGATTATGTATAATCTTGTATAACATAGTCTAGCAGTTTCTTCACCGCTAATGTCAGCCCCACTGGTCTGTCATTCCCTATCTTTCCCTACCTTTTTGTTAATAGTGGATTTACATTTGCCACCATCCAATCTCTGTGAAGTTTAAATAATTTTGGAAGATGACTACCCAGAAACAGTCAATAGTAATGTCAATATTTACATTGACATCTTCATTTCAAATTTATAAGTCTGAAATCATTTTTTAATCACTTCACATAGTGCACATACAATTTAAAACCTGCTGCTTACGTTGCTCATCTGCCACAATGTCCTGTAAAGCTGCCTTCTGTGGTTTCTTCTGTAAGTATTTCCATCCCTCTGGGGTGCTGCTTGACTGCCTTTTCGTTTTTTTTTTGCAAGTTGAGGCTCTATGCACTATCTTTCTCCAGCTGAAACATCCTGCAGTGCCAGACTAAAATACTTCTGCTGAATGATTCCTGTTGTCATGGGAACAGAATCTCCCATCAGACCCTCATTTTGTATTGACAGTATTCTCCTGAGATGTATCAGCTCTTGAAGCTCCCACCATTACCCTCTGTGTCATGGTTACACTAAAATTCTGTGCAGGTTAAAATTCCATCAGAATTAGAGACAACATCAACAAAGGCAATCATCTCTGATACCCACTAGAAGACCATAAGACCATAAGCCATTGGAGCAGAATTTGTCCTTTCAGCCCATCTTGTCTGCTCTGGCATTCAATTATGGCTGGTTTATTATCCCCCTCAACCCCATTTTCTTTCCTTCTCCCCATACCCTTTGGTGTCCTTATTAATCAAAAGCCTATCAATCTCCACTTTAAATATACCCAATGACTTGGCTTCCATAACTGTCTGTAGCAATGAATTCCATAGATTCTCCACCTTCTAGCGAAAGAAATTCCTCCTCATCTCTGTTTTGAAGGGACATCCTTGTATTCTGGGGTGTGTCTTCTGGTCCTGAATTCCCTCATTTTTGGAAACATCCTCTCCAGATCCACTCTAGGTTCCAATGAGGTTCCACATCCTCCCCCTCCCCCGCCAATATTCTTCTAAATTCCAGTGAGCACAGGCCCAGAGTCAACAAATGCTCTTCATACATTAACCCTTTCATTCATGGGATCATTCTGGTGAACCTCCCCTCAAGCCTCTCCAATGCTAACACGTCCTTTCTTAGATAATGCACCCAAATCCATTCACAATACACCAAGTGCGGTCTGACTGATTATTTACAAAGTCTGAGCATTACATCATTGCTTTTTGTGGAAGAAAATTAAGCAGAAAATTAAATTTTGAATTAAATGTGTTGTCAAGCTTAACTAGCTAAGTATTGCTCAAGACTTGGGCCATGAGACTGCCAGGGTAAGAATGCAGACACCGCCTTGCTTGTGCAAGCTAACAATAGCTAGATTTAGATCATGCCAGCAGTGAGATATTGGTAACCTTTTCCCAAGATTGTCTAGCAAATAGAGGAACTAACTGTAAACATTCATTTCTATTTTTGTGTTTTGCAGGGGAACATTGGTAGCCCTGCTGATACCTAACAAGTGTTTCTTGAAATCGCTGACCAAGTATGTTTAGCTATTGGCTATTGCCCAAAATCTACTGTATAAATTTAAGATGTAACCTGACAATGGCTCCCCGTGATCACACATTAAAGTGTTAACCTTATACCGAAACCTGTGTCTTTATTTCTGTTTCCTCACAGTCTCTCACAGTAAATTGGCAACAATATTCTTTTACAGTAAAATATGATAAATCAGGGTAAATTCTTCAACACTTTTATATTCTATTCCTCTTGAAATGAATGCTAACATTGCATTTGCCTTCCTCACCACCAATATAACCTGCAAGTTGACCACTAGGGAATCCTGCACTAGGAACCTCAAGACCTTTTGCATCTCTGATTTCTGAATTTCCTCCCCATTTAGAAAGGAGCCTACACCTTTAAATGTGCATGACCATGCACTTTCTTACACTGCATTTCATTGGTCATTTCTTTACCCATTCTTCTAATCTGTCCAAGTCCCTCTTGAGACTCCCCTGCTTCCTCAACACTACTTGCACCTCCACCTTTCTTTGTATCATCCACAATTTTAGCCACAAGGCTTTTATTTCCATCATTCAAATCATTAATATATAACATGACAAGAAGCAGTCCCAACACCGACCTCTGCAGCACACCACTAGTCAGCAGCAACCAGCCAGGAAAGGCCCCCTTTATTCCCATTCTTTGCCTCCTGCCACTCAGCCAGTCCACACTAGTACCTTTCCTGTTATACCATGGGCACTTATCTTTCTTAGCAGCCTCATGTGTGGCACCTTTTCAAAAACCTTCTGAAAATTCAAGTGAACAACATCCACTGACTCACCTTTTATTTCCACAAAGAATTCCAACAGATTTGTCAGGCAAGATTTCCCCATGCTAACTCGAGGCTGTTTTACACAGTGCCTCCAAGAATCCCAAAACCTCACCCTTAATAATGGACTCTAATATCTTGCCAACCTCTGAAGTCATATTTCCTGTCTTTTTCTTCCCTCCTTTCTTAAAGGAGCAGTCCTATCCTCTCCATAATTAGTCTTGAAACAAATGGAATTATGATCACAAGATCCAAAGTTTTCCCCTGCACACTTCTTCTCTGCCATCTCTTGTTCCCTAACAGGAGATCCAGTATTGGCCTCTCTTTACCCTCTCCTTCACTGTTCCCCATTCCCATTTCCCTCTCTTGCCTTGTCTTCTTACCTCCACGTCACCTTCCTCTGGTTCTCCTCCTCCCTTTTCTTCCTTCCAAGGCCCTCTGTCCTCCCTATTAGATTCCCCTGTCTCCAGCCCTGTATCTCTTTCACCAATCAACTTCCCAGCTCTTTACTTCATCCCTCCCCCTCCCAGTTTCACCTATCACCTTGTCTTTCTCTCTCCCTCCGCACTCGCCCCGCCCCACCTTTTAAATCTACTCCTTTTCTCTGTACTCGCCTATACTCTTTTCCATGGATGCTGCCTGGCCTGCTGAGATGCTCCAGTACTTTGTGTGTGTGTGTGTGTGTGTGTGTGTGTGTGTGTGTGTGTGTCGCTTATGCTTTCTTTAGTTGGGATCTCTACATATTAATAAAATAAGCCATCCCAAACACATTTTATAAACTCTATCCCATCCAGTCCTTTTATAGAATGGGTGTCCCAGTCAATATGTGGAAAATTGAAATCACCTTCTATCATAACCTCATACTTCTTGCAACTGTCTGGTATTAATTTCCTCTAAATGCAACTGACTGTTGGGAAGACTATAATATAATCTCATTGTATGGTCTTCACTTTCTTATTCCTCAGTATTGCCTCCAGACTGTCCTGTCATGACATTTTCCCAAATGAGTAATACCACCCAACCCTTTAATGCCTCCCCTTCTATCATGTCTGAAACCATTGAATATTGCCCCTCCTGCATCCAAGTCTCACTTGTTGATCCGCATTCCAAGTTCATCTGCCTTTCCTATAATACTCGAACTACACACATCTCAGAACACTGGTCTCAACATGTTCAATCTTGTGAGCTTTCTATGTTGTGGTTATTTTATGTGTGAGCATGCTATGTTGGCGCTAGAAGTGTTGGAAACACTTGCAGGCCACTCCCAGCACAAGCACAAATTGTGTTGGCCATTAATGCAAACAATGCATTTCATTGTATGTTTTGATATTTTGATGTGCATGTGCCATAATAGATAATCTAATCTAATTGAATATAATCTTAGTTTGTAGGTGTAACATCTACTTTCCCCAAAACCATTCCATTTGCTGTCTTGCCTTTCTGGTTCCCACCTCTCTGAACTCTAGTTTGAACTCCCCAAAGCAGCACGAGCAAAAGCAGCTGGTAGATATGTGGGCGATCAAGTAGTTCATTTACAACTGGGTAATCGTTCAAATTAGTGATTTCTGTTAGTATTTATCTTTGTATTTTAAACTCTTGAAATATTGTAAGTGAAATCTGTACTATTATTAGTACCAAGTATCTGAAATAGTATTGCTGAGACTATCACAGTTTCTATGAATCGGGAAAGATAACTAGCGCAGGAGAAGTCAATAAAGCTAGTATACACAATGTAGGTCAGTGCAGTATAGACCAATACCGATAGTGGTGGAGGTACGGCCCAGTTCAGACTAGAATAACTATTTTTGGACATTGACTTCTCTAACCATTAATGCCCCACCTCCCCTCCATACCTCATCTGTTATTTATTTATTTATTATTTTTATTAATTTTTTTTTCTCTCTATCCTTTTTCTCCCTCTGTCCCTCTCACTATACTCCTTGCCCATCCTCTGGGCTTCCCCCTCCCCCTTTCTTTCTCCCTAGGCCTCCCGACCCATGATCCTGTCATATCCCTTTTGCCAATCAACTTTCCAGCTCTTGGCTCCATCCCTCCACCTGCTGTCTTCTCCTATCAACTCAGATCTCCCCCTCTCCCTCCCACTTTCAAATCTCTTACCATCTCTTCTTTCAGTTAGTCCTGATGAAGGGTCTTGGCCCGAAACATCGACTGTACCTCTTCCTATAGATGCGCCTGGCCTGCTGTGTTCACCTGCAATTTTTATGTGTGTTGCTTGAAATTCCAGCATCTGCAGATTTCCTCGTGTTAGCTATATTTATCTCTGGTTTTCATAGAATGCAGATAGAGTGAATGCAAAAGTTTGTGCAGCCCTGGTCAAATTTTCTGTTACTGTGAATAGCTAAGCGAGTAAAAGATGACCTGATTTCCAAAAGGCATAAAGTTAAGGATGACACATTTCTTTAATATCTTAAGCAAGATTACTTTTTCATTTCCATCTTTTACAGTTCCAAAATAACAAAAAAGGAAAAGAGCCCGAAGGAAAAGTTTAGGCACCCTGAATGGTCAGTACTTAGTAACTCCCCCTTTGGCAAGTATTACAGCTTGTAAACGCTTTCTGTAGCCAGATAAGAGTCTTTGAATTCTTGTTTGGGGGATTTTTACCCATTCTTCCTTGCAAAAGGCTTCTAGTTCTGTGAGATTCTTGGGCCGTCTTGCATGCACAGCCCTTTTGAGGTCTATCCACAGATTTTCAATGATGTTTAGGTTGTGGGACTGTGAGGGCCATGGTAAAACCTTCAGCTGGCACCTCTTGAGGTAGTCCATTGTGGATTTTGAAGTGTGTTTAGGATCATTATCCTGTTGTAGAAGCCATCCTCTTTTCATCTTCAGCTTTTTTACAGACAGCGTGATGCCTGCTTCCAGAATTTGCTGGTATTTAATTGAATTCATTCTTCCCTCTACCAGTGAAATGTTCCCCGTGCCACTGGCTGCAACACAAGCCCAAAGTATGATCGATCCACCCCTGTGCTTAACAGTTGGAGAGGAGTTCTTTTCATGAAATTCTGCACCTTTTTTTTCTCCAAACATACCTTTGCTCATTGTGGCCAAAAAGTTCTATTTTAACTTCATCAGTCCACAGGACTTGTTTCCAAAATACATCAGGCTTGTTTAGATGTTCATTTGCAAACTTCTGATGCTGAATTTTGTGGTGATGACACATGAAAGGTTTTCTTCTGATGACTGTTTCATGAAGGTCATATTTGTGCAGGTGTCACTGCACAGTGCACCACCACTCCAGAGTCTGCTAAATCTTCCTGAAGGTCTTTTTCAGTCAAATAGTGGTTTTGATTTGCCTTTCTAGCAATCCTATGAGCAGTTCTCTCAGAAAGTTTTCTTGGTCTTCCAGACCTCAACTGGACCTCCACTGCCATTTCTTAATTACATTACAAACTGAGGAAACAGCTACCTGAAAACACTTTGCTATCTTCTTATAGCCTTCTCCTGCTTTGTGGGCATCATTTATTTTAATTTTCAGAGTGCTAGGCAGCTGCTTAGAGGAGCCCATGGCTGCTGATTGTTGGGACAAGGTTTGAGGAGTCAGGGTATTTATAAAGCTTTGAAATTTGCATCACCTGGCCTTTCCTAATGATGATTGTGAACAAACCATAGCCCTAACAAGCTAATTAAGGTCTGAGACCTTGGTAAAAGTTATCTGAGAGCTCAAATCTCTATGGGGTGCCCAAACTTTTGCATGGTGTTCCTTTCCTTTTTTTCACTCTAAAATTGTACAAAATAAAAATAATACTCATTTTGCTTAAAATATTGAAAGGAATGTTTCATCTTTAACTTTATGATTTTTGGATATCAGTTCATCTTCTACTCACTTAACTACTCACAGTAACAGAAATTTTGACTAGAGATGCCCAAACTTTTGCATGCCACTGTAAATGAAAGCACTGTTTGCAAATGAGAACTTGCAACTGCAACTTCCGGAGAGATAAGTTTTCTTTCTGGCCAGTTGTTTTCATCTCTCTCCAGTAGAGGGCGAAATACTGAAATCAAAATCTATTCCATTAATAGCCACAAGAGATGTTGTAAGTGCTGGAAATCCAGAGCAGCACACACAAAATGTTGGAGGAACTCATGTATGGAAGCAGTGTCTATGGGAATTAATAAACAATCGATGCTCAGGCTGGGTTCCTTCATCGGGACTGGAAAGGAAGGGGGAAGAAGCCACCATAAGGAGGTGGGGGGAGGGGAAGGAGTACAAGCTAGAAGGTAATAGGTGAAGCAGAGTGGGTGGGGGAGGGGTACAAAATGAGAAGGTGGAAAGTGATAGGTGGAAAAGGTAAAGGCTGAAGAAGAAGAAATCTGATTGGAGAGGAGAGTGGACCATGGGAGAAAGGGAAGGGAGGAGGGGCAGAAAGGGGAGGTGATAGATAAAGAGAAGAGAAGGAGCATGGAGGGGCAGAGTAGAGAAGTGAAGAAGGGTAAAGGGGAGGGGGAAATTAGTGGAAGTTGGAGAAATTTATGTTCATATGATTAGGCTGGAGGCTGTGCAGACAGAATGTGAGGTGTTACATTCTCCAGCATTTTGTGTGTGTTGCTCTATTCATTAATATCCTATTTTAAAGCTTGAAAGTTTGTTATGGCCAACTCCAAACAGGGACACAGAATATCAAAGGGATTATGCAGATGTTAACACAGATGGTAAAGCTTTCTCGTTCAGCAACCATCTGTTTTGGAGATGTTATACCTCTAAAGGAAAATATCTTATTTAATCCTATAAACATTTCTTCATCTTAATGAGCTTTTTAGGTCCAGCTATTTAATATCAAGATGCCTCTTACAACATTATCAACATAGAACTTTCTTGCAGGACATAAAATTGTCAGGATGTGAGGTTTTAGACCACTTGGACAACACAAACACCTACGTCAGGATGCTGTTCATCGACTCTAGCTCAGCATTTAATACCATCATTCCCACAATCCTGATTGAAAAGTTGCAGAAACTGGGCCTCTGTACTCCCTCTGCAGATGGATCCTCAATTTTCTAACTGGAAGACCACAATTTGTGTGGATTGGTGATAACATTTCCTCCTCACTAACGATCAACACTGGTGCACCTCAGGGGTGTGCGCTTAGCCCACTGCTCTACTCTCTGTATACACATGACTGTGTGGTTAGGCATAGCTCAAATACCACTTATAAGTTTGCTGATGATACAACCATTGTTGGTAGAATCTCAGGTGGTGATGAGAAGACGTACAGGAGTGAGATATGTCAATTAGTGGAGTGATGCTGCAGCAACAACCTGGCACTCAACATCAATAAGACGAAAGAGCTGATTGTGGACTTCAGGAAGGGTAAGACGAAGGAACACATACCAATCCTCATAGGAGGATCAGAAGTGGAGAGAGTGAGCAGCTTCAAGTTCCTGGATGTCAAGATCTGTGAGGATCTAACCTGGTCCCAACATATTGATTTAATTATAAAGAAGACAAGACAGCGGCTATAATTTTTTAGGAATTTGAACAGATTTGGCATGTCAACAAATACGCTCAAGAACTTCTATAGCTGTACCATGGAGAGCATTCTGACAAACTGCATCACTGTCTGGTAAGGGAGGACTACTGCACAGGACCGAAAGAAACTGCAGCGGGTTGTAAATCTAGTCAGCTTCATCTTGGGTACTAGCCTACAAAGTACCCAGGACATCTTCAGGGAGCGGTGTCTCAGAAAGGCAGCGTTCATTATTAAGGACCTCCAGCACTCAGGGCATGCCCTTTCCTCACTGTTACCATCAGGTAGGAGGTACAGAAGCCTGAAGGCACACACTCAGTGATTCAGGAACAGCTTCTTCCCCTCTGCCATTTGATTCCTAAATAAAATACAGTATTTTTGGTTTATTGCTTGTTTTTAATCTATTCGATGTATGTATACTATAATTGATTTACTTGTTTGTTTATTTTTTTCTCTTCTAGATTATGTATTGCATTGAACTGCTGCTGCTAAGTTAACAAATTTCAAGTCACATGCCGCTGATAATAAACCTGATTCTGATTCTGATTCTGATTTTTGTGTTTTATTAGCTGAAAAATTAGTTATTCTGGAGATTTTCATATCCTCTTCTGCACCCTCCTTCCCTTTTATATTATCCTCACTTTTCCAAACTGTTGAACTGGTAATCATACTATTTAGTTTAAAGGCACACTTCAACCCAATCCACAGATTGCTTCTTTGCCCCATCATTTGCCTAACCTTCCTTACAACCTCACTACAGACTTGCAATAACAACTGCCCTATCTTCTGCCCTATCATTCCGGCTTCCATCCCCCTGCCAAATTAGTTTAAACTGTCCCCAACAGATCTAGCAAATCTGACTGCAGTTAGGGTTCAAGTGTAGCTTGTCCTTTTTGAGGGTGTAAACCATCCCTTTAAGAAATGGAAATGGGAAGGTGATTGAGGGGTATTGGAGATGTGGATGGCCAGTACAGATGTGGAAAAGATCAATTAGGTGCCTGAAAGCCAAATATTTGCATGTAGAGAGAAAATTAATTATGTCCAAAACAAGAATCAAATGTACCCCACAGATGTTTAGTGAAAAGACACTGTGAAATGATGTGACCCACAACAACTATAAACTTAGATAGTGATAATGATCAGTTGTGCTGATTTCTTCATTCAGAATCAATGTAAAAATTCAAGAAAATTAAGTGCAAATTATATTGAGGACAATTTAATTTTCATAGTCTTTTGTGCTTAAGAAAACATTACAATATGTTGGACCCCCTCCTGCCCAGAAATCTGGGGACATCGTCTCGATAAATTATCAGTCACAGAGAGTTTCCACTAGTGACTGATAATTTATCACTAGTCTCCAATAAAGTATCTAAAACTTAAACTGGGTCTTCATGCCTTAAAAATGCTAGTAGATTTATTTTATATTTACATTGATTAAGAAGCTTACTATCTTACCTGACTATTGCCAGGAAATTAACTTGTGTGTTTTTGTATGTAATTTTTGGAAACTAAAATAAAGGTTACGGCAGATGGTTTGTGAAATACTGATTAAGAATATTTCCTTCATAAGCTTTAAAAACCACTGTCCACTTTTGGTTGTAATGTCAATCCAATTGCCACCTGTAGCTATATTAAGAAAAATGTATATATGTTATCCTTACGTGAAAGTACCAAATATGTATTATTTGGTAAATCCCTGTTTGCTCAGCTCAGAAAAACATTTTCTATTTCCCTCTTTGTAACTTTGGAAGAAGAAAACATTTCTCACAATGAGTTTAGTTTGCACATGAGCTGGCACAGATTGGCAATTACACATGAAGTGGAAACACAGTTCTATTTTTATCATAAATGAACCGCCTTTCAGTCTGATGCAGATAGGAAGGAGGGTCACAAAAGATTTCTCTGTGGGGTATGCAGTAATGTGCAGGAAGGAAAAAAAAATGGAGAGGATGTTTCAGAAAATTTATGGTAGAAAATTAAATGAATTATTATGATGTCGGGAAATAAAACTGGATTGGAAAGGTAAGAGTAAATAAGTTTTTTTTATATATTACCTAATAAAATATAGCACATAGAACATAGAACAGTACAGCACAGAAACAGGCCCTTCAGCCCACAATGTTGCCCTGAACCAGCTAAAAAGTAATTATTTTTTTAAAAAACCAAAAGCAAATACTTCTCTCCTACCTACACAAAGTCCATATCCCTCCATATCCCTCAAACTCAAGTGTGTATCTAAACTTCTCTTAAAAGCCTTTAATGTATTTGCCTCTACCACCACACCAGGCAGCACATTCCAGGCATCCACCACACTCAGTAAAAAACTTACCCATCACATCCCCTTCAAACTTACCCCCTTCTCACCTTCAATGTGTGTACTCTGGTATTAGACATTTCTACCCTGGAAGAAAGGTGCTCCCTGTCTCTCTGTATATGTCTCTGATAATCGTAAAAAACCTTTATCAGATCTCTCCTCAGCCTCCACCACTCCAGAGAACGAAACCCAAGTTTGTCCAGCTTCTTGTGTTAGCACATGCCCTCTAAACCAGATAGCATCTTGGTAAAACTCTTCTGCATCCTCTCCATAGCCTCAACATCCTTTCTATAATGGGACGAGCAGAACTATATGCAATACTCTAAATATAGCCGAACCAGAGTTCTATAAAGTTGCAACATAACCTCTTGACTTTTGAACTCAATGTCTTGACTAATAAAAGCAAGCATTCTTAACCTTCCAGTTGACCTGTGTAGCCATGTTCCAAGAGCAATGAATTTGGACCCCAAGATCTCTCTGTTCAGCAATACTGTAAAGGGCCTTGCCCTTATCAGTGTACTGTCTCCTTGCATTTGCCCTACCAAGGTGCAACACCTCACATTTATCTGGGTTAAACTCCATCTGCTATTTATCTGCCCATATCTGCAACTGATCTATGTGGTGCTGTATTCCTTGCCACTCTTCTACAATATCCACAATTCTAGCAATCTTGGGTAGCATCCACAAACTTACTAACTCACCCATCTACATTTATATACATCACAAACAGCAGAGGTCCCAGCACAGATCCTTGCGGAACACAACTAATTACAGACCTCCAGCTCAAATTTACTTAATATAAATTCAAAATAAATTTATTATTAATGTATATATATGTCATCAAACATTATATTGAGGCTCATTTTCTTGCAGGTATTCACAGTAGAACAAAGAAACACAATAAAATCAATGAAAAAATACGCACAGCAAAGACTGACAAACAACTGTTTAGCAAAAGAAGACAAAATGTACAAATACAAAAATAAAAACTATTATAATGAATAACTACTAAACATGAATTGTAGAGTATTTCCATAGGTTTCAATAGGTACATTTAATATCAGAGAAATGTATACAATATACATCCTGAATTTTCTTCTCAGACATCCACGAAAACAGAGGAGTGTCCCGTTTCACAGCGAGAAGGGTGATATAACAAGCAACTTGCTGACTTATGATATTAAAAGTCTGTTGCGTCACTTTTCCTGAGCTCTGCGCCCAGAGAGTCGGCACCAAAAAGGCGCAGCTCTCCGGACACACAACCTCCAGCATCTAACAAGCTGATCCCAATGTTCTGTGTTCTCCTGCGACGCTTCAGTCAGGAGCACCAGCCTAGGATCAGCACTCCCCCGGAGCTATGAAATCTGAAGGCGCGCTCGTCTTCCAGGCCGCGTCCTTGGGATATCAAAAAGCAGCCAGTTGAGAGGCCCTGAGAGCGGGTCCCTTTCCCGCGAAGAACCGAAGTCAAAGTGTAATTCCAACTCGGGGTCTTCAAAGGAACCCCAGACACCCTGGAAAGGAAAAAAAAGAGATATTAAAAATAGAAACAAGGCTGTTTCCGAAGATGCAAGCAAAGGAATCACCATTTCACACCATCTTGATAGTGAGTCCATAGGTTGTGGAATCAGTTCAGCATTGAGGTGAGTGAAGTTATTCATGCTGGTTCAGGAGCCTGATAGTTGATGGGTAATAGTTGTTCCTGAACCTTGTGGCGTGGGACCTAAGGTTTTACCTCTACCTCCTTCCCGATGGCAGCAGCGAGAACATGGCCTGGATGAAGGGGGTCATTGATGATGGAGGTGCTTTCTTATGGCAGCACCCCTTGTAGATGTGCTCAATGACGAGAAGGCCTGTGGTAGCCTGGGTTGTATCCACCACTTTTGTAGGCATTTCTGTTCATGGGCATTGGGGTTTCCATATCAGGCCATGATACAACCAGTCAGGATACTCTCTCCACTGTGCATCTATAGAAGTTTGTCAAAGTTTTAGATGACATGCCAAATATGTGCAAACTTCTAAGAAAGTAGAGGTGCTGCCGTGCCTTCTGCGTAATGGCACTTACGTGCTCCCAGGATGGATCCTCTGATATGATAATGCCAAGGAATCTAAAGTTATTCATGTTTTCCACTTCTAATCTTCTGATAAGGACTGGCTGATGGACCTCTAGTTTCCTCCTCCTGTAGTCAATATTCAGCCCTTTGGTTTTGCTGACCTTGAATGAAATTATTGTGTGGCACTACTCAATGATATTTTCAGTCTCCATCCAATATACAATCCATCACCGCCTCTGATTCTGCCAACAACAGTAGTGTCATCAGCAAATTTGAATATGCTATTGGAACTGCTCTTAGTCTCACAGTCTTAGGTATAAAGCAAGTATAGCAGGGGGCTAAGCACACAGACATGTGGTGCACCTGTGCTGATGGAGACTGTGGATGGGATGTTGTGGCCAGTCTGAACTGACTGGCATCCGCAGGTGAGGAAGCTGAGGACAGAGGAGATTCTGGAACGCTAGAAGTCCAGAGCAACACACACAAAATGCCAGAGGAACTCAGTAGGTCAGGCAGCATCTGTGAAAGTGAACAAACAGTCGACGTTTCAGGCTGAGACCCTTCATTAGGATTGGAAAGGAAGGGGCAAGGCATCAGAATGAAAAGGTGGGGGGAGAGGAAGGAAGGACAAGCGAGAAGGTGATGGGTGAATCCAAGTGGGTGGGGAAGGTAAAGGACTGAAGAAAAAGGAGAGGAATGTGCACCATGAGAGAAAGGGAAAAAGAAGGGGCTTGATACCTCCTTATGTAACTGAAAATTGAGGATTCAGTTAGACAAGCAGGTATTGAGGTCTAGGTTTTGGAGCTTATTAACTAGTCTTGAGAGGACGATAGTGTTGAATGCTGAGCTGCCATCAGTGAAGAGCATCCTGATGCATGCATCCTCACATTCCAGGGCTGAGTGACCTGTTGTTCTGTTGCGACGGGAGTTAAGCTGAGGCAGATTCAAGTTGAGGTGCTTCAAGACCAACCTCAAAGTATTTCATCACATAGTTATTTGATGATATAGTCTTTGAAGCAGGTTACCACATCCTTCTTAGACACCGGTATGATTGAAGCCTAGGTGAAGCAGGTGAATACCACAGACTGCTGAAGCAAGAGGTTAAAGGTGTCCGGAAACACTTCAGCCAGTCGTCAGTACTTCGCCAGGTACACCATCTGGACCAGATGCTTTCCATACATTTACCCTCCAGGAGGACACACTCTCATCGGCTTCAGAGACTGAAATTACTGGATAAATGTATTTTCAACAAATTTATTTTCAAAAATGACTTGGCCCTCTGTTGGTCAGGGTCGACCATGGATATGGTGTCCTAGCTCTCCATGTGATACGCAAGCTGGTATGCAAGCCAGGAAAGTATGATATAGAGAGCAAGCAGCAGGCTACCCCTCTCCACACAGCTGATGAGTCCAAAGGAATGACAGAGACTAATACAGTTTGGCACCAGCGGTGTCACACCCATTGCCAGTCAGCATTGAGCTCAACTTTGGACTGCCTTGGGGACCAAGGCTCTGAATTTCTTTTCCTCAGGGTTTACATCTGAAGTCTTCCCCACGAGTAGGTATAGCTGCAAGGCCCCAGAGGTTTGAGATCAGAGTTTTACTTCTCCTAGATGAGCTGCCAACCATGGCTGACGAGCCTCATCTGCCCAAAGCGACCGGCTTTAAGGCTCCAGTAACTCGCCTTTGCCTCTTCTTCTGTCAGTAGAAACAATTCCTAATAAGCACATGTGAAGGCCAGAAGCTGGTCTTGGTTGTCAGAGGCTATTTGAGATGCACACCATTGGAAGCAAATAATGGGTAGTGAGAGCTTATCCTCACTACCTCCCCACTATGACTATCTTTAAGGAACCAAAAATGTGTTTATGATAAATGCATTCTTTCATTGTCAAAAGTTGCCAGCTGGCCAGACCGGAGCAAGGATATCTAAAGGCCTAAGCTTTACTACAGGAACATATTGGTGATGAGCATATAATCACTGCGGCCTACATGGAAAAGGCCCTTTCTTGATGGCATGTTCAATCAGAAGATGTGAAAGCCCTTCAAGACAACAGTCTTTTTCTTAAACACTTTTTCAATGCTATGGAAGATGTGCAGAGCATGCATAAGTTGAACATGCCTGCTAATATATCAATTATCCCAGATAAATTTCCCACTGAACTTAGAAAGGAATGGAGATCGTCGGTGCTTGGGCTGTGCAGCTGTAAGGTTAATTTTGCTGATGCCTTTCACTTTACTGAAAGGCAAGTAAAGATTATTACACACCCAGTGTGTGGGAAAGTACGCAAAGCTACATTGCCAACAGTAAGTAAGAGTATGAACTAAACTGGGTCACGAATTAGTTCTCATACTAAAGAAAGCTGCTCTGTCGCTACCATGGCTACTGCAGAAAGTGAAACTGAGCCCAGAGCTGATGCAGATTTGGAACAAGCCATAAATGAAGCGAGTACTACCCTGGTACCTAATGGTCTTATGGGGGCTGGTGATCATGATTGTAAAATTCCTGTAATTCCAGTTCAGGTGAAGTCTACGAAGAGTAACAAGACAGTGGTTACTTATGCTTTGATAGATCAAAGGAGTACAGCAATGTTCTGCACAGAGAGCCTCACGAGCAAGCTAAAATTGACAGGAAAAGAAACATGCATTCTCAGATACACAATAGGCCAAGAGAACGTTGTGAGTAGCTATGTATTTTTTCAGAATCGGAAGTGGTTGGCTTGGATAGTGAAGGTTATTGTGAACTGCCTAACATCTATACACAGGAACATATGCCTGTCCACAAAGGGAACATTCCTCGTCAGAGAGGAATGGTCTCACCTGAAGCATGTTTATTAGCTGGAAATTGATTCAGAAATTGAGCTGTTGATAGGGATGAATGGGTCTATGGTGTGTGAGCTGTTCCAAGTGATTCACAGTGTTAATGATGGACCCTATGCAATCAGAACAATGCTAGGTTGGACTGTTAACTGGACTATTGAAGGAGACCGTGATGGCAGAAGAGTCTACCCCTCGGCTAGAGCTGGCAGTTAATGGGACTTCAGTTTTGCCATTGGATGAGCATTGGCAGCAGTGACTCAAAACAGATTTCCCTGAATGCAGTCAAGAGGGACAACCTGGTTTGGCAGGCAGAGCACAATCCAAGAAAGACTGCTTATCAAAAGAGGACGTTTGTGTAAATGCTGAGATTTCATGTCTCCGATGTCTTAATAGCATATATTTATAATTATTACAGTATAATAATTAGGGGGCTAGAACGTAGGAGCCATGTATTCTGTGTTGCGTGTTTATTATATGTGTTATGGTAACTAAGATAGTACAAGAAATGGTCTCCAGAGACCACCAAGGCCTTGAAGGGCTGCTTTGAGGTTACTGACTGGAATATGCTTCGTGAACAATATATGTGGAGGACATTGACAGACTTACTGATTGCATCACTGGCGACTTCAGCTTCTGTGTGGACACTGTAATACCATCAAGGACTATTCACTGCTTCCCTAACAACAAACCATGGATCACCAGTGATATAAAGGCTCTTTTCAAACACAGAAAGAGAGCCTTTAGATCAGGAGACAGGGAGGAATTGAAACATGTTCAGAGGGAGCTAAAGGAGAAGATCAAGGTGGCTAAAGAGGAATACAGGACAGAGCTGGAGAACAAGTTTGGGCAGAGTAGGGCACGTGGGAGGTGTGGAGAGGCATGAAGAACATTGCTGGCTTCAATCAGCCTAGTTGTAGAGCTTCAGAATGCAGCCGTGAATAGGCTGAGTTAAACCAATTCTTCAATAGGTTTGACAATTGCCCTCCTGTTCATACCCCCCTCAGCACACTAGTCCAGGAACAGAGGCACCCAATGCTCCCTCAACTCCAATACCTCCCCTTCTCCCTTCTCCTGCCTCCAATTCAACACGTGGATGAACAATACGGACTACCACTGTCTACATCCCTTTCTTGCCCTGAACCGACCATCCACACCTCCACATAGCAACTGCTATCGTCCTGATCTTCACGTCCCCCAGCCCCACCTTCCATCAACTCCCCCTCACTACTGAGCAGGGGAGAAGGGCTCTGGGGAGACGTCGACACGGCAAAGCATTGGGACCGGATGGTGTGAACACCAGGGTCCTGAAGGAGTGTGCTGAGCGGTTATGTGGAGTTCTCTGGCGCATTTTCAATCTGAGTCTCAGCCTGGAAAAGATCCCAACTGAAAATCATCATGTATGTTCCCAATAGCTAATAAGGGCCGACTAAATGTCTTGAATAACTACCCTCCAGTGGCCCTGACCTCACACATCATGAAGACCCTAGAGAGGCTGGTCCTGGCTCACCTCTGACCCCTGGTCAGATCAGCCCTCAACCCCCTGCAGTTTGCCTACCAGGAGCATATTGGAGTTGATGATGCTGTCATCTACCTGCTGAACAGAGCCTACTCCCATCTGGATAAGCAGGACAGCACTGTGAGGATCATGTTCTCTTGATTTCTCAAGTGCCTCCAGTATCTCATTGCTGGGTGAAAAGCTCCGTTCAATGCAGATTGGCACTTCCATTGTATCCTGGATAATGGACTACCTGACTGGCAGACCACAGTATGTGCAGCTTCAGAGCTGTGTGTCAGACATGGCTATAATCAGCACTGGGGCCCCTCAGGGGACTGTATTGGCTCCCTTCCTGTTTACCCTGTATACCTCTGACTTCAGATACAACACTGAGTCATGTCCTCCGCAAAAATTCTCTGATGACTCAGCAATAATTCAGTGTATAAAGGGAGAACAGGAGGATGAATACAGGGCCCTGTTGGAGGACTTTGTCAAATGGGGCAAACTCAACAAGACAAAGGAGGTGGTGATGGGCTTTAGGAAGACTAAGCCTGCACTGCTCCCTGTTACTATTGGTGGCGAGGATGTGGATGTGGTGAGGACCTACATGTACTTGGGGGTGCACCTGGATGACAGACTTGAGTGGAGCACCAACACAGAGACTATGTACAAGAAGGGCCAGAGTCACCTCTACTTCCTGAGGAGACTGAGGTCCTTTGGAGTATGCAGGCCTCTCCTTCACGTGTTCTACCAGTCTATTGTCACCAGTACAATCTTCTATGTGAGTGGTGTGCTGGGGCAATGACATCAACATGGGTGTTGCCAGCAGGTTCAATAAACTGATTAGAAAGGCTGGCTCTGTTATAGGAGTCAAGCTGGACACACTGGAGGCTGTGGTAGAACAAAGAACCCTATGAAAAATCCTGGTAATTCTGGACAATATTTCTCACCCTCTGCATACCAACTTGCTGAACAGAGGAGCACATTTAGTAGTAGACTAAGACAAATGCACTGCTCCAAAGAGCCCTATATGAGATCATTCGTACCGTTGGCCGTTAGGCTCTATTATGAGTCAACCTATAGCCAGGGAAGTGATGGCCCCCTCCTGTTGGACTGTTTGAGGTAAGTTATTTTTTATTCTTTCTACTTCTCCCTAATATTTATATCTGTGCACTTGTAATGCTACTGTGACACTGACATTTCCTTTGGGACCAATAAAGTATCTATATGTCTATCTCTATGTAGTCACATTAGTGGGGGCATGGTAAAAGTGAAGGGGATAAGTTATGTATTCATGCTTATTTTGTGACAGTTTGTAGCTTGGGCCAGCGGAGGTCATATCTTCGCTGACTGCTGAAATAACACTTAATAATGCTTAATTGTATGTTTACTAATTGCTAATAAAGGATCGGAATAGGGAATTTGACTCTTTGGAGCAATCCTGTGAGCAGGTAAAACAACTCAGTCTGAGGTCGTAGCCTGGCAGGAATTGTTTTGTTTTGATTTTGAATCAATTTTGCTGCTACAGCCTCTTTGGAGGAACCAAGGCCCATACCGTAGCAAGATTCTTGCAGCTTGAGTTCATGAGGGAAGAGACTGAAGGGAAGGCCTTAGGACTGAAAAGTCATCTCTGGTTCTCTTCCCACAGATTCAGCCTGATCCAATGAGTATTTCCAACATTTTCTTTTATATTTTATACTTACCTGTACTTACTTCATTAGTCCAAATTTGTTACACCATTCAAACGAAAGGAATTATGTGACATACACCAGCCACTGGCCAGCAAAGCCCATTAGCTAAGTTTGGCTGAGCTCCATGTTCCGGCAGCGAGAAGACAGATGCACCAGAATCGGACTCCAGATTCCTGACATCCAGAGCGCAGGGCATGAGTGTGGAAGCCTGCAATGTACAGGCCTGTACAATGCCTTTAGCCGAAGTGTTTCTGCAGAACTGCCAGCTGCAGTTCAGTCCATTCAGGAAGATTATGTTATGAAAATGAACGTGAGATCATAAAACTGCAAAAAAAAAGCAGAAACCATAAAAGGATGCCTAAAAAACAGAGAAGCAAAGTGAACAGGCAAACAGGAGTAAATGGAGCAAACAAACAATACAAATAAAGCAGACAGCAAGGACTTCTACAAATCTGTGAAAGGGCAATGAGTAAATGCTAAAATACATATTGATTCTTTAGAGAATGATTGGGGGAATCCCTTTATTACATGAGGAATGCAACACAAATGCAGGGAAGCCTTTCTATGGGGCATCCTAGTAACAGTAGAAAATCAAGAGGGAAAAGGGGGAGTAACTTTAAGAAAAGTGCTATCATAAAAGAAAAGTTAACAGTCAAATCAATGGGACTAAAGAGTATGAAATCTGTGATCCTTGTGTCATAAAGTAAGGGGCTGCAAATATAGTAGCAGCAGTGCTTGTGATCTTCCAAAACTCTAGATTTTGGAAAGATCCCAGCTGGCTGGAAAACTGCAAATGAAGTATATTCATACTCAAAGAAGGAGGAAGATAGAAATCAGGAAATTACACATCATCTGTAATTGAGAAAGGCTGGAATTCATGATGAATGAAGAGCAGATGATTTTGAAAAGCATAGTATAATTAAACAAGTTCAATGTTCAAAGTAGATTTGTTGTCAAAGTACATATGCAGTATGTCACCATATACTGCCTGGAGATTCATTTTCTTGCAGACATTCACTTAACGGAACAGAGAAATATAATAGAATCAATGAAAAACTACACACAAAGACTGACAAACAATGTGCAAAAGAAGCTAATCTGTACAATTATAAAAATAGTTAATAGATAGAGAGATAAATAAATACATAGACAGATAAATAAATGAATACATGCATACATACATACATACCTACTCAGAACATAAATTGTAGAATCTTTGAAATTGAGTCCATAAGTTGTAGATTCAGTTCAGAACTGAGGTGGGTGAAGTTATCCATGCTGGTGTAGGAACCTAGATGTAAAAGGTAACAGCTGTCCCTGAAGCTGGTGGTGTAGGACCTGAGGTGCCTGTATCTCCGTCCCAATGGCAGCAGCGAGAAGAGAGTATGGCCTGGATGGTGGCAATAGTGGAGGCTGCTTTCTTGTGGCAGCAGTCCTTGTCGATGTGCTCAGTGGTGGGGAGGGGTTTGCTTGTCATTGACTGGGCTGTGTCCACCACTTTTTATAGACTCTTCCGTTCTTGGGCTTTGGTGTTTCCATACAAGGCCATGATGCAACCAGCCAAGTTAAAAAGGTTTCATGAAATAGAAACTGTGTTTGATATTTTTCTTTATGACATTCATTGACAAAAGAGAATCAGTGGATACCACATGAAAGGGTATGACACAAGTTAAGAGGTCATAGCATTGGGAGTGACATTCAGCATAGAGAGACATTTGGCCAGTTGACAGAAGACAGAGTCACGATAAGTGAGTTCTCACAGATAGCAAGATGTAACTAGTGGAATGACACATGGATGACAACTATTTACATCAGTTGCTCCCCCCCCCTTTTAACCCGCACCAGGCCCTGCTTGTTTCTTTTCCCCTTCCCCACCACCTTCCTTCTGCCTATCACCACACATAAAGCCTAATCTGTCTTCTATCCCCCCTCCATCTGCCCACCATCACTCCCTTACCTGTTTCCACATTACCTTTCCTCCCTACCAGATTCCAAAATCTGCGGCCCTTGTAGTGTCCATTTATGGCCATCCAGCCTCTGTCTCTGTCTCCACCCTCCCACACCCCCTGTCCATTCAACTCCCGCTTCATCTGGTTCCATCTACAGCTTATCATCTCCTGCTTCACCCTTCCATCTTACATCTTTATACTGACAATCCTCCCTCTCAATCTTGATGAAGGATCCTGACCTAAGACATCTACTATCCCTCTGCCTCCATCGAGGCTGCCTGACCCTTTGAATTCTTTCCGCAATATGTTTTTTTTTTGCTACAATCTACAAGAATGAGTTATCTGAAAAGACTAAGAGGAGTCATCATCATATTTGCTGGTATCCAAGAAGGTAAGTTGTGAAAAGGTCACAGGAATCTACAAGGATATACAATACCATAAAACTCTAATAATACTATACCTGATTGTTTGGAGTTTAGAGAAATGAAAGCTAATTTCACTGAATAAGGTAATTATTCAGGATTTTTACAAAATAGTTTCAGTTTCTGAGAGGGTACTTCCCTTGGTTGGGGAATCTAACATTAGGAGGCATCATTGCAGAACAAGGGGTTGTCCACTTAAGATGGAACTGAGGAATTTCTTCTCACAGAAGGTTGTGAATCCTCAGGAAGCTGCAGAAGCTGAGTCACTGAATCAGGCGAAGAAAGATGGATATTTGAGCTATTGGAGATGAGGCAACGTGGAACAGATAGGAACAGGAATTTGAGGCAAAGATCAAATCAGCTATGATCTTACTTAACAGTGAAGCATTCTCAATGGAGCACATGGCCTAAACCTACCTCTGTCTCCGAAGCACTTATGATCTTCTGGTCAGTTCATGTTTTCCTGCTACATCTCTTGCCATTCTTGGTGATCAGGAGCTCAGCAATCTCCAGAAGCTGATGGTGAGAGACAGTAAAATAGTAAAATACTTTGCCTTGCATTCCTGTAGCAAAATGATAATGAGTCCTCCAATTGAATGTGAACAACCTCAGAAAAAATGCATTAATAATACAATATTGGTATTATATAATATTGGTACAATATTATAAGGTATACACCTTATATTTTGGGTATTGATTGCAAAACCAACAAAAATCATATTTGAACGTTTTGAAGGAAGTGTGTCAGTAATAGTACACTTACAACTGGCAGAAGTAGGTAATTTCAGACTTGGTTGAGATAACCTGTCCTGTGCTCAAGCGAAGTAGCCAAGTAATTGCCATGAAGAGAAACAGAATTTTTTAAATATGAAGCATTAATTGACAACTGATTGCCATTGAGATGGTCATATTTTGACTACGTCCTTGCAATGAATCTAGGATGAGGCTTCAGACGAACTCCTGTTAAATTGCTAAGCATCACAGTTTATGCACTGTTATGGACAACACAGACTTCTGCCCAAAAGAGGTTCTGGAGATGCTAGAAATCCAGAGTAACCCACACAAAATGCTGGAGGAAGTTGGGCTGTATCTATGGAGAGGATTAAACATACAGCATTTTAGGCCAAGACTGTTCATCGGGACTGGAAAGGAAGGGGGAAAAAAGCCAGAATAAGAAGGCAGTGGAGGGAGCAAGGGAAGGAGTACAAGCCGGCCTCCACCACCCTCCCACCTCCTCTCTCACCCGGCTTCACCCATCACCTGCCAGCTCGTACTCCTTCCCTTCCCATCACCCTCTTACTCTGGATCCTTCCCCCTTCCTTTCCAGTCTTGATGAAGCCTGAATTATCATCTCTTTATTCCTCTCCACAGATGCTGCCTGGCCTGCTGAGTTGCTCCAGCACTTTGTGTGGGTTACATATTTCCGACTAGTGTCAGATCCTGGAGTAACTGGGGAAAAAAAGCGCTTTGCTTGAGATTCATCTTGATCCATTGCTCCTTGGTCAGTTCCCATTGTTCCAATATCCCTCCTACCCCATGAAAGGCAATTATCTCAGGACACTGTGGTATTACAGACTGTTTTTCTCCATTCCCCTTTATTTTGTGCAGATGGGTTGCTGCACTCCCTCACTCCATTACAACTAGACCCCTGACCTTGGGATTCACTTATATTTCAATATTTATTGTACAGGTGAGGTTCTCAAGGCTCCACCTACCCACAAGCAGTACAGCAAGAGATCAGTCAACGGGTTCTGCAAATGGGGGGGGGGAGGGGGCTTTCTGATGAGCCATTGTATGGGGAAACCCAAAATGTCCAGAGTTCTATAGTATTGTTCCTTCCTTCATTTTAAAACTGCTAATTAAGAAAGGTGCATTGCTTCTTCTAACACGTAAAGCTTCCTGTGGAATTTTATTTCCCGCTGTGAATGGAGTGTATGTATTTGTTTTGCGACCAGACTTGGCTTGCTTCGTGGGTAAAGCTCCACGGTGCTTTAAGGATTTTCTAATGGGCTGATGCAGCCAAAGCTCTCAGATGACTATTTATGGAAAATACAATCACTTATTTTTTTATGGAGAATCTTCTCCGATCACAAGTAGGTGGCTACAACTACGGTCGTAAATTGTTCGCTCTCCGCGGCGCTTTTAACCCATGCTATTAGTCGGTTGATTTCGTCGATGTGTTAAGTGTGGCTATTGCTCTTCCAATTTAGGTAAGACCGCTTGCTTAAGGATCCTATAATGAGGAAAAGCGTGGAACGTTGAAATATGTTTTTTTTCAATGTTGGATACGGAGAGGATCGTTCAAGATAGCTGCCCTCGTATAACTCGAATTGTGCAACTACTGAATTCCGCAGCCTGCACATTCTTTGCAGTATAATGGCTAAATAAGGAAGAGAATGTCAGAAATGATTTTAATTCCTTGGATTTTGTTTACGGATTAAGTCATCAGCGTTGATGCATTCCTTATATGATGCATATGGGAAGGAGATTATTTTAACCTGGGCATTATACTCTCAAGAGGAAGACCGTCGCTCTCACTTTAGCGAGGAATTTTAGCTATATTGTGTAATTGCCACATCTACAGTATTGTCCCAAGAAAAGTTAAACATATTTTCAGATGTCAAATTGTTCCAGAGTCCACGGAAAAGTTATATTCACGCAAAGAAGTGAATTTTAGAAGTAGTTCACTGTTTAATTTGAGTGATGTCAATGAACGGGCGATCAGACAGGCCAGTTTTGAGATTTGTGTTTCATTTTGTATAAGTATTCTGTTCTGTCCAACATTTACATGTCTTAAACCAGTACTGTGTACGTGTGCGTGTGCGTATATATGTGTACGTGTTTGTGTGTGTGTGTCTGTGTGTTTGTGTGTCTGTGTGTGTGTGCCGGTGTCTGTGTCTGTGTGTTTGCGGGTTTGTGTCATATTTCCCTGGTTACACACTGAAAAAAACAAAATCACGACACCGGGCAGTTTCGGAGACACGTCAATGAACTTTTTTTTACCTATTCCGAACTGCGGAACGCTAGAGCCCAGAGTTGCGGGCTGGATCGACTCGCCCTAAGCGGATGCCCTGGCTGCACAGCTCTGCCGAATGATCCCATACAGGGATATGTTTAAACTAACACAAACAGATTACACATGGTCTATAGGATGCTTGAGTAAACCGCCGTACACTGCCGCTTGTTTTACCCAAGATGGGATAGCGATCATAACCAAAGAGGCATCCCAGCCAAAAAGGGGAGTGTCCTACACCCCTCCTAGTTATTGGAAATGCCAATTGACACACACACACACTGAAAGATTTCCGACAATATCAATTGCAACCAAGTGAATATTCGGAGAGTGACAGATACAAATGAATTGTCTTGTTTTTTTTAGATGGCGCATACCGCCGAAACCAATGCAGGAAGAGAACTGGTTTGCTCCAGCCCGGGTTAACCATCCAAATAAGGCGAAGACAGACATGTAACGGGGCGGTCAGCATCACAGGGCACAAGGCTTCATCCGGCTGTTGCTGGAGATCTACGCCCAGCCCCAATCGGCAGGGAACCTTTAAAATGCCATGGAAATTCCTCCCAGGATTTTAAAGCACATGGTACAGTAGCTCTGCCGAAGATCTAAGGAAAAGCAGAACTCAGCAGATGCTGGAAATCAGAAATAAAATAAGAGAATGTTGGAAATACTCAGCTGACCAGGCAGCATCTGTGGGGTGAGGAACGGAGTTAACGGCTCAGGCCAAAGTTCACATTAACAGGGAGGGAATGTGGAAGTAAGAAAAGGAACACTTCTGAAGGCATGTTAAAAAGCTGTCACAATCCTCACTCAGTGGCACCAGGACTATTTTCTCACACCTCTTTCATGATCCCCCCTCATATCGCAAACTCCCTGCCCCACCCTCTTCTCTGCATCTTAAAAGATGTCATCTGTGCTCACCCAATCCTCCCAACACCCTAACAATGATAGAGTTCCTCTTGTCCTTACCTACCACCCCATAAGCATCCATCTCCAATACGTTGTCCTCCGCAGTCTCCACGATCTCCAAAGGGACCCCACAACCAAACACATCTTTACCTCCCTCCCCCCTCCGCTTCCCGCAGAGATCACTCCCTCCATGATTCCCTTGTTCATCCGTCCCTCCCCACTAATCTCCCTCCTGGCACATATCCTTGCAAGTGCAAAGTGCTACACCTGCCCACTCACCTCCTCCCTCACCCCCATTCAGGGCCCCAAACAGTCCTTCCAGGTGAGGCAACACCTCACCCGCAAATCTTCCGGGGTCATCTACTCTGTCCGGCAATCCCAATGTGGCCTCCTTTACATTGGTAAGAACCATCGTAAACTGGGGGGCCAGGGTGAGACCACCCTCAGGGTGCAGGAGCAACACCTTATATTCAACCTGAGCAGCCTCCAACCTGATGACGTGAACATCGATTTCTCCGTCTGGTACACAGACTTCCCCTGCACCCCTTCCTCTATTCAGCACTCGATCTTTCACCTATTCTCACCTGGCTATCACCTCCCTCTGGGTCCCCTCCTCCTTCCCTTTCTCCTGTGGTCCACTCTCCTCTCCTATCAGCTTCCTTCCTCTCCAGCACTTTTTCCTTACTCTATCACCTTCTAGTTATCCTCTTTCCCCTCCCCCCTCCCCACCTTTTTATTCTGGCGTCTTCCCGCTTCCTCTCCAATCTTGAAGAAGGGTCTTGTCCTGAAACATCAACTGTTTATTAATTTCCATAGATGCTACCTGACCGGCTGAGTTCCTCCAACATTTTGTGTGTGTTGCTTTGGATTTCCAGCATCTGCAGACTTTCTTGTGTTTATGTTTAATTTCTAACTTTTTTGGTTATGATGGAAGTTCATCAGCCTGAAAACTTTACTCTGTTTCTCCTTCCACTGAGGCAGCCTGATCTGCTAAGATTTCCTACGATTTTCCGTTTTCACATTAAGCTATTCCTGCTTTAAATAAGCTTTAGAGTATCTCATTAAACCTGAGTTAATTCCTGAGAAGAAACCATATGTTGAATGCATTCAGCCTATAATGAGTTAAGGATATAGGTTTCCTTTGAAGTTAATTCTAACTCAGTACAGAATCTAAATTTAAAAGACATTTAAGAGACCTTTAAGAGACTTTTAGACAGGCAGATGGATGAAATAAAAATGGAGGGCTATGTGAGAGGGAAGGCTTGGATTGATCTTAGAATAGGTTAAAGAGTAGGTCACACTTGGGCTCTAGTTGCCGCACTGGAGGAAGGATGTGATTGTGTTGGAGGATCAACAGCATGAATTAGAGGACTTGGGTCATGTGGGAAGATTTGATAGGCAAAGCTTTTTTTAACCTGGAGCAAAGGAGGCTGAGGAGTGACCTGTTAGAAATATATAAGATTATGATAAGATCAATAATCTCCTCCCCATGGCTGCGGCATCAAAAACATCAGGGCGTAGGGTTAAAGTGAGAGGAAGAGATTTTAAAGGGGATCTGAGAGGTAAGTTTTTTTTTACAGAGAGAGCAATTGACATCTGGAATGTGTTGTAGAGGAAGTGGTGGTATCAGTTACAATCATTATGTTTAAGGGATGTTTGGCAGGTGCATAAATAGGCCGGCCATCAATGCATACACTCCTAATTTCATCCAATGGGATTGACGCAAATGGGCTGAAAGGTCTGCATGCGCATGGTGAGCCAAAGGTAACCCACTTCTGTGCAGTGCTCTTTAACTCAAAGTTCTAAAAGGTCCACTGCTCTGGATTATTGGGTTGGTTTTCCAAACTTGTGCTGAACTGCAAAAGTATTTTCCTTTTGAAGAAGCAGTATAAATCTTCCTCTGCGCTTTGTCTCTGACATCATTGTTTTGCAGCCAAATACAGCATCTGCTGTGGAAATTTGGAATTGCTGATTGGAGTTTGGACGGTTCTTCACTCAACAGCCTATTTGGATAAGTCTCAGTCATCCCTTCTCCTTTTTTGGTCTATTCTGTGACTCAGTCTAACTAGTGAACATTGAGCCATATTGAAAATCTACACTATAACTAGCAAATAAATAAATAATACTTCAAATAAAACTAAAATGGTTCTGTCTTACTGTGTTATATTTGATATTGGTTGGTTCCTTAAGGTCATTATAGCCGGGGGTGGTAATGGGGACAAGCTCCCATTGCCTATTAAATGCTCCCAATGGTGTGCGTCTCAAATAGCCTCTGGCAACCAAGTCCAGCTCCTGGCCTTCACATATGACTTAGCTACTAAGCCCAGCAGAACCATTTCTACTGACAGGAGAAGAGGCAAAGGTGGGTTACTGGTGCTTTAAAACCAGTCGCTTCGGGCAGATGTGTGTCATCAGCTGTAGTTGGCAGCTCACCTAGGAGAAGCAAAACTCAGATCTCAAACCTCTGTTGCCTTGCGGCTATACTCGCTCATAGGAAAGGCTTCGGGAGTAAGCCCCAAGGGGAAAATCTAGAGCTGGTGTCCCTAAAACAGTCCTACTTTGAGTTCAATGCTGAATGACAACCCCTACGATGCTGCTAGTGCCACATTGTATTGGTGTCTGTCTGCCATTCCCTTGAGTTTATCAAATATGTGGAGAGGGGGAGCTTACTACATTGCTAACAGTTTGCTCTCCATGTTGCACTGCCTAGGCTTGCGTATCTAGACAGCTAGGACACAACATCCACGGTCAACTCTGACCAATGGAGGCCTCACTGTGATATTGGTTGTGAACAATAATTGTTGCTTGAAAGATGATATTGTTTGAAGGAAGGTTGACATGTTGCTGAAGACATGTTTCTGTGCTGAGCGACTCTGTAACTAAGCTTTAGCCAGACCAATGTGCATCTTTCAGCTGGTCACTGCAGTCAATATTTATCTCAGTGGGGACAAAACCATTGTTATACACCTGCTCAAGATGACCCATGAGAGAAAAATTGCATCATTTTTCAGGTTTTCCAAACTAAAGTGCATTCCAGAAAGAGACAGATGATAGTTCTGTTCTGCTGTGGCCCCCTTGACGGCAGGATGTGGTACTGCTAAAATGCTGACTATATATGAAGGCTTCGCCACCACCCAAGCAATGCCATTGTGCTTGTTGAAAGTTCTAACAATGAGGTATTCTGCAAAATGGACTTAATAATCAACTCTGAGACCATCTACATGATCTCCAACACACAGAGGCCTCAAGGACATTCTATTCGGAAGACCATTACCTGATGGCTTATGGTCAAAGGTGGAGATACGAGGGAAAGCAGATGCTGGAATCTGGAGTAACATATGAAGCACTAGAGGATCTCAGCAGGTCAGGTGGCATCTATGGAGGGAGATGGACAATCAACATTTTGGGTCAAGAACGTCTACCTGGACTGAAAGAGGTATGGAAACATCATCCACAGCCTCAAAAAAGGTAATGAAAAGTAGATTTATCTCCAACCAAAGACTTGCAGAGGCCGGTTCTTGTCCTCACCAAGGTAAAATGTAAACATCATAGGTTTTTTTGCCTTGCCTTATTTAAATTTTCTCTGGCTCCCCGTTTCTGCTGCACAAGCCCACCAACCTTAAACTTACATTAACAGTGTCCGTTTTATTTCCACCCTTCACTGAGATATTCTGAGGCCAAACTGGCTCATTAAAACAGTATGTCGGACAACTGGGCTAATATTTCAATGGATATACTGATGCTTCCCAACCATCCAAAAATTGGTACATACAAATTTCTTTGTACTCAATATTTCCCTTTGGACATTAATATTGGTGAAGTATTGAGGGGAATAAAGACCTTTTACCCATACATGTACACAGGAACCATGCAATTTATCTTTTATTTATTAATAATTTTATTTTTTGCTCCAAACTTATTGTATTTTAAATTAATCCTTTTGACCCAATTGTTTAACCCACATGTGAAGCAAATTAGACACTGGCAAGCATACATTTCTTAAGATAAAGCAGCAAGTTCCAGTTACTGCAAAATTATAATATTACGGATGCCATAAATCTTAATTAGGAACAGAGAATGATAAAAATACTCAGTTCTGTAGTGAGTGAAACAGGTATGATATTTCAGCTCATTGATTCTAATCCACTCTCCATAAATACTGCCTGATTCACTGTGCAATTGCAGTTACTTTAGTATCCTTTTCACTTCTCAGCCATTTAAAATTATGAATCAATTTCTGACCTTCTGTGTGTGTGGGACTGTGCACTTTGTGTTAACTTGGCAAATTAAGACTAAAAACTGTATTCCAGAAGTGCAGTGAGATGGAATAGAACATAGAACATAGAATAATACAGCACAGTACAGGCCCTTAGGCCCACAACGTTGTGCCGACTCTCAAACCCTGCCTCCCATGTAAGCCCCCACCTTAAATTCCTCCATATACCTGTCCAGTAGTCTCTTAAATTTCACTAGTGTATCTGCCTCCACCACTGACTCAGGCAGTGCATTCCACGCACCAACCACTCTCTGAGTAAAAAACCTTCCTCTAATATCCCCCTTGAACTTCCCACCCCTTACCTTAAAGCCATGTCCTATTGTATTGAGCAGTGGTGCCCTGAAGAAGAGGTGCTGGCTATCCACTCTATCTATTCCTCTTATTATCTTGTACACTTCTATCATGTCTCCTCTCATCCTCCTTCTCTCCAAAGAATAAAGCCCTAACTCCCTTAATCTCTCATCATAATGCACACTCTCTAAACCAGGCAGCATCCTGGTAAATCTCCTCTGTACCCTTTCCAATGCTTCCACATCCTTCCTATAGTGAGGTGACCAGAACTGGACACAGTACTCCAAGTGTGGCCTAACCAGACTTTTATAGAGCTGCATCATTACATCGCGACTCTTAAACTCTATCCCTCGACTTATGAAAGCTAACACCCCATAAGTTTTCTTAACTACCCATTCTACCTGTGAGGCAACTTTCAGGGATCTGTGGACATGTACTCCGAGATCCCTCTGCTCCTCCACACTACCAAGTATCCTGCCATTTACTTTGTACTCTGCCTTGGAGTTTGTCCTTCCAAAGTGTACCACCTCACACTTCTCCGGGTTGAACTCCATCTGCCACTTCTCAGCCCACTTCTGCATCCTATCAATGTCGCTCTGCAATCTTCGACAATTGTCTACACTATCCATAACACCACCAACCTTTGTGTCATCTGCAAACTTGCCAACCCACCCTTCTACCCCAACATCCAGGTCGTTAGTAAAAATCAGGAAAAGTAGAGGTCCCAGAACCGATCCTTATGGGACACCACTGGTCACAACCTTCCAATCTGAATGTACTCCCTCCATCACAACTCTCTGCCTTCTGCAGGCAAGCCAATTCTGAATCCATCTGGCCAAACTTCCCTGGATCCCATGCCTTCTGACTTTCTGAATAAGCCTACCGTGTGGTACCTTGTCAAATGCCTTACTAAAATCCATATAGATCACATCCACTGCACTACCCTCACCTATATGCCTGTTCACCTCCTCAAAGAACTCTGTCAGGCTTGTTAGACACGATCTGCCCTTCACAAAGCCATGCTGACTGTCCCTGATCAGACCATGATTCTCTAAATGCCCTTAGATCCTATCTCTAAGAATCTCTTCCATCAACTTTCCCACCACAGACGCAAGGCTTACTGGTCTATAATTACCCGGACTATCCCTACTACCTCTTTTGAACAAGGGGACAACATTCGCCTCCTCTCCCTTAATATCAACATGTTCCAGAACATCAACCTCACTCATTTTGTCTTCACCGTCATCAAATTCTCTCTCATTGGTGAATATCGAAGAGAAGTATTCATTGAGGACCTCGCTCACTTCCACAGCCTCCAGGCACATCTTCCCACCTTTATCTCTAATCTGTCCTTCACTCCTGTTATCCTTTTGTTCTTCACATAATTGAAGAATGCCTTGGGGTTTTCCTTTACCCTACTCGCCAAGGCCTTCTCATACCCCCTTCTTGCTCTTCTCAGCCCCTTCTTAAGCTCCTTTCTTGCTACCTTATATTCCTCAATAGACCCATTTCATCTTTGCTTCCTAAGCCTTATATATGCTGCCTTCTTCCACCTGACTAGATTTTCCACATCACTTGTCACCCATGATTCCTTCATCCTACCACTCTTTATCTTCCTCACCGGGACAAATTTATCCCCAACATTCTGCAAGAGATCCCTAAACATCGACCACATGTCCATTGTACATTTCCCTGCAAAAACATCATCCCATTTCTCACCCGCAAGTTCTAGCCTTATAGCCTCATAATTTGCCCTTCCCCAATTAAAAATTTTCCTATCCTCTCTGATTCTGTCCATTTCCATGATAATGCTAAAGGCCAGGGAGCGGTGGTCATTGTCCTCCAGATGCTCACCCACTGAGAGATCTGTGACCTGACCCGGTTCGTTACCTAATTCTCGATCTAGTATGGCATTCCCCCTAGTCAGCCTGTCAACATACTGTGACAGGAATCCATCCTGGACACACTTAACAAACTCTGCCCCATCTAAACCATTGGAACTAATCAGGTGCCAATCAATATTAGGGAAGTTAAAGTCACCCATGATAACAACCCTGTTATTTTTGCACCTTTCCAAAATCTGCCTCCCAATCTGCTCCTCGGTAACTCTGCTGCTACCAGGGGGCCTATAGAATACTCCCAATAGAGTAACTGCTCCCTTCCTGTTCCTGACTTCCACCCATACTGACTCAGAAGAGGATTCTGCTACATTACCCACCCTTTCTGTAGCTGTAGTAGTATCCCGGACCAGTAATGCCACCCTTCCTCCCCACCACCCATCCCTTTCAAAGCACTGAAATCCAGGAATATTGAGAATCCATTCCTGCCCTGGTGCCAGCCAAGTCTCTGTAATGGCCACTACATCATAATTCCATGTATGTATCCAAGCTCTCAGTTCATCACCTTTGTTCTTGATGCTTCTTGCATTGAAGTACACGCACTTTAGTCCTTCTACCTTACTACCTTTACACCCTTTATTCTGCTTCTCTTTCCTCAAAACCTCTCTATATGTTAGATCTTGCTTTACTCCATGAACTTCTTTCACTGCTCTATCGCTCTGGGTCCCATCCCCCTTGCAAATTAATTTAAACCCTCCTGAACCATGCTAGCAAACCTACCTGCAAGGATATTGCTCCCCTCGAGTTCAGGTGCAACCCATCCAATCTGTACAGGTCCCACCTTCCCCAGAAGAGACCCCAATGATCCAAAAATCTAAAACCCTGCCCCCTGCACCAACTCCTCAGCCACACATTCAACTGCCATCTCCTCCAATTCTTACCATCACTGTCACGTAGCTCTGGCAGCAATCCTGAGAACACCACCCTTGAGGCCCTGTTCTTCAGCCTTCTGCCTAGTTCCTGAAACTCAGGATCTCATCCCTCTTCCTGCCTATGTCGTTGGTGCCAACATGTATCACAACTTCTGGTTGCTTTCCATCTCGTACCAGGATGTCGTGCACCTGGTCAGAGACATCCCGGACCCTGGCACCCGGGAGGCAACAAACCATGCGGGTGTCCTTCTCATGTCCACAAAATCTCCTGTCTGCTCCCCTGACTATAGAGTCTCCAATGACGCCAGCTCTCCTCTTCTCCGTCCCACCCACCTGCACCACCGGGTCAGACTCAGTGCCAGAGGCCCTGCCACCGTGGCCCACCCCTAGTCGGTCATCTCCGCCAACAGTATCCAGGACGGTAAACTTACTATTCAGGGGAATAGCTGCAGGGGTGCTCTGCACTACCTGTCTGCTCACCTTCGCTTTCCCCCCTCTGACTGTCACCCAACGACCTGCTTTCGACAGCCTAGGTGTGACTAAAGCTGACAACTGCAAGCATTGCTAACCCAGTCCTGAGTGCAGGAAACATTTCAATTCAATGGTGAGTAACTTATTATCTTAGTAACTTGAATGTATGAATTTTTAAATTAATTAAATGCAGGGATTTGACCTGAGATGCTGACAATTTCTTTGCTTTCTTCCCCTGACCCCACACACAGATGCTGCTCAACTGACTGGTCATGCAGCATCTGTGGAGGGAAATAAACTGTTAACTTTTCATACTGAGACTCTTCATCCACTCTGCCCACTCCACCTTCATTCTATCTCCATAATGCTCACCATAATTTGCTTATATTGTTGTATTTTATTTTATTTATCCTATCTCATTTTAATTTGCGGCAGTTTACCAAGCAGGAATTTTTCACATGAACACATTGCTTAACTCTGTTTTACCTGATCTGTCAAAATGTTACATCAGGCACTCTTTGCTCCCTGCAGCTGGCAATTTGCTAAAACAAATATTTCACAATGCAATCTTGGCTGCAAAAATGGAGTCTGAACATAATTGACTCATAATAACCAGTAGGCAATGACACTGAATGAAACATGACAGATGTTAGAATTTATTTGAACATTTTAGTGCTTTAGTACCAATGATTTTTGTGAATGAAATCAGCCAGCCTAGCTCTTGTGAAAGACCGTAATGGTGTGGAATCATTTGGCCATAGAGTGAACAAGTTGTACAGCACAGAAATGGGCCCTTTGGCCAACTGCGTTAACAGCAACCTTTTTGCCAGTCTGCACCAATTACATTCGTCTTTATTAGTACCCTATCTTCCTGCCTTGCCAAGTTTAGTGTCTGCCTAAACATCTCTTAAATGTAACAAAAATATCTGATTCCACCACCTCCTCAAGAAGTACATTCCAGATCCAACCACTCTCTCCAGAAAAATAGTCCCCCTCAGATCCCCTCTAAAACTTCCTCTCACCTTAAACCTATGCAAACTTGTTTCTGATACCTCTACCAAGGTGAAAAGACCTTGACTACCTACTATGTCCCCTATAAAATTAAATATTTCTATCAGGTCATCCCTCAGGCTCATTTGCTCCAGAGAAAACAAATCCAGCCTCTCAAATTCCCTCCATAACTAAAATATCCTCTGCATTCTCTCCAGCACAGTCACATCACTCCTATAGTGAGAGAACAAGGACAGCACATAGTACTCAAAGTTGCCTGAGATGTTTTGTAAAATTGCAACATCCCAAATCTTATATTCCATGTTCTAACCTATAAAGGCAAGCATGCCACAAGACTTCACAATTTTCACAGATAGATGGGACTGTAAAGAGAGCTTTTGGCACATTGTTCGAAATAAATCAAAGTATTGACTACAGGGGTTGATATGTTATGTTAATCTTTTATAAGATGTTGATTTGGAGTAATGTGTGCACCTACTTACAGGAAAGTTGTCAATAAGATTAAAAGAGTGCAGAGAAAATTTACAAGCGTAGGGGAATGAGGGGAGATTTAATAGAGGTACACAAGTATATGAGTGGTATAGATGGGGTAAATTCAAGTGGGCTTTTTCCACTGAAGTTGGATGAGACTCGAACTAGAGGTTATGGATTAAGGGTGAAAGATGAAAGGTTTAAGAAGAACATAAGGCAGAAGTTCCTCACTCAGAAGCTAGTGAGAGTGTGGAATGAGCTGCCAGTGGAAGTGGTGGATGCAATTTTGATTTCAATATTTAAGAGAAACTTGAATAGGTACATGGATGGTAGGCATATGGAGGTCCGTGGTCTGGTGTAGGTTGATGGGACTAGGAAGAATAATAGTTTGGCACATATTAGATGGGCCGAAAGACCTGATTCTGTGCTGTAGTGTTCTATGGCTCTATGATTCCATGACTTCCTCACCTCTGAAACTATGCACCTGAATCCTAAGATCTCTGTTCATCAGCATTCCTTAGCACACAACTATTGTCCTATCCCTCTTTGATTTCCCAAAGTGCATCGCCTTGCACTTATCAGGATTGTTCCATCTGGCAATGCTTTGCCCAACTTTCCATTTGATCTTTTATCCTACTGTAGCCTTGAACAACCTTCTCTAGTTATCCACAATGCCACTAACTTTCGTGTCATCTGCAAACTTACTAATCAAGAAGAAATTCACAAAGTTTGCATTGCATCTTACTTCAAGGAAGTTTATTCTTTGTTGTGTCTCCTCCTCTCTAATTAGAAATTATGGTGTATTTATAATTGTCCAACTCCTTTCGTGGTCCCCTGAAGTCAGTCAGCCACACCCACAATGGTTTGAAAACACTAGAACAGAATGAAAGGACTCAGGTTAACCCATAATTCTCCACTATCAATCTAAGCACAGACCTGACCTCTGAATAGAGATACTTTGCAATTTTTCTCTGGAAAGTGTCAAAAACACAACTGAAGACAAGATATATCAAAACTTTTCCAGCCATCTTGACAAGACCCTTCCTTTGTTTTTTTGAGTTTTAGTTTTGTAGACAAGTTAATGATGAGTTATAAAGGAGTGGATGTGATTCCACCCCACTCTGTACCTGGGTGAACAGAACTTATTTATTGGGTCCACAGTTCCCAAATTTCCTTTAAAGGTATCAGTCACTTTATGCTTTGAACAGAGAGCCCGCAGAACGTAGCAGTTCTGCAGGGTTTTCTCAGTATTACTGATCCTTTCACATTCTTAATTTATCCAATCCTAAGTAATTCAAAATAAAAACCACCACAATATTGATTTATTTTCTGCTACACTTAGCAGGACAAAGAGAGGTTTGATCTGCTAAACCAAGGAATGGGAGAGATCCCTTATAGAAATACATGCCAAGTTTAGAATGTCTTCAGAGGCATTAGTATAAAGGGTAATTGGAAATGATTTATCTATGCAGACAGTTATTAAAACACTGAGTACTTTGTCACAAAGTGTAATTGAGATTTGAGGATAGAAAGGTCTTTAATACACAGACACCAGCATATCACAAACAAAGAGACCACATTCAAGGTAAATTGGGATGAGAACTAAATGCTAGATATTCCAGTCAAATACATCCAGGGAGCTAAATTTAAAATTAATGCTCAGAATGTAGATTCTTTTGGAGACTCTCACTCCAGTTTTTAATGAGAAGAATTGTTAAGCAATAAAAATGTAAGAAACTGGAGAGTGAACAAGGACAGTGAACATAGAACATAGAATAGTACAGCACAGTACAGGCCCTTCGGCCCACAATGTTGTGCCAACCCTTAAACCCTGCCTCCCATATAACCCCTCGCCTTAAATTCCTCCATATACCTGTCTAGTAGTCTCTTAAATTTTACTAGTGTATCTGCCTCCACCACTGACTCAGGCAGTGCATTCCACACACCAACCACTCTGAGTGAAAAAACTTACTCTAACATCCCCCTTGAACTTCCCACCCCTTACCTTAAAGCCATGTCCTCTTATATTGAGCAGTGGTGCCCTGGGGAAGAGGCACTGGCTATCCACTCAATTGATTCCTCTTAATATCTTGTATACCTCTATCATGTCTCCTCTCATCCTCCTTCTCTCCAAAGAGTAAAGCCCTAGCTCCCTTAATCTCTCATCATAATGCATACTCTCTAAACCAGGCAGCATCCTGGTAAATCTCCTCTGTACCCTTTCCAATGCTTCCACATCCTCCCTATAGTGAGGCGACCAGAACTGGACACAGTACTCCAAGTGTGGCCTAACCAGATTTTTATAGAGTTGCATCATTACCTCGCGACTCTTAAACCCTATCCCTCGATTCATGAAAGCTAACACCCCATAAGCTTTCTCAACTACCCATTCTACCTGGGAGGCAACTTTCAGGGATCTGTGGATATGTACCCCCAGATCCCTCTGTTCCTCCACACTACCAAGTATCCTGCCATTTACTTTGTACTCTGCCTTGGAGTTTGTCCTTCCAAAGTGTACCACCTCACACTTCTCCGGGTTGAACTCTATCTGCCACTTCTCAGCCCATTTCTGCATCCTACCAATGTCTCTCTGCAATCTTCAACAATCCCCTACACTATCCATAACACCACCAACCTTTGTGTCATCTGCAAACTTGCCAACCCACCCTTCTACCTTCACATCCAGGTCATTAATAAAAATCATGAAAAGTAGAGGTCCCAGAACAGATCCTTGTGGGACACCACTAGTCACAACACTCCAATCCGAATGTACTCCCTCCACCACGACCCTCTGCCTTCTGCAGGCAAGCCAATTCTGAATCCACCTGGCCAAACTTCCCTGGATCCCATGCCTTCTGACTTTCTGAATAAGCCTACCGTGTGGAACCTTGTCAAATGCCTTACTAAAATCCATGTAGATCACATCCACTGCACTACCCCAATCTATATGCCTGGTCACCTCCTCAAAGAACTCTTATCAGGCTTGTTAGACACGATCTGCCCCTCACAAAGCCATGCTGACTATCCCTGATCAGACCGTGATTCTCTAAATGCCCATAGATCCTATCTCTAAGAATCTTTTCCAACAGCTTTCCCACCACAGAAATAAGGCTCACTGGTCTATAATTACCCGGACTATCCCTACTACCTTTTATGAATAAGGGGACAACATTTGCCTCCCTCCAATCCTCCGGTACCATTCCTGTGGACAACGAGGACATAAAAATCCTTGCCAGAGGCTCAGCAATCTCTACCCTTGCCTCGTGGAGCAGTCTGGGGAATATTCCATCAGGCCCTGGGGACTTATCCATCCTAATGTATTTTAACAACTCCAACACCTCCTCTCCCTTAATATCAACATGTTCCAAAACATCAACCTCACTCATATTGTCCTCACCGTCATCAAGTTCCCTCTCATTGGTGAATACCGAAGAGAATTATTCATTGCGGACCTCGCTCACTTCCACATCCTCCAGGTACATCTTCCCACCTTTATCTCTCATCAGTCCTACCTTCACTCCTGTCATGAAGAGGACATAGAATACAGAACATTACAGCACAGCTCTCTGTGGAAAAAAATACTTGCCACGCACGTCCCACTTAAGGTTTCCCCTCTCATCTTAAAGCATTAGTTTTAATCCTATCCTTAAAGCATAGGATTAGTTTGGCAAAGAGCTAATACAAGCACAATTGCATTAATATTTATAGAAAAGTGCCAAGGCATAGGTGTGGATTCAAACTGGCCGTGCAAAAGGGGCAAGAAATGGACTATGACAGGTCAGAAGGACTCAAGAGATTAAATGGCAAAAACAATATAATAGGGTAGGGTGAAATATAATAGTAAAGAGATTAGTGAACAAGAGCAGGTCAGTTTTCAGGGGCTGTGAATGCCTGAAGCTAAAGAATTATCTGAAATTATCAGAAGGAAAAGAATCTGGAAACATGAGGCAGAATAGCAGGTTATCAGAAATTGTTAGCTCTGAAGATGGACGATATATGCCCAGTCACAAGACAAGGTGCTGTTCCTGGACCTCACTTTTACCTTAGTTGGAACAGGGTTGGAGGCAGAGGGCAGGGAGCTGGGAAGATGGGGAATTACAATCAATGAGAAGTTTCAGGTCCTGATTGCATACTGAATGGAAGTGTCTGCAGAAGGGTTTTCTCAAGCAGGTTGGTATCAACCATACGTTCTCATTCCATTAGAATAGGAAATAGGCCACTTATATATTAATTGCATCCAGGTTTGAAATACTACCTCTTCCAGTTATTAAAATGTCTCACTGAGTAGATTCTCTGCTTTCTTTGCTGGATTTCTAGGAACCAATGTCCTAAAATGTTCTGATGTAAGATCATAGGTGTTGTGTATTTAATACTTCAATAATATTTGAATAATCATGTGTGTGTGTATATATATATATAGTTTGATTAAGCATTTGTGCTTGCTTAAATACTGTAATTAATTACGGATTATAAGTAAAAATACATTAGTTGTATATGTCATCATGCTGCCGTGTGATAAATGAATGCCTCACTTAAAGTAAACACAAAGTTAGACCCACATTTCAAATTAGCTTAATGTTTTGAAGATACAAAACATAATACAGGCTACAAGGATGGGATTCAAACTCAAGATCTCCTGTTTACCCTTGGAAAAGGAAGTACCAGAAAAATTTACTAAAAAAGATGCTCCCCTTGATGTGTTCTCCCTGACACAAATTGAAAGTCTCCCTATTACAGCAGAAATGCTCCAAAGGGAAATCAGAAAAGACTCCACACTGTCTCTGGTCTACCTGGCCTCCCATAATGGCTGAAATGTGCAATAAGAACTCCAGTTTCCCTATTTTTTCCAGCACCAAGATGAACTGGCCCCTTACAGAGGTTGCCTTACATGGGGATTATGTGTGGTCGTACCACCCAAGCTGAGAGCTAAAGTGTTGAAAAAGCTACATGCCCGTCATCAAGGTGTGGTTAAAGTGAAAGAATTAGCTTGAAGCTTTGTCTGCTGGCCTGGGATAGATTAGCAGATCGAGCAGCTCATCACACATTGTTCAGGATGCCAGTCCAGAAGATGCCAAGAGCAGCACCTCTCCATCCCAAGGAATGGCCTGAACTGTCCCTGCAGAGAATTCATCTGGATTTTGCCGGACTATTCATGGGCACAAATTTCTTGGTAGTAGTGGATGTGGTTACAAAGTGGCCAGAAGAGTGTTTCCAATAGCCTCCATTACAGCCTCATGCATTGGTAATGTGTTGGGAAGCCTCCTCACAAAACTGGAGCTCCAGAACACTTAGTCAGTGACAATGGGCTACAGTTTGTGGGGGGTGGTGGGAGGGAAACAGTTTCAATTATTCCTAAAAAGGAATGAAATAAAGCACGTTATAACTGTATCGTACCATCCAGCTACAAACGGCAAGGTGAAAAGGTTTGTCCAGAGTCTAAAGAACACATTACGAGCAATATCAGCGGAGCATACTACACTAATGAAGAACCAGAAGCTCACCAATTTTTTCCTTGTGCATTGTAATGCAACACACTCCATAACCAGCTGTGCTGTTCCTGGCCTGTCCCTTGCACTCACGTTTGGATCTCCCACAAATTGAAAGCTCCTCAAACAAGGAGGTTCCATGTTTCAATGCTGGACAAGCAGTCCTAGCGAGGGACCACAGAGATGCTCAAACTTGGGCACTCTTAAGGATTAATAACAGAACTGGGCTACTCTCCTACATAGTAGAGATTGCATCTGATATCGTCTGGAGATGACACATTGATCAGTTGAGGAGAGCAGAGTCAATTGTTAGAGATGAATGTTGGCTACTGTTGTCAGAACCACTTGCTGCAGTCCCCAAGTCAATCTCTACAACCACCACGGAGAGGCCCTAGAACCTGAAAACCAAATCCATCACAGCCACAAGTCTCACCCATCAAGCAGAGTCTTGAAAGACGTTGTCCCACAAGAGTAAGAACTCCTCCACAGCAATTAAAATTTTCAGGCTTGAATGGGACAATTTAAAAATTTACTATGCTGTGGATGTCTGTATATAGTAGTTGTATTATAAAATATTACTGTGTGTATAGTTGAGATGCATTCTATATGGTGTTGGAGTTTATAACTAAGTAAGGAGGAGTGCTGTGTATTTAATATTTCATTAACATTTGAGTAATCTTGTATTTATACATAGTTTGATTGGGTATTCTTGTTCATTTAAATAATTAATTATGGGCTATATGTAAAAATACGTTAGTTGCATTTATCATCACACGACCATGTGATACATGTGTGCCTTGCTTAAAATAAACATGAAGTTAGACCTGCATTTCAGACTCCATTGCCTTCTTTACACACTCCCGTGTCTTCCTTTCAATTAGTTTAATATTCTGAAGGTACAGAAGATAACAGCAGGCCTTAAAAGGTTGACTCTGTTTCTACTTAAATTTTCTCCTGTTTTACTCAAAAGAGTAAAATTATGATTTTTTTTTAAAAATGGCATAAACATTCATTGAATCGTGATGGAAGTTCTGCCTAGGAGAATAGAATAATTACATAAATGGTAAAATAATCTTCTTTTCACACCCTAAAACAAATGACTGGTGGAAGTGAATGATATTATAAAGTAGACTTAACCAAGTTGAACGCTACATCTTCCAAGGAAGGATAATCCTCTGTTACTACATTGGAATCCCCTGATGTCAGCCCTCATGTCTTGCTATTTTAAACTTTTTTACTCCTTTTAAATGAATTCACTTTGATCATGGTCTGTCACATAGACTCGCTTTCAAGGACTCTACAACCCATGTTCTCAGTATTACTTTTTTTGCACATTTTGTCTTGTTTTTGCACATTGGTTGTTTGTCAGTCTTTGTTTATGTATAGTTTTATATAAATTCTACTGTATTTCTTTATGTTCCTGTAAACGTCTGCAAGAAAATGTATCTCAAAGTAGTATATGGTAACATATCTGTACTTTGATAATAAATTTCCTTTGACTTTGACTGGTGTAGTGAACCAGGACACTCCAATAAGGGGTGCCCATTTTCCATACTATGACAAGATAAATTTTAATCTTCGTAACCAATAAAATTTTAATCAGATATGTTTATGAAACCTCCGTTTGTGTTACAGCAGTTATATTTAATCTATCCAACAGTTTGGTGCTTCATTGCTGGATATGTTGGTCTAGGAGAGAATTTTGACATTGGTCTGAACCAGTATCAGGTTTATTATCACTGGTACAGAGTATATCATTAAATTAGCTGTTTTGTGGCAGCAGTACAGTGCAATACTTTAAAAAATATATTACAAGTTGCAATGAATAATTAAATATCTAGATAGACAGATAGTCAAGAGAGGTAGTGTTTGTGGATTCATGAACCAATCAGAAACCTTACTGCAGAGAGGAAGAAACTGGGATTTTTCAGAGGCCACATTCGTGATGTGTCACCAGTGTTTTGAAATCCCTGCCATTAGTAGTCCAAGCTTAGAAGTATGAAGACGGGCTTCAATATCAATATGACATAACGTTTGGCTTCCAAGTGCAAGCAAGCATCAATATCATCTATGAACTTCAGCTTGATTACTAAGGTTGGATTCTGTGTTGGACTGTGGATAGATCTTGATTCTGTGCCGTAGGCAATGCATATCCCATCTGTCATGTACGTTTGATTCACTCCAGTCGTGGAGGTGAGACTAGAAAGATTCGAGAAATGGTAGGGGCAATGGTACAGCTCGATCGGTCCCTGCTGAGATTGAATCTATTGTGGGCCCATGGGTTAGGATCATGGCATGCATGCCATCATGAGTAAGATAGAGAAAAATTTCTGAAGCCTCACTCCCACCTCATCCACTCTGTTGTTTCCATCAACCTGGTCCCAAACCAACAAAGATAAACCCATTGCTGTAAGAAAATTAACACTGAAGCTGTCAAGGCCCATGCAGGAATAGTTGTTCCTAAAGAGAGGCTCACAACTTGTTGATCCCTAAACACAAACATGTTAAAGTCTCTACAGATTTCCCAAGGGATGGTACAGTGGCAGTGCTGCAAGTATAATGCTATTACCTCACCAGTGACCTAGGTTCAATTCCAGTATTGTCCTTAATGACTTTTTACTTCTCCCTGTGAAAGCATGGGTTACCTCCAGGTGCTCTGGTTTCCTCCCATATTGCAAAGACATGCATTTGTCATATGGGTTTAATTGATTGGCTGTGGAGTCACTGGGCTGCCACCATGCTGTATCTCCAAATAGAGTTTAAACTGCCCTGAAGTCCACCACAATTTGCACTTCAAGGGGATGCTTGAGCTTTGAGCAATTTTCTTGAGAATATTTCAGTCAACAGGATGAGTTGCATCGTAAATGTGGACAAAACCTAACAGGGTAAATACAGAACTGAAAGTCTTGTATCTGAGTGCACACAGTATACAGAATAAGTAGGTGAACTTGCAGCATGGTTGCAGATTGGTAGGTATGGTGTTGTATGCATCACTGAGCTATAATCTTTCATCCATGGTTCAGAGTTTAATGTCCAAGGATACACATTGTATCAAAAAAAATAGGCAAGAAGACAAAGGGGGCAGTGTTGCTCTGTTGGTGAAAAATGAAATCAAATCATTAGAAAGAGATGACATTGGGTCAGAAGGTAATGAATCATTGTGGACAGAGCTAAGGAAGTGCAAGGGTAAAAAGATGCTGATGGGAGTTGTATACAAATCTCCAAAAAAAAAGGTTGCTGAAGAGATCGTGGAGGCATTTGTAATGATCTTTCAAGAATCACTAGATTCTGGAATGGTTTCAGAAGATCGGAAAATTGTAAATGTCACACCAGTCTTCAAGAAGGGAGAGAGGCAGAAGAAAGGAAACTGTAGGCCAATTAGTCTGACCTCTGTGATTGGGAAGATGTTGGAGTCGATTATGAAGGATGAGGTCTCAGGGAACTTGGAGGTACATGATAAAATAGACCATAGGCCATGGTTTCCCCAAGGGAAAATCTTGCCTGACAAATCTGTTGGGATTCTTTGAAGAAATATCAAGCAGGATAGTCAAAGGAGAATTGATTGATGTTGGGTACTTGGATTTTCAGAAGGTCTTTGACAAGGTGCCACACATGAAGCTGCTTAGCAAGCTACAAGCCCAGGGTATTATAGGAAAAATTCTAGTCTGTATAAACCAGTGGCTGATTAGCAGGAGGTAAAGAGTGGGAATAAAGGGAGCCTTTTCATGGTTGGCTGCTGGTGGCTAGTGGTGTTTCACAGGGGTCTGTGTTGGAACCAATTCCTTTTACGTTATACATCAATGATTTGGATGATGGAATTGATGGCTTTGTTGCCAAGTTTGCTGATGATATGAAGATAGATGGAGGGACAGGTAGTTTTGAGGGAGGAGAGAGGTTACAGAAGGACTTAGATTAGGAGAATGGGCAAAGACATGGCAGATGGAGTACAGTGCTGGGAAGTGTTGGTCATCCACATTGGTAGAAGAAATGAAAGGGTTGACTATTTTCTAAGTGGAGAGAAAATACAAAAATCTGATGTGCAAAGGGACTTGGGAGTCCTTGTGCAAGATCTACTAAAGGTTAATTTGTAGATTTAATCTGTGGTGAGGAAGGCAAATGCAATGTTAGCATTCATTTCAAAAGGACTAACATATAAAAACAAGGCTGTAATGCTGAAATTTTATAAAGCACTGGTGAGGCCTTATTTGAAGTATTGTCAGTAATTTTGGGCCCCTTATCTTAGCAAGGATGTGCTGAATCTAGGGAGGGCTCAAAGGAGGTTCAGAAAAATGATTCCAGGATTGAATGGCTTATCATATGAAGAGTGTTTGATGGCTCTGGGCCTGTACTCACAAGAATTCAGAAGAATGAAGGGGGACCTGATTGAAACCTATTCGAAGGTGAAAGGCCTTGACAGAGCGGGTGTGGAGAGCATGTTTCCTATGATGAGAGAGTCTAAGACTACAGGATGTCCTTTTAGGACCGAAATGAGGAGGAATTTCTTTAGCCAGAGATTGGTGTTTCTATGGAATTCTTTGCCACAGGCAGCAATGGAGGCCATGTCTTTATATATATATTTAAGACAGGTTGATAGATTCTTGATTGCTCAGGGCATGAAGGGATATGGGGAGAAGGCAGGAGATTTGGGCTGAGAGGAAAATTGGATCAGCCATGATGAAATAGCAGGGCAGACTCGATGGGCCAAATGGCCTAATTTTGCTCCTGTATTTTATGGTCCTATGGTCTTATGGATTGTAAAATTGCAAAATTCACTCCATTCTTTAGGAAGGGAGAGGGCAAAAGGTAGGAAGGTATAGATACAATAAATTCTGTAGATGCTGTAAATCCACAGTAATACTCACAAAATGCTGGAGAAACTCAGCAGATAAGGCAGCATCTATGGAAAGAAATAAACAGGACTGGAAGGGAAGAGGGAAGAAGCCAGAATAAGAAGATGTGGGGAAGGGAAGGTGTTAGATGAAGCTGGGTGGATGGAGTAAATGAAACATTAACTGTTTATTCCTTTCCATAGATACTGTCTCATCTGCTAAGTCCCTCCAGCATTTTGTGTGTGTTACACAGGAAATTATAGGCCAGGCAGCCCGACTTCAGTGGTTGCGAAGATGTTGGGACTGATTTTCTTAACATTATATGTCAGTGATTTGGATGACAGAATTGATGGCTTTGTGGCCAAGTCTGTGAACAATTTGAAGATATGTGGAGTGGCAGGTAGTATTGAGGAATCATAGAGTCTGCAGAAGGACTTGGACAGATTAGGAGAATGGGCTAAGAAGTGGTGGATGGAATACGGTTAGGAAAATGTATGGTCTTGCACGTGTTATACCACAATTGCAGTACAATGAGCAGCCCCTTACCTAAGAAAGAATGTACTAGCATTGGAGAGGGTCTGGAGGAGGTGCACAAAAATGATCCTGGGAATAAAAGGGTTAATGCACGAGGAACATTTGATGGCTCTGGGCCAGTTCTTGTTGGAGTTTAGGAGAATGTGGGAGGGGGGTGGTTTCTCATTGAAATTTATTGAATATTGAATGTCCTAGATAGAGAAAATGTGGAGAGGATGTTTCCTATAATGGGGGATACTAGAACCAGAAGGCACATCCTCAGAATAGAAGAATTTCCCTTTACAACAGAGATGAAGAGGGATTTCTTCAGCTAGAGGATGGAAAATCTGTGAAATTCATTATCTCAGATGGCTGTGGTGGCCAAGCCTTTGGGTATATTTAAAGCAGAGATAGATAGATTTTTGATTACACAAACAACAGGAATTCTGCAGATGCTGGAAATTCAAGCAACACACATCAAAGTTGCTGGTGAATGCAGCAGGCCAGGCAGCATCTCTAGGAAGAGGTGCAGTTGACGTTTCAGGCCGAGACCCTTCGTCAGGACTAACTGAAGGAAGAGTGAGTAAGGGATTTGAAAGTTGGAGGGGGAGGGGGAGATCCAAAATGATAGGAGAAGACAGGAGGGGGAGGGATGGAGCCAAGAGCTGGACAGGTGATTGGCAAAAGGGATACGAGAGGATCATCGGACAGGAGGTCCGGGAAGAAAGACAAGGGGGGGGGACCCAGAGGATGGGCAAGAGGTATATTCAGAGGGACAGAGGGAGAAAAAGGAGAGTGAGAGAAAGAATGTGTGCATAAAAATAAGTAATAGATGGGGTACGAGGCGGAGGTGGGGCCTTAGTGGAAGTTAGAGAAGTCGATGTTTATGCCATCAGGTTGGAGGCTACCCAGACGGAATATAAGGTGTTGTTCCTCCAACCTGAGTGTGGCTTCATCTTTACAGTAGAGGAGGCCGTGGATAGACATGTCAGAATGGGAATGGGATGTGGAATTAAAATGTGTGGCCACTGGGAGATCCTGCTTTCTCTGGCGGACAGAGCGTAGATGTTCAGCAAAGCGGTCTCCCCAGTCTGTGTCGGGTCTCGCCAATATATAAAAGGCCACATCGGGAGCACCGGACGTAGTATATCACCCCAGTCGACTCACAGGTGAAGTGTTGCCTCACCTGGAAGGACTGTTTGGGGCCCTGAATGGTGGTAAGGGAGGAAGTGTAAGGGCATGTGTAGCACTTGTTCCGCTTACACGGATAAGTGCCAGGAGGGAAGATCAGTGGGGAGGGATGGGGGGGACGAATGGACAAGGGAGTTGCGTAGGGAGCGATCCCTGCGGAATGCAGAGAGAGGGGGGGAGGGAAAGATATGCTTAGTGGTGGGATCCCGTTGGAGGTGGCAGAAGTTACGGAGAATAATATGTTGGACCCGAAGGCTGGTGGGGTGGAAGGTGAGGACCAGGGGAACCCTATTCCTAGTGGGGTGGCGGGAGGATGGAGTGAGAGCAGATGTACGTGAAATGGGGGAGATGCGTTTAAGAGCAGAGTTGATAGTGGAGGAAGGGAAGCCTCGACTGGGAAGAGTCGACTGGGGTGATATACTGCGCCCAGTGCTCCCGATGTGGCCTTTTATATATTGGCGAGACCCAACGCAGACTGGGAGACCGCTTTGCTGAATATCTACGCTCTGTCTGCCAGAGAAAGCAGGATCTCCCAGTGGCCACACATTTTAATTCCACATCCCATTCCCATTCTGACATGTCTATCCACGGCCTCCTCTACTGTAAAGATGAAGCCACACTCAGGTTGGAGGAACAACACCTTATATTTCGTCTGGGTAGCCTCCAACCTGATGGCATGAACATCGACTTCTCAAACTTCCGCTAATGCCCCACCTCCCCCTCGTACCCCATCCGTTATTTATTTACATACACACATTCTTTCTCTCTCTCTCCTTTTTCTCCCTCTGTCCCTCTGAATATACCTCTTGCCCATCCTCTGGGTCCCCCCCCCTTGTCTTTCTTCTCGGACCTCCTGTCCCATGATCCTCTCATATCCCCTTTTGCCTATCACCCGTCCAGCTCTTGGCTCCATCCCTCCCCCTCCTGTCTTCTCCTATCATTTTGGATCTCCCCCTCCCCCTCCAACCTTTAAATCCCTTATTCACTCTTCCTTCAGTTAGTCCTGACGAAGGGTCTCGGCCTGAAACGTCGACTACACCTCTTCCTACAGATGCTGCCTGGCCTGCTGAGTTCACCAGCAACTGTGATGGGTTTTTGATTAGTAAGGGTATCAAAGGTTATGGGGAGAAGTCAAGAGAATGGAGTTGAGAGGGATGATACATGGTCTTCTGCTGCCATTCACTTCAGGGTTTGATGTGTTGTGCATTCAGAGGTGCTCTTCTGCACACCACTGTTCTAACGTGTGGTTATTTGAGTTACTGTCGCCTTCCTGTCAGCTTGAACCAGTCTGGGCATTCTCCTCTGATCTCTCTCATTATCGAGATGTTTTGCCCACAGAACTGCTGCTTACTAGATGTTTCCTTTTGTTTCTCACACCATTCTCTGTAAAGTCTAGAGACCGTTGCACGTGAAAGTCCCAGGAAGTCAGCAGTTTCTGAGATACTCAGACCACCCTGTCTGGCTCCAACAATCATTCCATGGTCAAAGTCACTTAGATCACACTTCTCCCGTCTTCTGATGTTTGGTCTGAACAGCAGCTGAACCTCTTCACCATGTCTGCATGCTTTTATGCATTGCGTTGCTGATTAGATATTTGCATTAACAAGCAGGTGTACAGGTATACCTAATAAAGTAGACATTGAGTATAGATCTGCCAAGATGGAATAGAGGAGCAGATTTGATGATCCAAGTGACCTAATTCTGCTCCAATGTCTTAGGTCTTATAAGAGCAGCCATAATAGAGATGACCTTATCAAGAACAGAGGCAGTCAGCTTCAAGTATCTTCTCAAAAACTGCAGGACCGAATGGTGTCAGTACCAGGGTGCTCAAAGCCTGTGCCCCTCAGCTATGTGGAGTACTTCGCCATGTATTCAACCTGAGCCTGAGGCTCTGGAGGGTTCCTGTGCTGTGGAAGACATCCTGCTTCGTCCCTGTGCCGAAGATGCCGCGCCCCAGCAGCCTCAATGATTACAGACTTGTGGTATTGACCTCCCACATCATGAAGACCCTGGAGAGACTTGTTCTGGAGCTGCTCCAGCCTATGGTCAGGCCACACTTAGATCCCCTCCAGTTCGCCTACCAGCCCCGACTAGGAGTTGAGGATGCCATCGTCTACCTGCTGAACCGTGTCTACGCCCACATGGACAAGCCAGCGAGCACTGTGAGGGTCATGTTTTTTGACTTCTCCAGTGTGTTCAACACCATCTGCCCTACTCTGCTGAGGGGGAAGCTGACAGCGATGCAGGTGGATGCATCCCTGGTGTCATGGATTATTGATTACCTGACTGGCAGACCACAGTACATGTGCTTGCAACACTGTGTGTCCGACAGAGTGATCAGCAGCACTGGAGCTCCACAGGGGACTGTCTTGTCTCCCTTTCTCTTCACCATTTACACCTTGGACTTCAACTACTGCTCAGAGTCTTGTCATCTGCAGAAGCTTTCTGATGACTCTGCCATAGTTGGATGCATCAGCAAGGGAGATGAGGCTGAGTACAGGGCTACAGTAGGAAACTTTGTCACATGGTGTGAACAGAATTATCTGCAGCTTAATGTGAAAAAGACTAAGGAGCTGATGGTAGACCTGAGGAGAGCTAAGGTACTGGTGACCCCTGTTTCCATCCAGGGGGTCAGTGTGGACATGGTGGAAGATTACAGATACCTGGGGATATGAATTGACAATAAAATGGACCGGTCAAAGAACACAGATGCTGTCTACAAGAAGGGTCAGAGCCGTCTCTATTTCCTGAGGAGACTGAGGTTCTTTAACATCTGCCGGACGATGCTGAGGATGTTCTATGAGTCTGTGGTGGCCAGTGTGATCATGTTTGCTGTTGTGTGCTCGGGCAGCAGACTGAGGGTAGCAGACACCAACAGAATCAACAAACTCATTCGTAAGGCCAGTGATGTTGTGGGGATGGAACTGGACTCTCTGACTGTGGCGTCTGAAAAGAGGATGCTGTCCAAGTTGCATGCCATCTTGGACAATGTCTCCCATCCACTACATAATGTACTGGTTGGGCACAGGAGTACATTCAGCCGAGACTCATTCCACCGAGATGCAACACAGAGCGTCATAGGAAGTCATTCCTGTCTGTGGCCATCAAACTTTACAACTCCTCCCTTGGAGGGTCAGACACTCTGAGCCAATAGGTTGGTCCTGGACTTACTTCCTGGCATAATTTACATATTACTATTAAACTATTCATGGTTTTATTACTATTTATTATTTCTGGTACAACTGTAACGAAACCAATTTCTCCCAGGATCAATAAAGTATGACTATGACTATGAGTATGACTAAATGTGACTCTGTTTTTGATATGAGCACCTCTGTTCCGAAAGGCTACATGCCAAATAAAATGCAGAAGTCCTCAGGAACATGTGGTTTCCTTTCAGGGGTCCTAAAACTTGTCAACAAGGAACTTACATTACAAATCCATTACTTCACCTTCCACATTTGGGATGAGGAGGACATGCGTGAGCAATCAGGGCTGCCATATTTGTGACCGTCTTAAGGTCACTGCAGAGTGGTCTCCAGGATTTCTGTTGCTGGGCAAGTCATTGCCAGAGTTGTCCTCCACTGGCCCCTAATTGTGGTCAAGGAGCTGTTCTCCAAATTACAGTGTGGAATCCATTCTATTTAATGGAATAATAGGTATGATCTTCACCATTCAGGAATTCCAAGAGAAAAGCAGGGAGCAGCACCAGTCACTTTGTGCCGTATACAGTATGATTAGTTATTCTATAGAATCATAATGGTTTAGCTAACTAGGCTGTATAATTCTGCACACAGGATGTCAGCTGGTGATTTGAATTCACTAAATTAGAGTCATAGAGCCACAGAGTTACACAGCATGTCAACAACCTTCAGTCCTAATCATTCATGCCGACCATGTTGTCTAATTGAGCTAAATCACATTTCCCTGCAGGTGGCTGATGTTCCTCTAAATGTATATTAAACAGTGTAATGTACCTATATCTATCACTTCTAAGTCATGAACTTGTCTAAATTTATGTTAAATATTATAATTGTGCCTATCACTACCACTTCCTTTGACAGCTTGTTCCATACACTCACCACCTCTGCATGAAAATGCCGGCCTTCCCATCCTTTTTGAACCTTACCTGTCTTAACTACATTGGCCTTTAGTTTTAGATTTCCATATTCTATGAAAGACAGTGCCCATTCACTTTATTTCACCCCTCATGGTCTTATAATCATCTTTAAGGTCAATTCTCAACCTCTCAAACTCCAGGGGAAAGAAGTCCTGGCCTATCCATTCTCGCCTTATTACTCAAGTCCCAGTAATATACTCGAGAATCTTCTCGCACTCTGTCCAGGTAAATGTCATCCTTCCTACATACTGTAACTAGAACTGCATACTGTGTAGAGCAGCCTCAACAACATATTGTACAGCCCTAAGGTGACAACACAACTCTTGTATTGACTGACAAAGGCAAACACAGCAAACCCCTTCTTCGCTGCACTAACTACCTGTGTCTCCACATTCATGGATCTATGTGCTAGGTCCCTTTGTTCCACAAAACTTGTCAGAGCCCAGCATTTATTGTGAGCATGAAAAGCACATTGTCATAAGGGGGGGGGGGGGGTTGCTGGGAGCGGACTCAAATGCAAGACACAGACACTGAAGTACTAGGAACTGGACTAGAGTTAGGGACGGGACTGGATGCAGACCAGGAGCTAGGACAAGAACACAGACTTGGGCTAGGACTTGACTAGGAAAGCGGGACCTGGACGAGGAACTGGGAACTAGGAGCCTAGGCTTGGGGACTCCTAGCCAGAGACTGGACAAGGACCCAGAACCTGGATCTTGACTCGGGCTCGGACCCTGGAACTAGGCGAGGACATGACGTGGCTACAGGACTGGACATGGCTTGGGTTCCTCAAGGCGAGGACAATGACGAGGCTTGGGTTCCTCGAAACGAGAACATGACGAGGCTTGGGTTCCTCGAGGCGAGGACATGACGAGGCTTGGGATCCTCGAGGCGAGGACATGACGAGGCTTGGGATCCTCGAGGCGAGGACATGACAAAGTTTGGGTTCGGACTCCGAGCCAGAGACTGGACAAGAACCCAGAACCTGGGTCTTGACTCAGGCTCGGACACCGGAACTAGGCAAAGACGTGACGTGGTCTTGGGATACAGGACTAGGCCGGGCTACAGGACAGAACGAGAGACTCCTGGGCAAGATGAGGGAACTCCAGTACAGGACGAGGGAACTCCAGAACAGGATGAAGCACATGGACAGGATGAGAACACGAAGCCTTGACTTGGTACTCAGAAACAGCCGAGCCTTGGACTTGGCATGACAGGAACCTTGGAACCTTGGACTTGGGATGACAGGAACACAGAACACAGAGCCTTGGTCTTGGGGAGGATGGGAACACAGAGCCTCGGTCTAGAGCAGGGGAACATGGAGCCTTGGACTTGAGAGACAGGAACACAGGGACATGGAACACAGAGCCAGGACCCCTCCTTGGGAACAGGACTTGGGGCCGGGACTCTACACAGAATGCTGAACATGACGAGACAATTCCCAACACTAGGTAGCAACAAACGGCCGGACCTACCTAGCGAAGGCGTGGACACAGAGACGGTTCCCAACACTAGGTAGCAGTAAACGGCTGGACCTACCTAGCGAAGGCGTGGACACAGAGACGGTTCCCAACACTAGGTAGTGGCAAACGGCTGGACCTACCTAGCGAAGGCGTGGACACAGAGACAATTCAAAACAACGGTAGACAGTCCCTTATCTTGCTCCGGCAGTTGAACTTGATAGCAGTGCAGGCGAAGGTTACAGGCAAGGCGAGGCTACAGAAGGAATGGAAAGGGAAGGGAACAGTTCAGCAAATGAAGCTGTACCCAGGAGCTATTTATGTAGCCAGCCCAAAATCAGAATCATATGCTTTAATTAAGGCACACAACAGGACCAGAGAAAACCAGAAAACCTGGAATACGGATCGATGGACTGGACCGTGAACCAGAATGCAGACTTCACGTACCGGACCATGACACACATATAATGGATTTCAAATCTTAGCTGCCGCATTAGTATAAATGTCTTGGTCTAGTTGCCAGAAAATAAAATATATGTATAAAACAAAAGTATATATAAACCTCTGATTCTTTATAGTGATGGTGATCTTATCTATGCATCTCATAATTTTATAAACTTCTACCAGGTTTCCCCTCAGCCTCCTATGCTCCAGAGAGAAAACAAAAGCAACTTTGTCCTATCTATCCTTACAGTTCACCCAAGCAGCATCCTGATAAACTTCTTCTGCAGCTGGTAAATCTGGCAAACTCTTTCCATCCTTTCTGTAATGGGGCAACCAGAATTTTGACCCAGTAACATTGATAGAGACCTGATGGATTAGGAGGTGCTACTGAAGAAGTGTTGATGACTTGCTACAGTTCTTCCCGTCTGTAGTACTCTCTGCTGCCACAAAACAACAGGTAAAAAAACAAATAAGTGCTTAACTCAGTAAATGGCGAAGGAATGAATCCATCAATAGCAATACTAACTGTGCTATATAGTAAGAGCAATACACTGAGTATATTTAACGTGGAGGTTGGTAAGTTCTTGATTAGTAAGGCATCAAAGGTTACAGGGAGAAGGCAGGAGAATAGGGCTCAGAGGGACAATAAATCTGCATGATGGAGTATCAGAACAGATTTAGTGGGCCAAATGGCCTAATTCTGCGGCCATGTCTTATGGTCTTATGATCACTGTGTGTACATGGCCTCCAAAGTTCAGGCCAAAGTACACTGTGCTGATGGTATTATATAGTGCTTTTAATGCAACAATGAAAGAATTTCTAGACTGACATACTATCTGAGTGGTGGAGAGGTTTTATAGACACTTGGGATGAACTACTCAAAGTACCCAGTTTCTGGCTTGGAAGCCTCACCAAGTGTCTGCCTATTCCACCTGAGATCCTGACCTTGCATTCCCTCCCCACCAATCCAAGTGTTCATGGTGGACCACTGACCAAAAACAATGGCATTAAATGTCAGGAGAAGCACTTAAATTCTCTCTTGTTGGAAAGAATGATGGTCATCATATCTGGCTGGAGCCTTCCAAACCTGCATTTCGCTGTTTATCCAACATCCGCTGTGGGTAGGTGAAATTTGGATCAAATTACCTATCACCAATCTCACTGATTGACAACTGCTTCGATGTACTATATGACATCAAAACCATTAAGCAATGAGCTTTAAAGTCAAAACACCAACGAGGCAATGGTCCTCAGGAAACATAACTGCTGAAATACGTCCTTTACAGTCTTACCACTTTAAATCCCCAAAATTGAAATCTTCCATTAAAAGCGATGTGGCCATCACTTCGTCTTTACCATCTATGGATATTTTGATCTCCCTACGAACTGCATTGCACTGAACCCAATTCATTCAACTTAAACTTTACATTGCCGCAAAATCTGCACAAGTTAAAGTTAATGTGCAAAAATCTGAATTCCCATTTCCGAGTTTAAAATATAACGCGAGTTTAACCTGTTTGCATTGGGACGTTATTTTGCCTTTTTGGTTACAGAGAATAATTGAGCGTTTCCAGGGGTGATATATCAACGCCTGTCAATGTATATTTGTAGCTGTTCCTACGTTTCGGAACTGTTTATGTTAGACGCCGATACTCCCGTTAATTTGATGGGGCTGAGCAGTTGGAATGCAGTAAAATGCACCGAAACTCCTCGGCCACCCAGCGAAGTGCTTTTGTGTAAGAACCGTATATGGCTGTAGGAATCCGTGCAAACAGGCTTGGGGTCTGGTCCTTTTTTGGGGCTGCTGTGGGTGGAGGCAAAGGGTGACGAGACCCACGGGCTATAAAACTTAACAAACCAGGGAGGGAGAGTGCACCATCCCAGAGTAAAAGGACCCCGGCAAAGCACCGACAGGGTGAGTCCCAGGCAAGGGTTAATCTGCAGTTGTACATTACTCATTTTCAAGCAATTAACAGTTTATTAATTGGGCAAATGCAAGCAGCAGAGGGCTTGTCAAAGAACCGTATGCTTACAAATTGAAATCGGCACCTAGTTCGTTGCAATAATTTAAATGTAAATTGAAGTTCAATGTTTTTTGTTCGCTGATCTTGGTTACTAACATTAGCAGAAGTATACCCTAGCTTCTAAAGCAGCGTGGGTGATTTCAGAAGACAATGCATGAGAAAGAAAGAATTTGGTCTTGCTCTTACTGATAAATACCAGTGTTTGAAAACATTTGTCAGAAGTAAGTTTTTTTGGCGTGCGCTGAATTTGTAAGAGGCATCGATGCGTTACCTTTACTGACTCTCCAAATAGCACTTGGTTCCCCCGCAATTGCCTATGTCGAGTTTCGGTACTTTGGGTGGGGGATCCTTTCAGAGATTACCACAGATTTGATGTTAATTCAGTTCCAGGCTTCTTATGTAACAGTACAAGCGTGGGCCGCGATCAAGTAGCTGGATGCCCAGCAGTGACAACTTAATGTTTATAACACTATTTTCTTTGGAAAGTCAGAATTCCAGTGTGTGTGCGTGTGTGTTTTAACTGGAATCGGTTAATCTTCTTAGTAGTGTTTTCCATATCTGGTAAATGTGCCCAGTCGGGACAGAATCTGGCGGAGGATCACTTTGGACGAGCTTGTCTCGTACCCGATTGTTGAAATATACTACCGTGGCTTCGCTCAGTGCTGTGGATTCTAGGATTACTGTACTCTTTTACTAAATATGGTTCTTTCTCAGCCGTCTCCAGCGCCTCCCTGGTCACTGTTAGCACTGCAAGTCTGAAGTCGGTGCAGAGAAAAGGCAGCAGCTACTGTGAGCCAAGTTCCAAAAACACTCACTTAAAGAGAATTTTTTTGCAGGGTTGCAGGGATTTCCTAATTAGGAAAAAGCACGTTTAAAGAAGGGCCCTTCCATGTATATGGACTTCCAGTCTGAGCAGGGGACTTATTGGCTACTTGAGGAATGCAAAGTCCGACTTAACACACTGAAGGACCTGTACAGTGGAACGAGCACTTCCTCAGATTTTTTGATGGATATTTTAAATTATCCAAGGACTGCTCAGTTTCAAACAACGTTAAAAGAGACGACGGCATTCGAATACAATTTTATGCAAAGCTTATTACCTCCAAGTTCAAGTTTGTCCCGATCCCATTCTTGATAGATTATGATTGTGGAACCAGGATTATATTAATTTAAGGAGTTTATGGGGAGGGGGGGAAGGTAAACATGCCCACTCAGACACACGAACCCACTGGCTATATTTTCTGAGTCGGACTATTGGTTACTACTCCCCTTTATTCCGTTAGACTCAGCAGGTCGACCATGTGTGACGAGGAGGAAAGCACAGCGCTGGTTTGCGACAACGGCTCCGGACTGTGTAAGGCTGGCTTCGCCGGGGATGACGCTCCTCGCGCGGTTTTCCCTTCCATCGTGGGCCGCCCCCGGCACCAGGTTAGCCGTTCTCAGCCTTCCCAGGGTCTTGGCCGCGAGGCTGCAACAGCAGCGAGATCCTAGAGGCATAATTGAAAGATTATATTTTACTGGATGTACATTAGAATTCAGTTGACATTGCCGCAAGAGAGTTCAGAGGATTAGAATGGTGGGGGTTGCTGGGGGGAGGGGGTGATTGGACTAGAACTTCCACTGAGTCGCAGAGGACCCGGGGAAGCAACGAGAGACCAAGCAGGTTGTGGAGAGGAGGTCGGCGATCGGTGTTGGAAGAGATGAGTGGTGGGGTTAAGCAACGACCTAAAGCAGTCACTTGCGGGTCTGTAAAACCAAGAGTGAGAGAGGACGAAGACAGATTCAACGGTAGATTTGTGGAGGGAATTGCAATAAAATCTTGGAAAAGAAACATGGGGGAAAGAACAATTGGGACCGGGTGATAGATCCCCATAATTAAAAACCTAAAGATGATGCGGTTGTGAAATGGAAAAATGATTTGTTTGGTATTCCCTGCGTTTTGTAATCTGGTTTGTTTCTGTGCTTAACATGCCATCTGTAAGAAGGGATGAATTATATCTAGAACTGGAAAGAACGGAGAACAGTTGCAAACTGGGGATCGAGGACAGGCTGCTAAATGCATTAAAGCACATTCATTTGATTCTGTTTTCACCTTTTCGTGCGGCGCGCGTGTTGTGACTGCTAGGACAGTAGATGCAAAGACTCCTCAGACAGTGAAACACATGCATCACACCTGTTCCGTTTAATCCCACAGGGCGTCATGGTTGGGATGGGCCAGAAAGACAGCTATGTAGGTGACGAGGCTCAAAGTAAGAGAGGTATCCTAACCCTGAAATATCCCATCGAGCACGGAATCATCACAAATTGGGACGATATGGAGAAGGCAAGGGATTATTTGCATGCTTCTTGAATCATTAAACCAGAACAATTCTGAACATATAATGTTGTAATCGGTGTCAAAATTTAAAGTACGCTTGGGCGGAGCAGTATTTTGAGACTATGGTCACTCTTTCTGCAGATCTGGCACCACACTTTCTACAATGAGCTTCGAGTGGCTCCCGAAGAACATCCAACTCTGCTCACCGAGGCTCCCCTCAATCCCAAGGCCAACCGCGAGAAGATGACCCAGGTACCACAGCCAACCGCCTAATCTAACCATGTTCCTTCTGCCGTGTGACGAGGCTTCCGAGGGTGCGGGCTGCCCGGGTTGGGGAGCAGGTTTTGTGAGGAGAGGCTTTTCTCTTTGGAGCGAGGTGACTGAAAGAGGTGTGCAAGGCGATGAGACGTATAGATGGAGCGGCAGTCGGAGGCTTTTTACCAGGACGGAAACAGCTAATATCCTGGGGCGCATAACTGTAAGGTGATTGGAGGAAAGTATAGAGGGAATGTTAGGTATGAGTATTTTTTAACGAGGTGATAGAGGCAGGTACATTAGGGACATTTAAGAAACCATTAGATAGGTACATCGATCATATAATTAATAGGAGGGAAGGGTTAGATAGATTTTAGTAAACGTTGGCGAAACATAGCGGGCCGAAGGGCCTTATACTATGTTCTATTTGACTAGCTCATTCGCTAGATTTAAAAATCCCCATTAGGTAAACATTGGCGGGCAATGTGAACCCACATCAGGATTTTTGATAGACCAGCAGGCGCAACCAGCCATGCAACACATCTTTGTAATTACTCTTATCGCTGGTTGTTTTCTAGATCATGTTTGAGACATTTAACGTGCCAGCCATGTATGTTGCAATCCAAGCCGTTCTATCCCTTTACGCCTCCGGCCGTACAACCGGTAAGTGGGAGCAGCGTTTCCTTGTACGATCACTGGGGAGATGGAATCACCCCTGGCTGTTTCTGACCCAGTGCTTGTGCCCATGTGCAGGTATAGTGCTGGATTCCGGAGATGGTGTCACCCACAATGTGCCAATCTACGAAGGCTACGCCCTGCCCCATGCCATCATGCGTCTGGACCTGGCTGGCCGTGATCTCACAGACTACCTCATGAAAATCCTCACTGAGCGCGGCTATTCGTTCGTCACTACAGGTAACGGGCCGTCTTTGATTTAACAACCTTCTCTCCAATTGCTATGAACTCACGTTAACTGCAGGTATTACTGCAGCGCCACAAGACTCCCGACGAAGATATTTTAACATTAATTTCAAATCATTCTTTTTAGAAGCACAATTCCAGTATTTTTTTAAGCTTCAGATGTAAGCATCTGCAATTTTATTTGTTTTCAAGCCTTTTTCAACTCCCACCCCACCTTCTAGAATTTGGAAAATAAAACAGAGGTAGAACTTCGCCCACTTTAAATTGCTTTCTCCAGGCCGGGAGTTCTTGACTGAAGTCCAACCTTTCCCCTTTTAAGAGCATAGACAATCAAAACAGCAACCGGACCTACAGCAGGATACCGACCAGCAAAGCCAACGCTCTGCTGATGATGGATGCAGTCCTTCCAACTCCCCCAACTGCAAAATATCTCGATTTTAACATTTAACCGGTTACAATAGTTTCAATATTTACTTTTTTAAATCACGCTTTTACCAATTTCACTTTAGTGATGTCGCCCTCCGCGTAGACGGAAGCCTCTGCAGTTTAAAAATTAGCCGGACCGTGAGCTCAAATAAACCCTTTATTGGATCTCAAGGATGATCAAATGATGGAGCAGACTCGATGGGCCGAATGACAAAATTCTGCTTCTTTGTTTCATGGCAAACTATATTTAAGAGAGAGCTTATGTGCGAATCCTCTACTTCACAGCTGAACGCGAGATTGTCCGTGACATTAAAGAGAAGCTCTGCTATGTAGCTCTCGACTTTGAGAATGAAATGGCCACTGCAGCCTCCTCTTCCTCTTTGGAGAAGAGTTATGAGCTGCCTGATGGCCAGGTCATCACCATTGGCAATGAGCGTTTCCGCTGCCCCGAGACTCTCTTCCAACCTTCTTTCATTGGTGAGTTCATTTTATAATTACAAATATTTGCTACTTCAATTTCCTTAGAAGGATCTACACATGCACACTGTCCAGCTCTGCCGCAAAATTGATTAGGGAATGATCACATAACCCTGCCACAGATGCAAACTCAATTTACTTGAACAGTTAATTTTAATTGTCACACATATAAATGAAATATTGGAGATTGAGACAATAATGGATTTCATCACTCAGCAAAAAAATCTTCTCAGCCACAGCCCAGACTATATTCCAAAGACTTGGAGAAACAGATTTAGAGTTGATGTGCAACCAAATGATAAACAATGGTTGATAGAACAGACCTCGAGGGACCAAACAGTTTACTCTGGCCTCAAGCTACTACACTGAGATTCTTATGGTCAGTTGTTGATAGCTCTCTCACCAAATCAATAATGTTGTAGGTCTTTGACATAAATGCACAAGAATACTGGAGCACTGCTATGTAATCCAGGGAGAGGGAAGCGCAGAATCAAATATCGCTGTGATGATTGTACATTCTAGCATCAATTGTTTGGCAACAATAAAGTATAAAGTATAAAACAGTGAGTGGGGTTGCCAATGTATAAACAAGGTAATTACTCTATTTGGTGGCCACTTCATTCATTGGTGTTTACAGCCTACACCAAATGCTGAGTTGCTCAAATCCTTACAGAGGCAAATCCAAATGCCGAGATACATATTACAAACGTTTTCATGTGAGACTTTTCAGTTTTTCTATTTTCCATGGATTAACTGTAGCACTTATTTGATAGGGATGGAGTCTGCAGGTATTCATGAGACTACATACAACAGCATCATGAAGTGTGATATCGACATCAGGAAGGATTTATACGCCAACAACGTACTGTCTGGAGGTACCACCATGTACCCTGGTATCGCTGACCGTATGCAGAAGGAAATCACTGCATTGGCTCCCAGTACCATGAAAATCAAGGTCAGTTGAAAGGGCTTTTAAGGAAAAGAAACAGCAGTGTTATTTCATGCTTTGTCACTATTGACCTCTTGATACCATCAATTCTGATGATCTTCTCCCAGACAAACAATACTTAAACTAGGAGTTTCCAACCTGGGGTCCAGACCCTTTGCTTATTGGCATTGGTGCGTGGCATAAAAAGTGTTGGGAACCCCTGCCAGTTCAACCTTATCTGTGGCATTTAATTGCAGACTGGCAGCTTGATGTGGGAATGGTTAGATTTTTTCCTAGGCATGGTTAAGCCAGAACTTTGCAAAATCAACCCTAATTTTGCTATAGTCAAACAACTGTCATTGAGAAAACTGACTTTTTTCTTGTATTGGGTTTGATTTTGCATTAGGTTTTGCAGTTTCTTTGGCATCTTTATACAACTTAATAACTAATGAAACAAGATATAACTGTATATAGATCCTAGGGTAACAGAATTGGTTCATTTGTCATAGCATTCATAAATTTTCTTAAGAGATTGTATTCAAAGCTGAAGTATTTAACATTGATATCAGTTCCAAGTTTCATATTACTGTACTATTTCAGCTTCATATTTGACTAGCTTAATTTATTTCTGTTATAATCTCAACTTTGAAGCTACCTTCATTTTTATATAACACAGGTACAAAGTTTAACTTGGAAAAATTGAATAGTGAATATATTTGATGACCTGTTAAAAGCTAACATGAGCCTTCCCCCCACCCCCACCCCCACTGCTGGGATGTACTACCCTTTATTTGATACCTACTGTATTTATTTACTTAATGACAAGAGACAGCACTACAATGGTTATGTATTAATGTAAGACATTTGTTTTTACATCCCAGATCTGATAAAATTAATGTTGAATACACTTTAAAGATTTGACCCGAGTTGCATTATGGATAATTAGGAAATCTTGATAATTCAACACAGTTTTTTGATTGCAACCAACAATGGGGGTATGCTGCTGCTCAAAGTCAGGAGGTAAACATTTTACTGGGGGCGGCCCAAGGGCAGTCTGTGTCCGATCGGTGATGGGAAGCAAGAGTTTAAGTTAAATGAGAATTTCAACAGCAGTCAATGCCCAGGAGTCAAATACAAAACAAACATTAATTAATTATGCTGTGACTGAAAAGTACAAGCATAAATTAGTTATTACTTTGCTATGTTGCTTTATTAACAGATAATTGCTCCTCCTGAGCGCAAGTATTCAGTATGGATTGGTGGCTCCATTCTCGCTTCACTCTCCACCTTCCAGCAGATGTGGATTAGCAAGCCCGAATATGATGAGGCCGGTCCATCTATTGTACACCGCAAATGCTTTTAAACTGTTGTCTCTTCTCTCCCCCGCCTCCCTCTCTTTTTCTCTCTTCCGTATCTTGTTGCAACAAAAAAACTGTGAAAGTGCAACAAGAGAAACATTTGTCTGTTTTCATTCCATTGCTCTGTCACCAAACATTACCTGTAGCTTTAAATGAACGAATGGGAGTTTTTAAAATAAAGTCAGAATGTGCCGCCAGTATTTTCACAAATTGACTCGTTTCCTGAAATATATTAGATACCTATTTATTTAGCTAATGTCTAACTACTTTGACATAAACAGAGCAAGAATTCCAGATAAAATTTAAACCTGCACCTTGGTTTATTTATTTCAAAATGTCAATGGTTCAGTGGCACTATGTTTCATTTTAAAATTACTTTGAAGCTTTTGACTTCAGATTAAAAGGTCTCCCATTGCTACCCTTATAACCTGTCCACATTTTCCTATATTTCCTTTCACTAAGATGTGTTCTGCTTTTACATCATTTGGGGATACGATTGTCTTGAATTTATTGCTATTAAAGAAAATGGTTTCAGAAACTGTTGTACAAGATGCTTGTTTAAAGCAGTCCAGGAGATTTCTGAATTCAGTTGTGGCCTGTTCTCTTAATGGTGTCTGACGTCCAAGTAAACAACGCATGGGAATGTCCCTGATCAGGATGAAGCAAATCCTACTAGAAATATTGACATCGCTGGTGGCCAACGAATCTGCATCATAAAAATCAATGCAGTTAACACCAATAGGAGCTTTATACATTGTAATATAGAATCTTTTCCCTTTTTAATGTCTATTCTCATTATAGGCCATAGTTCCAAACTCAAAAAAAATTAAGAAAAATGCATGTACCAAAGAAATTCATATTTATTGGTTTCTGGTTGAAGTCCAAGTTCAACTTAGAAACACTCTTGAGGATAACTAGCATTTGTCATCTCACATTATACCTGTGAAATATTTACTGCATTTCAAAAATAAATATTAATCATTGGTATACACTTTTTGTAACCTGAATATACAAAAAGGCTTTAAATAATCCAGCTGGCCAAAACTGGCCATTGAATTTTGAAAGTAACGTTTGTGTCCTTACAATAGAAATAACTTATTCCGATTCCATGTCGGTGGTAGTCTCACGTTATCACCTCATGTCCAAGATGATTATATTCATATCTTTTATAATGATGTGTTTGCAAGTCTGAAAAAGAATTGAGCACAAGTTTGACATTTATTGTTCCATTCAGAGTACTGCATTAAACAAGCAACGCTCAGAAGCAATTCTCAATTGAATATGGTGCATTTCTTCAACAGTAGTTCACTCTTAACTACTCAGTTTTATTGTTAATAATACAAGGGTTTCATGGTTTCTACCTTCTATACCTTTGTTACAACCTTCAGTCTGGTGTCTTGTGTCTCTGACCCACTATTAATACCATGGTATCAACCATCTTTGTTCTAAACTCAGGAATTCACTGAACTCATTCGCTAGATTTAAAAATCCCCGTTAAATAAACATTGGCAGGCAGTGAGAACCTACATCAGGATTTCCGACTGTTGACTAGCAGGCGTAGCCAACCATGCAACAGATTTTCAGAAAGGCAAAACAGTGAAAGGTGCATAACAGCACACAAAATGCTGGAGGAACTCAGCAGGTCAGGCAGCGTCTATGGAGAGTAATATAAACAGTCGATGCTTTGGGCCAATCTGATTTGTCCAGAGTAGCCTTTTTGATCAGGTCCCTTGACCTCACTAATTCTAAACCCATTAGATACATACAAGGTGAAGTATAAATTGAACTACGTGGAATTAATGCTATCAATTTGCTGAGCTTGCGTTGATCAATAAGGTTGAGTAGCTTATTCAAGATCCCTAGCTTTGATTTGATGCCTGAAGCCATCCTGATGTTCAGCGGCAGAGTCTTGCACAATATATCATCACATATATGAGCCAGGGGAAACTACACCCACATTCTTAGAGAGCATTTCCTAACTGGATGCCAAATCCATCATAAATTAGTGTTTCTGACTGCCTCTGGCTTCCATAAAATCTATCTCTAAATTACTGAAAATGCAAGTCATTAAAAAAAATAATAATTGTAGTCATTATTTACCCTTCTATCAGACCCATTCCTCTCTGTCAATGGACTTGCTTCCCTCATGCCAGGTCTAAATGAACAGCAATGTCTAACGTCGGGGACATGCAGCAAATTTACACTCCACTCCAGTTGGGAATGCATTTGGAAAAGCCCAAAAAAAAATACCCTGCAAGTTGCAGGACTGGGTATTTCAACAGAGCCTCACTCTTTCCTATACTTATGGGTATACACATGTCAACAAGTCAATTCGGAATTGCTAACATTTGCCAGCAAGTTCCTATCCCAATGTCATGTTCCATACGACATTTTCCTGTGTTAAGTTTCCACTGTGTAGACATTTAAATCAAAAATATTAAAATTGTGGTAAGCAATACAAAATAATAGTTTAATAAATTTCCAAGAGGAAAACAAAAATAATTAATGGCATAATCTAAGTCAAAACAATTTAGTCTAAGAAGCTCGATATGCCCCTTGCCTCCTAACATGCAGACATTAATACCCATTTAATCCAAATGGCTTCAGGTCCCAATTTCTGAGCAAGTGCAGAATCTGCATAATACTTCCCCCCCCCCCCCGCCTCCCCCCATGTAACACAGGGAAAATCCCTGTTGAATGGAATGTCATGACATATTCTGGACTAAGTCAAGCCTTAAATCACAGATCAGTGGCTGCTAGGCTGACACTTTGGTTTATATGACTGGTCACTGAGGAAGGAAAAAGTCTGATAGCCACACTCAGCACAAGAAGGCCCACCATGCTAAGAAGATTAGGCAAGTCAGATATACACAGCTTTATATAGTTTTTTTTTAACTCAAAGAAACCTTTGGAAGATATCATTCCAACCTTAGTTATTGAATTAAATTGACTGAAATATTAAATTCTTATTGAGTAAAATGGAGAGGATAGAGGGATTTGTTTACCCTTTACTGGGGTGTCTAGAATTAGGGAACCCAGGGAAGTGTCAGCTCACCTAGAGAATGGTGAATCTTTGAATTTCTCAAACTAATAAAGAAAGGAAGCTCAGTCATTGAGCAATTTAAGACAGGGATCAATAGATGTCTGTATATTAACATGAAGGACAAGGCGGTAGAGCAGTAAAGTGACACAGAGGTTAAAAATCTGCCATGATCTTGTTGAAAGACATAGTAAGCAAAAGTAGTAAAATGGCTTCACTGTTTCAAATGACTCCAGGATTGAAAGGCTTTTCCTTTGAGGAGCACTTGATGGTTCTTGGGCCTATAGTCACTGGAATTCAAAGAATGAGGGGAGATCTCATTGAAACCTATCGAATGTTGAAAGGCCTCAAAGAGTGGATGGGGAGAGGATGTTTCTTATGGTGGGGGAGTCTAAGAACAGAAAACAAAGTCTCAGAATAGAGGGATGTCCATTTAGAATGGAGATGAGGAGGAATTTATTTAGCCAGGGAGCAGTGAATCTGAGGAATTCGTTGCCACAAGCATCTGTGGAGGCCAAGTCATTGGGTATACTTAAGGCAGAGGTAGATAGGTTCTCGATGAAGGGATACGGGGAGAAGACAGGAGACTGGGGCTGAGAGGGAAATGAATTAGCCTATGGTCTTATGGTTACCTCTTCCTTTCACAACCTGTTCACAGCAAGAAATAGTAATTCTATATGATAATATTAGACACATACTTGGTATAGAGCTGGTTCTTTAGAATGTGGATGAAACCCTTTCTTTCGGCAGGAGGAAACTTCCAACATCCCTGCAGGAGTAAGGCGGAAGGCTGCAGTCCTAGAAAGTAGCAAACACTGGTCAACAAGAAATGAAGGTATTCTTCAAGACCAAGTGAAGTAACTGAATATCGATAACAATTCAAGTTAACAATGTCAGAATGGAAGGCATCAGTTACTTGAAAAGTAAATGCATACAGGCTACAAATTTGCAATTAAAGTAATAACTGCAGGTCTGCAAGGCCAGTAGTTACCTTGGTCTATTGTAATAACCCGTAATCCCATTCTATACAGGAAACAAGGATCAACACACAAATCAGCTTTGGAACCTCACAGAGCAAATCGTCAGTCATACAGCACTGAAGCAGCTCTTTTGGCCTATCATGGTCATGACATAGACCGTAAGACACAGCAGCAGAATTAGGCCATGTGGCCTATCGAGTCTACTCCACCATTCAATCATGACTGATCCTTTTTTCTGTCTCCTCCTCAACCCCAGTTCCCAGTCTTCCCCCTGTAACCTTTGATGCCATGTCCAATCAAGAACCTATCAATCTCTGCCTTAAATACACCCAACGACTTGGCCTCCACAGTTGCATGTAGCAACAAATTCCACAAATTCACCACCCTCTGACTAAAGAAATTTCTCTGCATCTCTGTTTTGAAAGGGTGCCCTTCTCTCCTGAGGCTGTGCCCTCTTGTCGTAGACTCTCTCACCATGGGAAACATCCTATCCACATTCACTCTGTCTAGGCCTTTCAACATCCAAAAGTTTTCAATGAGATTCCTGCCTTCTGAATTCCAGCGAGTACAGACCCAGAGCCACCACAATCTCTAAAGCCACCTCTTTCAGAACCCTAGGGTGCAGTTCCTCTGGTCCGGGTGACTTGCGTATCTTTAGATCTTTCAGCTTTTTGAGCACCTTCTCTCTTTTAACAGTAACTGCACCCACTTCTCTTCCTTCACACACTACAACATCAGGCACACTGCTGGTGTCTTCCACAGTGAAGACTAATGCAAAATACTCATTTAGTTCAGCAGCTACCTCCTTGTCCCCCATTATTATTTCTCCTGCCTCATTTTCTAGCGGTCCTGTAGCCACTCTCATTTCTCTTATTTTTGACATACTTGCAAAGAACTTTTACTATCCACTTTGATATTATTTGCTAGCTTGCTTTCATATTTCATCTTTCCTTTCTAATGATTTTTTTTTAGTTCCTCTCTGTAGGGTTTTAAAAACTACCCAATCCTCTACCTTCCAACTAATTGTTGTATGCCCTTTCTTTTGCGATTACAATAGCTTTCACTTCCCTTGTCAGCCATGGTTGTACTATTTTACCATTTGAGTATTTCTTCATTTTTGGAATACACGGGTCCTGCACCTTCCTCATTTCTCCCAGAAACACACGCCATTGCTGCTCTGTTGACATCCCTGCCAGCAGCTCCTTCCAATTTAATTTGGCCAACTCCTCTCTCATACCACTGTAATTTCCCTTACTCCACGGAAATACTGCTACATCAGACTTTACTTTCTCACTATCAAATTTCAAGTCGAACACAATCATATTCTGATCACTGGTTCCTAAGGGTTCAAGCTCCCTAATCACCTCCATTTCATTTCATAACACCCGATCCAGTATAGCTGACCCCCTAGTAGGCTCAAAGACAAACTGCTCTAAAAAGCTATCTCTTAGGCATTCAACAAACTCACTCTCTTGAGATCCATTACCAACTTGATTTTCCCAATCAACCTGCATGTTAAAATCTCCTATGACTACCATATCATTGCCCTGTTGACTCGCCTTTTCTATTTCCTTTTTTAATCTGTGGTCCACCTCCCGAGCACTGTTGGGAGGCCTGTATATAACTACCATCAAAGTCCTTTTACCCTTGCTGTTTCTTAACTCAACCCACAAGGATTTAACATCTTCTGATCCTATGTCACATCTTTCTACTGATCTGATGCCATTCTTTACTAGTAGAGCCACACCCCCCTCTGCCTACCTTCCTATCCCTCCAATATAACATGTAATGTGTAACCTTGGATACTCAGCTCCCAACTACAAACATCCTTCAGCCACGATTCAGTGATGGCCACAACACCATAGCTGGCAACCTGTAATATTGCAACAAGATCATCCACCTTATTTCTCATACTACATGCATTTAGATACAACACCTTGAGTGCTGTATTTGCTGTCCTTTCTGACTCTGCATCCCTAATGATTTGTTACTCAGCCTGTTGGCTGCAACTACGTCCCATCAACTGCCTGCCCTTCCTGACAGTCTGACTGCATGCTATCTTTACTTTTTTACCATCCATCCTTTCCTGAGTCCCTTCACTCTGGTTTCCACCCTCCTGTCAAATTAGTTTAAACCCTCCCCAAAAAGCAGCTCTAACAAACCTGCCCGCGAGAATATTGGTCCCCCTCGGGTTCAGGTGCAACCCGTCACTTTTAAACAGGTCATACCTCCCCCAGAAGAGATCCCAATTATCCAAGAACCTGAAGCCCTGCCCCCTGCACCAACTTCTCAGCCACACATTTATCTGCCAAATAATCCCGTTTCTACCCTCACTGGTGCGTGGCACGGGCAGCAATCCAGATATTACTACCCAGGACGTCCTGCTTCTCAGCTTTCTCCCTAGCTCTCTAAATTGCCTTTTCAGGACCTCATTGCTTTTGCTTCCTAGATCATTGGTATCAATATGTACCAAGACATCTGGCTGCTCCCCCTCCCTCTCCAAAATGTTGTGGACGCGATCTGAGATGTCCCTGACCCTGGCACCTAGAAGGCAACATACCATCCTGGTGTCCTGTTCGTGTCCACAGAATCCGCTGTCTGTCCCCCTCACTATCGAGTCCCCTATCACTATCGCTCCCTTCTTCTCTCTTTTTTCCTTCTGCAGCACAGACCCATGGTCAGTGCCTGTAACCCGGACATCCAGCAAAAACCTATCTAGATCTAATCCCATTTGGTTCATCAAGATCCCATTTGGTGATTCAAGTGCTTGTCCAGATGATTCAGAAAGGAATGCAGGCAAAAACGGACATATAGAAAGACAGATACAAAAACAGAAAAAGAGAGGGAGGAAGTTATAAAAAGAGAGATGGAGGGAAGGACAAAGTTATAAACAAAAGGGAGATGCAGGAGAGAGAGGGTGCAGTAGTGGGGCATGGGACAGCATTCTTTACCGGTGGGAAGAGCAAAACTTGTCATTAATACACAATAGGAACCCAAAATCAACTAGCGTATCTACAAGAAATATTCACATCCAGAGAATGGTGAAAAAAAATACTTGGAATGTAAACAGTTGGGTCAAATAGCACAGGTGGTTTAAGGAAAGGTTAGATAAACAAAACAGAGAGGAATACAGTATAAACTGCTCGTCAGAAAAGGGAAAAGTGGAGGGAGTTCAATTGGACCCTAAGTGTCAGCACAGTGCCACTCGATTGTTTTGAGTCACAGGAGGCCATTCAGCCCAACTTGTCCATGCTAATCAAAGGGCTACCCTATCAAGTCCTACCTTCTAGTACTGGCCCGTTGCATTACAGGATGTACAGTGAATGTAATTATGGATATTTTTACAATTTAAGAAATAACTTTTCCTGTCCCAACACTTCCAGACCACCCCGGAAGCTGTCCCTGAAGGGAAGGAGATGACTCTATCTCAGAAACTGTTATTGGGGTAGCAGTGGACGGGAGGAAGAGGCGTACAGAAGCACTGCAGAAAGAGTCCACAGCTTATTCTTTATTTGAGGCACTCTCAATGTTGCTCCATTGATCCTAACCGCTGAATGGAAAGTCTGCTGACAACAGCATACGTTATAAATTTGACGGCTGCCCATGCTTCAAAATCAAACAGGCAAATTTATGATTGAAAGAATATGTGTTTATTTAGCATCTGTTATAAGTTCAGAATGCCCAAAATTACACTGCAACAATGAAGTACTTCCAAAGCGTAGGCAGTACTGTGATGTGGGCAATCTCGCCATGCTGAAGAGCCAAATCACCTGTTTAAATGGAGGGGCCTCAGGGGCTTTCTTTGAAATCATGTCCTCTTATAACCCAATGAGAGTTCATACAATATCATTAATAATTCCATGGCACATTAGTCTAGATTTTGCACTCAAGTCTTGCACTCCTAACGTCAACACTTTAAGTGAGAGTGCCACTACAACCAAACGCAGCACAATCCAATTGCCAATACTTGCCGCCAGCGGGAAAGGCTCTACACCCTGGCAGGCAAAAAATCTGTCTCGGTTTCTAAGTCACAACTATTAGCATGAGTGTAAAGGCATAAATAACTACCGGCTTCATATTTATATGTATACTTACTCATTGTGTTTGGGAGCACAAACAATTGCAATGGACTCCGGCAACATCAACTGATAGGAGCAATGAGTATGAAGATCCACACTTGAAAGAAATGCAGTCTGTGTTGGATGAGTCTACAAGCAAATTTTAAAAAATGCATACGTTTAATTCAAAAAGCAAAATGTTCTTGCGAGAAAAACCCAAAACTCTGAACTTTGCCTTCATTCCTTCCCTTGTCACTGATAACCCTTTCATCCACCGGCCTCACTTGTGCACTCATTAGGCTTTCTACAGGCTAAAAAAAAAAACCTCTTCTTGAATGCATTCAGAAATTTTTAATCTGATTGTGTCAGAGATAGTATTAGCAAAGTTTGAATCCCCTACTATTCCCAAAGCATTCATTTCATTTACTCACATGGATCCAACCCAGAGTGATAAGGCCATGTTTATTCTGAATAGTAAACAGTTCTTCTTCATTCTCAGTGTCACAGTAATCTGGTCCCCCTGACTGCTTAGGTATTATCACATGTGTAACCAGAAACTCGTCATGTGTCTGCAAATAGAATATTGGAGCAATAAGCATCAATATTAAAACAATTTTACTAAAGCAGTCTAGTGACATGACAAATCCAAGTTACAACAGTCCAGGTGGTTTAGGCCTAAATGTAACAGATCCCAGGAATCACGACACACAATTAATCCAAGTGTAGGCTGCACACCAACTTCATGCAGCCTGATAAACATAGAACATTACAGCACAGTACAGGGCCTTTAGTCCACAATGTTGTATTGACCCTTTACTCTACTAAAATCAATCTAATCCCTCCCTTTTCCTTTCATCCACATGCCTATCTAATAGTCTCTTAAATCTCCCTAATGTATCTGCCCTGGCAATATGTTTCACACACCCACAACTCTCTGTGTAAGAAATCTACGGCTGAGATCCCTCCTATAGTTTCCTCTAATCACCTTAAAATGATGCCCCTCATATAGCCATTTCTACCCTGGTAAAAAGTCTCTGGCTGTTCATTCTATCTATGTCTCATCATCTTGTGCACTTTTATCAAGTCATCACCAATCCAGGCAGTACTTGGTAAATCCCCTCTGCACCCTCTCCAAAGCTTCCACATCCTTCCTATAATGAGGTGGCCAGAACTGAACACAATACACCAAGAATATCAAAGTTCCATTCAACTGCAACATCACCTTGTGCCTTTTGAACTTAATGCCCTGACTAACGAAGGCTAACACTCCATCTGCCTTCTTAATCACTCAGTCAACCTGCGTGGCAACTTTGAGCAATCTACAGACATGGATCCTAAGATCCTTTTGTTCCTCCACATTGTCAATCTTGTACTCTGCCCTCAAGCTCGACTTCACACTTTTCTGAATTGAATTTCTCTGCACAGTTCAGCAAGCTATCTATGTCCCACTGAAACCTACGACAACCTTCTACATTATCCACAACACAACCAACCTTTGTGTCATCTGATGGGCAACTATCATTAAATGCTCAAAAGACCACCTGATCACTAGTGTGGGACGTATACGCTAGTAGTGCAACACTAACACTGCACAGCTTGCGAAACCATTCTTTTCAGTAGTTAAGTTTTGGGCAACTCTATTATCACACGTTACGCTATCAGATGCAGCAGGCGCAGAAGCCACCCAGCATCTGGGTAGTGTAGTGGAAGCTTATCCTTCAATGAGTCTAGATCAGCTCATCGCTGTTGAAGATTCAGCTGTAGCCACACACTTATTGTGAACCACCGTGTTCATGGGGCTTGAAGAACATCACAGAATTCACGGCAATCTTTACATTTAATTTTACCCGTAGGCTGTATGCAAAGTGAATTTAAAAAAAAAAATTACAATTGTCATTCAGAGTTCATCAAGGTATAGTCTAAAGCTCCACAACCAACTTTCCTGTCTTCTGCACTTACTTCGCCAGTTCCTTTGTCCAGTGTACAACTATTGGATGGCAAGCACATGCTTTTAGCAGAGCCCAGTGCTACAAGGACAACAGAGTGAGAACCCAAGGTGACGCAGCGGCTCAGCTAGTTGAGCCAATGCCTCAGTGCTGGAGACCCGTGTTCAATACCGTCTGTGTGGAATTTGCACATTCTCCATGTGACTGTACGAGTTTCCTCCAGGTACTCCACATCCCACATACACGCAGATTGGTAGAGTAATTGGCCACTGAAAATTGCCTTTAGTGTGTTGATGCATGGCAGAGGAGAAAGAAAATAAAAGGATTAATGGAGAATCATTGTAAATGGGTGGCTCATGATTAGCATAGACTCAATGGGTCAAAGGGCTTGTTTCCACACAGTCTCCCTCTTTAACACTTTCTCCCTCACTCCCTAACTCTAAGAATCTCTACCCCATCTGTGAAAAACAGGTTACAACAATGAAATTCTCTACCCTAAAGGAATATGTTGGCTTAATCATGGGAAGTATTTAAAGAGAAATATTTGAAATGTCAGAGAACTGAGGGCTAACGGGCATAGAAGACAAGGCTAGGGGCCAGTCAGCCACGATTGACAGTGGGGAAAGTTGGAGGGGTTGAACGACCTACTCCTGCCTCTACTGTCTGATGTTGTTCTTCTTTTGTTCTGAACATGTTGCAGAATTCAGTGTAACTAAACCTACACAGATACAAATCAAAGGGAAGACGGGAAAGCAGCACCAGAAGCTAAAGGTATAATTTTTTTTTTAAATCTTACCAGTTTCCCACAAAGAATTCCACAGGTTTCTATTCCTCGTGCTGTATTTGCATCAGCCTGCTTCAAAAACTGTTGGCAAAGATTCTTTGGAAGGACCACATACTGAAGCCCATCGACATTTTGCTCTGCAAGATATTAAGTAGCAAACAGCTGTACACTTCCAATAAAACGACGACTTCCATTTGTTCAGCGTGCATTGGAGTGGGTTTAGAAGTGAACTTGCCGAGTCTGGCATGCATTCAATTCAATGTGGAACGGTGAATGATAGTTCTGCCAATACGAAACTTTTATTAACAGTGAAACACTCTTCGGCTAGAATGGCCCATGCAACGTAGATTCAGAACGATGTGGGCAGCTGTTTTTTGAAGAGCTCAGTGCGATGTCAGAATCAGGTTTATTATCACTGTCCCATATGACGTGAAATTTGTTGTCTTGCGGTAGCAGTACAGCACATACGCACCGTACTGTCACGCCATGCTGGAGAGCTCAGCTTGAGCAATGCTTTGAAAACAAATGATTATACAGAATAGTACAGCTCAGTACAGGCCCTTCGAACCATGACGTCGTGCCAACCTTTAATCTACTCTAAGATCAATCCAACCCTTCTTTCCCACACAGCCTTCAATTCACTATCATCCATGACCCTATCTAAGAGTTTCTTAAATGGCCCTAATGCATCTGCTTCTACTACTACGGTTGGCAGTACTTTCCACTCACCCACCACTCTCTGTATTAAAAAAAAACTTACTTCGGATATCCCCCACATACTTTCCTTCAATCTCCTTATAATTTTGCCCCTTCAGCCTTTGGGGGGAAAAGTCTCTGACTGTCCACTTAATCTACACCTCCGATCATCCATTGAGTCACCTGTCATTCCCCTTCGCTCCAAAGAGAAAAGCCTTAGCTCACTCAACTAATCCTCATAAGACATAAATTGATGTGGTTATTTCCATTCTTCATCAATACTCAAACTCAGGATAACTCTGAACTAGAAAGGAAAAAATGTGCTGCACATTTATTTATCAGTAATTGCTACCTGTAATGCAGATTATCAGTGGAGTTCTATGGTGTTAAATTGAGTGTTTGCAATGTGTGTGAAAGAATGATTTCATATTTATATTTCATACAGAACGTTTTCCATAAAATACATACTTCATAAACAAGATGTATTTTTGTACGATGATGCACTTATGCATAGAAAGACATGACTAGATGGTATGCAAACAAAAGCATATCACTGTATTTCAGTGCATGTGATATTAATAAGCCAATAAAAGATTAACAGGCCATTCACGCCATCGATCATACCTGGCGTAATTTCTATGGATTTTGTTGCGAGTGTGGTAACTTTGATCACATCTCGCCGATCTCCAAGATTCAAGACTCAAATTTGTTTGCGTTAACACCCAAAGGTATGCTGGCAGCAATCTGCAAGTGTTGCCATAAATTCCAGTGCCAACATAGCGTGCCCACAATGCTCAGTAGGACAACAAGCAACAAAACAGTAGCAAAGCACGTATACTTCTTATGGATGGAGAGTGACTGATAACTTTGCCTGCATTGATCTCTGTGCACAGAGCTTTGGTACTACCCTGCTGAGATCTATTGAGCACATTAGTGCAAACCGGGCTGTGTTCAGCTGCTGGTTGTGCAGAAATCAGTAATTTCACTTATGAAAACTGTGTTCAGTTCAGACTAAGGCAGGCAAGCCTTGGTCAAGTAGACCAGAGGAAACATAGAAAACAGGAGCAGGCAACAGGCCATTCAGCCTTTTACACCTGTTCCACTCTTCTTTAGAGTCCTGGCTGATCCTTTATAATCAATATCCCAGCTGATGTCTTTTTATCTAGAAATCCTTCTACATCCTTTGTTTTTAAATGCAATCAGCTACTTGGCCTCTACAGTTTTCTGTGGAAGTGGAACATTCTGAATGACACTTCTCCTCTTCTTCGTCCAAAATCTCTTCCATCCAATCACACCTCACCTGCACTTCCAGGTGAGGCAACATTTTGCCTGCAAGTCTGTTGGAGTCATCTACTGTATCTGGTGCCCTGGTGTGGCCTCCTCAATATCGGTGACATCCAATTTAGATTGGGGGACCACTCCGTCGAGCACCTTTGTTCCATCTGCCACAACAGGCCAGATTTTCTGATGGCCACCCATTTTAATTCGACTTCCATTTCCATTCCATGTGGATCATGAGGATAGCCAAAGGCTTTTTCCCAGGGCTGAAATGGCTAACACAAGGGGGCATAGTTTTAAGGTGCTTGGAAATAGGTATTGAGGGGATGTCAGGGGTAAGTTTTTCCACACAGAGAGTGTGGGTGTGTGGAATGCATTGCCAGTGGCAGTGGTGGAAGTGGATGCAATAGGGCCTCATAAAAGCCTCTGAGATAGGTACCCGGACCTTAGGAAAATAGAGGGCTATGCACTAGGGAAATTCTAGGCAGTTTCCTGAGTAGGTTACATGGTCAGCACAACATTGTGGGCTGAAGGGCCTGTAATGTACTATAGATTTCTATGTTCTACGTTCATTCCAACATGTTGATCCATGGCCTTCTCTACTACAATGAGGCCCCCCTCAGGTTGGAGGAACGATGCTTCATATTCCGTTTGGGTAGCACCCAACCCGAAGGCATGAAAACTGAATTCTTGAACTTCCAGTAATTTCTTTCCCCTTCTCTCTCTTACCATTCCAAATTCTGACTCCCCTCCTACCCCCTCCTTTCTCCTCACCTGCAATCAATTCCCTCTGGTGCCTCTCCTTCCTCCTTTTCAGATTCTTTCATTTTCAGCCCTTACCTCTTCTACCCATCACCTCCCAACTTCTCACATACCCCTTTCCCGGTCCACCCACCTTCCCCCTCACCTGGTTTCACCTACCATTTCCAGTTTGTACCCTTACCCCCCCACCCCCCACTTTTTTCTATTTTGGTTTCTTCCCCCTTCTTTCCAGTATTGCTGAAGAATCTTGGATCAAAAAGTTGATGTTTATTCATTTCCCTAGATGCTGCCTGACCTGCTGACTTCCTCCAGCATTTTGCCTGTGTTGCTCTGGATTTCCAGAATCTGCCGAATCTCTTGTCACTCTACCTCCTCTCTGAGAGAGAAACTGGACCGAGATTTAAGGTAATCAGTGCAGGAACTGGGAGAAAGTCAATTCTCTCAAGCAGCCAGTTGTAATGTAGACTGCGTGGCCTGGAAGTGGTGGGGAAGCAGATGAATTATAAACTCTCAAAAGTTACATCTGGGAGCTGCTTGAGTAATATTAAGAGCTGCCCTGCTCTAGAGTCATCAGTGATATTTTTCATAGACAATTACTAGTTTATACAATCACTCCCCAGACTTCTCCCCATAACCCTTGATGCCATGTCCAATCAAGAACTTATCAAGCTCTGCCTTAAATACACCCAATGACCCGGCCTCCACAAATTCCACAAATTCACCACCCTCTGGCTAAAGAAATTTCTCCGTATTTCTGTTTTAAATGGGCGCCCCTCTATCCTAAGGCTGTGCCCGCCCTCTTGTCCTAGAATCCCTTACCATGGGAAACATCTTTTCCACATCTACTCTGTCTATGCCCTTCAACATTCGAAAGATTTCAATGAGATTGCCCCCCGCCATCCATCTAAAGCTAGCACAGACCTAAAGCCATCAAACATACCTCGTATGATCGCACTTTCATTCACAGAATCATCCTTGTGAACCTCCTCTGAACCCTCTCCAGTGCCAGCACATCTTTTCTTAGACGAGGAGCCCAAAACTGTTCACAATACTCAAGGTGAGGCTTCACTTGTGCCTTATAAAGCCTCAGCATCAAATTCCTGCTCTTATATTCTAGACTTCTTGAAATGAATACTAACATGGCATTTGCCTTCCTCACCACTGACTCAACCTGCAAGTTAACCTTTAGGGTATTCTGCACAAGGACTCCTAAGTCCCTTTGCATCTCAGAATTTTGGATATTCTCCCCATTTTCCTAATCTGTCTAAGTCCTTCTTCAGCCTACCTATTTCCTCAACACAACCTGCTCCTCCACCAATCTTTGTATCATCTGCAAACCTGGCAACATAGCCATCTATTCCATCAACTAATCATTGATATACAGCATAAAAAAAGCGGTCTTAACTCCAACCCCTGCGGAACACCACTTAGTCACTGGCAGCCAACCAGAAAAGGACCCTTTTATTCCCACTCACTGCCTCCTACCAATCAGCCAATGCTCTAACCATGCCAGTAACTTTCCTATAATACCATGGGCTCTTAACTTGGTAAGCAGATTCATGTGTGACACCTTGTCAAAGGCCTTCTGGAAGTCCAAATATACAACACCCACTGCATCTCCTTTATCTATCCTACTTGCAATCCCCTCAAAAAAAATTCCAACAGGTTCATCAGGCAAGATATTCCCTTAAGGAAGCCATGCTGAGTTTTCTTATCTTGTCCTGTCACCAAGTACTGCATTACCTCATCCTTAACAATCGACTCCAACATCTTCCCAACCACTGATATCAACCTAACTGGTCTATGATCTCCTTTCTGTTGCCTTCCTCCTTTCTTAAAGAGTGGAGTGATACTTGCAATTTTCCAGTCTTCTGACACCATGCCATGTTGCTTGAAAGATCATTACTAATGCCTCCACAATCTCTAACACCACCTCTTTCAGGACCCTAGGATGCAGTTCATCTGGTCCAGGTGACTTATGTACCCTTGGGTCTTTCAGCTTTTTGAGCATCTTCTCCCTTGTAATAGCAACTGCATTCACTTCTCTTCCCTCACACCCTTCAGCATTTGGCACACTGCTAGTGTTTTCCACAGTGAACACTGATGGCAAATACTCATTTAGTTCATGTACTATCTCCTTGTCCCTCATTATTATTTCTCCAGCCTCATTTTCTAGTGGCCTTATACTACTACTACTACGTCGACTTAGGCCTAGGGGGCTGGCATCAGGCAAACGCCTATATCCTATATAAGCTTTTACACTCTGATATGTTTGTTAGCTTGCTTTCATATTTCACCTCTTCCCTCCTAATGATTCTTTTAGTTGCTCTCTGTAAGTTTTTAAAAGCTTCCCAATCCTCTATCTTCCCACTAATCTTTGCTTTGTTGTATGCCCTCTCTTTTGCTTTTACATTAGCTTTGACTTTCCTTGTCAGCTATGGTACTATTTTGCCATTTGGGTATTTCTTTTTTTTTGAAATACGTCTATCCTGCACCTTGCTCATTTTTCCCAGAAACTGCCAACATCTCCTTCCAATTTACTTTGGCCGACTCTTTTCTCATACCACTGTAATTTCTGTTACGCCACTGAAATACTGCTATGTCAGACTTTACTTTCTCCCTGTCAAATTTCAAGTTGAACTCAATCATATTGTGATCACTGCCTCCTACGTGTTCTTTTATCTTAAGCTCCTCATCACCTCCAGTTCATTACATAGCACCCGATCCAGTATAGCTGATCCCCTATAGACTCAATGACAAACTGCTCTGAAAAGTCACCTTGAAGGAATTCAACAAAATCACTTTCTTGAGATATATTACTAATCTGATTTTCCAAATCAAGCTGCATGTTAAAATCTCCCATGAATATCTTAACATTGCCCTTTTGACACATCTTTTCTATTTCTCGTTGTAATCTGTGGCCCACATCCCAGCTACTGTTAGGAGGTCTGTATATAACTACCATCAGGGGCCTATTACCCTTGCAGTTTCTTAACTCAACCCACAAGGATTCTACATCTTCCAGTCTTACGTCACATCTTTCTAATGATTTGATGCCTTTTTTTTTTAAACCAGCAGAGCCACGCCTGCCTACCTTCCTATCCCTCCGATATAACCTGCAACATTGGACATTACCCAGCGTGTACCGTTACTAACATGACTCAGTAAAAAACATTTAATCATATTACTCTGTTGTCATTCTTGCTCTGCACAAATGTAACAAGAGATCTGGCCTGATTGACGATGGGCAAGTATGGATGCAAGACAGATAAGCACAATTAAGAAAGCAATCGGCAATAGTCCATCTGAAAATCAGAGAAGGCTCACTTACTACTGGGGCTGCTCTGTGGCTTGAGCGACCTATCCACAGGAGGGCACCATCCTGGCTGGGCATCACCTGGCATCTGTCCGGCAGCATTAGCTCCCAACTGGGGAAGAAGGGAAGGTTCGGAACTTCCATAGGCAGCAGCGGTGCATGTCAACATCCCTCCATCGTTCCGTTCCGTCATGTGTGACTTTACCTCTTTCTGCTTCTCCTTCACAAGGTCCTGCCTCTTAAGCTGCTCTTCAAAGATACGGAACTGTTGCACTTCCAACTGCTGCTGACGAATCCGAGCAACGCGCATTTTCTCCTCCTCAAACAACTTATTTTGCTGCTCTTTCTCCAATTTAGCTTCTCTCGATTTGTTCTGTGAAAACAGAAAAGTAGCACAGTACTGTATTTCTCTATAGCTACTAAGCAAGGATAAACGTATTGGAGTCCTGTAATCCCATCTTTATTCAAGAGGAAAGTTACCTAGCAGCAAAGTTATCAACGCTGCAGCAAAGTACATCTGTGTTTGCTGTGATACCATTCAGTGGTGTTTTAATAAAAGAAGCTTCTCGACTTGAGAGTGATCCCGAGCTTCCAGTCAATACAGGGGGGGCAAAAAAAGCTGAAAAATCTGCACAAGTCTCAGTCTCCTTGTGGGATTTTAGTCCATCTTCCTAAATAGATTATTGGGAAAACAGTTGGAAACACTATTTAGTTTATGTGTGCCTCAGATAGGAATGTGCAGGGACACCTTTTCCAATAACTATCATTCTAAAAAAGTTAAATGGGAAATATTTCAGTGTTGGGTTTCACTTTTCAAATGATATTGGTATATGGCACAAGTTGGAACTACAGTGTTACAGTAAGTCGGCAACATGACTCATGATGGGAAGATCCTCTGCTATCTGATCTAGTAGCTATTTAATACATGGCATGATAGATTAGAAGATTAAAGGGGAACAGAGTGTTTTATTGAGCCAAGGTGATATGACTTCTGGTTGGGGGTAGTTGATACCACTAATTATGATGTAGTTTAACTGGAATGCAGGAGCTCTTGAATTATTGTGGAGGAGATAGTAATCTAGGAAGCTAGCTAGATCAGTAACCAACACAGTAGACAGCTTATCAGCCTGATGGACTGTGTAGTCAGGGATGTTGCCATGAAACTGTGCATCAGGACACCAGAGGGAGCTGTGTATTCCAGTCAAAACAACTCAAAATAGGATAAAAATGAAAAATCTGAGCAGACCCTGGCATCCCTGTGAGATCTCACTCCATCCACTTAAAAGCATTATAAAAATAATTTTTAAAAGCCCTTAGGCACAAGAGATTCTGCAGATGCTGAAAAACTTGAGCAACGCACACAAAATGCTGGGAAGCTCAGCAGGTCGGACAGCATCTACGGAGAGGAATGAACAACCAATGTTTCAGGCTAAGACCCTTCATAGGACTGGAAAAGAAACAGGCAGAAGCCAGAATGGGGGGGGGGGGGGGGTGAAGGAGTACAAGTTAGCGGATGATAGGTGAACCAGGTGCAGGATGAAGGTAGGTGGGCGGGGAGGGGATATGAAATACTAAGCTGAAAGGTGATAGGTGGAAGAGGTGAAGGGCTGAAGGAGGAGGAATCTGATAGAAGCGCACACCATAGGAGAAAGGGAAGGAGGAGGGGCACCAGAGGTGGTGATGTTCAGGTGAGGAAAAGAAGGGGTGGGAGGGGGGTTAGAATGGGGAATAGAAAAAGAGAGAAGGGGAAGGAGAAATAAATTACCAGAAGTTAAGAGAAATTGAATATGAGGTGCTGCTCCTCCAAACTGAGCAGCCTCATTGTGGTAACAGAGAAGGCCATGGACTGACATGTCAGAATGGGAACGGGAAGTAGGATTAAAATGGGTGGCTACTGGGAAAACACGCCACTTGTGATGGTCAGAGAAAAAGATGTTCAACGAAGCAGTCCCCCTATCTACATTAGGTGACACTGATGTAGAAGAGGCCACACTAGGAACACCAGATACAGATGATGATCGCAAGTGTCATCTCAGCTGGAGGCCTGTTCAGGGCCTGAACAGTGGAGAAGGAGAGAGTGAAGGAACAGGTGTAACACTTAACCCACCTGCAGGGATAAGTGACACAAGGGAGACTGCAGGCAGCTATGAACTGACAAGGGAGTCGGGGAGGTGGTGAGGGAGAGGGAAAGATACCCTGTGGAAAGCAGGAAAGATGATACTATTTGGTGATGAAACAGAAACCTAGGATCAGTACTTGTGTGAACACACAGGACCAGGACAAGGCAGGTTCTATCCCATCTGCCAAAGAGGGCCATTCTCCCTGATAACTACATCTGCATGAAGTGCACCGAGCTGCTAAGTTACAGGAGGGAAGTACCTAGGTGACTGTCAGGAGAGGGAAAAGGAATAGGTGGTCAGTGCAGAGAACCCTTGTGGTCACACCCTCAATAACAAGTATACCACTTTAGATAATGTTGGGGAGGATGACCTGCTGGGGGAAGCCACAGCTATCAGGTCTCTGGCATTGAATCTGGTTCTGTGACTAAGGAACGGAGGAGAAGAGGCGTGCAGTGCTGATAAGGGATCCCATAGTTAGAGCAGCAGACAGGAGATTCTGTGGACATGAAAAAGACACCTAGGCGGTATTTTACCTCTCACGTGCCAGGGTCAGGGATGTCTCAGATCGAGTCCACTGCATTCTAAAGGGGAAGGAGACTAGCCGGAAGTTGTGGTACAAATTGCTATCAAGAACAGAGGTAGGAAATGGTAGCAGGTCCTGAAGAGAGAATGTAGGGAGGTAGGCAGAAAGCTGAAAATCAGGAGTAATCTCTGGATTGCTGTCAAAGCCATGCGCCAATGAGAGTAAGAATACAATGAATGTGTGGCTGAGACATTGGTGCAGGGGGCAGGGGTTCAGATTTCTGAAACATTGGGGTCTCTTCTGGGGAAGGGTTCACCTGTACAAAAAGGATGAGTTAATCCTGAACCCGAGGGGAACCAATATCCTTGTTCAAAGGTTCAATTTAATGTCAGAGAAATGTATACAATATACATCCTGAAATACTTTTTCTTCACAAACATCCACAAAAACAGAGAAGTGCCCCAAAGAATGAGCGACAGTTAAACGTCCAGCTCCCCTCCCTCCCAAAGTCCCCCCGCATCTCCTCCCTCCCGTGCATAAGCAGCAGCAAGCAACAATCCCCTCTCCCCCCACCGGCAAAAAAGGCAAGCCTCCACACCGCCACCGAGCACTCAAGCGTGAGCAAAGCAATAGCAAAGGCACAGACTTGCAGTTACCCCAAAGACTTCACGTTTCCCAGTGTTCGACATACCACAGATCCTCTCTCTCCCTAATAAGGGAAAAAGTGCCTCCATTTTCCAGCGAGCGGGGAGACATAATAAACAACTCACCGGGCACGTTTGCTACAGCTGTTGGGTAACATTTAGACTAAGTTGGCAGGGGAATGGGATCCAGAGAGTTGGGGCTAGGGATGGGGCAGTTGGTGTACAATTAGATGCAGTGTGTAGTGAGATTGTGGGGAAGGACAGGCAGATGACAGAGCAAAATTCCAGTCAGTGGAATGAGTGCAACATGGGGGTAAAATCGAAAAGGGTGACGAATGCAGGACCGAAGGTCTTATATTTGAATGCACACGGTGTATGGAATAAGGTAGATGATCTCGAAGCACAGTTAGATTGGTAAATATGACATTGTGAACATCACTAGTCATAGCTGAAACGAGATCGTAGTTGGGAGCTTAACATCCAAAGATACACATTGTATAGAAAGGCCAAGTAGGTAGGCAGAGGGGATGGAGTGGTCTTGTTGGTAAAAATTTAAATCAAATCCTTAGAAAGAAGAGACGTTGGAGCGGAAGGTGTAGAATCATTTTGGGTATTTGGAGAGGCATGACTGCATATAATTATTTGCATATCTTAAAACCCCACAAAAAGAATTGATGATTTTTGTTTAAGAGGCTGTCAGCTCTGTATTACCATTGCTTTAATCTCTAATCTACAATACTGTCTACACTTCAGAGGTTTGTCATTAGTGCTTCGAGACATCCTGAGATTGTGAAAGGGATGTGCATTCAGTCGTAGGGAGTTGGGTGGGGGGGGGGGGGGGACAAGGAGGAAAGGCAGGGAAGCACAAGGCAAAGGCACAATCATTCAAAATAAACATGCATAAAGTGAGGTTACTGAGCCCCACCCAAAACATTAAATATGCACATGTGACTCCTTCCAAGGCTGACAAATGTTCAGTTCTGCAGGCACCCTGATGCAATGTGGTACGAAGACCCAAAAGTTACTTTTTTTTAAATATAATGCTAGAGAACATTCATAAACTGTTATCCTGGCAGAGAGCTCTACAAGAGAGTTTACTGCAAAGGATCAATAGTATGATATTATAGATCTGATCTTCTGTTTACAATGTGACCTACTGTTTGTCTCCTTGGTGCTCGAAGGAATGCAAACGTAGCCAAAAGCAAATTACAGCTGATGTAAAACTTAGAATGCACAGCTTGTGAAGGACTAAATACCACAAACAGCGATGTGGCCACACAGAGACGAGCAGCTTTAGGTGTTCTTGAGGGATAAATATTGATGTGGTAACCTGGAGAAGTTCCCTGTAATTTGATAAACCAAATGACTGCACTAGAGCTGCTAAAAAGAGAAAAACAAACCACACAAATACCCACAGTACCTCCAGCAACCAGCAAAGACACTGAGCGAATGAGCAAGATGGCAGTCCCAACCACAGAGGAACAGGTTACCAGCAGGCAAGAAAAATATAGACAAGAAGAAATTAAACTCTTAATTTACCTGAACAGTCATAAATTCTTTGTATTCAGCATCATATTTGGCAATAAGCTGTGCTTTCAACTCCTCTGCCCTTGGAAATGCAACCTCCTTTAATTTCTTGGATTAAACAAATAAATTGATATTATTTTTCTCATAAAAATAAACTAAAAATTAATACAATCACTTTCAATTGGGGGAGGGGGACCATGAGAGGCCTGCGTCGGGCATTTTCACGCCTTACAAGGCGCAGCTTTCAATTGAACGCATTTTAAATGGCCACAGGGCACGGTGGCACTGAGTCAGTGCTGTCACTCCACCGCTCCTAGGACCCAGGTTTGATCCTGGCCTCTACTGCTCTCCATGTGGAGTTTGCCTGTGCCTGGGTTTTCAATCACTGGATTCCTCCCACACCCCAAGAGACGGACACACCAGTTTATTGGCTGTAAACTACCCAGTGTAGGGAAGTGGCTGAAGAGGAATTGATCAGCATTTTGAGTGAGAAAAGTCACAGACAAGCAAGGGCCGGATGGATGGGACTGCAGGTATTTTCCGCTGAGATATTTTCTGCTGAGGTATTTTCAGCATGGACCGATGGGTCTACTGACTTCCTTTGGTGTCATAGTAACTCTAGGATCATCTTTATTCACCATATACATTTACATATATTAAGAATTTGTTGTGGTGTGCTGGTGTGACAGGCAATGAACAACAACATTCAACAATTATAAAGAATTATATAAAAGCAACTTAGAAGTTATAGTGTGGATATGGAACAAAATGTGCACAAGTACTTAAACACCAGCATGTATTTACAATGTAAACAGCATTATGAAGAGTGGTGTAAAGTGCTAACAGCGCCGTGCAGTGACTGAGTTAATAGGCAGAGGAGGCAAGGGTGCCTAACTAAAATGATTGATCCAATTAACTGCCTGAGGGAGAAACATTCAAGGTGGCATGAAGTTTTTGTTTTACTGACCAGTAACATTTCCCAGAAGGGAGCTTTTGGAAAAGGCAGTTTGCTTGGTGTGTAGGGTCCACAATGATTTTTCCTGGACACATACAAGTCCTACAATGACAGTAGGCTACATCCAAGGACATTTCTGCTCTCCTGACAGTTCACTGTAGTTTTCGTACATTGTGAGAGGATGCTGCATCAAACCAGACAGTAATGGCAGATGTCAGGATGCTCCCGATGATGACAGTGTAGAATTGCATCAATATATTCTGGGGAAGTTGTAATTGTATCAACTGCCACAGGAAGTGCATCCTTTTTGTTAATGAAGGAGACAGGCCCTGAAAGCAAACATACGACCTCAAAACATGACCAGCAGCAGCTCAACTGGTCTGCAGGGTTTGCTGACTGGATATGGCACGATTTCCCAGCCAACTGCAATAGGGATACGTAGCCAGTTCATGTATTGACCAACTAGCAAATAAATGAACAGTAACAGTCATCACCTGGTGGATATCTTGATGTGAGAGGGAAGTGGTAAGCAACCACCATTGCGACACAACGGATAAAAATAAACTGCGGATTTTGATCAGACACAAAAGTCACAAAGACAAGAATATCTGCAGATGCTGGAAATCAAAAGCAACACGCACAAAATGCTGGAGGAACTCAGCAAGTCAGACAGCATCTATGGAAAAGAATAAACGGTCGAAGTTTCGGGCTGAGACCCTTCATCAGGACTGGTGGAGGGTCTCAGCCTCACACTGACTGTTTACTCTTTTCCACAGATGCTGGCTGACCTGTTGGAGCATAAAAATCAGTCCGGACTACAACCTAAAGAAAGCTCGCAGCTTTGTTGTTTTAGCTTAAGAGACAGATGATTTGTTCATCAAAAAATAACTTTTTGCAGTGTTTCTAAACTTAAAACAAATGAGATATTTTGACATGTAGTCATTGTTGTAGTATCTGAAATAAAGCAGTCAATTTAAGCACTGGAAGGCTCTCATTACTCCAGTAACCTGGTTTCAATCCTGACCTCCAGTCCTGTCAGTAAGAAATTTGCACGTTCTCCCCATGAGCACATGGATTTCCCCCAGGCCCTTCATCCAAAAGACAGTGCCATTTGATTAATTAGCTAATGAGCCCTCGTTTAAGTGGTTGGCTGGAGAACTAGGAAGTGATCGGCATGTGGGACTGCACTGGTTGTACAGAAACAAGCAGGCGATTCAATCTGATGAAATTGACGGAAGCTTGTTCAATTTTATATTGTGGAAAATGTAAAAAAAAAGAAAATATGCAATTCTTCCTGTCCTTCAGGACCTTTTAATTCCACCTGAACTGAAAATAGAACTTATTTTCATAATACCTCTACAAGATGACATTCTCCATCTGTGCATCACTCCCTTAGCGTTAACTGGGAGAGGCAGCCAACATTTTAAGCTCAACCTTCTGGATTAAAACCTGGACTTAAAACCTTTCTGGCTCAGAGATGAGCGTTCATGTCTACAAGCCTTGTAAACATCCGGCACAGGCACCAAACGTCCTCACAGGTTCAGTGTTGCAAGATCAGTTTTCCCATTCAGAGCGTCCGAGTCTGAATGCTAACATCAGCCATTACATTTGCTCTCTCCATGGCGGCATCAAAAGCACATGTGCATTAACCTGTTGCCCTAATCATAAACTAACTTGAAAAGGGTCTGTAGAACGTGGACTACAGAACAGTACTGGCCCCGCAGCCCATGATTTTGTGCTGACATTTTAACCGACTCCAAGATCATTCTAATGCTTCCCTCAATTTTTCTTTCATCCATGTGCCCAGCTAAGAGTCTTTTAAATGTCCCTAAGTATCCACCTCTACCACCATGCCTGGCAGCATGTTCCACACACCCATCACTCTGTGTATAAAACCTATTGTAGCTGCTACTCAAACAAACCAACACCGCTTAGAGACTAAACTCTGTGCGACAGGAGAACACACATCATAGTACAATAGTCTCTGCTTTATTTCGTTCATTATTATTGCACATTGGTAAATTATTAGTGCGTATATTATTACTCTGTACTTCACCATTAGTTAAGTTTGCACTCTAAGTGTGCTTTTAAACGTTGCTGCTGTAACGAAAGAATTTCCCACTCGGGATCAATAAATGACTTATGATTGCTATTATAATTATTAAGCATGGTGAGGAGGGGGTGCTGATTCTGTATGATACACTCCAATCCAATTATAATGCTCCAAAATCGAAGAATACATTCGATCATTATTAAGAAACTAGCAAATCAATCAATCTTGAAGCAATAAAAATTAAATGACACTAAAACTAGCGACAAAAAAATAGTCTTAGCATGTTAAATATAATCAAGTTTGCTTCAACGTAATTAAGTGAACTCAAGCAAAAAGCTATTTTAAATGTAACTCAGCGCTCAACAAAAAGGTTTCACCCGAGCTCACTCCCTTAGTTCAACTGAGCGCAAGACAAATCATCAAAATTTAAATAAACTCCTTGTTTCTACCGCGCCCACACTCATATGACTAACTACCGTAATAAACACACAACACAAAATACAAAGATGGATACATGGCTCCTACACCTACCTCTGGCATCCCACCCTGTACTTCTCCCCATCACCTTAGAGTTACGCCCACTCGTATTAGCCATTTCTGCCCCTGGAAAAAGGTGCTGGCTATCCACTCGATCTATGCCTCTTATCACCTTGTACACCTCTATTAAGTCACCTCTCAACCTCCTTCACTCCAAAGAAAAAAGCCCTCGCTCACTCAACCTTTTCTGAGTGCTGGTATATGTGTTGACTGTGATAGAAAAACATTGAGCTCACACTCAAGGTTATAGACATGGTTTGCAAAGGAACATACAGCCTCTGCATTCTAATTGACACCATAATCACATTGTTGATGAAGCAGCATACATACTTTCAGAATATCCTGCTTTTCTGGAATTGCACATGATTGGTAATCCCGATGCTTTGGCAATTTCTCGACAAACAAACTGCAAAAACAAAGCAATATATCATTACGATGACTGCAGAGCCGTCCGCTTTTACAGTACAATAAACCAAGTTATCTTATAATCTTCTTTCAATCACAGCTTGCACAATAATTAACAGCAAGAGTTTCAGTAAAATGTTTCTTACGTTATAAACTTGTTATAAAGGACAAAGGCATTTTCAAGGTTTCCTTCTTCCAAGTAGACAGATGCCATCTGGACCATCTCCACTCCAGATCGAAAGTAGCGACGGGGAGTAACGACCTCACTGATCTCTACATTACATCCCATTTTGGTGAGGGCCCTCACTCGCTCTTGCGGAGTTAGGGTGACATCCATGTGGCTGGGGGCAACAGACAGTTTTTTCTGTGGAACAATTAACATTCTTTTAGTGAGGAATTGCTAAATAGACACTTCTAATAAAAACTCTTGAAATCTAAAATAATTTAGACATTTTAATCTTACCAGAATGAAAATCAGGTTTATTATCACCAGCATGTGACAGGAAATTTGTTAACTTAGCAGCAGCAGTTCAATGCAATACATAATATAGAAGAAAGAAATAAAATAAAAATAATAAATAAATCTTATTCAGTATACTCTATACAGTATATATATATATTGAGGACAATACAGAGTGACCTGAAAGCCAGATCAGAGAGGCTAAAGACAGGTACAGGAGGAAGCTTGAGTGGAAACTCCAGCAGAACAACATGACAGAGGTCTGGAGTGGGATGAGGACCATCACTGGGTTCTGGCAAACTAACAACAGAGGAGCTGAAGGCAGTGTGGACAGGGCCAACGAACTTAACCTGTTCTTTAACAGATTTGACATTGTGGCCCCTGCCCATCCCCCCACGATTCATCTGTTGTCGGCCCCCAACCAACACATATTTCACTCTCCCCTCCTACCCCTCCTCACATTCCCCCACCCTGCTCTCATGACTATACCCCTCCCCCACACGAAACCACCATGGTGGGCTTCACAGCTGAACAGGTGAAAAGACAGCTGAAACGTCTCAACCCAAGCAAGGCTGCAGGACTGGATGGTGTCAGTACCAGAGTGCTCAAAGCCTGTGCCCCTCAGCTATGTGGAGTACTTCGCCATGTCTTCAACCTGAGCCTGAGTCTCCAGAGGGTTCCTGTGCTGTGAAAGACATCCTGCCTCGTCCTTGTGCCGAAGATGCCGCGCCCCAGCGGCCTCAATGACTACAGACCAGTGGCATTGACCTCCCACATCATGAAGACCCTGGAGAGACTTGTTCTGGAGCAGCTCCAGCCTATGGTTAGGCCACACTTAGACCCCCTCCAGTTCGCCTACCAGCCCCCAATAAGAGTTGAGGATGCCATCGTCTACCTGCTGAACCGTGTCTACGCCCACCTGGACAAGCCAGCGAGCACTGTGAGGGTCATGTTTTTTGACTTCTCCAGCGCGTTCAACACCATCTGCCCTGCTCTGCTGGGGGAGAAGCTGACAGCGATGCAGGTGGATGCTTCCCTGGTATCATGGATTATTGATTACGTAACTGGCAGACCACAGTACATGTGCTTGCAGCACTGTGTGTCCGACAGAGTGATCAGCAGCACTGGGGCTCCACAGGGGACTGTCTTGTCTCCCTTTCTCTTCACCATCTACACCTCGGACTTCAACTACTGCACATAGTCTTGTCATCTTCAGAAGTTTTCGGATGACTCTGCCATAGTTGGATGCATCAGCAAGGGAGATGAGGCTGAGTACAGGGCTACGGTGGGAAACTCTGTCACATGGTGTGAGCAGAATTATCTACAGCTTAATGTGAGAAAGACTAAGGAGCTGGTGGTAGACCTGAGGAGAGCTAAGGCACTGGTGACCCCTGTTTCCATCCAGGGGGTCAGTGTGGACATGGTGGAGGATTACAAATAACTGGGGATATGAATTGACAATAAACTGGACTGGTCAAGGAACACTGAGGCTGTCTACAAGAAGGGTCAGAGCCGTCTCTATTTCCTGAGGAGACTGAGGTCCTTTAACATCTGCCGGACGATGCTGAGGATGTTCTATGAGTCTGTGGTGGCCAGTGCTATCATGTTTGCTGTTGTGTGCTGGGGTAGCAGGCTGAGGGTAGCAGACACCAACAGAATCAAGAAAATCATTTGTAAGGCCAGTGATGTTGTGGGGATGGAACTGGACTCTCTGACGGTGGTGTCTGAAAAGAGGATGCTGTCCAAGTTGCATGCCATCTTGGACAATGTCTCCCCTTCACTAGATAATGTACTGGTTGGGCACAGGAGTACATTCAGCCAGAGACTCATTCCACCGAGATGCAACACAGAGCGTCATAGGAAGTCATTCCTGCTTGTGGCTATCAAACTTTACAACTCCTCCCTTGGAGGGTCAGACACACTGAGCCAATAAGCTGGTTCTGGACTTATTTCCATCTGGCATAATTTACACATTATTATTTAATTATTTATGGTTTTATATTGCTACATTTATACTCTATTCTTGGTTGGTGCAACTGTAACGAAACCCAATTTCCCTCGGGATCAATAAAGTATGTCTATCTATCTATATATTAAAAATCTGGCAAAAAAAACAAAAATACAGGTCGACCTTCACTACTCCGACTACCTGTAATCCGGTTCCTTTTCTAATCCGGCACTGATTAAGCTTAATGTGATCCTTCTGTAATTCGGCATTTTCACTAATCCGGCACTCCTCAGGTCCCAATGGTGCCGGATTAGTGAAGGTCAACCTAAACGATATATTAAAAAAAAAGTGAGGTAGTGTCCAAGGGTTCAATATCCATTTAGGAATCGGATGGAGAGGGGAAGGTGTTACTGAATCGCTGAGTGTGTGCCTTCAGGCTTCTGTACTTCCTACCTGATGGTAACAGTGAGAAAAGGGCATGCCCTGGGTGCTGGAGGTCCTTAATAATGGACGCTGTCTTTTTGAGACACCGCTCCCTGAAGATGTCCTGGGTACTTTGCAGGCTAGCACCCAAGATGGAGCTGACTAAACTTACGACTCTCTGCAGCTTCTTTCGGTCCTGTATAGTAGCCCCTCACCCCCTCTATACCAGACAGTGATGCAGCCTGTCAGAATGCTCTCCACGGTACATCTATAGAAGCTTTTGAGTGTATTTGTTGACATATCCAATCTCTTCAAACTCCTAATAAAGTTTAGCCACTGTCTTGCCTTCTTTATAACTGCATTGATACGTTGGGACCAGGTTAGATCCTCAGAGATCTTGACAAACCAGAACTTGAAACTGCTCACTCTCTCCACTTCTGACCCCTCTATGAGGATTGGTATGTGTTCCTTCATCTTACCCTTCCTGAAGTCCACAATCAGCTCTTTTGTCTTACTGACATTGAGTGCCAGGTTGTTGCTGTGACACCGTTCCACTAGTTGGCAGATCTCACTCCTGTACGTCCTCTCGTCACCATCTGAGATTCTACCAACAATGGTTATATCATTTATATCAAATTTATAGTTGATATTTGAGCTATATCAGAGGGGATGACGAGATGGCCTATAGTGACGAGGTCCAGCACCTGGCCACGTGGTGGGCCGACAACCTGGCCCTTAACACCCAGAAGACCAAGGAGATCATTGTGGACTTCAGGCATGCGAGGAGCCACACTCATGTCCCCATCTACATCAACGGAGCTGTAGTGGAGCGTGTATCAAGCTTCAAATTCCTTGGTGTCCACATTTCCGAGGATCTTACCCGGTCCCTAAACTCCATCCTGATCAAAAAGGCACAACAGCGCCTTTATTTCCTGCGGAGCATGAAGAAAGCTCACCTCTGTCCCAGGACACTGACGGACTTTTACCGCTGTACCATTGAGAGCATACTCACCAACTGCATCTCAGTGTAGTATAGCAAGTGACCCGTATCGGACCGCAAACATAGAAACATAGAAAATAGGTGCAGGAGTAGGCCATTCGGCCCTTCGAGCCTACACCGCCATTTATTATGATCATGGCTGATCATCCAACTCAGAACCCTGCACCAGCCTTCCCTCCATACCCCCTGATCCCCGTAGCCACAAGGGCCATATCTAACTCCCTCTTAGATATAGCCAATGAACTGGCCTCAACTGTTTCCTGTGGCAGAGAATTCCACAGATTCACCACTCTCTGTGTGAAGAAGTTTTTCATAATTTCAGTCCTAAAAGACATCCCCCTTATCCTCAAACTGTGACCCCTCGTTCTGGACTTCCCCAACATCGGGAACAATGTTCCTGCATCTAGCCTGTCCAATCCCTTTAGGATTTTATACGTTTCAATCAGATCCCCCCTCAATCTTCTAAATTCCAACGAGTGCAAGCCTAGTCCATCCAGTCTTTCTTCATATGAAAGTCCTGCCATCCCAGGAATCAATCTGGTGAACCTTCTTTGTACTCCCTCTATGGCAAGGATGTCTTTCCTCAGATTAGGGGACCAAAACTGCACACGATACTCCAGGTGTGGGCTCACCAAGGCCTTGTACAACTGCAGTAGTACCTCCCTGCTCCTGTACTCGAATCCTCTCGCTATAAATGCCAGCATACCATTCGCCTTTTTCACCGCCTGCTGTACCTGCATGCCCACTTTCAATGACTGGTGTATAATGACACCCAGGTCTCGTTGCACCTCCCCTTTTCCTAATTGGCCACCATTCAGATAATAATCTGTTTTCCTATTTTTGCCACCAAAGTGGATAACTTCACATTTATCCACATTAAATTGCATCTGCCATGAATTTGCCCACTCACCCAACCTATCCAAGTCACCCTGCATCCTCTTAGCATCCTCCTCACAGTGGTCTGTCATGTCCTTGCTCCCCATAATCAATTCACCTGTTTCTGTCTGTAGGGCACCTACAATTGTCTTTACCAGTCTTTTCCTTTTTACATATCTATAAAAGCTTTACAGTCAGATTTTATGTTCCCTGCCAGTTTTCTCTCATAATCTTTTTTCCTCTTCCTAATTAAGCCCTTTGTCCTCTTCTGCTGAACTCTGAATTTCTCCCAGTCCTCAGGTGAGCCACTTTTTCTGGCTAATTTGTATGCTTCTTCTTTGGAATTGATACTATCCCTAATTTCTCTTGTCAGCCACGGGTGCACTACCTTCCTTGATTTATTCTTTTGCCAAACTGTCGATGTGAGTCCTACTGGGTGACAGTCATTAAGGCAGGTAACGTTATTCGTTTTAGGCACTGGTATAATTGTTGCCATTTTGAAGCAAGAGGGAACTTCCACCCATAGCAGCGAGAGGTTGAAAGTGTCCTTGAACACTCCCGCCAGTTGGTTGGCACAGGTTTTCAGAGCCTTACCAAGTACTCCATCGGGACCTTCCACCTTGCAAGGGTAAAAGACAGCCTAACATCGCCCTCTGAGACAGACCACTGGGTCATCAGGCGCAGCAGGGATCTTCACAGCTGTAGTTGTATTCTCCCTTTCAAAGTGGGCATAGAAAGCGTTGAGTTCATCTGGTAGTGAAGCATCGCTGCCATTAGGTACCTGGAGCTTAGAAAAGTAGAGGACTATAGGTAAGCCTAGGTAATTTCTAAGGTAAGGACATGTTTGGCACAGCTTTGTGGGCTGAAGGGCCTGTATTGTGCTGTTGGTTTTCTATGTTTCTATTCATGCTATTGGGTTTCGCTTTATAGGAATTAATGTCTTGCAAGCCCTGCCAGAGTTGTCGTGCATCCAATGTTACATCCAACCTCATTCGAAATTGTCTCTTTGCCCTTGAAATAGCCCTCTGCAAATCATACCTGGTTTCCTGTTACAGGCCTGGGTTGCCAGATTTGAATGCCACAGATCTAGCCTTCAGCAGACGATGTACCTCCTGGTTCATCCAAGGCTTTTGGCTTGGGAATGTACAGTAAGTCTTTGTAGGCACACACTCATCCACACAAGTTTTAATGAAGTCTGTAACGATGACAGCATACTCATCCAGGTTCGAACATGAATCCCTGAATACAGTCAGTCCACTGATTCAAAGCAGTCCTGTAGAGGCTCCTGTGCTTCCCTTGTCCATACCTTCTTCGTCCTCACTACTGGTGCTGCAGACTTCAGTCTCTGCCTATACTCAGGGAGTAGAAGTACAGCCGAGTGATCAGACTTCCCAAAGTGAGGGCATGGAATAGCATAGTAGCAACTGTCCAATGCGTTGTTTCCTCTAGTATTGCAAGTGATCTGTTGATGGTAATTAATTAGTGATTTTTTCAGACAGGCCTGGTTAAAATCTTCTAAAACAATGGTGAAGGTGTTAGGGTGCGCTGTTTCATGCACGTTGATCCCATTGCTCAGATTATCTCAAGCCTGATTGACATTGGCCTGAGGTAGAATGTATACTGCTACCAAAATGACCCCGGAGAACTCCTGTAGTAGGTAAAAAGGACTGCACTTAACCGCTAGATATTCCAGGCCTGGTGAGCAGAATTGGGACAGCACTGATACAGTATATTTGTGCACCAAGAAGAGTTGATCATGAGGCATACTCCTCCACCTCTGCTTTTGAGAGACTCCATTGATCTATATTGACAGTGTATAGTAAACCCATCAATCTGAATTGCTGCATCCAGTATGGAAGGGGTTAACCAGGATTCCGTGAAACAACGGACACACGCGGTCCTAATGTTCCTCTGATTTCTGAGATCGTCAATTTTATTTACCAGAGACTGTACGTTTGCCAGCAAGATAGTCAGTATTGGGAGGTGAAAACCTCATTTCCTAAAGCACACTTCTAACCCCGATCCACAGCCACACTTCCTCTGTGGGCACTTCTGTCCAGTCAGAGTTGCTTCCATCAATTTTAAGCAGCAATAGTTCGTCTAAACGCATTAAGACATCCTTGTTTACTGTACTGATCTTGGAAGCAGTTCCACTTTTTAGCTGTATCAGGCTAAAAAGCCAGGGATTTTAATCCCTGCCCTAATAATTCATTTTACTGAATATAGATATCTCATTAAAAAATGCACTTTACTAAACACTGACACTAAAAACATGATTTAAAACCATTTCTCGTTAAATCCTATGCACTTGCCTCCTGAATGAAGTGCAATGCTTGGCCAGCAGGTGGCGCTCCAGTTTATTGTCCACATGGTAATTTCACAGCAAATTACTCAACAGTCTTGTCAATTTCATCCTCTCACATGGCCATCCCATTTGGAATGAAAAACTCACCCAACGCTTGCTTTGAAATGATCAAAGCACCCCATTATGGAAATTCAAATGCAGGTTAACTGCCCAACTTTTCCCACAGATGCTGCCTGTCCTGCTGAGCTCCTCCAACATTCTGTGTGTGTTGCTTGGATTTCCAGCATCTGTACATTTTCTCTTGTTTGCCTAACTTGAAAAGTAGTTTTAACCCAGCTACCAAGACATCCTCTGTTGGTAAACGCACAGCCAATATGTCATCAGCCTGCAAGGGTACAGTATTTGCCCCAATGATCTAAACATCTTTTATCCAATTCTGGAGCTGAGACCAAGGATACCAGCTTCAAGTGTTGGCTACTGTAGATTACATCGAAACAATTAATACACATTATACAAAGAGACTAAACAAACCCAGCAGAATCTGATAAAGAAAGATATGCACCCAGTGAGGAAATACTGACTTTGAGTGGTGCCAGCACATCTTTTGAAGAATCACACAGCAACATTACATTGTTGTTGGGACCTTCCATAAAATTTAAAATTTTCTTGTGTTTCTTTTTTCCAGTTATTTCATATCTTTTCAAAGCTTCATCAAAAGTCTGGTTAGGCTGAATCTGGAGTGCAGGTATTACATTCACAGAACATAGAAATCCACAGCACATTACAGGCCCTTCAGCCTACAATTTTGGGCTGACCATGTAACCTACTCTAGAAACTGCCTAGAATTTCCCTAATGCATAGTCCTCTATTTCTCCAAGCTCTATGTACCTATACAAGAGGCTCTTAAAAGACTCTATTGTAATCTGCTTCCACTACCGCCACTGGCAGTGCATTCCACACACCCACCACTCTGCATGAAAAACTTACCCCTGACATCCCCTTGGTACTTATTTCCAAGCACCTTAAAACTATGCCCGCTCGTGTTAGCCATTTCAGCCCAGCGAAAAAACCTCTGGCTATGCACACGATCAATGCCTCTCATCATCTTATACACCTCTATCAGGTCACTTCTCATCCTCCATTGCTCCAAGGAGAAAAGGCCAAGTTCACTCAACCTATTCTCATAAGGCAAACTATTCTCCAATCCAGGCAACATCCTTGTAAATCTCCTCTGCACTCTCTCCTCACGGCTCTTGAACTTAATCCTATTGTTGATGAATGCCAACACACCATACGCCTTCTTAACATCACTGTCAACGTGCGCACTCTCAGATCCCCCTCACATTCATTTCTGGTCACTCCATTACAGGAAGTATGTGGAGGCTTTGGAGAGGGTGTAGAAGAGGTTTACCAGAATGAATGGAGAGGGAAGATTGTCAGGAAAGATCGGACAAAACTGGGTTGTCTTCTCTGGAGTGGAGGAGGCTTGAACAAAATTTAATCAGATTATGAGAGGTATAGATAGAATGGATATCTGGTAACACGCACAGAATACTGGAGGAACTCAGTATCTATGGAAAAAGAGTACAGGTGTCCCCGGCTTTTCGAACGTTCACTTTACGAAACCTCACTGCTACGAAAGACCTACATTAGTACCCTGTTTTCGCTTTCAGAAGGTGTTTTCACTGTTACGAAAAACAATTCAGCGCGCGATAAAAGGCAGAGCGCGCCCCGATGAGCCGCTCTCCCCCGGATTCGGAACTGCTTTGCTTTAACACGTGCCTGTGAGCAGCCGTTTGCAAGATGAGTTCTAAGGTATCGGAAAAGCCTGAAAGAGCTCGTAAGGGTGTTACACTTACGGTAAAACTAGACACAATTAAGCGTTTTGATCGTGGTGAATGAAGTAAGGACAACATGAGTTTGGCTTGTGGAAGTTGACGAACATGATGTTGAAGAGGTTTTGGCATCCCATGACCAAGAGCTGACAGATGAAGAGCTGATGCAATTGGAAGAGGAAAGGATAACAATCGAAACTGAATGAGTAATGATAAAGTACAACTTTAATTTTGAAAGGGTACGTCGGTTTAGGAGATATTTGCAGGATGGTTTGAGTCCTTATTAAAGAACTGTGTGATAGAAAAATGCGCGAGGCTCAGCAGTCAAGCAAGCCTTCCACATCAGCTAGAGCAGACAACGAACCTCGACCTTCGACATCGAGGCAAGCATAGATAGAAGATGAGCTGCCTGCTCTAATGGAAACAGGCGACGAGATGACACCCCAGTGTCCCACCACCCCAACACCCAAGCCACAGACAGATACTGTACCGATTGGCGGAGAATGCAAAGGTAGCCGGGATGCACACAGCACACCTTTAAGAAAAAAGCCGAGATAAACATGCTAATTAATTAGGTGCCGCCTACACGTAATTGTCGGCCCAGATCAGAGACGACGCAATCGGAAATTGGCATTGATCTGGGCCGACAATTACGTGTCGGGCGGCACCTAATTAATTAGCTTGTTTATTTCGGCTTTTTCCTTAAAGATGTGCGGTGTGTTCCGGCTACCGCTGGAGCCCTGCGTGCTTCGCGGCAATGTATCGGTCGGCGGCCTGGAGGGTGGGGGCCACTGCACCACCCAAACTCCCACTCAGCCTAACACACCATCATCAGTGTGCTCAGAGCTGTCCCAATAACGGTAAGTGATACTACACTGTACATACATTATTTCTACTTTATATTGGCTGTGTATTTTCACGTGTTATTTAGTATGATTTGGCAACTTCATAGCTTAAACGTTACTGGGGAGAGTGTTCTTGCCAACAGCGCTTGCATGAGATTTTCTGCCGACGGCACGTGTGAGATTTTCCCTACGGAAAACAGTCAGTAATGATTGTGGAAAAGTATTTCTACTTTATATAGGCTGTGTATTTATCATATCATTCCTGCTTTTACTATATGTTACTGTTATTTTAGGTTTTATGTGTTATTTGGCATGATTTGGTAGGTTATTTTTGGGTCTGCGAACGCTCACAAGATTTTCCCATATAAATAAATGGTAATTGCTTCTTCGCTTTACGACATTTCGACTTACGAACCATTTCATAGGAACGATCTACCTTCGGATGGCGGGAGAAACCTGTACACTCGATACTTTGGGTCAAAACCCTTCAGCAGGACTGGAAGAAAAAAATGATGAGAAGTCGAAGTTAGAAGGTGGGGGGGGGAGGGGATGGGAGGGAGAAACACAAGGTGATAGGTGAAACCCGGGCGGGGGGAGGGAAGTAAAGAGCTGGGAAGTTGATTGGTGAGAGAAATACAGGGCTGGAGAAGGGAGAATCTGACAGAAGAGGACAGAAGGCGATCGAGAAGGAGGAGGAGCACCAGACTGAGGTGATAGGCAGATGAAAAGCTAAGGTGAGAGAGGTAAATAGGGATGAGGAATGGTAAAGGTGGGAAGTGGCATTACCGGACATTCGAGAAATCGATGTTCATGACATCAGGTTGGAGGCTACCCAGACAGAATATCAGGTGTTGCTCCTGTAACCTGAGTGTGGCCTCATCGCGACAGTAAAGGAGGCCATGGATTGACATATCGGAATAGGAGGTAGAATTAAAATAGGTGGCCACTGGGAGATCCCACTTTTCCTGGCACCGCAAGGGCCCGGTGGGGAAGGACTGTGGTATAGGTTTCTTCACCCGCGGGAGAGGGAGGGGTCGGGGGGGCGGGGAGTATACCCCTCAACAATGATGTGGTAAGGTGAACAACTGGAGTGCCACGGGGGTGGCCATAAGTACGGATATGTACTGAGTTTAATGGAAACGTATGTAAAGGATGGCAAGTTATTGAATGGTTTATTGTATATATTTATTTTTGAATAAAGTATATTCTGAAATAAAAACGAAAAAATGGAGCGTAGGTGCTCAGCGAAGTGCTCTCTCAATCTACATCTGGTCTCACTGATATACAGGAGGTCACACTGGGAGCACCAGATACATCACCCCAACAGACACACAGGTGAAGTGTCACTATTGTTTGGAGTCCTGAGTGGTAGTGAGGCTGGGGGTGTAGGGTCAGATGCAGCACCTGTTCCGCTTGCAAAGATAAGTGCCAGGGATGAACGGACAAGGGAGTTGCGTAGGGAGTGATCCCTGCAGAAAGCAGAAAGATGTGCTTAGTGTTGGGATCCCAATGGAGGTGGTGGAAGTTACGGAGAATTGTGTGCTGGACGCGGAGTGTAGTGGGGTAGTAGGCAAGGACAAGAGGAACGCTATCCCTGCTGGGGTGGCGGGAGGATGGGGCGAGGGTAGACATGCGCAAATTGGAAGAGATGTAGTTGAGGGCAGTGTTGATGGCGGAGGAAGGGAAGCCCCTTTCTTTGAAGGAGGAGGTCATTCTGCAATGAAAAGCCTCATCCTGACAGCAGATGTGGTGGAGACAGAGGAACTGAGAGAAGGGGATGGCATTTTTACAAGTAACAGAGTGGGAAGAGGTATAGTCCAGGTAGCTTTGAGAGTCTGTAGGTTTCTAATAGACACCAGTAGATAAGCTGTCTCCAGAGACAGAGACAGGGAGATCGAGAAATGGGAGGGAGTTGTTGGAAATGCACCAGGTAAATTTGAGGGCAGGGAAGTTGGAGGCAAAGGTGATGAAGTCGACGAGCTCCACATGGGGACAGGAAGCAGCGCCAATGCATCTGTTGATGTAGCATAGGAAAAGTTAGAGTGTGACACCAGTGTAGACTTGGAACATAGAATGCTCTACACAGCCGACAAACAAGCGAGTGCCCATGGCTACACCTTTTCTTTGAAGGAAGTGAGAGGAGCCAAAAGGAGAAATTATTGAGAGTGAGAACCAGTTCTGTTAGATGGAGGCGAGTGGTGGTGGAGGGGAACTGGATGGGTCTGGTGTCCAGAAAGAAACAGAGAGCTTTGAGACCTTCCTGGTGGGGGATGGAGGTGTATAGGGACTGGACATCCATGGTGAAAGTACGATGCTCGGGGCCAGGAAACTGGAAATCATTGAAAAGATCAAGAACGTGTGAAGTGTCATGGATGTAGGATTGAACCAGGGGGATAAAATTGAGTCGAGATATGCAGATATGCATTCAGTGGGTCAGCAAAAAGCTATATAATGGTTCTAACTGGATTGGCAGGTTTGCAGATCTTGGGTAGGAGATAGAAACGGGAGGTGCGGGGTGCAGGAACTATGAGGTTGGTAGCAATGGATGGGAGATCACCAGAGCTAATAAGATCAGTGATGGTGTGGGAGACAATGGCCTGGTGCTCCTCAGTGGGATCCTGTTCGAGGGGGTAAGTAAGAGGAAGTGTGTGAGAGTTGTTGCTGGGCCTCAGCAAGGTAGAGGTCAGTCCGCCAGACTACTACAGCACCCCCTATCTGCAGGTTTGATGGCAAGGTTAGGATTAGTACGGGAGGAGTTGGGAGCAGGGCACATGGAAGGAGTGAGGTTGGAATTGGAGAGAGGGATGGTGAAGTCAAGACAGCTGATGTTCCGTCGGCAGTTGGCAATGAAAAGATCCAGAGCAGGCAGGAGACCAGGGCTGGGTGGTACGTCTCTTCCGTGGATATCTGGTATCATCTTTCTCTCCCCTGGGTTGAAATGTCTAATACTAGAGAGCTTGCATTTAAGATGAGAAGGGTAAGCTCCAAGGAGATGTGCAGGGCAAGTTTTTTTTATATAAAGAGTGGTGGGTGCCTGGAATGCACCCTCAGCTGTGGTAGAGGAGATAAATACAATACAGGCATGTAAGAGGCTCTTAGATAGACACATGAATGTGCAGAGAATGGCGGGCTGAGGACTCCATAGGCAGAAGGGATTAGTTCAGTTCGGCATTTAATTACTAGTTTAATGAGTTTAACATAAGAGCATGAGCCGAGAGACCTGATCTGTGCTGTATAATTCTACGTTCTATGATCCAAGTGCAAGATAAAACGTTAAAGTCAGAGGCAAAAAAAAAATCACCCAGAACGGCATTGCAGTGGAAGTCTGCATTTGGCTCCAAGAGGCCTGTGTGTGCAGTACAGGCACTCCACCTGAGACGGAACGCCAACCTGGTGCGTTTACTATCACAAGCAGAGATATTTTAACTATGTTTGAGCACTGGCAACACAGCAGGGTATTTCCCGTTAATTCATCCAGACTAACTAGTGCAAGTGACTTAAAGGCCGACTCATCTGTAGTAAATTCAGTAATTTATAGAAATATTCATTCTGCTTTTGCTGAACAACAAATGCGCCCATCCCTCTTCAAGCAATGCAACTCTGATTCTGCATAAGCAGTTCAAAGTGTCTAATTTATAGGCATCCGTTAGTCTCATGAGACCATGGATTTGTGCCTTGGAAGGTTTCCAGGGCGCAGGCCTGGGCAAGGTTGTATGGAGGACTGGCAGTTGCCCATGCTGCAAGTCTCCCCTCTCCACGCCACCAATGTTGTCCAAGGGCAGGGCATTAGGACCCATACAGCTTGGCACCGGTGTCATGGCAGAGCAATCTGTGGTTAAGTGCCTTGCTCTAGGACACAACACGCCGCCTCAGCCAAGGCTCGAACTAGCGACCTTCAGATCACTAGATGAATGCCTTAACCACTTGGCCATGTGCCAAGATGTCTAGTACAACTAGTATGATCAATAAGATGCTGTAATCTTTTTCTGACTTTCGCAAATGGATTGCACTTTTCACAAATAACTCTGTTCATAACTCAGCCAATATGTTATAAACTTAACTGAAAAGATTGATCTTCTAGATGACACGACTGATGACAAGAACTAGCCAGCAGAGGGAAAAAGAAATACAAAAAGAGAGACACGAGGAAATCTGAAGATGCTGGAACTTCAAGCAACACACATAAAAATTGCTGGTGAACGCAGCAGGCCAGGCAGCATCTCTAGGAAGAGGTACAGTCGATGTACCTCTTCCTACAGATGCTGCCTGGCCTGCTGCGTTCACCAGCAATTTTTGTGCATTACAAAAAGGGAGAAATATTTTCCACGTTATAAGCAACGCTGGGGTGCCAAAGGGGACTGTACTGGCTCCCTTCATATTTACCCTGCATACCTCGGACTTCAGATACAACAGAGTCATGTCATCTGCAGGAATTCTCTGATGACTCAACAATAGTTGGGAGTATAAAGGGAAGATGGGAGAATGAATACAGGGTCCTGGTGGAGGACTCTGTCAAATGGTACAAGCTGAATCATCTGCAGCTCAACATCAGTAAGACAAAGGAGATGGTGATGGACTTTAGGAAGACCAAGCCTGCACTACTCCCTGTTACGATTGATGGTGAGGACGTGGATGTGGTGAGAACCTACAGGTACCTGGGAGTGCACCTAGCTGACAGACTTGAGTGGAGCACCAACACAGAGGCTGTGTACAAGAAGGGCTAGAGTCACCTCTACTTCCTGAGGAGACTGACATCCTCTGGAGTATGCAGGCCTCTCCTTCACATAAGTGATTCACAAAAAAAAATCCCTGCAAACTTGGCCTATTTACTGCATCTACAGAAACGAAGGCAGTGTGTCAAAGGGGAAAAGCTGAGAAATTGAGAATGAGGTAGCTGTACCGGCTACCTCAGTTAATATATTTAAGATATTGTTAAATAGATTATTCCATAGTATGGGAATTGAGGATTATGGGGAAGAAGTAAGTAGGTGGAGCTGAGTCCATGGCAAGATCAGCCACGATCTTACTGAATGGTGGAGTAGAATTAATGGGCCAGATGGCTTGCTACTGCTCTTAAATCTTATAAGAATGGCTTAGGGCAAAATAGCAGGAAAAGGGCAGATGGAACTTACTGCAGACAAGTCTAAAATAATCCACACATCAAGAGAAAGCGAAGAACAGCTAAACTCTGAAAGAAAGTTCAGCATGACATCCAAAACTTTGACAAACTTTTATAGATGTGCAGTGGATGGTATATTGACTGGCTGCATCACTAATGGAAACACTAATGTCCTTGAACGGAAAATCCTACAAGATAGCGGTGGATATGGCCCAGTGCATCACAGTTAAAGCCCTCCTCACCATTGAGAACATCTACATGGAGCACTGTCACAGGAAAACAGCATCCATCAACAGAAACCCCCACCATCCAAGTCATGCTCTCCTCTCACTGCTAACATTACAAAGGTTCTCACCACCAGGTTCAAGAACAGTTATTACCCCTCAAACATTAGGGTCTTAAACCAGACAGAGGGGATAACTTCACTTGCTTCATCACTGAACTGTTCCCACAACTTTATGGACTCACTTTCAAGGACTCTTCTTCATGTCATGTTCTCGATATTTATTGCTTAATTATTATCATTTCTTTCTTTTAGTATTTGCACAGTTTATTATCTTTCGCACACTGGTTTTCCACTCTGTTGGTGTGGTCTTCCATTGATTTATTGAGTATGTCCAAAAAAAAATGAATCTTAAGGTTGTATATGGTGATATATACGTACTTTGATAATAAATTTACTTTGAACTTTGAATGACACTGAGTTAACTAAGGATGAATCAATAGGAGTGCTAAAGGTCTTCAGAAAAACCAGCAGCAAAGCAGCAAAGCAGAGAAACAACAACAAAGCAAACCAAATATTAAGTGGATTTGACAGGAAAACACTGGTACAGGTTTGTGATTAAAGTGGAGTATTCTAGTCAGAGCTCATCTGAAATATGTTGCTTTCTCCAGACAACAAAAGAACAGTGTACTGAAAGCAATGCTGAGAGAAGCCAAGAGGCTAATTCCTGAAGCAAAAGATTAGAGCAAGGAGGAAGCAGAGGAACCTGCTCCTTGTGGAAAGAAGTGATGGAAGAAATAATTTGTTTGCCAAGTTAAACAATTAGTCACACTAATGCCATGGAAGTGAAAATATTCCCTTCAATTACATTCAAGAGAACATGAATACTGATGCTCAGGTGAGTAGAAATGATGCACTGGAATTGCGTCTCTCGCGAGAGGAAGAGAGCAGTAAACATAATCTGGTCCCAGCCAGATACAGAGCCTTTAGGAATTCTGAACTTCCAGACAGCAGACTATTAGAAATTTACTGCACAGGAAATTTCTCAAGTTTTTCATCAAACAGCAGATAAATGGAATTTTTCCCTCACAAATTCTCTAAACTACTGAAATAATTGTCAACAACGTCAGATGGATCGCCCTTTAAAAAAATACAACGGTGGATTGAAAATTTTGAAAGGTCTTTCCAAAACAATTGTTTATCTGAATTAAACTAGACTTGTAAAAATGTTTTTCTCCCATTCTATTACTTCCATCTTTTAACAACGCACATTTTGTTTTCAATCTTTAAAGCCAAATGTCATCTAATTACATCTTGCACTAAATCTTCTTGAGTAAATTGCACCATGAAGACGAACATCAACAGGAAAAGAGATAATCCAGTGCAATTTGATCAAGATCATTACATTCAAGGGGAAGAATTTAAACTGCCACAGCAGTATTTCTGACTGACTAATCTAGGAACAAACATTCCCAACAAATCCTGTAAAGGCAGTTTGAAAGATTTCTAAAAGAAGGTTGGATGCCAACTTTGGTAAATTTTAATTCTATGATTATTAATACATAAGTAATACCAGAGAGATGAATGTAAAAGGTTGATCAAACTCCATATCTGCACGTGAATTAGTTTCGGAGCTCCCTCTTAACGCCTCGATTCCTCACCTCACCTATGAGGAAGAAAGCAAAAGTTAGCAGATTCAATTCTTCAAACAGTTCTGTTGTAATTCTGTTTAGACAGAGGCAAAGAATTGTTCTAAATCATGATCACACTAACATCAAGATACGCAAAACATTTTCTCATTAAAACACAATTCAACCAATTATACAAAAAACAGACAATAAAAACATGCACTGCATGCATTAGAGAAGATCCTAATCTGTTGCATAATTAGCTGAATTGTGTTTTTATAGTTTTTGTTTCCGCTATAATAGTTTTGAGCACTTTTCAATGTCATAAATAGTCAGACAGAAGAATGCAAACTACATCAACATCCTGGCTGCAGGAACGGGGAAAGCAGGAGTAGACTACTCAGCTACTCAAGCCAGCTCTGTCATTCAATATGATCATGGCTGACCTGCCCCAGGATTTTGTTCCTGATTGTGATAGCCCCCCTTGCCCTCAACCCCTTTCAAAGGGATAAATTCTTCCTCTTTTAAAACACTAATGATCTCACCATTACAACCTACTGGAGTAGATAATTTCAGAGATTCAACATCTTCTCACGTTTCACCAGCCACCGAAAGAAGACCTCAAATTTAAATGCCAACTTAATGCTGGAGGAACTCAGTAGGTCAGGCAGCATCTACGGAGAGGAATAAACTGTCGATGTTTTGGGCTGAGACCCTTCATCAGCATGGGAAAGGAAGGGGGAAGATGCCAGAATAAGAAGGTGGGGGCAGGGAAATGAGTACAAGCTGGAAAGTGATAGGTGACGCTAGGTAAAGGGAGTATGAACACTGGACTTTGCATTACAGATGTTCTGAATAGTATTAAATGCACAACTCAGAAACAGCGGCTTATAAATGATAGCTGACAGCTAACGGAACGTTGTAAGGGCTTGTCACATGTGGTGGCCGATGAATAAAAACAGAGCCAATGCAGGAGGGTACCTGTGCACCTTCTGCCCCTAGTGAACACAACAAACATGGACTGTGATATGCCCGGATCAGAACACAACAAAAACCTGGCACCTTATCAAACAATATGCTATGTATAAACAGTACGGTGTTTTGTGTAAATAATCCGCAAGGCACCATGCGACAATATTATGATGAATTTGGAAACAAAATAAAAGGCTTAGGAAACATGTTCATGGGTCTTAAGACCTTTGTTTCTTCTCTGGCTGCCACACTGGGTTACCACCTCTCTCTATCATCCAGGCCTTTCGTGCTATTCAATGTTCCTCTCATCAGGGTCAATTTTAAGCCTTGATATTACCAATTTTCGTCAACTTTATAAAAAGTTTCAGCCCAGCTTGGCCGGGTTGAAAGGGCGTCAATGGAACCCCATGGCAAGTCATAGAGACATAGAGGTACATAGCATGGAAACACACCATTCAACCCAACATGTCGATGCTGATAATGGTGCCCAGCAAACTAGTCCCGTTTATCCACATTTGATGCTTATTCCCCAAAACTCCTCTGATACATGTACTTATTCAAATATCTTCAAATGTTTGTTATTGTACCTTTCTCCAGAAGCTCACTACATATATGCACTACCATCCGTGTGAGGAAGTTGCCCCTCAGGTCCCTTTTAAATCTTTCACCTCTTTTAACCCATGTCATCTGGTTGCTAAGTCCTTTTTCCTGGGAAGACGACTATGTGTTTTTAGCTGTCCCTCCATCTCCTATGCTCCACGGAATGAAGTCCTAACCTGCCATTATCTTCCTATAATTCAGGTCCTTCAGTCTTGGCAGCATTTCATAAATCTTCTCTGGACTCTTTCCAGTTTAATGTCATAATAAAATATTCAAAGGAACTCCAAGTGAGTCCCTGAGCTGTGTCACAAGCGGCAACCACATGAAGGAAGATCCCTTTCTATTCACCTGGCTGAGAAGGACCCTTGTGCTCACCCTCTGAATCAGAGCAGCCACGGAGGACATAATAAATCTTGCGTAAGTCCATATTACCTGGTCTTTAAATCCAGTCGGGCTGGCAAGCTTAGTATTGTGGGCTCCTCTGCTGTTAGTGTACTCCCGTGCGCTGATCATTCTTGCTTTCATACTGAAGTTGCAGAGACCTCCATGTAACTCGTGGGAAGAGAGTTAAGGGCAACTGATCTCTTTGCCACATGACTAGATGCAAGCCTACTAGAGAAGCAAGTACTCTCAGGCAAGGTAACAATGGATCCAAAATCTCCTGACCTGATCTGAAACCACTGTAATGCAGAAGAGAGCCTTGTACTCTTGAAGGTTCTAGAATTTGATTGCTGTATTAAACTACTTACTTCAGCTTTCAAATAGAGGTTAAAGATCTCAAATCAACAGAAGCCTAATCCACTGGGGCACCAGAAGCTATTAACACTCTTTCACCTCAATACTGAGTATGAAACCTTGATCTGCACCACATTTCTCAGCTTAATAATCAATACCACCTCAAAAGGTTACATGACTTATGTGGAACAACAACTGGCACATTTTGAGAGATGCCTCAAGGCTGTATCAATTTCTGATGGAAGTCATCAATCATAAAGTACAAGATCAAAGTGGTGTCAGATAAGCTGAATCAGTGTAGGATTTCTTATTCACAAAAAGAAGAGACGTACCTCGTACAAGGTCAAAGTTATTTCTGAAAAACAAGGTTCGGCAGAAGCACAGTTGTGTCTCAAGTCAGATTAACCTAAATTCTGGCTATTCAACCTACAGAAGATAATGCAGTGAGTAACATGATAAGATTAAATTGTATTGTGGGACATCCCTCACATGAATAATCTTAAAAATAACAAAGAAATACTGACTCTCCCTTTTGCCATCTCACTCATCACCCATACTCTCCAGCTTAAAACCTGTTTTTATCTCGAACATCTAAGTTCTGAAATGTAAACTCTTTCTCCATTCAAAGGTGCTACCTGATATGCTGAATTCTTCCAGCATTTTCCGTTTTATACCAGATGCCCGACTTTTGTGGCGATTTGCTTTTGCACCATTACAATTGAGCAATTCTTTTAAAAAAACTGAGCAAAAAAATTGAAAATGGAATCAAATGTAAATTTTGAAAATAACATCTAAACTAGGGAAAATCAAAACTGCAGATGCTGGAACACTGAGATAAATTCAAAATGCCGGAAATACTCCGCAGGTCAGGCAGCAACTCTGGAAAATGAAATCAAAGAGCATTCATCAGAACTGTGAAAAATGTCATTTGTAAATTTGCAGAGAAGGAGGCTGAAGAGATGGATAGGATAATGAGAATGTCTGTCATAGAGTTAGGCAGGTAAATTGGGATAATGAGGGCAACTAGAGTGTAATTATTGCATTACCAAAGGTTGTGCACCTTTCCTATCTTGAAAGTATTTTGCCAGTTTATCACCTTTACTGGGTGTATATCCTGGAACCGCCTGTCTAATAGCGCACAAAGTCCCTTTATGAGAAGGACTGTACGTAGTACTTCAAGAAGCTGTCTCACTTTCACCTTCTCCTGGGCAGTCAGTACAGGGTGACACAGGCTGGCCTTATTGCTCAGATCCTTAATGAATTTTTAAAAATCTTTCTACTACGTGCTCTTAAAATCAGAAAATGGGCTCTCAGGAGGGAGGAGGAGATGGTGCAACGCAGTGTGCGCAGCCGTTCCGAATGAATATCGTATGTGTTAACTAGGGGGCCGTGCACAATCCCGATTTGATGGAGACAGCCGTAAGAAGCACGGAGGAACACCTGGAGAAACTTCTGAAATGTCTGCTTCACTGCCGCTGCTGCTGTGCGATCGAGAATCTCCGGAAGGGAAGGCCCCAAATCCTCGGCTTTGCCTATTGCCTGTTGCTGGGGCTGGGGTCGAAGCACTCGGCAAAGATGGTGCTCAGTGTCGGAGAGCTGGTCGGAGGCTCGGAGTTTTCGGACAGACTTGGACTGTGGTCGGATGCTTCCAGGATGCTGCATCAGCAAGTTGGCGGTGCTGGAGGTTTACCATCTGCGTGAGATGATGGGACTTTCGAGAGACTTTGAGACTTTACCGTGCCCATGGTCTGTTCTTATCAAATTATGGTATTGCTTTGCACTGTTGTAACTATATGTTATAGTTACGTGGTTTTTGTCAGTTTTTCAGTCTTGGTTTGTCATGTGTTTCTGTGATATCATTCTGGAAAAACATTTTATCATTTCTTAATGCATGCATTACTAAATGACAATAAAAGAGGACAGCGTGTCCACATAATCTGATCTAAATATTCAGAAAAAAAATTGATGCAGCACCTGTATGGAATGAATCTGTGTTTGAAAATAATTAATGGAATACTGAAAGAACTTACGAGACAGAGAAAGAAAGAGTGAGAGAGAGCGTCTCCACACACACAAGAAAGCAACAAGTACATGCAAACCAGAAACAAAAAGTAAAGAGAAACTTGGAAAGACAGATAACATTTAAATGTTCTCATCTCTTGAGGGGAGAAAGTTCTGCAGATTCTTTAAGTCAGTGGTTCCCAACCTGGGCTCCATGGACCTCTCAGTTAATGACAGGGGTTCATGGCATTAAAAAGGTTGGAACCCTGCTTTAGGTATTTTAAGTATGATGGCACAGAGGCGTAGCTGTAAGCTCAATGTTTTACAGCTCCAGCTGCAAGATCAGAGTTCAATTCCTGCCATTGTCTCTTAAGGAGTTTGTGTGTTCACCCTGTGACCAAATGGGTTTCCTCCAGGGGCACTGGTTCTCTCACATACGCAAGAGGTGTGAATCTTGGGCACGCTCAGCTGGCGCCGGAAGCATGGCAACACTGCAGGCAGCTCAGCAGAAGCCTCACTAATTTTGATTTGACACAAACAATACATTTTACTGTATACTTTAATATACGTGACAAAGCTAAACTTCAACCTTAACTGACAAAATTAAGTTGATCAGTACTGAGAGACTGTCTACAGATATTATTAAATCTGGTTTTACTGATTTGGGCAAAAAAGTTTCAGAAATAAAAAAGGAAGTAATAACTTAAAAGTTAGAGGAAACTCTGTGGTTATGTCATTATTGCACAGAAGGGTGTACATAATTAGATTAAGGTACCAGCATTAGAAGATGACAGGAAATCTGCAGCCTGCAAAATATAAAACTTCTTTCCACCCATCAGTCAATGAAGGTCACAGCACAGCTGCAGAACCATCTGCTGCTCGAGGCAAATTGCCAGTGAGAAAGATTATTCCCTTAAACCTGAAATGTGTCTGCAAGCATAAATAATTGAGTTAATACAGTCAGTATCTTATCAACATCCAAATGCCCCAAGTACCAAAAACTACAGGGCACTAAAAAAATTGCAGCATGGCTTAAAAATATGGAGCTATGTGAAGAATGATTACTCTTGCAGTATTGGCTATCTCACTCAGAAACTTTAACATCAAATGGCAAAACTAAAAATATATTGTATATATTGTTTATAATTGTTACTAACTAAAATGCCTATTTTTACAATTAAAACAGCTGTAGAAACAGTATCAAAAATATAAGATAGTACATAAGACAGTGAATAGCAATCTCGTCACAATTTAAGTTGATGTCTGACAGCTCTTTTGCCAAACAAAACTACTTCAGCAATATAAAAAGGTGTCTGTGAATACAGCCTTGGAGCTACAATCAGTTACTCTATTCCAAACGTTAGTTGTCTAGCCACACAAATACCGTTGGCCCGTAATGATGCCATGTTGCCTACATTATAAGCAACCGGAGTTTTAGTGAAAGTCAAACTTTCAGCATCTTATAAATCAAGATAAAATAAAGACACAGCACCTAGTCCTTCAGATAGCTCAGGTGGGTAAAATTTTAAAGAGATGGAGACGTGATGTGATGTTATCCATTTTAGGAAGAAGGAAAATAAAGACAGCATTTCAATCACATTTTGAATATTGGGTGCAGTCCTGGTCGCCTCATTATAGGAAGGATATACCACACACAAAATGCTGGAGGAACTCAGCAGGTCAGGCAGCACCTATGGAAAAGAGGCAATGTTTCAGGCCAAGATGAAGGGTCTTGGCCTGAAATGTCGACTGTTTTTTCATCTCCGTAGATGCTGCCTGACCTGCTGAGTTCCTCCGGCATCTTGAGGTGTGTTGCTCTGGATTTCCAGCATCTGCAGATTCTCTTGCACTATAGTAAAGAGGTAGAAGCTTTGGGTGCAGAGCAGATCTACCAGCATGCTGCCTGGAATAGAGAGCATGTCTCTTGAGGAAAAGTTGAGTGAACTAAGGCTTTTCTCCTTGCAGCAGAGGATAGGAGGTGACGTGATGGAGGTGTACAAGATGATAAGGCAGACAGATCGAGTAGATAGCCAGAGACTTTTCCCCAGGGAAGATACAACTAAACCTGGAGCAGGTGGGGGGTGGGTGACTGAAGGAAAGTATAGTAGGGGGAGGATGCCAGAGGCAAGTTGTTTTTACACAGAAACAACCTTCCGGGAGGTGATAGTAAAGGCAGGTACATTAGAGACATTTATGAAACTCTCAGCTAGACACATGGATGACAGTAAAATGGAGGGCTATGTAGGAGGAAGTTAGATTGATCCTTGAGTAGGTTAAGAGGTACGCACATCATGGGCTGAAGGGCCTGTATTGTGCTGTTCTCTGTTTAACTGGAGACAACATGCTGTCCAGAGGCATTTGCATGTCTCGACACATGAAGCAAAGAAAGTTTGCACACAACAGCAGCAAGACAAATGTGATCTTTATTGCAGAGGGCGAGTCTATCAAAAATACACAAGTCATGTATGCAGATGTGTGCAGATAAAACCAGTGAAGTCTTGCTACAACAATACAGTGCACTAGAGAGAGTACATGTGGGGTCTGTTCTCACCATTTAAGGAAGGATATACTTTATTCGGGCAGTTCAAACAGAGTTACTTCAAATCACTCTGCCAACAAAGGGATTGCCTTATGAGGAAAATCTGAGCAGTCAGGCCAGTACTCACTGAAGCTTAGGAAGAGTGAAAGGTGATTGTACTGAAAATTGGAAGATTTTCAGTTTGGGGGGGGAGGGAACTTTGATGGATTAGAGGCGAGAGGTTATTTCCGCTGAAGGGAGACACCAGCACATGGGGCACGATTTCATAATAAAACAACCTCCATTTTGTATAGAGATAAGCAAACCTTAGAGGATCATGAATCTTTGGAACTCTGTATCTTGGAGACCTGAGGCAAAACTGAGACAGAAGGATATGTGGACTACATAAAAAGTTGCCAAGATCAGACCAACAATAATTTTACTGAATGATGGTGCAATAAATACATCACTGGGATAATAATCCAGAGGCCTGGCAGTCAAGTGAATCAAGATTAATAATTAAGAGACCCAATTTCACATCCACTGTAGTTGTTGTGGAGTTTATATTCTGGATTGTAAAAACAAATTAATCATTAGTAATAATGACATAAAAACCAATAACTTGTTCTGAAAACCTACCGATCACACTAGCGTTTCAAAGTTCAAGGTATATTTATTATGAAAGTATGTATGCAATATACAACTCTGAGCGTCGTCTTCTCCAGACAGCCATGAATCAAAGAAAACTACGGAGGCTGTTCAAACAAAATCAACCACCCTCATGAGAGGCTGTCAAACGCAGACACCTTCCCCCGGCAGCAGTGAGGGAGAGGCTGGCAGAACACTCGCTCGCCTCAATATTTCAATCTTCCTCAATGCTTTAATCGGTCAGAAATGGAGTTGATCATGAGCTCGTGCCCAGTCTCTAAGCTTCTTGGCCTCGTGCCTCTCGCCCTAGAATCTTCTCAGAGACAAGATTCCAAACCGCGCAATCGATCTTCAAACTGTTGATCGCAGGCTCTTACAATACCAGAAAGACATTTAAAAATGGAAAAAGAAGCAAAAGAAACAGTTTCGCGGAGTATCTGGAAGATGTCGCCTGTCGCTGGCGCCATCTTGACTGGAAGATGCAATGGAAGTCAGCTATCCTCATCTGACTTGACCTAAACATCTTCACAAATGCCCTAGCATACCACCCACTTCAAGAGGCACTGGGAAGGCGCAAACACATGTTGAGCTCAGCAGTAATATCTTGGTCCCAAAAAAATACTTTATAAGGTTTGAAAGGCTCCCATGGCCAACTGCAGCTTCTATTCCTTTTGTGCATTTAGTTCAGAATCACCCATTGCATGCACTCTTCACTCACTAATATCATGACCTGGCTTAGCCATCCATTCACCATGTAACATCCTGATTTGTCACCAGCCGTCATCCCTAAACATCCTGTCCTGTATCTTTAGTCTTTTACTCTACTCTGCAGACGTTGTGCACTGCAAGTATAGCACTGCTTCAAGTCTAAATGTGCATCTTCTCTACTTTAGGATTTAACTACAGACATAGGTGTATGAAAGGAATAAAGTGGGAGCTTTGTGAAACAGCCTTATTGCTGCATCCTTACTAACTGCCCATTACAGTGCTGGCATTTCGGGCTGCAATGAAGGTCCTCCATCCCTGGCAGTGTTCAGGGTTTCCTTCATCATGCCAGGAGCTTCCTCCTGGTTTTCGGCACTGTCAGCCATACAAGTCCCAGGTGGAGACTCCGGTATACTGTCGCATTCAGATGTAAAAGGACTCTTCATTACAATTTTGTTTTTACCAGTCAGGATAGTTAGTCCAACAAGGTGGATGACTTAGTCTGGCCTCTACCCTTTGATCTGTTTGGCATGAGGGACCCTACCAAGAGCCAAAGCACAAGGCCCCAACTCCAGCCAACCCAGCTCTCTGGGTCATTGATGCATGCAATCCTCCATGGCTGTGGTCCTCTTGGGAGACTTACTGCTGACAAAATGGATCGGGGCCAACATTCCACACTCACCTCGTTACCTGAAAGCATGCGCGCCTACACACAATACCAAACATCTCTCTCATTATAGCATTAAAAGAAGTTCAACTTCGATGAGCTTTGAAAATGCTACCGTAACGAGCCAAGGAATACTGGGACATCCAGTATCTTCTTCCCAGGATCAATACTGGGAGGCATGCATTTCAGGTGATGGTGTAAGTTCAAACCAGATGTGCAAGGCAAATTTCTTTAGAAACAGGGTGCTGAGTGTGCTGCCAGGGATGGAGGTGGAGGCAGATACAATGGATGTATTTAAGGGGCTCTGAGGCACAAGGGAGATGCAAAGAATGAAGCGATATGGACCAGGAGCAGACAAAAGGAATTACAGGTCATTAGTCCACGTAGCGTGTCACACACTATGGGCCCAAGGGCCTGTTTCTATTCTGTATGACCCTGACTAACTCACAGTACAAAGAACAAACTAGGAGAAAATAACATGAGGATGCAGAGACGAGGAAATCTGCAGATGCTGGAAATTCAAGCAACACACATCGAAGTTGCTGGTGAACACAGCAGACCAGGCAGCATCTCTAGGAAGAGGTACAGTCGACGTTTCGGGCCGAGACCCTTCGTCAGGACTAACTGAAAGAAGAGCTAGTAAGAGATTTGAAAGTGGGAGGGGGAGGGGGAGATCCAAAATGATAGGAGGAAGGGGAGGGATGGAGCCCACTCTCAAACACATCTCCCCCATTTCATGCACATCTGCTCTCACTCCATTCTCCCGCCACCCCACTAGGAATAAGGTTCCCTTGTCCTCACCTACCACCCCATCAGCCTCCGGGTCCAACATATTACTCTCCGTAATTTCCGCCATCTCCAACAGAATCCCACCACTAAGCACATCCTTCTCTCCCCCCCCACCCACTTTCCGCAGAGATCTCTCCCTACGCAACTCCTTTGTCCATTCATCCCCCCCATCCCTCCCCACCGATCTCCCTCCTGGCACTTATCCTTGTAAGCGGAACAAGTGCTACACATGCCCTTACATTTCCTCCCTCACTACCACCACTCAGGGCCCCAGACAGTCCTTCCAGGTTAGGCCATACTTCACCTGTGAGTCGGTTGGGGTGATATACTGCGTCTGGTGCTCCCAGTGCGGCCTTCGATATATTGGCGAGACCCGATGCAGACCGGGAGATCGTTTTGCTGAGCACCTACGCTCCGTCCGCCAGAGAAAGCAGGATCTCCCAGTGGCCACACATTTTAATTCCACGTCCCATTCCCATTCTGCCATGTCTGTCCATGGCCTCCTCTACTGTAAAGATGAAGCCACACTCAGGTTGGAGGAACAACACCTTATATTCCGTCTGGGTAGCCTCCAACCTGATGGCATGAACATCGACTTCTCTAACTTCCACTAATGCCCCACCTCCCCCTCGTACCCCATCCGTTATTTATATACGGACATTCTTTTTCTCTGTCTCCTTTTTCTCCCTCTGTCCCTCTCACTATACCCCTTGCCCATCCTCTGGGCTTCCCCCCCTCCCCCTTTTCTTTCTCCCTAGGCCTCTTGTCCCATGATCCTCTCATATCCCTTTTGCCCATCACCTGTCCAGCTCTTGGCTCCATCCCTCCCCCTCCTGTCTTCTCCTATCATTTCGGATCTCCCCCTCCCCCTCCCACTTTAAAATCTCTTACTAGCTCTTCTTTCAGTTAGTCCTAACAAAGGGTCTCAGCCTGAAACGTCGACTGTACCTCTTCCTACAGATGCTGCCTGGCCTGCTGCGTTCAGCAGCAACTTTGATGAGGATGCAGACTTGGTGCTCTTGTCTTTGCAATATGCACCACGTCAGCTGCCTCACATCTGAAAAATAATCTTTACTAGCAGGTATCTAAAAACCTTCAAAGTATAGTAATACTAGATAAGAGAAACTTCAAGGCCATAATTTCTTCATCTGATATGACAAAAAATGCTTGAATTTTCCAATTTTACTGCAATTTTATAAAAAGATGCAAATTGTTCCAGATGGGCTGTTTTCTTAACAAAGAAACTCAATATTTTCTCCTAACAGCCTACTTTTGCTTCAACCTTTCAGAATACTTTTGTACCACTTTGACTCCAGACCGTAAACTCTTCTAATAGTTATAAAGACTGCAGCCAAAGTGAAACTGTTTAAAGTGCTCATTTCCCAAACAGCTCAGATTTATTCAATGATAATAATGAAAGTGCTGCTATTTTTCACACTATGATGAACAAAGGAACATGGATTTTTTTTTCTCCCCAACCAGAATAGATGTTTTGTTTAAAATGAAACTGCTGTAATATAATAGCTGCCCTTTGTTTCAAGTTCCCCACATGTGGCCTGAAAAATCACAATAACAAAGGGCTGTGTAAATAAATTCCCAAGTGGCACACCACTTAAAGATTAACACATGAGATAAAAATAAAATTTTCCACCAAGCTGAAATTAAACAAAACAAGCCTGTGATGAATTTGCAGGTGGAGACCGAGTGAAATACAAAGAAAACAAATATCGACTTAAATATAATAACCATTTCCTGACGCTCCTGCGGTATCCAGTGAATAAGTTTAAAAGAATCAGATAAAGCACAATCTAGGCCCAAGGCCTCACAGCGTCAGCTGGCCGGTGTTCGATTATGACCTCTGATGCAGTCTGCCTGAAGTTTGCTTTCCGTGACCAAATATTACAGATTGATAGCTCAATTGGCCACATTCATGGGAATGTGGGAATAACAGAATGGGTTAAAGCAGGATTATTGTAAGGATGAGCATTTGATCTCTGAAGGACTCTTTTTTAAATTACTTACAAAACTAGAAAAGTTTCTTCACTCACAAAAAACACACAATAAGTGATTTTTCAAAACGTCTTACAATTGCAAATTGAAACGCATTTACTATCATCCACAAAATACTCAATTCCCTGAAGGGCCCACCGTTCGTTCTCAGAACACCACTGTGCCCAGAGCAACCGCATGCTCCCTCTCTAGGGACACTCAGGCACGAATGTAACCCAAGAAGTGGGGAAGGCCATCAGCTCAGGCAGAGCCCTTGACTGTCCAATGCCCAGATCCGTGAATGGCCATCTTGGCCAGCCCACTGGAGCTAGCCCACCAGTACATCCCCCAAGCGACTCACCTCACTCCGCACCATCCACATTGGACTTCTCTATGAATACAACAGCAACCGAAAAATTAAAAGAGTTTGCCTCGGAAACCTGGACTTAAGAAAGGTAAAAAAAAATCATCAAACAACACTTTTTACTCTTGAACTCGATCAGAAAGCTTGCCTGGGCAAAGAAGGGGTTGGGGAACGCCTGGATCACATAGTACCTTCTACCTTGAAATGTTGAGCGAGTGAAGGAGCCAAAGTAATGGATTGGCAAACCAACTTGTACAACTGCCCTCCAAACAGCCGCAACCACATTCTGTTTGGTGATCTACACGCACTACTCCGTTAGCTGGGTACAAACCCTAGACATGTCCTGAAATAACTCCACGAACATCTTTGCAATAGGACCACTCAAGAACAAGATTACCACGTTTCCAGTTAAATCAATTTTACAGTTCACTTCTTAGACCGAGTTTCGACATCAAAATAAAACGATACAAGGGAGAGGGTCATAATTTTGATTCTGCTGATGTTGCTGAATTTAAAGTTTAGTTTATCAACTTCAAACACTTAAATTATTCCATCTGGTCGTGTTCTCTAGGTGATATTCATCACTCAACCAATATTACTGAAGCAAATTATCAGCTTGACATCACTACATAGGACCCAGTAAGTGCAAACTAAATAACGCATTGCCCAAGTGCCTGAGAGATCACATCTCTCCCACCTCCTCCCCCAATAATATACATATTCCCAGAACTAAAACAGGTACTTGAGGTTTGAATCAAGCTATTACACAGTATTCTCCACAGCCCAGAAATATTCAACTCTACTGATTCATGCCTTTATTAGTAACCCATTCATCTTTCCTTATCAAAGCCCATTATCATATTCTATTCTTCACCCACTCACATTTATCTTGCTTCCCCTAAACTGCACCGATGGCAACAAGATCTACAATTTGACCATTTTAGACCGTAAGACATAGGAGCAGAATTAGACCATTCGGCCGATTTGAGTCTGTTCCACCATTCGGTCACGGCAGATTTATTACCTCTCTCAACCCCATTCTTCATCTATGTGTAATCTTTGATGCCCTTACTAATCAAGAACCTATTAATCTCTGCTTTAAGTATACCTGGCGACTTGGTCTCCACAGCCACCTGTGGTAATGATTTCCACAGATTCACCACCCTCTGGCTAAAGAGATTCGTCCTCACCTGTTCTATAAGGGGCATCCTTCTACGCTGAGGCTGTGTCCTTTGGCCCTAGAGTTCCCCACTGCAGGAAACATCCTCTCAACATCCACTCTACCTCGGCCTTTCAGTATTTGATAGGTTTCAATGAGATCACCCCTTATTCTTCTAAACTCCAGCAAATACATGCCCTGAGCCATCAAAGGCTCCTCATACATTAATCCTTTCATTCCTGGAATCATTCTTGTGAATCTCCACAGAACCCACCCCAAATCCAGGACATCTTTCCTTAGATAAGGTGCGCTAAACTGCTCAATAGTGCAGCCTGACAAATGCCTTAAAAGCCTCAGCATTGCATCCTTGATTTTATTTTCTAGTCCTCTCAAAATAAATGCTAATATTGTATTTGCCTTCTTTAAGTGATATTTGCAATGTTCCAGTCACCCAGAACCATTCCAGAATCTAATGATTCTTGAAAAATCATTACTAACGCTTCCAGTCTCTTCAGCCACCTCTTTCTCCTCCAGGTAAGTTATCTACCTTTACAGCTTTCACCTTCCCATGAACCCTCTCCTCAGTAATATCAACCACACTCAATTCTGCCCCCTGTCACGCTCAAATTTTCTGGGAGAGGAGTTTGCTACTAGTGATCATCTTATACTTAAAGCCCTAATTCTGGTTCCATTTACAATTTGAAACATCTTTTGTACTTCCTCCTCATCAGTCCATTCACGACCCACAGTACTGCAGTGGTTAGTGCGACGCTGTTACAAGTTCAGAGTTCAACTTCAGCATCTTGTGTAAGAAAGTTTATACTTTTTTCCCCATGTTCACATGAGTTTCCTCCAGGTGCTACGGTTTTCTCCCACAATCCAAAGACGTACCAGTTAATAGGTTAATTTGTCATTGTAAATAGTACTGTGATTAGGCTAGGGTTAAATTGGGGCTGTCAGGGGTAAGGCTCAAAAGGCGAGAAGGGCCTATTCTGTGCTGTTTCTCTAAATAAAATAAATAACTTTTTTTAAAAAAAAGCTCCACTGTTATCTGGAGGAAAAAAAGTCCCAGTGTCTTCAATTTTCCCTGGTAGTTCCCAGGTTGTGATAGAGTTTAGTTCCTAAGAACTGTTCATTACTCAAACTTTCCATAAGTTGGAACGGAACAGAAACAGCAACAGCAACAGCTGGGACAGAATGAACAAGCATGGGGTGAGCAGTTGTCAGCTGACTCCACCGACTCAGTGAATGAATGAATGAATCTACTCAGCACTAGCAGCTCTGATCGGCTTGACCCTTATCTTCATTGTTGTGGCTTTTAGGGGAGGAGGGAGGAGGGAGAGGGAAGACACGCAGAGGTGTCCCATCCTCACCCAGCAGAAAATGCCCTCAGTGCCGCAGCAGCCTGCAAAGCCATCCCTGTCCGTCTTGCCAGTCTCCCAAGCCTTGTTTGTAAGTCAGGGACTCAGAACCTGGGGAGGATCTGTGGAGTACATCTCTCAGTTCTGGGACTTCCTAGTAAGTCTACTTTACACCTTTTCCAATGCCTTAACAGCAGCATGGTTCTATAGAGGTAAGCATAACACAATTACAGGTCAGCAACCTGGGTTCTGCTTCAAATCCAATACTGCTTGTAGGGAGTTTGTACGTTCTCCCCGTGACTGTGTGGGTTTCCTCCGGGTGCTCTGGTTCCCCTCCATATTCCAAAGATGTACGGTCTTTAACAGGATCAATGAAAGATCAGCTAGAATACAGAAGACAACAAATTGTGCAAATGCAAAAATAAATAAATAGCAATAAATAACGAGAATATGAGATAACAAGAGTCCTTAAAGTCAGATCACTGGTTGTGGAAACATCTCAATGGATGGGCAAATAAGTGTAATTATCCCCTTTGTTCAAGAGCCTGATGGTTGTGGGGTAGTAATTGTTCTCGAATCTGGTGCTGGAAGTCCCAAGGTTTTTGTACCTTGTGATGGCAGCAGTAAGAATAGAGTATGACCTGGTTGGAGGGGTTCTCTGATGATGCATGCTCCTTTCCTACAACAGTGTTTCATGTTGACGTGCTCAATGGTTGGTAGGGCTTCATCCATTATGTACTGGGCTGAATCCACTACTTTTTGTAGCATTTTCCATTCAAAGGCATGGATGTTTCCATACCAGGCTGTGAAGCAGCCAGTCAGTATACGCTGCATACTTCATCAAAGTTTGTCAAAGTTTTAGACGTCACGCTGAATCACCACAGACTTCTAAGGAAGTAAAGGTGCTGTTGCACTTTTTTAACCATTATGCTTACATGCTGGGTCCAGGACAGGTCATCCCAGATAGTAACACCAAGGAATTTAAAGCTGCTGACCCTCTCCACCTCTGATCCTCTGATGACTACTGGCTCATGGACCTCTGGTTTCCCTCTCCTGAAGTCTGCAGTCAATTCTTTGGTCTCACTGACATTGAGTGAGAGGTTGTTGCTATGACACCACTCAGCGAAATTTTCAATTTCGGAGATATTGGGCACAACCTCAGGATAGTTGGGTGCCTATTTAAAACAGAGATGTGGAGAAATTTCTTCAGCCAGAGGGTGCTGAATTTGTGGAATTTATTACTACAGGCAGCTGTGGAGGCCAGGACGTTTGGTGCATTTAAGGTACAGCTTGATAGGTTCTTGATTGGACGCGGCATCAAAGGTTATCAGGGGAGGGGGGAGGTCGGGGAGTGGGGCTGAGGAGGGGAAAAAGGATCAACCATGGCACAGCAGACTCGATGGGCCAAATGGCCTAATTCTGCTCCTATGTGTTATGGTCTAAATTTTGAATGGTCCAATTACCATCATGCCAAGGCACAGAAGGCAGAGGACAAGTGCTGGTAAATGGAATTATATAGATGGGTATTTAATGGTCAGCAAGGTCAAAGGGCTGTGTGTTATCTCCTGTATGACTTGAATAGCCAAAAACAGCAAATGAGCAAGCCAGTTTTTGTGGCACTGGTTGGCTAAGAATGTTGATCAGTGTACGGGAGAGTTCACTTCAAATACCATCACAGAATCCATGACATCCATATTAAAAAGCAGAGTGAGTGGCTTACAGCTGAAAAGGGACTTCCCTCACAGTAGCATGCACTCCTGTGCTTAACTGCACTCTATCTAGTTGATGCTTGACCCAAGGCTCTCTGAATTGGGTAATCCTTCTAAACAAGATGACAATGAAGAATTAAAGAAGATATAGTACAGAAAGACCAAGATTAAATAGGCTTAAAACACACCATTAACTATCAAATCTACATAAAGTGCACTTATACCTTTGACAAAGACAAATAATATCAGTTTAAGCCTGACTGAATAAAAACAAGGAATTGGTGAGCGTTAATGAAATGCTGCATTAGAAGGTCACCCAAGGGCTATTTAGATTGTCTCTGACCTGTAGAAATGCTGCAGCTGTAATGGGATTATTAACAGCCTGGGTGGCAGGGTAATTTCAGCAGAATTCACACAACCAGGTGACAATACTGACATTTCTGGAGACAGAAATCATTAAAAATTAACATTAATGTTTGATCATCAGCGTGGATTGACTCACAAGAAACAGAAGCAGAAAATGGTCATTCAACCCCTTTAGCATTCAAAATAAATTGCAGCAATTTTTTAGCTCAGAACCAAAGTTCCTGCATTAACCCTTAACATCCAAATGAACATGCTGAGCAGACAAGCCTCTGCAGCCAACCTGGAGGTTCCACTCACACAAAGAAAATCTCCTCTCCTCTCTGTCCTGGATATCTAACCTCTTTTTCTCCCCCAGGGTTGGTGCCACTCAATCCAGATACCAAAACCAGGGTAAACATCAAACGTCTGGCCTGTCAAGCCCCATGAGGGCTTACCATGTTTCAGTGAGATCCTCATTCATTTTCCTCAAGTTCAGGAAATATAGGCCTTGGAGACCACAGGTCCGGAGTACCAGACTGCACTAAAATATACAGTCACGTCAAAAAAAAAATTCTTAGAGGCAGTGATTTCATAACAACTATCAGTGCAATATTTGTCTCTGGTTCTTATGTCAGTTATCGTAAATCTACGTGATCCTGTTAGCAAATTGTTTTGCCACCAGAAATGCTTCCTCCTTAGTCATGTATTCTAAGCCATCATTATTTAAATACATCTTTGCAACTTGAAACAATTTTATTCAAGTTCCTCTGAGGATTCCCTCTACCAAGGGAAGCAACCCAGGGACACTAAGTTCCTTCAACGCTGCACCAGAAGATCACATCAAGTGCTGAATTCAACAAGGGTAGCCTCCCAGATTAAAACAATCATGTGAAGTCTTTGCTTCTTTCTGATGTTCAGTGAACTCATTAAAGAGTTCAAGCATTCAGAGTGCCACCATTTCCATGTGTGAAGGCTGACAGAGACACCATATTCAGGTCCTCTATTACAAAATGGACACTTGAATGATGTACTGAAGAGCTACCATGACAACCACTCACAAATTGACACCTTCAAGAGAAATGATAAGACAACAAAGAGTAGAAAAAAGACTACAGAAGCATGAATCAACTCTACCTCACGCCTAACAAGCACCAGACCATAATCAATCAAACTCAGTATGCATAACTAGTGACACTCTCTTCATTACTGTGAGGCACCTCATACCCCAATACATTCTATATTTCAGCACTTGGGGAGTGGAGGGCTTAACTGAGAGTGACATGAAGTGATCTCAACTACAAACTGAACCAGATCACTTTTTTTAAGATCCGATTCTGCTATTTTCACAAAAATGCTTTTGATAATGACAAGCTGCACTTGAAATGATTCTTGAAATCACAACAATTTTATGTATACAAATTCTTTTGAAACCATTTCATTTAAATGTACCATACTTTGAAAAAAACTGGGTATGCTCATGCCCAGATTCAACACTGCTAATTTCTTCAAAACTACATCCAATTTCAACCAGTGTTCCAATTCTCATCACTCACATTCTAACAGAAATATAAATGCATTCAGGTGGTTAATATCACAACACGTTTAAAACCAGCTGGAGAACAATGCCAATGTAATGCTCAAATTCGATATGCAATAAAAAATTTCAAATCCTAATTCCCACTAAATTGTGCACAAAGCTATCCAAAGTGGCTGTATATGCAATTATTGAACTTAAAGTACCATTTCATGCCTACAGTAATTCCCATTAGATCTATTCATTTTTAAAATCAATTATAAAATATGCTTGTGGCATCAATCACTCCTGAGTGGTACCACTGAGAATTTTTGTAAGTAGAACTAATTCAGCATGCTATTGGTTTTGAGAATCTGTTGAATCATTCCCTGTACAAATCCATAAGGATTTAAAGGTTTGCTTTATTGTTTACATGTACATCGAAGCATACATAGAAATGGCTTATTTGCGTCAACAACAAACAGCTTGAGGGTGTGCCCGCAAGCGTCACCACAGCATGCCCACAATTTACCGACCCTACGTCGAACGGACACCCGAGCACCCGGAGGTGGGGTAGTTTGAATGTACAAACTACTTTTGACAACAGCAGGAATTGGACCGCGATTGCTGGAGCTGTTGGCTGTTACACTAATCACTACACTACCCTCATTTGGTATTATGGTATATAACACTAATTTGATTGTAGTAACACAAGGGTATTCTGAATCTACCTGATTAATTCAATCTTATCTGTATTGGTTCTCTTGCTAACGCATTTCAAATCTAATACGATTACACACTCACTTCATCGCTCCTTCCCCCCCCCCCGCCCGCAGGGAGTGTACAACGGGCCGCCTCACCTGCCTTGGATGGCTCAATCTGAACGTCACTTAGGCAGATTCACACTTGAACAAACGTTACAGAAACAAAACGAGCATCAAGAGTTTGAGATCCACATGCTGCTTCTCCCTGCGTTGAGTTCACTTAAGGCATAGTGCTGAGAGCAATCGACTTTCCACGCCCGGTAATCTTAACAATCAACAGCACACCACAGATTTCCCTCGGCAAACAAACGGAAGGGCGACGCATGTTTGCCCTATTCGAAAGCAAAGGTCATCTCACGCAAGACACTTACTATTTTAGAGCTTACTGCTCCTTTCATACGCTCACGCCTCGGGACGAAGATTAAAACCGGTTTAGAGAAATGTTGCTGGAGTATCGGTGTAACACACACTGACTGCAGGCTAAACATCCAGTCCAGAACATTTGAGATACAAAACTCACAATAGTTTCCTGCTGGAAGTCACGTGACACGCCTAGTACCCCCTAATTCTTTTGTTATTGATCTCGCCTACCCAATATTACACCAAAATCTACAATGGGTGTAACCAAGTACTGATATGGGAGGTTGAGTAACCGAATGCATCAAACCACTCCAATATGCATATTTTTTGTGAATCCATTTAAAATGCACGGATTCAGCGCAATCACAGTTGGCGTCATTGAATGCAGTAACCCAATCCTTTAACCACATCGATACGAAAACAACAACAAAAGATTCTTTGCTTGGAGTTGATTTTTCTGCTCATTGGCAGTAGCCAAGCGAAATCTACGCCCTGACATAAATGCAGGCGATTTCCTCTATGCACATAAACAAAATTGCCGCAGATTAAAACTGCCACACAGCATGAGTTTGCATCACTGAATCAAAACCAAGCGTTCCCGGCGTTTCCTGTCCAGCTGTAGAAATGTTTTGGCTTCTTTTATTTGTTAAATTGCTAGTTATGGTTGAACGATATCATACTACACCGCAAATAAACGTGCAAGCTGCGGTCGCTACCTGACACTGTTCTCTTCGAACAAACGTGGACGGACTGCGGGCAGGAGGTTTGCATCTGTCCGGCGGGGCCGATCCGGGCCGGGTTATTCAGCGATCGTCCGGTTCAGATCCTTCGGGAGATGCTTGAACCCACTGCCGCATCGGTAGTTCCATTCCCGCTCAACACTGAGCCGTGCCCATGCTCCATTCCCCCTTCCCCATCTCCATCACCAGCAGCTGCCCCTGCAGCAGCGGAAAGGATGCGACAGCAAGGCAGCCCGCTCCAACCCGCCCTCCGCTTCCCCTCCTCCTGAAACCGCTGTGATTGACACCGCGGGCAGTGCCAATCCCCGGGGTATACTCGGTTCGGTTTGGTTCACCTCATATCGAGTAACTTCTCACAACGTCCCGATTTCATGCGTATGCAGTTTATTTCCCTGTGTTTCTCGTGGCCTCTTTTCTGTGCATTGTCCTGTTCCTCTCTGTTTACGCCGACTTCAAAAATCTACGTCTTTCATTTTGTTTTAAAAATCGTAGCGAATACTTTGCAACACTGTTACTGTCTTCGTCAGTAACTTAGTATCACTTGGCTGCAAGGTCCCGAAAAGTATTGAACAACTGAGGCCATAGCACCACCGATTCAGAACACCAGGATTCAGAAAGATCCCAGTCGAGTAAGACCGAGTTTCCAGGGGAAGGGAGGGAAACATTTCCAAAACACTGGAGCAGTGAGCAGCCTATTGTCTATGCCCATGTAATACAGCCCAATCACAAAGAATTGAAAATCTGCAGATGCTAGAAAGCCACACAAAATGCTGGAGGAACTCAGCAGGCCCGGCGACGTGTAAAGCCGAGGCCCTTCATCAGAACTGGAGGGGGGGGGAATGGAGGCAGAGAAAGAAGGTGGGGGCAGGGGAGGAAGAAACACAAGGTGGCAGGAGAAACTGGGAGGGCGTAGCTGGGAAGTTGACTGGTGAAAGAGATACAGGGGAATCTGATGCGAAAGGACAGAAGATCAGAGAAGAAAGAAAAGGGGGAGGAGCACCAGAGGGAAGTGATGGGCAGGCAAAAGGAGTTAAGGTAAGAGAGGGAAAAGGAAAACAACAGGAACTCTGCAGATGCTGGAAATTCAAGCAACACACATCAAAGTTGCTGGTGAACGCAGCAGGCCAGGCAGCATCTCTAGGAAGAGGTACAGTCGACGTTTCAGGCCGAGACCCTTCGTCAGGACTAACTGAAGGAAGAGTGAGTAAGGGATTTGAAAGTTGGAGGGGAAGGGAAGATCCAAAATGATAGGAGAAGACAGGAGGGGGAGGGATGGAGCCAAGAGCTGGACAGGTGATAGGCAAAAGGGGATACGAGAGGATCATGGGCCAGGGGGTCCGGGAAGAAAGACAAGGAGGTGGGGGGGGGGACCCAGAGGATGGGCAAGGGGTATATTCAGAGGGACAGAGGGAGAAAAAGGAGAGTGAGAGAAAGGATGTGTGTATAAAAATAAGTAACAGATGAGGTACGAGGGGGAGGTGGGGCCTAGCGGAAGTTAGAGAAGTCGATGTTCATGCCATCAGGTTGGAGGCTACCCAGACGGAATATAAGGTGTTGTTCCTCCAACCTGAGTGTGGCTTCATCTTTACAGTAGAGGAGGCCGTGGATAGACATGTCAGAATGGGAATGGGATGTGGAATTAAAATGTGTGGCCACTGGGAGATCCTGCTTTCTCTGGAGGACAGAGCATAGGTGTTCAGCAAAGCGGTCTCCCAGTCTGCGTCGGGTCTCGCCAATATATAAAAGGCCACATTGGGAGCACCGGACGCAGTATATCACCCCAGCCGACTCACAGGTGAAGTGTTGCCTCACCTGGAAGGACTGTTTGGGGCCCTGAATGGTGGTAAGGGAGGAAGTGTAAGGGCATGTATAGCACTTGTTCCGTTTACACGGATAAGTGCCTGGAGGGAGATCAGTGGGGAGGGATGGGGGGGGATGAATGGACAAGGGAGTTGCGTAGGGAGCGATCCCTGCGGAATGCAGAGAGGGCGGGGAGGGAAAGATGTGCTTAGTGGTGGGATCCCGTTGGAGGTGGCGGAAGTTACGGAGAATATGTTGGACCCGGAGGCTGATGGGATGGAAGGTGAGGACCAGGGGAACCCTATTCCTAGTGGGGTGGCGGGAGGATGGAGTGAGAGCAGATGTACGTGAAATGGGGGAGATGCGTTTAAGAGCAGAGTTGATAGTGGAGGAAGGGAAGCCCCTTTCTTTAAAAAAGGAAGACATCTCCCTCGTCCTAGAATGAAAAGCCTCATCCTGAGAGCAGATGCGGCGGAGACGGAGGAATTGCGAGAAGGGGATGGCATTTTTGCAAGAGACAGGGTGAGAAGAGGAATAGTCCAGATAGCTGTGAGAGTCAGTAGGCTTATAGTAGACATCAGTGGATAAGCTGTCTCCAGAGACAGAGACAGAAAGATCTAGAAAGGGGAGGGAGGTGTCGGAAATGGACCAGGTAAACTTGAGGGCAGGGTGAAAGTTGGAGGCAAAGTTAATAAAGTCAACGAGTTCTGCAGGCGTGCAGGAAGCAGCGCCAATGCAGTCGTCGATGTAGCGAAGGAAAAGTGGGGGACAGATACCAGAATAGGCACGGAACATAGATTGTTCCACAAAGCCAACAAAAAGGCAGGCATAGCTAAGACCCATACGGGTGCCCACAGCTACACCTTTAGTTTGGAGGAAGTGGGAGGAGCCAAAGGAGAAATTATTAAGAGAAAGGACTAATTCCGCTAGACAGAGCAGAGTGGTGGTAGAGGGGAACTGGTTAGGTCTGGAATCCAAAAAGAAGCGTAGAGCTTTGAGACTTTCCTGATGGGGGATGGAAGTATATAGGGACTGGACATCCATGGTGAAAATAAAGCGGTGGGGGCCAGGGAAATTAAAATCATCGAAAAGTTTAAGAGCGTGAGAAGTGTCACGAACATAGGTCAGAAGGGATTGAACAAGGGGGGATAAAACCGTGTCAAGGTATGCAGAAACGAGTTCGGTGGGGCAGGAGCAAGCTGAGACAATAGGTCGGCCAGGACAGGCAGGTTTGTGGATCTTGGGTAGGAGATAGAAACGGGAAGTGCGAGGTGTGGGAACTATAAGGTTGGTAGCAGTGGATGGGAGATCCCCTGAGCGGATAAAGTCGGTGATGGTGTGGGAGACAATGGTCTGGTGCTCCTTAGTGGGGTCACGATCGAGGGGTAAATAAGAGGAGGTATCCGCGAGTTGTCGCTGTGCCTCGGCAAGGTAGAGGTCAGTACGCGGACTACAACAGCACCCCCCTTATCGGCGGGTTTAATAATAAGGTTAGGATTCGTGCGGAGGGAGTGGAGAGCAGAGCGTTCCGAAGGAGTGAGGTTGGAATGGGGACAAGGTGCGGTGAAGTCGAGACAGTTGATGTCCCGTCGGCAATTAGCGATAAAGAGATCCAGAGCAGGCAGAAGACCAGAGCGGGGTGTCCATGAAGAAGAGGAGGGTTGAAAAGGAAACGGGAAATCGTGAAGGAAAGGGAGAGTGGGCATCACTGGAAGTTCGAGAAATTGATGTTCATGCCATCAGGTTGGGGGCTAGCCAGACAGAATATAAGGTGGTGTTCCTCCAACCTGAGTGATCGCGACAGTAGAGGAGGCCACAGACTGACATGTCAGAATGGGAATGGGAAGTAGAATTAAAATGGGTGGCCACTGGGAGATCCCACTTTTTCGGGCCGATAGAGCGTAGGTGCTTGGTGAAGCAGTCTCCCAATCTATGCTGGGTCTCACTGATATACAGGAGGCCACACCGGGAGCACCGAACACAGAAAATGAGCCCAATGGACTCACAGGTGAAGTGTCACCTCACCTGGAAGGACTGGTGAGTGGTGAGGCAACTGAACAGCAGTGAGGGAGGAGGTGTAGGGGCAGGTGTAGCACTTGTTCTGCTTGCAAGGATAAGTGCCAGGAGGGAGATCAGTGGGGAGGGACAAATGGACAAGGAAATCCCATAGGGAGCAGTCCCAGCAGAAAGCAGAAAGTGGAGGAAGAGAAAGATGTGCTTGGTGGTGGGATCCCATTGGAGATGGCAGAATTTTGTGCTAGACGCAAAGACTGATGGAGTGGTAGGTGAGAACAATACACTGGCCATTGTGTCGGCGCATGACCAAGTGGTTAAGGCATTGAACTAGTGATCTGAAGGTCGCCAGTTCAAGCCTCAACTGTGGCAGCATGTTGTGTCCTTGAGCAAGGCACTTAACCACACATTGCAACTGCACGTTTATAGCCCAGCGGCAGCAGTTGGTGCAGTATGGACAAGACAAGACAAGAGAAACCCTATCCTTGGTAGCATGGCGGGAGGATGGGGTGACGGCAAACGTGCGCATAATGGAAAAGATGCAGGTGAGGGGAGCATTGATGGTGGAGGAAGAGAAGTCCTTTTCTTTGAAGAAGGAGGACCTCTCCTTATTTCTGGAATGAAAAGCATCATCCTGAGAGCAGGTGTGGCAGAGACAGAGGAATTGAGAGAAGGGAATGGCATTTTTACAAGTAACAGGGTGGGAAGAGGTATAGTCCAGGGAGCAATGAGAGTCAGTGGATTTATAAAATATCAGTAGATAAGCTATCTCCAGAGATCGAGACAGAGAGAATGAGAAAGCGGAGGGAGGTGTCAGAAATGGACCAGGTAAATTTGAGGGCAGGGTGAAAGCTGGAGGCAAAATTGACGTTGACTGTACTCTTTTCCATACATGCAGCCTGGCCTGGATTTTCTGTGTATTGCCTATGTAAACATATGTAACTTTCCTGGAGGGAATGTGTGTAGAGAAGCAGTTTCTGAATTTATCTTCTGAACCAGGAATACCAATTTAGGAATTACCATTCCAGAGTTTTCTGGATTTGATTAAACAACCAGACTACCTCCTCAACAGGATTTGTTAGAAAAACGCCATTGGGACTGATATTCATCCAGGAAACCCCACAATCCAATGCATATGGATGAGGTCACACTGGCTTCTTACTTCAGTCAGAGAAATACAGCACAGAAATGGCCCCTTAAGGCTATAAAGTCTGCACTGGCCATTCTTATTTATCCATTTTTTAATTTCCCCTACATTACCTTCAACTCCCTCAGATTCTACCATTCATCAACAAATTGAGAAGTGGGAGGAACCCTGGGCACCTGGAAGAAACAAACCTATGCAGTCACAGCGAGAACACACAAACTCCACACAGATAACATCAGAGGTCAGGTTGAATCCAATGTAGAGCAGTGGTTCTTCCAATGGCACCACCATCCTTTCTCTTCAAGTATATCATATTTCGTTCACCCCTTCAACTTAACAGCTCCTGCAGACACACATTTACCCCCTTCAGCCAGTTACATCATTCAACCTTTCCCTGGTCTCCACATTATCACAGAAAGCTTTTCTTCTCTTAACACAAGACACTTATCTTTCCCCTACACCAACCTCCTCCTTAACATAAAACTTGTTTCATTTCTAATAATTATTCATCTATTTCTTATATACAATATACTCTTAATTGGTTCTTGATTAGTAAGCATGTCAAAGTTTATGGGGAGATAGCAGGAGAATGGGGTTGAGAGTGATAATAAATTAGACAAGATGGAATGGCAGAACAGATTCAATGGGCTAAATGGCCTATGTGTTCCTATGCCCTATAATCTTATGGTCTTACATATTGTATGCATTGGACTGTAGTATTCCACAAAACAACAAATTTCATTACATGTCTCAGTGAAAATAAAATTGATTCTGATTCTAATAGTTCCTGGTTCTAGTGAAACGTTAACTCAACTTCTCTCTCTACAAATTCTCTTTGACCTGCTGAGTAATTCCAGCATTTTATGCTTTAATTTTGATTTTCTAGTGCCTACTGCTTTTCCATTTTATTAGTCAAACTTTAGTTGTATCACTCGTCACATCTGAGAGACCTGGTGCTTTGACTCTTCCTAACCCACAACTCTTATGTTGTGAATGTCAAGCAATGGTCTGACACACATACTCATGGAGTTATCCTGGTAGGCCAACATTCTCTAGACTCTAGTATCATGAGCTCTTATTAAATCCCGTCATAATGTTATGAAATACCTACCAACACTGTCAGCAGCAGAAGAACGTGAACATAGAAGTTCACACAACATTGACTCAAGATCCCCTAAGGTCTCGGGTCAAAATAGAATCAGAATCAGATTATAATCATTGACACATGTCATGAAATTAGGTGTTTTGTGGCAGCAGTACAGAGCAAGACATAAAAATACAAAAAATATTATGATAAGCGCAATAAAATAAATAGAATAAAAGAGGAATAACATAGTGTCATGGACTGTTCAGAACTCTAATGGCAGAGGGTACAAAGCGGTTCCAAAAACATTGAATGTGGGTCTTCAGGCTCCTGAAACTCCTCCCTAATGGCAGAATTACTCCATGCTGTATATCATTTAGAAGTGCTGAGAAAATTAAGCATGAATATATGTTGTATTGAGGCCTTCAATGTCTATTCAAAGAGCATTTCAGAAGAGCCAAGTATAAATGAGTCTGGAATATAGACTAGAGAGACACCAGGGTGGCCCCTCAGCAGATGGTAAGTGAATCAATTAGACCTGACGCAGATGTTCCTCACTGAGCGTGTGTTGGTACAATAAACACCACACATTCCTTAAGGAAATAAAGTTTCTAGCTTCACATCTTACTGCCTGTAAGAAGCAGGAATTCAAAACAAATCTGACAACCCGTGGAACCGTTGGCCATCAGGATCAGCAGAACTATTCCAAGACAAATGGGACTAAAGTGGTTTAAGGAGCAGTGTAAGAGTATCAGGAGCTGCACCAGGTTCACCTAATCAGATTCCAGGTTACTGTATGTGATGATGTGAATATTGAAAGCGGAGGTGTCGTCATGTAGAAAGGAGCTTTGTTATTCCACAGCCAATGCATCAGACCTAAACCTCCATCATCTTGCTATTGCACTAGAAATTACTCTACCTGTTTGTACTTTTAATGGCACAGTTGTATTCAACTCACCTTACAGTACAGAAGCTGGCGATTCTCCTCATCACGTCTGTTGTTCATTTACAGGGGAGAAATCTCAGAATCAAAATCAGCTTTATTATCTCTGACGTATAAACTGAAATGTATGTATGAAATTTATTGTTTTACAGCACCAGTAGAGTGCAACACATAAATATGATAAGAAATCTATTTACAAATTAAATGAATGGTGCAAAAGGAGAGCAAAAGAATCGTGGAGTACTGTTCATGGGTTCATTGCAGAGGTGAAGAAGCTGTTCCTAAAATGTTGCATGTGTGTCTTCAGGACCCAGCACCTCCTTTCTGGTAGTAATCAGTTCCATTTCCTCCCTCCTTATTTTCCTCTATCCCTCCAACTTCATCTTTCTAACACATGCCCATCAATACCCCCCTCATTCATTTTGCCTTAACCTACACTGATGGATAATTTACAACAGCATTAACCCATCAGCATTTCCTTAGGATGTGGGAGGAAACCACAGCACTCGGGGAAAACCAAAACCAAACCCCGCACAGAACACAAACAAGTCGGGACTATTCTCATTTCCCTCTGGCGTGCAAGGTTTTTGAATGAATCACTCTGCTCCCCACACAGCTGCTAATTGGGACACAATCAGTAAAATTTATATACTTAAGGAATTTAAGGTTTGGTGGGGGCATTTTATAAGGACTGTGCCTTCCAAAGCCATGCTGCTTCCAAACAGTTCTGACACTGTTCATTCTCTTCCTTTCCAGACCTGATTAATCGGTCTCAGCCTGAAACGTCAACTGTTTATTCCCCTCCATTGATGCTGCCTGGCCTACTTAGTTTCTTCGGCATTTTGTATGATTTGTTGCTCGTCTAGGGCTGTATATTTTGTGTATTTGTCCCTTCCAGGCTGGCCTTGAAGCCAGCTATATTGCAGGGAAATTTGCTGACCCAAGGAGGGCCCTGGGGCGACCAAGGGTTGACCTCATTGAAACCTATTGAATGGTGAAAGGCCTTGATAGAGTGGATGTGGAGAGGATGTTTCCTCTGGTAGGAGAGTCTAAGACCAGAGGACACAGATTCAGAATAGAGGGGTGTCCTTTTTGAATGGAAATGAGGAGGGATTTCTTTAGCCGGAGGGTGGTGAATCTGTGGAATTCTTTTCCACAGGCAGCTGTAGAGGCCAAGTCTTTACATATATTTAAGACAGAGGTTGCTAGATTCTTGATTGGTCAGGGATTGAAGGGATACAGGGAGAAGGCAGGAGATCAGGACTGAGAGGAAAACTGGATCAGCCTTGATGAGATGGTGGAGCAGACTGGAGGGCCAATGGCCTAATTCTGCTCCAATATCTTATGGTCTGACATATTATTAAGTAAGGCCAATGAATTCATTGCTTTCCCATTGAACAGCACCAGCAAATGGAGATGACATCAGAACTCACAGTTGTCCAGTGAGTCACAGGTTACAACCACAAGGACTTATGACACATTATCACAAAATGCTGGAGTAACTCAACAGGCCAGGCAGCATCAATAGAAAAGTGTATAAACGATGTTTAGAACCGCGACCCCTCAGCAGGACTGCAGAAAAAAAGATGAGGGGTAGAGTGAAAAATTTCCAACATCTGAAGATTTTCTCTTGTTTGTTAAAACACGTTATCATAGGGTTGTTGTGTACCTCAAAGCACAAAGTAAATTTATTGTCAAAGTACACTTATTTGTTACCACATAATATATTGAGATTCCTTTTTCTTGTAGACATTTGCAGGAAAGTAAAGAACTACAATACAATTTATGAAAACTATACGGAAACAAAGACTGACAAACAACCAATATGCAGAAGAAGACAAATTGTTCAAATATTTAAAAAATATTATTGAGAACATGAGTTGCAGAGTCCTTGAAAGTGAGTCTGCAGGTTGTGGAATCAGTTCAGAGTTTTGGTTAGTGAAGTTATCCATGCTGTTTAGGAGACAGATGGTTGTAGGGTAACAACTGGTCCTGAATCTGGAAGTGTCGAAACTAAGGCTCTTGTACCTCCTGCCCAATTGTAGCAGCAAGAAGAGGGCATGGCCTGGAAGGTGGGAGGTTCCTGATGACGGATGCTGCTTTCTTGTGACAGCGCTCCATGTAAGTGTGCTCAGTGGTTGGGGGGGGGGGGGGGATAGGGTTTTCCTATGATGGACTGGGTGCATTCACCACTTTCTGTGGACGTTTCTATTCTTGAGCATTGGTGTTTCCATACCAGGTCATGATGCAACCAATTAGGATATTCCTTAGGCAGGTTTAGAGGCTCAGCAGGGAAGGGTAAAGTCAGGCAGAGTGGTAGTGATGGAAGAATTGATAGTTGGATGGATAGGAGACACTGTGCCATAAAAGACACTAGGATGGTGCATTATCTCCCAGGTGCTACAGTCTAGGATGACTCAGAATATCCTTGAGGGGGGGTGATGACTAGCCAAAGGCTGTGGTGCACATTGGTACCAATGACATAGGTAGAAAGGGAGACAAGGTCCTGTGCAGTAAGTATACGGAGTTTGGAAAGAGGCTGAAGAGTAAGATCTCCAATGGCTGAGGAATTAGTTCAGGGAGAAGGGTTTCAGGTTCTTGCATCATTGGACTCTCCCTCCAGGGGTGACCTGTACAAGAGAGGCAGGTTGCACTAGAACTTGAGAGAACCATTATCCTAGCTGGGAGGTTCACTCGTGCTACTCAAGAAGGTTTAAACTAGTTTGTCAGGCTGATGGGAACAAGGTCGGAAAGTGGAGGGATGGAGAGGAAGGTAGATGTTAGCGTCAGTAAAAACAGGCAGGAGCAAAGTAATAGATGTGATGGGACAGATAGTTTGAAGTGTGCGTATTTAATACTGGGGGTATTATACGTAAAGGTGATGAACTTAGAGCATGGATCAGTACATGGAACTGTGAAGTTGTGGTCATTACAGAGACTTGTTTGAGAGAGGGACAGGAATGGGTACTTAATATCCCAGGGTTTCGATGCTTTAGAAAAGATAGAGTCGGGTAAAAGGGTGAGGGGAAGTTACACGACTAATCAAGGACTATGTCATATCTGCACTCAGAGGGGACATAATGGAGGACTCGTCCAGTGAGCCTATATGGGTAGAATTCAAAAATAGGAATGGTGCAACCACTCTGATGGGATTGTACTACGGACCACCTGTAACCTCCAGGACAATGCAAAACAGATATGCAGGCAGCTAAGGAAGTGTAAAAGTAATAGGGCTGTTGTCCAGGGAGACTTCAACTTCCATGATATAAACTGGGACGTTTTTAGTGCAAAAGGTTTAGATGGGCGACATTTGTTCGCTATATCCAAAGGGTTCCTTAAATCAGTATGTAGATAGTCCAACAAGAGGAGAGACTATATTGGACCCGGTGTGGTTAATGAGCTTGACCAGTTGGGTGAGCAGTTAGGGAACAGTGACCATAACTCCTTAAGTTTTCAGATAGCTATAGAAGAAAGTAAATATCACTGTTTCTTCTAAGCTGTGTGGTTGCACCACCGCACAATAACTGAAATGCTCCCGTGCACATACCGTAGACTTTGTTGCCACACAGCTGGACTTTCCTTTTATATAACGTTTTTTCTTTAAAGTTTTATGCAGATTTCAGACTGTGTAAAAATGTCCTGGTCAGAGCAATGGTTGGTCCTCAGCTGTAAAAATTTTTAGAGGGAATATTGATAAGTATGGACTTTGTGGGAGAGTATTAAATTGGATCAGAGCAAATTACCAGAGTGTTAGGCAGGAACAAGGAAGAGTTAATTGGGAACAGCTGCTTTTGGGCAAGTCCACATCTGACATGTGGAAGATGCTTAAACACCAGCTGCCTGGAGTTCAGGACTGGTATGTTCCAGTCAGAGGGAAGGACAAGTATGGCAAAATAAGAGAATCATGGATGTCATGAGAGATGGTAAATTTAGTCAAGAAGAGAAAGATACAGTATGTAAACCTTAGGAAGCTAGACTCAAACAGAGCCCTTGAGGATTATAAAGAATCCAGAAAAAAACTCAAGAAGGGACGAAGGAAAGCCAGAAGGGGCCATAAAATGTCTTGGCAAGTAGGATTAAAGAGTATCCCAAGGCATTCTATACTGTACATACATCAAGAAAACCATGGCTTAATTATGGACAGCCAGCAGGGCTTTATGCAGGTCAAGCAGTGTCTTACTAACTTGAATGAGTTTTTTGACAAAGTGACGAGGGTGGTTGATGAAGGTAAAAATGTCTGCATGAATGTTAATAAGACGTTTGACAAGATCCCTCATGGGAAGCTCGTCCAGAAGATTAAAATGCATGGGATCCATGGTGAACTGGTCAACTGGGTTCAGAACTGGCCTGCCCACAGATGACAGAGAGTAATGGTTGAAGGGACTTATTCTAGTTTGTGATTAGTCATGTTCCACAAGGATCTGAGCTGGGACCTCTGCTATCTGTGAGGTACATAAATGACCTAATGAAAATGTAAATGGGTGAATTAGTAAGTTTGCAGATAATACAAAAATTGGTAGCATTGCGGATAGCATGGAAGACTGGCAAAAATACAGCAGGGTATAGATCAGTTGCAGATATAGGCAGGGAAATGACAGATGGGGTTTAACCCAACCAAATGAGAAGTGTTGCACCTCGATAGGTGAAATGTAAGACACAGTATACTGTTACGGGCAAGATCCTTAATAGTGTTGATAAGCAGAGGGATCTTGGGGTTCAGGTTCAAAGCGCCTTGAAAATCTCTACACAGGTTGGTAGGGTGGTTAAGAAGGCATACGGAATGCTTGCCTTTATTATTCAAGGCATTGATTTCAAAGTCAGGAAGTTATGTTGTAGCTTTATTAAACTCTAGTTAGACCACACCTGAAGTATTGCATACAATTTTGCTTGCCCCATAATAGGAAGGATGTCGAGGATTTGGAGAGGGTGCAGTATGGGTTTACCAGGATTCTGCGTGGATTAGAAGGCATGTGCTAGAATGAGGTTGGACAAACTGGTGTTGTTTTCTCTGGAGTGGCGGGGATTGAGGGGAGATATGAAAGAGGTTTATAAGATTATGAGAAGCAGAGATAAAATAGACAGGGGTTATCTTTTTCCCTGGGTTGAAATATCTAATACCAGAGGACAAACATTTAAAGTGAGGTAGGGTAGGTTCAAAGGAGATGTGAGGGGCATAGAATGTGGTGGGTGCCTGGAATGCACTGCCTGGGGTGGTGGTGGAATCAGATACATTAGGGGCTTATAAGTGACATTTAGATAGGTGCATATATGTGAGGGAAATCGCAGGATGTGGACATTGTGAAGGCCATTAGTTTAGTTGGCCATTTCATTACTAACTTAATTGGTTTGGCACAACATTGTGGACCAACGGGCTTGTTCCTGTACTGTGGGGTTCCATGTTCCGTTCACTGTGCATCTATAGAAGTTTGTCAAAGTTTTAGATGACATGCCAAATCTATGTTAATTTCTAAGAAAGCAGAGGAGCTATTGTGCCTTTGTAGTGATGGCGCTTACTTGATGGTCCCAGCACAGATCATCTAATATGATAATGCCAAGAAATTTTAAGTTACTGACCCTCTCCACCTCTGATCCCCTAATAAGGACTGACTCATGGACCTTCAGCTTCCTCTTCCAGTAGTTGATCATCATTTCTTTAGTTTTATTGTCATTGAGTCAGAGGTTGTTGCTGTGGGACCATTTCAACCAAATGTTTAATCTCCTTCCTGAAAGGAGATTTTTGTAAATGATCATTTTGTGATGATAATTTGTAATATATGATAGAACAAAGTTTCTATCTTTGTTTTTCCACCCTCTTTCCAATGGGTATGTCATTAATAGGATAGCAAGAAGGGTCATTAAACATTTTTACAGCTACTACCCTAGCAATATAGAATTAAATTAATAGTTAAAGAAAACCTTTCAGTTATATCATATTCTTCCCATTTGCACTATACAAGGTTTAGTAACAATTGCAACGTAGCAAAGGGGGCGGATGGTTTCCCTGTGCAAATCACACAAAAAGTGTTAATGTCCAGACAAAGAATATGTTTTGGGATGTTAATGAAGGCTGTCAACAATATCCTCCAATATGACCCATTGGGTCTTTCATATCCAGTGAGGAAGGTATTCTGATTTAAACTTCCTTCCAGGAAGCAAAAGTCCAAAAACAGAATCCAAGTCTGTTAAGAAACCAGCATAATAACCAAAACAAGTCTCGAAATATTCGTAGGTCGGGCAGCATCTATGAAGGGAGTAACAGCCAACGCTTGAGGTTCTGATGAGAGACTAATGACCTCAATCATTGACTGTTTTAATTTCCATCATTGTTGCCTGACTTGCTCAGTATTTACGTGTCCCCTGCTTTTGTTTCAGAAACAAAATTACGAGACTAGAGCTCATTTGTGACAGTTCCCCACCCAGAGCCTTGGATCTGAATATATGTAAACAATACGGATTTTTGAGCAGAGCATCCATTTCTCTGTCAAAGCATACTCAAGGGGCAACAAAGAGATGAGAGATGGCCTGTACGAGACAGTCTGTCACTCTAGTCATGCCTGATGACATGCACACACCAGTCACAAGCAGTAGAAATGTGCAAATGCAAACGTGTATCAAAATGGCACCAAGCTGCAGTCTCCATCAAGATCATGGCTCAGACTTAGCAGTTTTTTACGTTCATAGGGATGATTTTGGGGTCAGAGAGGGGAGTTAGGTGTCTGGTTAAGGTTTAGGGACAGTGATGTGGGGTGTTAGTGGTCAGGCCTCTGCTCTACGCTCAAAGGCCATCGATGTGCATGGGTAATTAAGGACATCTGGAACTGAGGCCTCCACTTCACGCCCGAAGGCCAGTAATGTGGACACGGTGACAAAGGAGATCTGGTCAGATGGAATGCTAGGAGTTCATGCTGCAGGGTCGTGTCATCAGCTAGACCGGGGTTGATACCGAAGATTGAGCACAGAGGTCATTTGGTAGACAAAGGAGTCATAGCCCAATGGGCAAAGTCTGGAGGCCCAAGGACCTGTCCAGGATTTGGAGAACTGAACGTGTGTGTGTGGGAGGGAATGTGGTAGGGAGGAAAGAGGCTTGTTTTGTTGTGGCCGTTTTATTACTTATTGTGTTCTGTGTTGTTCTGCCAAGCACTGTAGGCATTCTATGTTGGCACTAGAATGAATGGTGACATTTCAAATTCAAATTCATTTCAAAAAACTTTATTGTCACTCTAACTATACATCAGCTCTGCAGGGCAGACTGAGACAGTGTTTCTCAGGGGCAGTGCAATCATAACATAACAAATGCAACACTAAATAATAAACATAACAAAAAATAGTAAAACACAACAGCCACATGTCAGTTAAAATCAATTATAAGTGTCCAATGCAAGTTAAAAGTGTCCAAAGCAGAGTCAGGTGGAGCAGCTATTTAGCAGTCTGACTGCCTGTGGGAGGAAGCTGTTTAGTAGCCTTGTGGGTTTAGTTTTGATGCTCCTGTAACATTTGCCTGATGGCAGAAGAACAACCAGTTCATGGAGAGGGTGTGAGGGGTCTTTGGTGATGTACCGTGTCTTCTGGAGGCATCGACTCTGAAAGAGGTCTTGGACAGAAGGTAGGGAGACCCCAATAACCTTCTCTGCTCCCCTAACCACCCTCTGCAAGGCTTTTTTGTCGACAGCACTGCAGCTGGAGTACCAGGTTGTGATGCAAAAGGTCAGCACACTCTCAACCAAGCCTCTGTAGAATGTAGTTAAGATGTTAGTAGGGAGTGATGCTTGTTTAAGCTTCCTCAGAAAGTGCAATCTCTGCTGGGCCCGTTTCACAATCCCAGTGGTGTTCCTGGACCAGGTGAGATTGTCCGAGATCTGCATCCCAAGGAACTTGATGTTTTCCACTCTCTCCACTGTGGAGCCGCTGATGCTGAGGGGTGTGTGCTCAGGCTGAGACCGTCTGAAATCGACGATCATCTGCAGGCTGCCCCCAACACATTCTTATTTGTGTTGGTTGTTAATGCAAATGATGTATTTCTCTGTATGTTATGATGTTCACATGATAAATAAATCTGACTCAACCTAATGCCTATGCAGTCAGACAAGATATCAGCAAACATTAATCCTTTTGCGGAGTTGCTTGGAGTGATTTTTATTTTTGTCTTCATGATGTTTTTTTTTTGCCAGGATACTGACTCACCAGTAGTTGGATCTTCCAGATACAGTACAGGTATATTTTAACAACAATCAATTGAAGCACCTTGACTGTACACAGGTCTCCAAAACCAGATCTTCACTTAACTAGTTATGTGACTTCCAAAACCACTTGGCTGCACCAGTGATGATTTAATGTGTCATATTAAAGGGGGTGAATATTTATGCAATCAATTATTTAGGGTTTTATATCTGTAATTAGTTTAGATCACTTTGTAGAGATCTGTTTTCACTTTGAAACAGAAGAGTCTTTTCCTGTTGATCGGTGTCAAAAAAAAAGCCAGATTAAATCCACTGTGATTCCATGCTGTAAAACAATCAAACATGAAAACTTCTGGGGGGGCGGGGGGCAGGGTGAATACCTTTTATAGGCCCTGTATGTGCGAACAAAAGCTGCAGCCCTTTATTTCCATTGCCGACAAATGAAAAGCAGTCGGCTTTCACAGATGTGTGAATTGTGTAGAACAATTTCTATTATGAACAATATTTGTCTTCTGTCACCCATTATATTACCCTACAATATCATCTTTCAGCCTACTTGTCATTACTGTTTGTACTGTAATTTATAAAGCAATCTCAGTTTACAGATTAGTACCCAGCAGTCATGCCATTGGAAATCAAGAGATACAGATGCTATGGATCTGGTAATGGTACAAGTAATGCTGCAACCAACATTGCATGCAAGGAACTGAATCCAGATGCTTTTCAAACACTGCCAAAAATACAGCTTTAAAGTTTTTAGGCAAGTTCTTTCTGCCCATCATTTGCTTTGAATCAACCTAGTCACATGACAAGGAGATTTTTTAGAAGCTGTCCATAACCATGTTATTCTGTGTTATTGTGACATGGCAACTAATGACAAGACATAATCAACACCACAAGCAGATAAAGACCTTGATTTCCTGTAACACATGCATCCCTTGATAGTATTAGTTTCCACGGTGCTCCCTGGTGTTTTGTTATTTGTTTCCATTCAGTAACTGCATCCTACTTCTTGTGAGGATGGAGCCAGCGGACTGTTACAAGCTGTCACTGTCAGCCTGCTGGGTTCCTGGTTGATTTCTAGACCCTTCATCCTATCCTCATATCTCAAACAGCCTCACCTGGTGCTGCAGTGACCACTTCCAACCCTCTTTCCACACTGCTGCTTGACCACAGCACCTCAGCAAGGTCTTGCTCAGAGATCTGTACCGAATCCATCCCATTTAGAACAATACACAATGTGAGGCAGTGACCTTGTTTCCATATAGATTATGTAAACAGTCACTGTTAGAAATGCCTATATGAATACAGCCGTAAGCTGTAGGTAAGGATGAGGTCGAAGAAGGTTACTTTCTCATCTTGCTCTTTCCAGAGGGGCAACAGTATTCTCCAGGAATTGGCTGGCTCAGTTAGTCTAAGGACATCCTGTTCAGAATGATGTGGGTACAGCATAACAGCAAGCGCAAAACTGAGAATTTGGCTTCACCTCAGTTTTATGCTGGTGTGGGGAATATCCAGGTAGTGCGGATGAGAACAAAGTCAGTTAGAAGTAATGTTAACAAGCCAATATTGATGTCTGACATTAAAAATCAGGCAGAAGGTACAGAAGCCTGAAGTCCCGCTGCACCAGGTTCAAGAGCAACTATTTCCCTTTAGCCATTAGGTTCTCGAACCAACTGGCACAGCCCTCATCACTACATCAACACTATGACCACTTTGACTACTTCGCAGTAAAAATGCATTTTGTTTTCATTTGCTCTAATGGTGTTCTTTCTTGTAAAAGCTGTGCGTAATTTATGTTTAGTTATGTTTTTACTGTGAATGCTGCCTATACAGATGCTGTTGCAAGTAAGTTTTTGCTTACACCTGAGCATACGTGCACTTGTGCATGACAATGAACTTGACTTTGTCATTGACGCCCATCCTCAGTACATTTGCACCCTTAGTACGCACCACATTTCTTCCAAGCAGCAACCATCCTGAAGAAGAACTGACTTACTGAGGTCACCTTACATAAGTTTGACCTGATGCCATGAAACATCATGTGTTCCCAGAATAGTGAGAGGGGCCCCTGTGCTGCCATCTTATCTGTCCTGCTGACAGCAGAGGAGTTACCCAGAGACTGAGAGGGAGAAGCTTTAAACATTAGCTCAGTCTACTGGTATTTCAAAACTGCAAAAAAAAAGTTAACTTTATTTTCAAATCTCTTACTATCTTTTCTTTCAGTTAGTCCTGATGAAGGGTCTGGGACCGAAACATCGACTGTACCTCTTCCTATAGATGCTGCCTGGCCTGCTGCATTCCACCAGCAATTTTTATGTGTGTTAACTTTATTAAGCATTTTTATTTCAAACTAGCCAGAACTTACTGAATGTGCCATTCTGTCCCATGTCAGAATATCGCTTTCTCAACTCTGGCCTAGGTTCCTGGTGTTCATGAGAAGGATATTACAGAATCTACCTGGCTTTGAAACCTCTACCTGGATTGAAGCCAGGTGATCTGCACAGTTTTATTCCTACTACTCTGTGGTCTTTTTGAAGTTAAACATCTGGATAAAGTGCTACCACAGAATATTTTTGATGATTACTTTCTGCTGCTTATGTGTTTGGTTGTCCTGTGATACAGATTATTCTGGTGAATATCACAACTCATTCCCTTGTACAACTCATTCCCTTGTACATGGAGCTTGCTCCTTGCTCCAGTTAAAGAGTATAAGATGCAGAATAAAGCATCATTCAAATCACAAGCAAGAGACATGGAGACAGGCCTGCGAGAAGATACTTATTTCATTTCTACAATGGGTACTTTGAGTATTTTATTTTCTTAATTAAACAGCTCATTTTTCCTTCTTATCCTTGCCTGCAATTGAAGGTGAAGTAAAAGCAAAACTGGGATGAAGAATGCACCAGTCTGTCAGATTCTCATCTGCATTTCTCCCAGATTTTCACTGGGTTTCCAAAGTTACCTCAGTGGAGCTGTGCAGAGGTAAGTATATTCTTAGTGCTAACATGAGAAATGAACAATAATATTCTTCTCTGAAATTCTTCCTCAAGTTGCCATTGTGTTTCCCAGCTAAAGAATCCTGGTACTGTATTGGCGATTTCACTGGGATCACTATAATATTAACCTCACTGCAGTTTGATTATTCTAATAAGCAAGGCTGTTTACACTTACTTATTCTGGCACAGAATGAGGTCATTAAACTCATCAAGTTCATGACTAGCCCTAACCATGCATTCTCATCAGTCTCACTTCCCTTCCCTTTTCCTCAGTAGATCTGCAGATCATGCTCCCTCACACGTCCATCAACTTGCCTTTGGTTCTTATGAAAATTACTGATACTAAGAGGTAATCTACGGTCACCAGCTAACTAGAGGGAGGAAGCAAGAGCACCTGGTGGACCATGGTCAAGGTGAGAACGTGCATACTCCACACAGACACCAGCCAAGGTGGGAGTGAACCAAATCCCTGGAACTGTGAGGCAGCAACACTATTTCCTGTGCCACCCTGTTTTCTTTGATAAAGTCTACCCATCCAGTTCAGCAAAAGGTCTGAAGATCAGTCCTCTAACAATGACCACTTAGATAACTATTGTATGACAAGAAATTCAAGAACGATTGCCTGATGCCCTTCAATTCTGGTTTGTCAACGATCAGTAAAATACTGCCCCCCCCCCCGACATACTATTTTAAGATGTGCCGCACTGATCACATGCTAGACACAACTTTAGTTAAATTAATTAATATCAAAAGTGAATCACTTCATAAGTTATCTTTATGGTACAGTGCCATAACATAAGGCAAAGACTAAAAAGGTTTTTACTGTAATTGCAAATGACAGCTGTGTTCTGTTATCGTCTATAAATCCAATTAAGACCTTGTTACAGCGATAGATAGAAAGTGTGATCTGCAAATGCTATACTTTCAATCCCAATTTTATATCTGAAATGGACATTTTCTCATTAACATCAATTGAGAAGGGTATTAACTGGAGTGAAAAAAACTGATGATGCTGGAAATATGAAACAAAAACAGAAAATGTTGAAAGCACTCAGCAGGTTAAAAACATTCAGTGGTGAAAGCAAAAGAGTTGACATTTCAGGACAAGGAGCCATCACCAGAATTAGAATAAAGATGAAGCAATGTTTTTTTAAGAGAGTTGCAAAAAGAGAGGAAGGTGGAGACAACAGAGGGGATGTCCGTGGTAAGAAGCAGACATAGTTCTCAGGACAGTAATTACTTTTAAAATGGGCGGTTGAAGAGGGAATTGAAACAAGAAGCTACAGTCATGTTAGTGAGAGAGGGAGGAGAGTAGTTACTCAGAAATGCTAAATTCAGTACTGTCTTGAGGGCAGGGATATGCACAGATGGACGAATAATGGTTTTTTTCCCCTAATCTTACTTGACTGAGATTTCGCATCCCATGTCTAGACTTTACAATTTATATCTGTCACACTCCAAAGGCTGTGTCCAATTTCCTGGAAACAACCAACTCATCCTCACCATGGACATCAATCTCTCAACACCTCCTTTCCAGACCAGGAAGGTCTGGGTGCCTCAGCTCAGCTTTGAACAGAGGCCCAGCCCCCAACCTGCCCCTCCCACCATTCCCTTACTTGTCCTTCAACCCCACTCAAATTCAGCTTTTCTGCTCTTTGTTCTGATCTATTGTGGTCCACCCACTGGGACTTTTCCTTAATTGGATAAAACTCCAAAGAGCAGCTTTTTTGAAAATTATTCTAAATTTTGTTTATAATGACTAGCATTTCAACATCGAAGAAATGCCAGAGAAATATATATTAGGGAACACTGCTTCCATTTGGGTCAAAACATGGAGTGGAGTGCCATCTAGTGCTTTGATCATTTCCATCCACGATCACAGAGATGAAGAAGCCTTGTAAATTCATCTATGCAGATATGCTTGGGTACAATGTTCAAAAAGTTTATAGTAGCTTTCAATGAGATTATTGGTGATGGACTTCTTACGATCTCAACTGTCCAACTCAGTTGTGCAGATGCGATAGGGCTGATGGGGCCAATGAGCAAATAACCTGCAAAGGGTTCACTCTCCTGAATTTCAATGTTCAAAGCTCTAAGTTCAAAGTAACTTTATTATTGTCAATTTTTGTATATGTCACCCAGAGGTTCATTTTCTTGCAGGCATTCACAGTAGAACAAATAGGTACAATAGAATCAATGAAAATCTACACACAAAGACTCACAAATCAACCAGCGTGAAAAGAGGACAAACTGTGCTAGAATAAGTAAGTAATCAATCACTGTGAGAACATGAGATGACGAGTCCTTGAAAGTGAGTCCATAGGCTGTGCGAACAGTTGAGTGATGGGGCAAGTGAAGTTGAGATATGTTATCCCAACTGGTTCAAGAGCACAATGGTTAAGGGGTTATAGTTGTTCCTGAACCTGGTGGTGAGAGCCCTGAGGCTCCTGTACCTTCTTCCTGGTGGCAGCCACATAAAGAGAGCATGACCTGGGTGTTGGGAGTCCCTGATGATGGATGCTTCTTTCCTGCAACAGCACTCTGTGTAAATGTGCTCAGTGGTGGGGAGGGCTTTATCTATGATGGACTGGGCTGTATCCACTACTTTTGTAGGACTTTCTATACAAGGGCACTGGTGTTTCCATACCAGGCTGTGATGCACCACACATCTATAGAAGTTTGCCAAAGTTTTAGATGTCATGCTGAATCTTCACAAACTTCTAAGGGAGTAGAGGTGTTGCATGCTCTCTTCGTAATTGTACTTATGTGTTGTGCGCAGGACAGGTAATCTGAAATGATAATACCGAGGAATTTAAAGTCGTAGACCCTCTCCACCTCTGATCCGTTGATGAGGCCTGGCTCACGGACCACTGATTTCCTCATCATGAAATCAATAATCAGCTCCTTGGTCTTGCTGACATTGAGAGAGAGGTTGTTGTTGTGGCACCGCTTAGCCAGATTTCCAATCTTCCTTCTACATGCTGATTCACCACCGTCTTTGATTTAGCCCACAGCAGTGGTGCCATCACTTGAAAATGGTGTCGGAGCTGTGCTTAGCCACACAATCATAGGTGTAAAATGAGTAGAGCAGGGGGCTAAACACACAGCCTTGTGGTGCACCTGTGCCAATGGAGATCAAGGAGGAGATGTTGTTACCAATCCAAACTGACTGGGGTCTGCTAATGAGGCAGTTGAGGAATCAATTGCACAAGGAGGTATTGAGGGCAAGGTCTTGAAGCTTATTGATTAGTTTTGAGGATTCAGATTTCACACCAGAAATATTTCGGCGTGTATTAGGTGCTAAGGAATTCTTTTCCCAGGTTAGGTTTGTAGGTGGCCATCTTGCTGTGGCAGCAGTACCATTGTGATGGCAATTTGGAAAGTGACAGTCTGCAAACAAGCCTACCTGTTGGTGTGTGTAATAAGCAGCTAGATTGCTTTTACTCAACTTGTTCCAGGCAGATTGCGTCCATGCATTTTAACCCAAATCTAGGGAAGAGATTTATGTCATTATGTTATTATCTCCAGTTCAAGATGCATAGCATCAGCAGGAGATAGTGCAACAGATTAGTCTGTGAGGGAGAGAACTTCAGGAGATTTCTGAGACCTGCCTTAATGTAATGAACAGCTCGGTGACAATGCCATCTCTGGTTAAAGGTCTCAAATGGGAGCCTCCTGAAGAAGTATGAGTCACTGGGCTCAACTTAAAATGCAGAACCACAAAAGGTAACCACCTCTTTGTGCATTTCATTGGAATATTAGACCAGTGTATACAAGGGCATACCACTGTTTCACAGTTAAAATACTGGACTACATATCCAGTTAATCCAGTTTCTAGATTAACAATCCAAAGAACTAGATAAAAATCCCACCATGTCAGCTGGGAATTTAAATTTGGTTAATACTCCGGAATCGAAAAGAACATATTGATTGATGAAATAACTGGATTATTAAAATTGGATATGGTTCACTATTGCTTTGCAGGGGAGGAAATCTGCTCTCTATCCTCATCTGATTTGACGTATATGTGGCTCCATGCCCAGCAATGTGATGGACTTTTAAATACCTCAGAATGGCTCAGAAGGTCACTCAGGTCAGGAGGCATTAGATATGGGGAATAATGAGCTTTCCTGCACTATGACCCCAGACCCTAAACAAAATGGATAAGTTTGTGATTCAGTCGTTGGTTGGTGTGGAAGAAGTGGGTTTCAGTGGGTTTCAGTAATGGGATATTGACACCACTACTGAGGGAAGAAGGAACTGTTCCTTTGGGATGGGGTTCACTTCATCTGGGCTTAAAATAAGTAGTGAAAGGGATCTGTTGAGTTGTAGCTCAGATTCAGTTTTTAAAAAGTTTTTTTGGTTTGTAAGTGGTATTGGGGACAGAGAGGAGAGTTGGGGGTCAGGTTAGGATTTAGAGGAGGATATGGAGGAATAAGAGGTCAGGCCAGAGTCCAAGTCTCTACTCCACGTTCAAAGGTTAGCAATGCCAACATGGGACAGAATCAGAATCAGGTTTATTATCACAGGCATGTGTCGTGAAATCTGTTAACTGAGTAGCAGCTGTTCAATGCAATACATTATACAGAAAAAAATAAATAAATTACAGTATACGTATATTGAATTGTTACATATCCCAAGAGCATGATGTCATTATCTTGTGAGCATTATGTCATTATCTTGTGATGGGCATGATGTAATTGTCTCATGACCGTGGGGTGATGTTATGTCATTTTTATGTGCCACAACAACAACCTCTCTCTCACTGTGACGCAAATCTCATTTTTATTTTTGTGCAACGTTGTTGTTGTCGGATGTTTGGAGACACCACCAGTCTTGTTTGTTGCACGTTTATTTTTCCCTTACAGTCCAGGATCGGAGAGTGAGGGCATTACCAGAGTTATCCAAGTTCAAAGGATTGGGTAAAGTTAATGTCGTTCAGCCTCTTGGGAATGATCGTTTGGCAATTGCGGCATGCACATTTGAGTGAAACCCCTCCAAGGTCGGGAAGGTTTGTGCAGTGACCACCCTCCGGTCAAACGGTCAGTTCCTTTCTTTCTTCGTGATTTCTTCGGACAAGGCACCTTCCGGCTGTGATCGGCAGATTCGTCATTACTTCGAAGGAATCATTGTTTTGGGGAAGTCTCTCCTTAATGACTGTATAAATCACATGGACTTTTGAATTTACCACTTTAAGTCTGTGCTTGGATGAGAACTCGTTAAGAACAGTTTATAAGTTTGACTGTTTGTTCGATATAGTCGCCTAACTTAACTTCCGGTTAAGTTAATCGTTCGTTTACTGTTCCTTGTTTTTTGAGCAGAGGTTAATAAATCTCATGGTTTGTTTATAACCCTGTCTCAGTTTCATATCTGTTGCTGCTGGTTCATAACAGAATAGCTCAAAATCGTGTAAAAAGCAGACGTAATATATATTTAAAAAGTGAAATAGTGTTCAAGGGTTCAATGTTCATTTAGGAACCAGATGGCGGAGGGGAAGAAGCTGTTCCTGAATCACTGAGTGTGGGCCTTCAGGCTTCTGTACCTGCTACCTAATGGCAACAGTGAGAAAAGGGCATGCCCTGGGTGCTGGAGGTCCTTAATAATGAACGCTGCCTTTCTGAGACACCGCTCCCTGAAGATGTCCCAAGTAGTTTGTAGGCTAGTACCCAAGATGGAGCTGACTAAATTTATGACCCTCTGCAGCATCTTTTGGTCCTGTGCAGTAGACCCCCCCCCCCGCCCACCCATACCAGACAGTGATGCAGTTTGTCAGAATGCTCTCCACTGTACAACTATAGAAGTATTCCAGTGTATTCGTTGACATGCCAAATTTCTTCAAGTTCCTAATGAAGTATAGATGCTATCTTGCCTTCCTTATAACTGCATCAATATGTTGGGACCAGGTTAGATCCTCAGAGATCTTGATACCCAGAAACTTGAAGCTGCTCACTGTCTCCACTTCTGATCCCTCTATAAAGATTGGTATGTGTTCCTTCATCTTACCCTTCCTAATGTCCACAGTCAGCTCTTTCATCTTATTGATGTTGAGTGCCAGGTTGTTGCTGCGACACCACTTCACTAGTTGGCATATCTCACTCCTGTACGCCCCCTCATCTCTGTCTGAGGTTCTACCAATAATGGTTGTATCATCAGCAAATTTATAGATGGTATTTGGGCTATGCTTAGCCACACAGTCTGTGGTCAGATATCAAGCCGGCAGAGCGGATAAGGACCATCTAGGACAAAGAGTTGTCAGTGGGTTCCGGAGTCAGAATTCCTTGCGAGCGAAAGGAACAAGTTCAGAATGAGAATCAGAATCAGAATCAGGTGCAATAACACTGGTATATGTCATGAAATCTGTTGTTTTATGGCAGCATTCCTTGCAATACATAGTGATAAAAAACATTGAGAAAGTGTTCATGGGTTCATAGTCCATTCAGAAATCTAATGGTAGAGGGGAAGAAGCCGTTCCTGAAACACTGAGTTTGTGTCTACCGGCTTCTGTACCTCCTCCTTGATGGTAGCAATGAGAAGAGGACATGTCCTAGTTGATGTGGGTCCATAATGATGGATGCCGACTTTTTGAAGCATCACCTTTTGAAGGTGTCCTGGATGCCGGGGAAGCTAGTGCTCATGATGGAGCTGTCTGAGTTTACAGCTTTCTGCAGCTTATTCCAATCCTGTGCACTGGCCCCTCCATCCCAGGCAGTGATGCAACCAGTCAGAATGCTCTCCATGGTACATCTGTAGACATACGTGAGTGTCTTTGGTGACATGCCGAGCACTATCATTCCTCCTTTGTAACTGCATCAATATGCTGGGCCCAGGACAGATCCTCAGAGATATTTACACTCAGGAACTCGAAGCTGCTCACCTTTTTCACTGCTGATCCCTCAATGAGAACTGGAATGTGTTCCCTTGACTTACCCTTCCTGAAGTGCACAATCATTTGCTTGGTTTTACTGATGGTGAGAGCAAGGTTATAGCTGCGACACTACTCAATCAGCTAATCTATGTATCTCGTTCTGATATACCTCCTCGTAACAATCTGAAATTCTGCCAACAATAGTATCGAGAGGGTAGAGCAGTGGACTATGCACGCGTCCTTGAGGTGCGTCATGTTGATTGTCAGCAAGGAGGAGAGTCCATTGACCCCTTAGGTGCACGAGTCCCAGACATTCCACCTCTCCCAGAAGTTCCGTGAGTCTCCCACATATTAATATTGGCTCCCTAATGCCCGCAAGTTATATACAATGTCCCGGAAATTGATTTTTTTGAGAGCGAGCATGAGAGAACGCGCGAGAAAGAGCGAGAGAGTGAGCGCAAGAGCAAGAAAGCGAGCGCGAGACAGCGAGCGCGAGTGAGATCGACCACGAGAGAGAGCGAGAGCAACAGCAAAAGCGAGAGAGTTCCAAGAAAAGTCAGGGTGGCAGAGTGTTCCAAAAAAAGAAAATATAAAACGTACGTCACTCCAGACTACACTAAAGTGTACCCCTGCCTAATAGGGGTCAAAATAATGACAATGTTGCTCGCTGCACTGTTTGCAACAGTGACTTTTCTATTGCCCACGGTGGGTTAAGACTGTAAAAGACATGTTGAGGTGAGTTTAACAGGTGTCATATGTTCATTAGCATAGCTAACATTATTTAAACTAGCTGGCCAGCTGCGAAGGAGCTACTCTATTGCAGACATCCCACCTCTCCCGGAAGTTCCGCAAAATGATGGTGCTACCTCCCTGAAATGAGTTTTTGCAGGGTGGGATGTCTGGAGTCCGTGAGACTGGAATGCGGGGCCTAGTTTTTGGTGTCCCATTACCAACAAGTAAAAAGTTTGAAGCCTAGTGTTTGGTGATCATCATGTGCTGGAATTGATGCTGAGGGTTGAAACACAAGTCTGGAAGTCGAGGCCCTCTTGTTAGAGTCCAGACTGCGAATCTCTGCAAGTCCACTAGGGAAGTTGAAGCCTAAAGCCTACAGGCCCAAGTCTGCTAGAGGCCTGTCCTGGGGTTAAAGGACTATGTATGTGCCTAAGTGGGAGGGAGGAATGGGGCTTTTTTTTTTTGCTGTTGTTGTTTCGTTGCCTCTTGTGTTCCGCTGAGCACTGTGGGCATGCTATGTCATCACCAGAATGTGTGGCGACATTTGCGGGCTGCCCCCAGCACACCCTCAGGTGAGCTGGTTGTTAACCCATACAATGCACTTCACTGTAAGTTTCGATGAACATGTGATAAATAAACTTGGATCCTGTATCTTGAATTTAGAAAGCCGAAGAGGGAGGCACACTGACAGTGCAGGATATCAATGTACATAATGATAACCAGAGCCCGCCATGAGGAGACAGAGTGCACAGATATCTGTAAGGGTATACTTCCACTGAGAATCGGAGCTGCAAAACAAAATGGTAAAAATACCACACAAGACCTTTTATCTGAATGCATCCAGCACTTGTAATAAGATACACGAATTAATGCACGAATAGACTAACAGAGACATGGTTACAGAGTGAAAAAGGTTGACAATGAATTATTCCAGGATACCCAACCTTTAGAAAAGACAAAAGGGACAGGTAGTCTTGATAATAATGTATGGGAAAAAGGACTGTCGCTTAGAAAATCAAAAAGCAGTATTGGATTGGGTGGAGCCAAAGGCAAAAACAAAGAGAGGAAAATAATGGTAGGATTTTTCTATGGGTGCTAAATAGCAGTGTTAAGATAAGATATTGTATTCATTCTAAGAAATGACAGAACCAAGTAATGACTAACTTTTAAATAATTAATACAGAGATTACAACAAATGAGCAGATCCAATTAAGGCACAAAAAAATCCAACAGTAAGAGTGCATGGCTATAAGAAAACTTAAAGGTAGTAATAAATTGAAGGAAAAGGCTGTCACAGTTGCAAAAAAAAGAGAATTCTTCTTGGTTTTCCTTGAACAGTTCTCATTCCACATCAGTATATACCTCAGTTACCTCTGTTTAATAAGAACCTGTATAATAACACCTCAAAGGTCTTCTGTTTGTCCAAATACACCACCTCCAATGATTTTCCATGATCTTTTCAGCTATGATTGAGAAAGTTCCAGAAATCAGCAAAAGAGAACTAAGAAATAGAGAAGGAAAGTGCAAGTGGAATTTGGCAGTCATTGAGCAAGAAAAAATAAAAAAGAAGTTTGAAAGTTTCTACTGATGCTTTCAAGATGAATAAGAAAAGATTAGCAGAAGTTCCCTTCCAGACTGAGCAAGCGGATACACTGGGGAATAAACAGAGAAATACATTAAATATTTTAAATCTGGCTTCATGGTACAATGGATCTCCTAAAACACTGAAGAACAGCTGTTCCTAAGCGAATGAGGAGTTGAAAGACATTGACATTAGTTAGAACAAAAAGTGCGCTGTCTCAGGAAAGCAGCATCTATTGCCCATGACTCCCACCACCAGCCATGCTCACTTCTCACTTCTGCCACCAGGAAGGAGGTACAGGAGCCTCAGGACCCACATCTGAGTGGTGCAGGTGGATGCTTCCCTGGTATCATGGATTCTTGATTACCTGACTGGCAGACCACAGTATGTGTGCTTGCAACACTGTGTGTCCGACAGAGTGATTAGCAGCACTGGGGCTCCACAGGGGACTGTCTTGTCTCTCTTTCTCTTCACCATTTACTCCTCGGACTTCAACTACTGCACAGAGTCTTGTCATCTTCAGAAGTTTTTGGATGACTCTGCCATAGTTGGATGCATCAGCAAGGGAGATGAGGTTGAGTAGAGGGCTACGGTGGGAAACTTTGTCAAATGGTGTGAGCAGAATTATCTGCAGCTTAATGTGAAAAAGACGAAGGAGCTGGTGGTAGACCTGAGGAGAGCTAAGGTACCGCTGACCCCTGTTTCCATCCAGGGGATCAGTGTGGACATGGTGGAGGATTACAAATACCTGGGGATATGAATTGACAATAAACTGGACTGGTCTAAGAACACTGAGGCTGTCTACAAGAAGGGTCAGAGCCGTCTCTATTTCCTGAGGAGACTGAGGTCCTTTAACATCTGCCGGACGACGCTGAGGATGTTCTACGAGTCTGTGGTGGCCAGTGCGATCGTGTTTGCTGTTGTGTGCTGGGGCAGCAGGCTGAGGGTAGCAGACACCAACAGAATCAACAAACCCACTCATAAGGCCAGTGATGTTGTAGGGATGGAACTGGACTCTCTCACGGTGGTGTCTGAAAAGAGGATGCTGTCTAAGTTGCATGCCATCTTGGTCAATGTCTCCCATCCACGACATAATGTACTGGGTGGGCACAGGAGTACGTTCAGCCAGAGACTCATTCCTCCAAGATGCAGCACAGAGCGTCATAGGAAGTCATTCCTGTCTGTGGTCATCAAACTTTACAACTCCTCCCTTGGAGGGTCAGACACCCTGAGCCGATAGGCTGGTCCTGGACCTATTTCATAATTTACTGGCATAAGTTACATATTACTATTTAACTATTTATTACTATTTTTCTATTACTATGCTATTACTATTTATTCTTTCTATGACTGTTACTATTTACTATTTACTAATAGTAATATTACTATTATTATTTCTATTACTATTTATTATTTATGGTGCAACTGTAATGAAAACCAGTTTCCCCCGGGATCAATAAAGTATGACTATGACTATGACTATGACTATGACCACCAGTTTCAGTCGGCATCCCAGGGCGAGTACTCAGGATGTGCGCAGCACAAATAGCAGGTGTGTTTACTGATATTTTTAATCTGTCCTTCTCCCAGTGTGAAGTGCCCTTCTGCTTCAAATTATCCACCATTGTCCCTGTACCAAAAAAAGACCAAGGTAACATGCCTGAACGACTGGCGTCTTGTCGCACTCACCTCAATGATAAGTAAACACTTTGAGAGGCCGGTCAAGGACTATATCTGCAGCATGCTACCACCCAAACTGGACCCTACAATTTGCCTACCAATACAACCAATCAACAAATGATGCAATTGATACAGTAGAATGAATGAAAATCTACACACAAAGACTCACAAGACAACCGATGTGAAAAGGAACCAACACAGTCTGAGGATTGCAAGTGTTGCCACACTTCTAATGCCCACTACACACTAACTGCAACCCTAACCATATGCAACTCACACAAAATGGTGGAGGGACTCAATCATGCCTTTGGAATGTGGGAAGAAACCGGAGCACCTGGAGGAAACCCATGCGGATACATGGACAACATTCAAACTCCTTACAGACAACGGTGGAAATCAAACCCCAGTGGGTGATTGCTGGCACTGCAACTGATTGCATTAACTGCTACGTGACTGTGCTGGCCTTCAGTGTTCATGGATTGCCTCACACATCAGTATCAGACACATGTGTGGAATTAACATATGGACAACTCCTGAGTTATGGTGGCGGGGTGGGTTGAGAGCTTGGGTTGTGTTTCTGGAAAGGGGACTGGATTTTGATTTTCTGTGACACTAAACTGTGTCATTTGTGCATATGTCAAGAACTGCACACTGAAAAATATTTTTTTCTTTATTTTTCTCTGACCATCCACCAAACGAGGGATTGAGTGCATTCTGATCAGACAAAGACAGCACAGTGTCACAACTAATAGGGCCGCTGCCTCATGGCATAGACTGGGTTTGACCTTGACCTCCAATGTGGAGTTTGGATGTTTTCCCTGTGACTGCATGTGCTTCCCCTGGGTGTAGCGGTTCCATCTCATATCCAAAGATGTGCAAGTTGATACATCAATTAGCCACTGTAAATTCTTGGGGTGTGCAGATGTGTTGTGGAATTTAGGACAAATTGAAGGGAATGTGGCAAGAATAAAAAGATATTTGTGTAAATATGTGCTTGACAGTTGGCATCAAATAGTGGTAGTAGTGGGCCGAAAGGCCTGTTTCTGTATTGTATGATTCCATGACTCTATGACACCTGCCTCCAGCAACTACTTATGAGGCTTCACTTTCATTTCATTTAGCTCTGGCACTCACACCCTCCCGAGCTATGAGTAATGACTTGGAACCTGCTGAAAGCTAAAGGCTGTCCAACTGAGGCAATTACGTTCAGTGTACAAATCCCTTTACTTCACACTCGCTAAATGTGCCTAACTTACATTGTTATCAAATGTGCCAGGCACATGTTCTACAGTTGGCAGGAGGTTACACTTTGACCTCAATTTTTCTGTTCAGGGCAATATTAATGACTCATTGGAACTCGCAGCAGCACAGAGTGAGAGATTCCAGAGATGACAATGAGGTTTGGCCAAACCATTTTGGCGCATGTCAGAGTGTACAGTACATAGAACATCGCACAGGAATATGTCCTTTGGCCAACAATGTTATGCCAAGCTAAGTAAATTCATAATTAAACATCTAACTAATCCCTTTTGCCTACTCAACATCCATATCTCTCCATTCTCTGCACATTCATGTGCCTATCTAGGAACTTGCTAAAGGCCCCTATTGCATTCGCCACCACTGCCAGCCCTGGCAATATATTCCAGGCACCCACCACTCTTCGTTACAAAATACCCCGCACTGGTGCGGCACAGGAGCATAGCAGATACCAAGATACCACAACAACAGTGCCAGCAACGTGGGTCCCATTCCGCTGCTGTCTGTAAGGAGTTTGTACGCTCTCTCCGTGACCGCGTGGGTTTCCTTTGGGTGCCCCTTGTTTCCTCCTGCATTCCAGAGGCCTATGGGTTAGTAGGTTAATTGATTACACGGTTGTACTTGAGTGGAGTGGGTTCACTAGGCCAGAGGGTCTTTCTACTGTCCCCTATCTCTAAGTAAGCATCTTCTTTGAACTTATCCCCTCTCACTTTGTGCATGCCCTCTAGTATTAGACTTTTCAACCCTGGGAATAAAATACCCACTCTCTACTCTATCGCTGCCTCTCTGTGGTAAACCATATATATATGTTGTGACTGGGTTAACTGTCTGGACACGCCCCTCTGCTGACTGCCCCTGTGGCTCCTCCCACAGAACCCTGTATAAAGGTGTTTCGCCTTGCCTCTCCCCCTCAGTCTGGGGGCAGACACTCACTGTGGAAGTCGTATTGTACGGCGAATAAAAGCCTTTCAGTATTTTACCAAACCTCAGAGTCTTTTGGAGTTATTGAAGGTGCTTCACTCTCATAATCTTATAAACTTCTATCTGATCTCCTCTCCACAGTATATGAATTGGGGCAGCAATAGTGAACCCTCTTTAACTAACACCAGCAGCTGCCTCTCACAGGAAGTATTTCAACTCAGGAGGAAATTGGGCTGAAAAGACAAAACTGACTTGAAGATAAAATCCCTCAAGTCAATCATTTTACTAAAAATACCATGGAAGCATATAATAGGAAATCACTAGCACAATTATCAGCAAATTACACTGGGGTTGCAGAGGAATGGGAACCAGAGTGCCAGGACAGTTAGTGGAGAGGTTGTGGAGATAGATAGTGCTAAGTCCTCAGACAAAGTCAGGAATCAAAAGGTTGAGAATTGTGCGACTAATATCCGGGCGGAGTATCGGAGCTTTTCGTCACTGACTGAACCTGCAAATTAAATTTTAGGGTGTTCTGCACAAGGACTTCCAAGTCCCTTTGCATCTCAGATTTTTGGATTTTCTGTCCTTTAGAAAATAACCTGCACATTTATCACTTCTACCAAAATGCATGACCATGTACTTTCCAACACTGTATTTCATTTGCCACTTTCTTGCCTGGCTCCTAGTCTGTCTAAGTCCTTCTGCAGCCTTCCTGTTTCCTCAGCACTACCTGCCTTTTCGCCAATGTTTGTATCATCAGCAAACTTGGCAACAAAGACATTCATTACATCACTTAAATCATTGGTATATAGCATATAAAGAATCTGCACGCCTCCTTTCTTAAAGAGTGGAGTAACATTTGCAATTTTCCAGTCCTCTGGAACCATGCCAGAGTCCAATGATTCTTGAAAGATCATTACTAATGCCTCCATAATCTCTACCGCTCTCTTTCAGAATCCTAGGGTGAGTTCATCTGGTCCAGATGACTTATGTACCCTTTGGTCTTTCAGCTTTTTGAGCACCCTCTCCCTTGTAACAGAAACTGCACTCACTTCTCTTCTCTCACACCCTTCAACACCTGGCATACTGGTGTCTTCCACAGTGAAGACGGTTGCAAAGTACTCATTTAGTTCATCTGCCATCTCACTGTCCCCCATTATTATTTCTATGGCCTCATTTTCTAGCAGTCCTATATCCACTCTCATCTCTTATTTTTTTTTCTATACTTGAAGAAGTTTTTTTCTATCCACCTTGATATTGATTGCTAGCTTGCTTTCATATTTAATCTTTTCCCTACTAATGATTCTTTTAGTTGCTCTCTTTGGGTTTTTAAAAGCTTCCCAATCCTCTGTCTTTCCACTAATTTTTACAAAATATATGCAAGAGATTGAGATTTTTGAGGAGGTAACTAAGAATATTGTTGAAGACAGGGCAGTATATTTTCTTCCTGGACTTTAGTGAGGCATTTGACAAGGTTTCTCATTGTAGCTTTCCCAGGAAGTTAAGATGCATGGTACATCTTTTTTCTACTGTGAATGACTGTAAGAAACTGAATCTCAATGTAGTATAGGGGTTCATTTTGATAATAAGTTTACTTTGAACTTGGAAGTTGAGCTGGATGACTGGATTCAAAATCTGGTTGGTGAAGCAAGGCACGGTAGTAGCAGAAAGTTCCTTTTCTGTTCGGAAGACCATGACAAGTGGTGTACCACAGGAAATCCCAGTGATGAGACTCTTACTAATTGTAGTATACTGTATGTAAATGTCCTGGATGTGAATGCAGGATGTGTAATTTGTAAGCTTACACTTGACAGAAAAGTTAGTGATGACATGGATCGTGACGAAGGTTGTCTAAGGCCACAACAGGATGTAGACTAGATGGAAAATTGAGAGGAAGAAATTTAATCTCAGTTAGTAGGAGACTAGGTATTTTGGGAAGTCAGATGCTGTGTAGGTAGCACATATACAATAAGTGGTAGGGCACTAAGGAATGCTGATGAACAGAGGGACCTTCAGATTCAAATGTATATTTCCCTGAAATGTCGATAGGATGTTGAAGATGGCATATGGCAAGTTTGCCTTCATCGTACAGAAGATAGGATACAAAAGAAGGGATGCTATGTTGCAATTTTGTGAAACTCTGGTTAGATTGTACATAGAATATCATATGTAGCTCGAGTTACTACACAATAGGGTTGGTGAATTTGTACTGAAGAGAATGCAGAGCAGATTGACCGAGATGATACGTTGATTGGTGGATTTTAGTTATGGGGGAGAGATTGTATAGGCTGGGTTTATTCTCCCTGGGGTAAATAAGGTTGAGGGGTGATCCGACGGGGGTACATAAAATTACAAGGGGCATAAGTTGGTAGACAGTCAAAATCTTTATGAGGTTTCAGAAACTAGAGGGTACAGATTTAATCTGAGAAGAAAGGCTTTTAAAGGGAATCTAATGGGAAAGTGTTTTTTCATATGGAGAATGGCTGATACCTGGAACTTGTGGCCATATGAGGTGGTAGAGTCTGATACAATCACAATCAGACAGGCACTTAAAAGGCAAAGCATAGTAGGAAATGGACTCGATCCATCAAATGGAATGAGTGTAGATGGGCAAAAGGGTTAGCAACAATGACACGGGCTGAATGGCCTGCTTCTGTTCTGTACAATTCCATAGCTCTATAAACGCACCTATTATTTGTAATTCTGTGCACACATTCTTTAGTTATTATACTTCAAAGCTGTGTATGCTTGGAGAAGGATTCAGTGATTTTCACGGGCTATAAAAACAACGATTTGGCAAAAGCGTAAATTAATGCAGGTGGAAGATAGCATTTTGGAAACAAGTTATTGAATCATTATTATTTAAATGTGTGACTTGCTGAAGGGATGAGATTTTCTGCAATAATGCACAACCATGAAATTAAAGTCTCCTACCTTACTCAGTGGTTGATTACATTTTTAGAATCTGCTGGACCGCTTTTTATACAGACACCAACGATTGCAACTACAAGGGACGAGAGACAAGAGGCTACAATCAAATCTAAATTTGTCAGATGTGGCATTAGTTTAAATTTTTAATAGTGATACTGAGATGTAACTATGTTCCCTTAAAAGATAAATAAGTGCTTTTATATATCAAAATACAGAACGTACTACTTGAAAGTGCATCAACACCAGATTTCCATTGTAATGATATTTGAATACATGATTTAAAGGGAAGATTTGCAGAGCTATGGGGAAAGAATTAAGCCAAAAACCCCAAAGAATTTATCTGCAAAGCTTTGGAATCAGCAGTGAAACACAAGCATCCTCAATAATCGGACCTTCTGCTGAAGAAAGCTTACACATTATTGGAATGATGTAATTATTTGCAATGATTATCACTCATAATTGAGAGTAAGTACTTGAAGTAGTGATATAGTACATCTAATCATTGGAATAGCAAATATATCATAGTTCCTATTCCAAAGTAGACATTAGACTAATAGAGTATGCCATATGTCGGCTACATAAAATATAACTAGCTGGTAATTTTTACTTAAAATAATCTTCTATGTGACAAGGCAGCACAGGGATAACAAACTAACAATGACCACAGCTTGCTTCTGATAGTTTTAAAACAGAATATGTACCAGAAATTGACATACATGGGGTCTTTCTTAATCAGAGGATTTCATACCAATCAACTTACTTGAAATATATTAACAGTCATTAGCATCAAACATTAACAAACTAACAAAATATATTAATATAAATGTAAACAGTCCAATGTGCATGGCAAGATCCCACAAACTAACCAAATAATTTTCTGTTTAGTGAGATTGGTTGTGGAATAAACGATCGCTGAGAAATGGAAAAAGAACACCTGCTTTTCATTAGTTAGTACTAGGGATTCTTCTATGAGCACCTAAGAGGGCAAAAACATCTTGGTTTAAGGACTTAATCTGAACTAAAACAGGGTATCACTACAATAGCAATAGATAGTAGCTATGAGGAATGAGGTGACGATGGATGATTGGGGAAACAAAGTTAAAATTTCATATTGATGGTTCTCTCCTGTGTGTCCTTTTCAAGATTGCCAACATCTGCAGGTGTGTGTGTCTGTGTGTGTGTGTGTGTGTGTACTGTTATAGAATTTTACTTTTGATCAACAGAAATTTTTTTCCTAATCTCAGTAGATCCACTGGAGAATGTTAACAGGAAAACAGATCCTTAAAGTGTCATGGCAACCCGTAACATGATTAGGTGTTATACCCAGAGGCACCTAATGACCACATGAGAATAGTTATATAACCTCCCAGGTAAACCACACACAAAGGTGTTAAGCAGTTCTAGGAACAACACAGGAAGCACATATTCACCTTTGAAGTTATTTGCTGGAGATTTACCAGAAAAACACCTGAACTGCATGAGATACTTTAGGAGAGACAACAGAGATCTGAACCAGCTGTAAAAATAGGCTGAAAAATGGCAGATAGAATTTAATGCAGACGTGTTTGAGGTGTTGCATTTTGGAAAGACAAAGCAGTGTAGGAATACAGATCTTGTTACCTCTTCCCCCCCTCATACTCTCCCCCCTTTCCCTTCATCTACCACCCGTAGGTTATAGTCCTTGCCTTCTCCCCACCTTCTTTCTCTGGTTTTTTCCTCCTTTTTTTCCAACCCTGATGAAGGGACTCAGTCCTAAACATCAACTGTTTTTTCATCTCCACAGAGGCTGCCTACCCTGCTGAGTTCCTCTAGCATTTTGTATGGGTTGCTTCGGATTTCCAGCATTTGTAGATTTTCTTATGCTTGTGCTGCTTGAATTACTGAGTTCCTCCAGCAGGTGGTGGGCACTGTTCCCTCTAATCTGTGCAGGTGCATGGCCACACACGAGCTGCAATGCTCCTGTGCACATAGCCTTTGTTGCCATGTAGCTGGAATTTTCTGTTATAGACCACTAAAGCATAGCCTCAAAAATAACACAGCAATACTGTGATTGAAAGTTTGTTGTCTCTGAGAAAGTTAAGACTGTTTGAGTTAAGATATTCACTGATAAATTGAACTGCAGGTTTAGAAATGACTAATTTGAAGAACTGTCAATTCTTGTTGAAATTGTTGGAACATTTTAAGCTTCAAGTGCTAACAGTGAACATGGATTCAATCCTAGGAATTCAATCAAATATAAATCTAAAAACAGACTAAAGTGGAACATTTGGATGATCTAGTGAAGATTAAGCCATATTTTTCATCTCATGTGCAATTAATCTAGATAGTCTTTATAGACAATGGATTTGTAATAACGACAGACAAATAAAACTTTAAGAAATGTGAAGAATTTTCTTTGTTGTACCGTATTTCATTATATCTTTCAATTAATAAATAAAATCAAATGTTTTGTGATTTTTTAGTTTTCATTCTAAATATTCATAATGTGCATTTTGCAAAAGGAAAATATTTAAAGTACCATGCAGTTATCAGACCGTGTAAAATTCCTGCTCAGAGCAATGGTTGATCCACCCATCTGTAAACAATATTAAAAGGAAAATTGTTCGTATTTATTGCTTAGGAAATGTTGTTGTTGTTCGTCCATCGTTGACGTCGATGAGGACCTCGACACCATTATGATGGTGTTGAGACTGGTGCGTGTTTTGGATTTAAGTGAGGGAGAGTTGCGCAGCGTCAGCCTCACTCTCTCTTCCCAATTCCCATCTGGATCCAGTGGCAAGACAGAGTCTAGACGGCTGGAGATGGGACTAGGCGCAGTGGATGACCAGGACGTCTTCTGTGTCTTGTCCTGCTCTACACGTTCCACGGCGCTTGCAGAGACCGCCTTCTTGACCGTTGGACCTTCCATAGGTCTCGTCCGCTCAATCTGCCGGAGTCTGTCTTCGCATGCTGGGATAGACAACTCCCTATCACACCGAGGGTTTGAGAACCGTCGGCTATCCTCACCTGGTTTAGCCGGCTTGATGACTCCGTTGCCCGGGGTGTGGCCACTGTCGCATGCAAACAGCTACGGGGAGCCACAGGTGAGAGCTGAGTGCCAGGTGGGGACCAAAGGTGGACTAACCGCCCTGAAAAGGACGCGACATGTTACCCCACCAGAGGTGCTACCCCTCCCTGACACCCCAAACACCCCTTAGGAAATACACAATGAATGGCATGGCACTGTGGAGTATGGAAGAACAAAGGAAACTGGGAATGCAGATCCATAATTCCTTGAAAGTGGCATCACAGGTAGATTGTTCGTAAAGGAAGCTCTTGGCACTTCGGCCTTTATAAATCAAAGTATTGAGTACAGGAGTTAGGTTGTTCTGTTGAAGTTGTATAAGATGTTGGTGAGACCTGCTCTGGCCTCCTACTTACAGGAGAGGTATCAATAAGGTTGGAAGAATACAGAGAAATTTTACAAGGATGTTGCTGAGGCTTAAGAACCTGAGATACAGGGAAAGGTTGAATAAGTTAGGACCTTATTCCCTGGACTGTAGGAGAATGAGGGGAGACTTGAGGGAGATATACAGTACAAAATTATGAAGGGTATAGATATGGTAAATGCAAGCCGGCTCCTTCAAGTGAGGTTGGGTGAAACTAGAATTAGAGTTCATAGATGAAGGATGAAAGGTGAAATATTTAAATGGAATCTGAGGTGAAACTCCTTCAGTCAGAGGGTGCTATGAGTGTGGAATGAGTTGCCCGTGGAAGTGGTGGATGTGAGTTCCATTGCAACGTTCAAGAGAAATGTGGATATGTACATGGATAGGAAGGATATGGAGAGCTACGGACCAAGTGCAGGTCAGTTGGACAAGATGGGCTGATTCTGTGCTGTAGTGCTTTATGACTATGATTCTACGAGAAGCCAGGGATCTAGCCCCTGGCAATACACACCAAAAGCTAGAGGAATGCAGCAAGGCAGGCAGTAACTGTGGAGTTGAATAAACCGTGAACATTTTGGGCTGACACCCTTTACCAGTACTGGAATGGAAATTGCAGAAGCCAGAATTGCGAGGGGGGGGGATGCGAGGGGGGGGCAATGCGAGGAGGGGGGCGATCCAAGGAGGGGGAAGTGATGCAGGGAGGGAGGGGCGATGCGAGGGGGATACAATGCGAGGAGGGGGATATGATGTGAGGAGGGGGTACGATGCGACGGGGGGATGATGCAAGGGGGTGATGGTCTGAGGAGGGGTACAATGCGAGGAGGGCAGGGCGATGCGAGGAGTGGGATGGAATACAAGCTTGCAGATTTTAAGTGGCTAGTTGAGTGGAAAGGTGGGCAGGTGAGGAGGATGATGAAGCAAGAAGTTAGGAGATGATAGGTTGAAGAGGTAATGGATTAAAGAAGAAGAAATCTAATAGGAGTGAGTGGATGATAGTAGGAAAGAATCTAGGGGGCAGTGATGGGCAGGTGATGAGAGGGTAACCTGAATGGACAGTGGAATGAGAGACAAGGAGGAGGGGGTAGTAATTACCAGAAGTTAGACAAATTGATGTTCAAGCCATCAGGTTGATTACCCAGAGAGAATCTGAGATATTGTTCCACCAACCTGAGTTCAGCCTCATCTGGCCCCTGTATTTAGAAAGCTAACAAATGACTTGAAGGATTTGGAGAAGTATTTAGATAAAGTACAGCAGGAATAGTTTCTTATTATCTCTCTTGGTTGGGGAATGGTGGACAGTACAGAAATTAGACCTGGACCTTTCAGGAGGGATTCTCGGAAACAAACCCGGACAGACATAATGGAGGAACTCTTCTCTCCTTCGCATGTGGTTTTATATGTCAGGTTAGTAGGTTTCCATTCACCAAGGTGAGAAGTCCTATGGGAAAGAGGCAGATACGGAGTTAGGTCATAGACCAATAGTCTACTCCACGTCCAATGTTCCTTATAGAAAAGGATCGCTGAGAAAAGATGTACATTAGTTATCTCTGTGGTAGCCTACTTTAACCCTTATCTTCTGCTGACTATTGGTGTTTTCCTGAACAATAGAATCAAACACACAGCTTGTTATACCTATCATGCTTATGCTCCGTCATTGTAGGACCGACTGTATCTGAATGTCAAAAACGAAACAGCAAATGCTGTAAATCTAAAATAAAAAAAACAAATTGTTGGAAATATTCAGCAGGGCAGGCCACATCTCAGGGAAAAAAAACAGAGGTACCCTTTCAGGAGAATTATTAGAAGAGAATTGGCAGTAAATTTAACAATAAAAATCTTAATTTTAAAAACCTTGAATGTTAGCTCAGTTTCTTCTCCCACAGATATTGGTATAAACTGTTCAGTATTTCCATCATTTTCTATTTTTATCCAATTTGCCTCAAGGCCCTGATCATATAATATTGTAACAGCAGCATACCATACATTAACTGTGATTTTGTTTTGTTCTGTCCCGAGTCCATATTGACCATCAACAGGTTGTTTGGGCAAATGCCGTATGCTAGGGGTAACTTACATTATATATTATATGTGGAGATCAAAATTTGTCATTCCATTAATGAAAATAAGGACAGATTTAATTATTTTAAAGTGGGAACTAATTTATGATACCATATAAATGATTTATTTTTGAGGTTCAGGAATAGTTATTATCATTCAGCCATCAGGCTCCTGAACCAGCATGGATAACTTCACTCACCACAACACTGAACTGATCACCTGACACAATCTATGGACTCACTTTCACGGATTCTACGACTCATGTTCTCAGTATTACTTACATACTTATTGCACAGTTTGTCTTCTTTTGCACATTGGTTGTTTGTCAGTGAAACCCCTTTAAATGGGCATCTCTGGAAATGCGACTCATTAGCCCCTCGCTAACAGCCACTGGATTTGGCGGCAAGAAACCCACCTCTCTCATGCTTTCTATGTCTACAGCGTACATGACTTCAGTCCCACCAAATCCGTGTGGTTGGGAAGTCTTGCTCATCCAAACCCCGGTTTGTGTGAATGCTGTGTGATTTACTGCCCCCGGCAATCGCCTGTTGGCAAGAAATAACATCGTGCACTGCACACAATTAATCAGAAGAATATTTAAGAACGTTAACTTAAGCAAACAGTCACTAAAGGAAAGAAAAAAAACAAACGGGCCCATTATACTTAAACAGTCACATGTGCAGATTGGAGATCAAATCTCGAACTTGTCTGTAACTCACGCGCTGGACACTTGGTCTGCATGAAAGCACACATCACCTTCTGAAGGTTGCTCAAAATCCATCTTGAACAGATGAGCTCTTCCACAGGAGTATTGGTCCTTCTCGAAGCCATTCATCTGCACAAAGCACCTTGTGCAACAGCGATAGCAACTCCACTGTCATCTTCCAGCTCCCGCCAACAAAGACCTTCTCCCAGTTCTACCATTCTGATTGGGTGACAACAAGCCTTTTATCTCAGCTCACACCAAAACAAGCTGAAAGCAGAATAGATAGTTCTTACAGAACTGCTAAAATGAAATGCCTACAGCATAGCAGTTAAAATCTTAACCAGGGTGTTACATTAGTAATTGTTTCTGTGTAGTTTTTTGTTGATTCTACTGTATTTCTTTGTTCTAATGTGTACAAAGTGGAAGTGGTAAATCAGCCCAGTTCATCACAGGAAAAATCCTCCTCACCACTGAGCACACCTACAGAGTGCTAACACGAGAAAGCAGAATCCATCATCAAGGACTGCCACCACCCAGGATGTGCCATCTTCTCGTGGCTACCACCAGAAAGGAGGTACAGGAGCCTTAGGTCCCATAACATCAAGTTCGGCAACAGTTATTACTCCTCAAACTCTTGAACCAGCATGAACATCTTTACTCAGCACATCACTGATCGTTGAACACAAACTATGGACTCACTCCCAAGGACTCTACAGCTCATGTTCTCAGTATTATTTATTTACTTAATTATTTATTATTATAATTATTTGTTTCCTTTTGGTATTTGCACAATTTGTTTTCTTTAGCAGATCGGTTGCTTGTCAATCTTTCTTTGTGTGTAATTGTTTATTAATTCTATTGTATTTCTTTGCTCTACTGAGAATGCCTGCAAGAAAATGAATCTCAGGGTAGTACTTAGTGAAGCACTGCATACAAATTTTGATGATTAATTTACTTTGCAGGAACTCGTTTGGCCAAATTATCCCCCGACCTTTAAACCTATTTCTTAATATGATCTTAATGCAAGAGGGAAGGAGGAATTTCATTCCATCATGCCTGGATTGACTACTAAGCGTTAAACAAACTCCCTTTTCTATTCCAAACACAAGAGTTCTGCAGATGCTGGAAATCCAGAGTAACCACATGAACTGCTGACTCAGCAGGTCAGGCAGCAGCAATGGGCGGGGAGGGGAATAAAGCTGATGTTTTGAGCTGAAACCCTTCATCCTCCATGCTATTATTCAGTTTACTTTTGATTTGTTTTCACTCCCTATTCAGAATTTGCATGCCAGATCATTCTGGCCGTGGAAAAGACCTGTTTGTTCACCTCCCCTCAGCCTCTCCATTTGTAGTATTTCCATGTGTGATCTGCAAAACACATTTTGGTGGTAAAATAGCAAATGGTAGTTACACTCAACAGGTCAAGGAACCTGATGTAGAGAGTTCAAAGTTCAAAGTACATATATGTCACCATATACAATCCTGAGATTCATTTTCTTGTGAAATCCATAACAGATAATAACCATAATAGAATCAATGAACACTAACTTGGTGTTCAAATAGAATCAATGAACACTAACTTGGTGTTCAATCAGTGTGTGAAAGACATCAAACCGTGCAAATACAATGATAATAATAAACAATAAATATCCAGAACAGGTGATGAAGAGTACTTGAAAATGAGTCCACAGGTTGTGGGAACATTTCAAAGATGGGCAAGTGAATTGGAGTAAAGTTATTCTCTTTGGTTCGAGAATTTGATGACTGATGAGCAATAACTGTTAGTAAGGGGTACTGTAATAAAGTTAACATTTCTTGCTTGATGAATGATACTAACTTTTATTTTTATTTCTGCCCTTGTAGTTTTGATTCTCAATATATCTTGTTCAGTATGCGCGTTCCTGGATAATCAATTGCTGCAAATTGACACCAATGTTCTGTACAGAGATAGAGTTAGAGGAATACAGTATTGAAATTAATGATCCAAGGAGAGTTTTGCATTCAAACGGAATAGTACATTAACTGAGCAGGTTTCGCCGCCGTCGAGTTGAACAAAAATTGCAGTTGCCAGCTTCCTCCTGTACCAACCCGCTCTCTCACATTCCTAAACGAGGATTGTTCTGCTCACCGGAAATGGAAGTATAACCTCGCCCAATGAACAAGCTGAAAGTCACGGACCCTCCCCTCTTCATAGACACCTTCCTCGTTGGAGCAACTGGTTTTTAAATCTAAAAGAGGATTTGGTTAAGGTGTCACTGAGTGCATGTTGGAAGAGAAAGTTCAAAGGTGGTAGTAACGGCGAGCGGTCTTGCAAAGACTCTCTGTCACCTGTTCGCTGATACACGGCCAGTTCGGCACGCCGATGGGGGTCCTTTACTCGGAGGTAGGAGCGGCTTTGAATTTACTGATAACAGCTGGGAGGTTTGTGGGCGGAATTGTTCCATGGTGCGAACGGCTGTTGCCGCGGGCTGATGTTCAATTGACCAGTGTCCAGCTTCTGCCTGGACACTGGAAAGCGGTGTGGGGCGGGCGGGAATGTGTTTATCGACAGCCCTTCAGTTCTGTCAGAAGGGAAACGTTTTAGCTGTGATGAAGCACCTGGAAAAAGAAGCGTTGTGTGTGTGTGTTCACCTGGAAGCTTTGTTCACACGAGGTTTTCTTTCGTTTTTTTTAAATCACTGTCCTGCTTTTTGTGGATTTAGATTATGATAAAATCATCTCCTGTTCTCGACTCTGCAAATCTCTGGAAGAAGGAATCAAGGTGTGGAGTCTTATGGTTAAGTGGTTGCCCTAATAGGTTCGAAACGAGGTGTGTTTGTCTACCGAAATCGGCCCCATCTGTAATTGGGGGTGTTGGAAATACGAAGTTAACCCACTCGATTGGAAATGGCGTGTAAGGGGAGTTAAAGCAGAGAACCGCTTACAGAGTACAGTACTAACAGAATTGTTCTTCCCCCGCCACTTCCCAATTCTCAAACTCCTCCTGCTGCTGGCCTACTGGAGTTATTTTAATTTATTCACGGGCGACGAGGATATTGCTGGCGTGGCTAATATTCATTGCCTGGTAAGGTGCCTTGAACCACTACAGTCCTACTATGGAAGATCTCCTCCAATGCTGTTTTGTGGGGAGATCTACAGAGAGAGTCAGCGATGCCGGGATAGTGATTTAGTTCCATGATCAAAATAAATGATCGAAGAAGATGTATTGCCATACACTACCTTGAGATTCATTTTCTTGCAGACATTTACAAGAAAGTAATGAAGTACAGTGGAATTTATGGAATCTATAAACAAACTGAAAAGCAACAAACCAGTGTGCAAAATAAGACAAATAATACTGAGAACATGAATTACAGAGTCAATGCAAGTGAGTCTACAGATTATGGAGTCTGTTCAGCGTTGATATGCAGGTGATCGCTTGGCAATGATAACGTGTTTGGGTAGTGCTGTTGGAGAAGTCTTGATAAGTGTAGTTCATTTTGTAGATGGCATCATATAACAAAGTTGGAGGGAGTGAATATTGATGGTGTTGGCTAGTTCGCTCAGACAAATAGGTAAGGAAGGGCTGGACATGGATCTGTCTGCTTGAAATTCACAGTTGAACAATAATGTACCCACTGAAGCCCCTGGACTACAGCAGCTGCCCTTGCATTTTAAAGTCTAATTTGGTAACTGTGCACAGTTATAGAATTGGTTCTTGTGTAATAACTTGCACTTAGTTGTGGATTAAGAGAAGGAAATTTAAATGTACTTGTTCAATTTGCATAATAGCTGATCACGTGCCATTTGGCCTTTTCTGTCCTAATAGGAAACGGCTTGCAAAATATTAATGTGACCTGTGTCCTAGAATGGATAGTTAACCATTATAATTCCGCAGTTGCAAACTCATTAATTTTTGTTTTTTTTTCTACGGGAGGAAGTTGTTAGTAATTTGACATTTGTTGTTTATTCCTGTCTACCATTGACCATGGTGATGACCAGTTAGTCTGAGCAGTGAAACAATTCTGACAATATTGTTAAATAGGTATTGCCAATAGATGACAGAGAAATGCTGCCTGTAAGTCTTAACTGAGATGCACTTGATTGTTTTATTTACTTTTATTTATTTAGAGATGCAGAGTGGAATAGGCCTTTCCTGCACTTTGAGCTGTTCCACCACCAACCTAACGATTTTTTAACCCGAGCCTCATCGTGGGACAATTTACAAAGACCAATTAACCTGTTAACCGATATGTCTTTGGACTGTGGGAGGAAACCGGAACACCCAGAGGAAACACATTCATTCCACAGGGAGGATGTCCAAACTCTTTACAGAGGATGCTGAGATTGAAATCTGAACTCTGACCTGAGCTATAAAAGCATTACACTAATGTTATGCTGCTGTGTTTTAATTACTTAAGTGAAGGAAAAAATGTAAAAGTATGGTTAGTGGAATGAACCCTAAAGAGATCTCCTTCATTGTGACATGATGTGCCAGTAACCTGCTGAATGGAGGGAAAATAATTGCTTTGGACTACTGGCTGAGTTAACATTGACATAAACACTGGCTCCTGAACTCAATCAAGTATACTGTCTTTGAATATCACAAATAAGAAAAAATGTTAATTGAGTCAATGTTCTATACTTAACCCCTCTGCAGTCTTCACTACAGTCAGACTCCATTTATTTTCATTGCTGCGAAGATTTTGTCCCCTTGAAGATATTTTTAAACCAGAGATATTCTCAGTGCTTTTCTCTGCACTGCCTCTCCCTGTTTTCCTTGCCTTGTCGTTCCTGCCATGGAGAAATAGTGTTCTTGCCATAATTTACGGTCACCCAGAATCTTAAGTCTGGTTATCAAGAAAGTGATGGTAATTTCATTCTTGTGATGAAACTTTAAAGCAGGAGCCTGCCTTCCTGCTTTGGTGCTGACATCATTACTTGCAACACCGAAGGGGATAGGTTATATTCCAAAAAAACAAGATTTCTGCCTTTGAAATGCTTTGGAACGTCTTGAGAAGATTCAAGGCAATTGTTTTTCTTCCATTGCACCACATGCTGTACTGTTCTTGAGTACTGTACTTCTTCACAACTTCCCAGCAGTAGTATTTGTTGGGCTGTACAGTAGTGGTTGTAATAAAGCTATGAACAGCGCCAGCTGTAAGATTGAGGTTCGATTCCCATCACTGTCTGCAGTGAATTTATACATTCTCTTCATGACCGCATGAGTTTCCTCTGGGTGTTCTGGTTTCCTCCTGTGATGCAAAGGCATATAGGTTGGGATTAGGGAATTGTGGACATCCTATGTAGGTGCCAGAGGCATGGTGACACTTGCAGGCTGCCCAGCACAAACCTTGCTAATTTTGATTTGACACAAACAACACATTTGCTTTGTTTCAATGTCAATGGTTTTGTCAATCACTTTTGCTGCTTTTTTGGGGGGGTATGTTGAATACCATATCTTAAATCTTTTAGATTATTTGGCATTAGTCAGTTTGTGAATGTGTGTGTGTTTTTTTTTCTCTCCATGCAGGATCTTCGACATAACCGTTATTAGGTTTTTTTCTGTCCGGTCAACTACTTATCCCTAGACCTGTTCTGTAACATTTTTTTGTTTTGTCTTGCCTTGCTCTGAATTAGAATTATTTTGCATTAAGGTTATGAATCTAATAACTTTGCTGTCTGTACATTGTTCTTAAAGGGTGGTTAATTCCTAAAATTGGTACTCAACTGATTTTTTCCCCCCTCCATAATATACTGGTACTTGCTCTAGCCATATATTGCTCTTTTTGTAGGGACTAAATATTACATTACCTCCTAATATAGGCACTGTTTATCCAAATCCTTCAACCTGAAGCTTACTTGTTACTCAAATATATAGAACATAAAACATTTCAGCACAGTACAGGCCTTTCAGCCCACAATGTTGTACTATCCTTTAACCTACTCTAAGATCAATCTAACTCTTCCCTCTTGCATACCCTTCCATTTTTTTCTATCACCCATGTGCCTATCTAAGAATTTAAGTTTTCCCAGTGTATCTGTTTCTACCACCACACCTGGCAGGATGTTTCATATACCCACCACTCACTGTGTAAAGAGCTTGCCTCTGAGATTCCTTCCTCCCCTTCCCTCACTTCAGTCCAATCACCTTAAAATCAGGCCCCTTTTGTATTAGCCATTTCCGCCCTGTGGGAAAGTCTCTGGCTATTCATTCAATCTAAACCTCTTGTCGTCTATCAAGACACCTCTCATCCTGCTTTGCTCTAAAGAGAAAAGCTCTAGCTTGCTCAGCTGATCTTTGTAAGGCTTACCCTCTAGTCCAAGCAGCATCCTGGTAAATCTTGTCTGCATGCCCTCTGAAGCTTCCACATCCTTCCTATAATGAGGCGACCAGAATGTAACTCAGTATTCCAAGTGTGTTTTAACATAAACATGTTAATGTTTTTCTTGTTCCAACTCTTGCTGTTGGCTCCTCTTAGGAAACAGCATGCAGCTAAGCATAAAACCTTTATGCCAAATAATGCTTCCTAAATAACTGTACATTATTCAAAGTTGGTGTTCATCCTCACCTTCTGCTTTCACTTCTACAAATGACATTCCTGTTTAAAGTATGCGCAATACGCAGCTTAACCTTGATGATCAAGTATTTTCGGACTAACAGACTTCCTGGACTACTTCATGTCATTTCTATTAATATACTGCCACAGTTTAAATTGTTTTTCTTTTTCTTGTAGTATTATTTTATTCAGTGAATCAGTAGATTAAAATGGGCAGCACAGTAGGGTCATGGTTAAACTCTATACAGGCTAACTAATTGAGTATCAGTTTGTAAGGTTGAAAGGGCTTTAGATGCCCAGTCATCTACTGGGGGAGTTTTTTTTTGCATGGGGGAAGGTGGAAGATGCACTGCCGCTATTTTGCATTTTTACTGAGTGTTTAAATATTTGTTTTATGATCCATTGGGATGACTCCACTGGGGCTCCACAGGGGACTGTCTTGTCTCCCTTTCTCTTCACCATTTACACTTCAGACTTCAACTACTGCACAGAGTCTTGTCACCTTCAGAAGTTTTTGGATGACTCTGCCATAGTTGGATGCATCAGCAAGGGAGATGAGGCTGAGTACAGGACTACGGTAGGAAACTTTGTCACATGGTGTGAGCAGAATTATCTGCAGCTTAATGTGAAAAAGACTTAAGGAGCTGGTGGTAGACCTGAGGAGAGCTAAGGTACCGGCGACCCCTGTTTCCATCTAGGGGGTCAGTGTGGACATGGTGGAAGATTACAAATACCTGGGGATACAAATTGACAATAAACTGGACTGGTCAAAGAACACTGAGGCTGTCTACAAGAAGGGTCAGAGCCATCTCTATTTCCTGAGGAGACTGAGGTCCTTTAACATGTGCCGGACGATGCTGAGGATGTTCTACGAGTCTGTGGTGGCCAGTGTGATCATGTTTGCTGTTGTGTGCTGGGGCAGCAGGCTGAGAGTAGCAGACACCAACAGAATCAACAAACTCATTCGAAAGGCCAGTGATGTTGTGGGGATGGAACTGGACTCTCTGACGGTGGTATCTGAAAAGAGGATGCTGTCCAAGTTGCATGCCATCTTGGACAATGTCTCCCATCCACTACATAATGTACTGGTTGGGCACAGGAGTACATTCAGCCAGAGACTCATTCCACCGAGATGCAACACAGAGTGTCATAGGAAGTCATTCCTGTCTGTGGCCATCAAACTTTACAACTCCTCCCTTGGAGGGTCAGACAGCCTGAGCCAATAGGCTGGTCCTGGACTTATTTCCTGGCATAATTTACATATCACTATTTAACTATTTATGGTTTTATTACTATTTAATTATTTATGGTGCTCCTGTAATGAAAACCAATTTCCCCCGGGATCAATAAAGTATGACTATGTTAGAAAACAAACCATCAAAATGCTGGAAATTTGCAATTACTGGCTGCTTTGAACCATATCTGTGACACAGAGGGTAATAATGGTTTCAGGCCAAGATGTTAGAATTGAAATGTTTGCCTTTTACTCTTCCCTACAAGCACTATCCCACCTGTTTCCAACACCTGATTGTAAAATCAACTTGCATAAATTTGGGATGCATACCAATTACATAAATAGATTGATCTGAAGCATTAATGACTTTTCAGTTTGAAGGCAAAAGATTAGCATGAATTGTTAACTGTTCATCTCAGTACAGTTGCAGCCTGACCTTACAATTTTTTATCTTACTATCTTTGTAATACTTTAATTATTGAAGAAAACTAAAGTTGTAACTTCAAGGTGAAATAACTTCACATGAAAGAAAAATTTGGATTTTTTTTGATAATGGGTTTGAACACAACAATTGCTTAGCAGTGCTGATTTATTTCTCTGCTCTGTTCTACAGCCCCTCTGTGAAGCAGCATATCAGAATGATTTCAAAGAGCTGAAGGAACTTCTGCTAACAACTGATGTGAACCAACAAGATGCACACTATGGGGACACCCCATTAATTGCTGCTTGCAGAACAGGCAGGGTTGAAATTGTACAGTATCTACTGAGAAAAGAAGCTAATGTTAATCTCAAGAACAAGGTGATTTGTATGCTTGGACTTGTGAATGCTCTTACACATTCCTGTTCCTGTATGTAATGTTTCTTGGCTCAATAAGCTGCATTGTAAATGCAACCTGTGTTCTCTCTCCACCCCGAATCACCTCATTCCTTGAGGTAGAAAACATGGCAGGTTAAATACATCCTAGAGACCGTTAAATACATCTGTGAAATCCATGTGTCCAGTTTTCCTGTCTGTTTATCCTCTTGCTGTCCATTTGACAATGGGAGTTCTGTGAATATCTGGGATATTATTTCTGAAAAGGTTTATTTTCTCGATTTGTATGGGGTATTTACATTAGGAGTTGGAGATGGAAACATCCTTCATTTCATTGTGCACAATAAGAGACCAGATATAAGAGTCTGAGGAAGCACATGGATAGACGTAGACTGATCAAGGATAGTTAGCACGGCATTGTGTGTGCTTGGTCATGTCTAACCAATGTTAGTTTTTTGAGGAAGTTGCCAGGAAAGTTGATGAAGGCAAGGCAGTGGATGGTGAAAACGTGGTCTTCAGTAAGGCATTTGACAAGGTCCTGCATGGGAGGTTGGTCAAGAGGGTTCAGTCACTTACCATTCAAGATGAGGTAGTAAATTGGATTAGACACGGGCTTTGTAGGACAAGCCAGAGGGTTGCCTCTCGCACTGGAGTTCTGTGATTAGGGAATTTCTGCAGAGATCTTTGTTGGGTCTGTTGTTTATCATCTAAATCAACAATCTAGATGATGTGATTAACTAGATCGGCAAATTGCAGATGACACAAAGATTGGGAGTGCAGTGGACTGTGAGGAAGGCTATCAGAGCTTGCAGTGGGATCTGGACCAGCTGGAAAAATGGGCTGAACAATGGCAGATGGAATTTAATGCAGACAAGTATAAGGTATTGCAGTTCAGTAGGATCAACCACGGTGGTCTTACATAGTGAACAATAGGGCACTGAGGAGTGTGGTGGAACAAAGGGATCTGGGATACAGGTCCATGATTAGTTGAAATTGACATCACTGGTATACAGGATTGGTGGGCGGGGGGGGACTTTTGGTACATCGGCCTTCATAGATCAAAGTACTGAGTACAGGAGACGCAATGTTGTGGTGAAGTTGTACAAGACTTTGGTGAGGCCTAACTTGGAATATTCTGTGCAGTTTTGGTCACCTACATACAAGAAAGATGTAAATAAGGTTGAAAGAGTACAGAGAAAATTGACAAGGATGTTGCCCATTTTGGAGGACTTGAGTTATAAGGAAAGACTGAATAGGTTAGGAGTTTATTCCTTGGAACTTAGAAGATTGAGAGGAGATTTGATAGAGGTATACAAAATTGAGGAGTATAGATAGCATAAATGCAAGCAGGCTTTATCCACTGAGATTGTGTGGGACTACAACCAGAAATGATGCATTAAAGGTGAAAGGTGAGATGTTTAAGAGGAACATGAGGGGAAAGTTCTTCACTCAAAGGGTTGTGAGAGTGTGGAATGAGCTGCCAGCACAAGTGGTCCATGTGAGCTCGATTTCAAGGCTTAAGAAAAGTTTGGATAATTACATGGATAGTAGGGATATGGGCTTCAGTCCCTGTTTATTTCATATGTTTGTAGTGAATGGTGCAATTAACCTACGAGTGTTACAAGATTTGGTGGGAAATCATTTTAAGAATTCTGCAAGTCCTGCTATGCCTTCATCTCAGTTGTGTTACTTGGAACAGGTGCATTGGTTATTGTTTTTCTCTCTTAAATTGGGATTAGTTCTTTATGTTCTATCTGGTGTTCCTAGTTCTATACTTGGATATTGGTTTGCCTTTTCCAGCTCTCCCTTCCGTATTTGGTGCTCTGTAACCTGGATACGTCACAAGTTGCAGCAATCTTGGTTATGCCCTGCAGAAATTCTTCTGTGGTTCTCTGGAAGGTAAAAAGCTCAAAGCTGCTTGTTGTACGTGAACAAGCTTTTAAGTGTGTTAGCAGTCAAGAACCCCTTGGAACTGCTCCTCAAACAGTATCTGTTGATGAGTATGACACGTATTCAACTTGGGTGAACTGCTGTCCTTCAGGCAGAACTGCAGTGCCTTGTATTCCTGGACAGCGATGCTCTATTCTCTACTTCATTCTCTACTTTTGTATTCTTTGCATAAGGCATCAACCTTGGCTTGAAGAACCACAGTAGGGTGGTGGGATCTCTCTCTCTGTGCTGTTGTCAAGCTGAAATGTCGTCTTTGTGATACTTGAAGACAACAGTTGGTGGTTTTACTTTTAAATAAGATTCTTTGAAACTTGCTTCTGGAGTATTTCCTCTGCAGAGGTGACCACCATATAATGGTTGTTGAGTTACAGAAATTCACCATTTCTGAAATTTGCACATCAGTTCCCATAAATTTGAGATATGGTATAAAATGTGTTCTCATGGAAATTGAGGGAGTTAGGGCTGAAGGAAGTGAATCAACACTTTATTTCATCTTTTGTTGGTTGGCACGTGTCATTAATGCATTACTGGAAAAAGCAATACAGACAGTTTCTAGGAATGTAAACTTCATTAACACTGAGGTTCACCTGTACTAAACTTTAATTGCTTTCTCTGTGTGCTGGTAATGGTGGAAGCTTCCAAAATTTTGATTTCTTGATTTTATTTTGTTTGCTGAAACTTGTGCTAATTCTGACAATCTCTGGTTCTAATGGATATTCACTTTCCAGAGTCCAAGAGGCTCATTGTTAACCTCAGCTCTCTAGTACTTTGGCTTTTCCAAAGGGTCAGAGCTGTCTGTAACACAGTTAAGCTTTGAGCAAATATTCCTTGCTCAGCCTCCTGTAATCAAGAACCAGTCTTCAGTTCTTAATGTAAATTGCAACAATCAGTTTGAAGTTAAAAGTACAGCTTGGCCAGCAGAGCTACCGAGTGCTGGTGCATCAGTGGCGGGTGCTGGGGCTGAGGGATGTGCTTTGCAAAATGAAGTGACCATGAAACATCTTGTTTGCATTAGCCGATCACAAGACTATGGGGTATGTCAATGGGGTATGGGGTATGGGGTATGTCACTTGGCTCATCATATGTGGTCACAGAAATGATCAGTCAATGCTGGGATATTTATCTACTTGGAGATTCAGCCCTCACAGCGTTAATTTTGGGTGTCTGGGATCTCTGTCCTCTGAAGCTTTTAGACCATGCATGTGAATTACTTTGTCACATCAAAGGCATTTGAGAAACATCATATGCAAACTTTGTCGATGAGTAGCACAACAGTATAAATATAAGAAAGCACTAGAGATTGTTGAGAACGACAGAAAGAAGAACTGGAATTCACTTCCAACCTTCTGCAGTGGATGACTCGTTCATCTACTATTGGTTGGTATGTCCTGTTAGTTCACATGAATTGTACCTGTTTGGAAATCCTTCGTAGTTTATAAGTCTCTTGCAATTCAGAAATCTTTTTGTAAATCAACAATCCTCTATGTTAAGAGCTATTTGTCTACTTTTAAATCATCTGTGTTTAAGCTACTTTGTTAGCTGGAAGTGTCTTGCCTTGGTTGGGGGTGGAACCCTCCATTCTAGCAGAGAGTATTTGGCAGCTGGATCTTGCTGCAGAGACTAGACAGGGAGGTAAGCTAGTCCTTGAAGAGTAGGTGATGGATACAGTATAACCTCCCTAAAGTGAGGGTACCTATAAAATCTTATGTGTAGGGCTTTGTGGACAGTGAACCCAGTACCCCCACATGGCAGTGTAACCTTTTAAACTGTATGTGACACTTGGACTGGTATTCAGATGCCATGTCCTATGTCACTGCCCCCAAAGCAGAGACTGCCTTTGTCTTTTATAGTGATATTATTCTTGCTTAGGAATAACATGATTGGCAGTTTGTTCCTACACATGCTGTTGCATGTAACAGATACACAGGACTTGCAATCAAAGCAGCTTTCATTTGCCAACTCCCCTGCTTGAGCACCTTCCAGTGCTGTGTTTCATAATCCTGGCTCTAACAGCCTTTTAATCCTGTCTATCACTGATCTTCCCCACACTTATCCTCTCCCTTAGTTTCAATGTTTTGCTTCAGTTAGTCTTGTGATAACTTCCTGATTTTAGCCACGTAACTTTGTCAGTTTTTCCTCTGGTTTGCTTAACCGTAATGCAAACTTAAACCTTTGCCTGAACTTTTTTTTTTGGTTAAAGGGACTCTTCATCAAATCCACCAATTCTAGTGAAATTTTAATACAGAGTTTGTCTAGGTTAAACGGGTTGCTCTTTAAATTCCATATAGGGGCTCCCACTGTACTGAGAGAGAATGCTGTTTATTAATTTGCAGCAGAGAAATGCAACACAGAATCTCTCAATATGCCTCCCAAACCTAGTTTGAGTCAAGCGTTACAATTGACTGTGCTGTTGACCATCTTTCTTGTGCATGCTTTTTGTCCAGGAAACTATTTCTCTTCAGCCCTCCCTGATACATACTTTCATCTCAGGCAATCAATCTGAAACATTTTGACCAAAAGGAGCAGGCTGAGATTTGCCCTTCTTTTTTCCCACAATTTTACTTGCAAGTCTGTTGAACCAGCACATCTCTACTAGAGGTAACTCAAACTGATGGACAAAAATGGTGTCTGGAGAAAGAAAGATTGTGAAGTAATTACAGAATAATCACCAATCCATAATGATCCACGCTTCCCACTAGTTCAGTGCAGAATGTTATTGTTTTGCCAAATGTGGTTGTTAAATGCAGAGGAGAGCCATTTGGGTCTGGTGGAGACCAAAGACAGGTTAGTTGTGGTTTGCTAACTCTTCACTCCCCTTTTGACCTTGTGACTGCTCTTTCACATGTTGCTTCTCCAATTTTTTTTTCAGCCCATTATGAAACATTTTATTGAGCAGTGCCTCCAAAACTTTTCTCTTTTGTTCGTTGAGGGATGAATTATAGATGTCTCGTGCATGGATGCACAATTACGAAGGGATTCATTCTAAAGGCTCTGCTGGCAAACACCCAGAGACATGAGCTAAACTCACTCACCCGCAGAATGCAGAGTAAGCGAAGAGTGAAATTTATGTGACCTGATCTTTGTTTATCACCAGTCCTGGCAATTTTAAATCCAATTCTCCTAGCAGATTCTTGATCCTGCTGCTTAACCACTTGCAAGATCCCCTGCTGACAAACTTCTAGAAACTACTTAGGATTTTAGGGAAAACTTTTCCTGGTATTTCTAAAGTGCTGAAGCCTGCAGGGAGTGCTGAGGCATTTGGGCTGATTTCAACACACTGCATAGATTAGCAGCTCCCACACATGGAAGGATTAGTGGCTATTCCTCTTTGAGAGTGCTTTGTGAAGTGAGCAAAGGGATTTCATGGTGGCAGAGTGGAAACATCCCCAGTATTGCCAAGCACCAACCAGATGTTGCACTCTGGAGTACTAACTTTTTTTTAGTGAAGTCTCCTATTGTACACTGACATCTACAACCTTGGGAGCAGGACAAGGAGCACATTGATGGCTCTTGATGGCATTGGGCCTGCGCTCACTGGAGTTTAGAAGAATGAGTGGGGATCTCATTGAACTTACCCAAATACTGAAAGGACTAGATAGAGTGGATGCTCAGAGGACGCCTCCAATAGTGAGAGAGGATAGGACCAGGCTCAGAATAGAAGGACATACCTTAGAATATAGATCAGAAGGAATCTCTATAGGGAGAGGGTGGTGGATCTGTGAAATTCATTACCACAGATGGCTGTGGAGGCCAGATCACTGGGTATATTTAAAGCAGAGGTTTGTGTGTACTTAATAACGGTGTCAAAGGTTATGGAGTAAAGACAGGAGGTGAGGTTGAGAAAGAAAATAAATCAGTCATGGTTGAATGGTGGAGCAGACTTAAAGGAACAGAATTGGGCCATTTGGCCCAATGTCTTGTCATATTGCCAATGGTAATTAAGGTGACCATGAATCTTTATTAGTTCCATCTTCCATATTGCAGCTGAGGCTATTTTTTTTCCAATGCTTTTTTCCTGTTCATCATTGCTTGAGGGCAGCCACTGATCATTTGCAAAGAATGAACTCAGATCTTAGTGGGGAGCAAACTGAAGAACCAGTTGACAGCTCGAGGAACCCAGCATGCAGTGACATGCTGACTGCATGCATGTCATTTTAAACCACTCTGTCAGTTCTGCTCTGCACTGGAACCAGAGGGATTTCCCCCTCTGGTCTTTAGTTGATGTGACCACAGGCAGCAGGGCAAAAGCTGACATCTGGCTTTCTGAGCCTGCTCTGCCATTCAAGTTCCTGAACGTGGGGATGTTGCTGCACCGTCCCTATGTCCTTTGCAGGGCAGGGTACTGGTTTGCAACACCCTCCATTGGTATCCAGAGCCAAGGTGACAAAAGTCTGAGCTTGAAGCACTTGCATGTTGAGCAGCTTTTGGTGCTGGAATGGAAGCTGAAACATTGGCCACCAGACTCTGCATAATAATTGGGTTTTAAAGACAGGAAGTGCTGCTGCGTACAGAAGAAAAATGGCTTTTGAGTTCCAATAATCTTGTTCTAGCCTGGGCTTGCTTGTTTCAGTGGATTTTGAGAAGGTCTGCCAATTCACTATTGCTCATGACCGTTGGCCTCCATTGCCTACTTTAGCGCTGTCCTTCAGATCAATGTAAAGTTGGGTGTGATCTTTGGAAAAATGGGGCACTGCCAGTTATCAGCAAAATTCCAATCCTGCCTCCAGCCAACTGCCAAAGGATTGTAGGAAAGGCAGATGAGCTCAGGAAGTGGATATTGTAGCCATTAGTGAGACTTGGTTGCAGGAGGAGCAGGACTGGTAGCTCAATATTCCGGGATTCTGTTGTTTTAGAGTAGGAGGGCGTAAAGGAGGAGGAGTGGCAATACTTGTCAGGGAAAACGGCACATCTGTGCTCACTCGGGGTAGACTGGAGAACTCCTCTAGTGAAGTATCATGGGTGGAACTGAGTAATAAGAAAGATATGGTCACGTTAATGGGCCGATATTGCAGATCACCTAACAGTCCGAGAGATTTAGAGGAAGGAATCTACATAGAGATCACAGATTGTCACAAGAATCGCAAGGTTGTTAGAGTAGTGATTTTTAACTTTCCACGTATTGACTGGGACTCCCATACTATAAATAGGACCAGATGGGATAGAATTTGTCAAATCTATTCAGGAAAGTTTCTTTAGTCAGGACTTGGAAGTCCCCTGAGAGAATGTGTGATACTTAATCTGGTATTGGGGAATGAGACGGGTCAGGTGACAGAAGTTTGTATCGGAAAACTCTTTGTATCTAGTGATCACGTTTCAAAGTAAATGTGCAAGAAGATAGGTCTGGTCTATAAATTGAGATTCTAATTTGGAGAAGGGCCAGTTTTGATGGTATCAGGAACGATCTGGCAAGTGTGGATTGGAAGAGGCTGCTTTCTAGCAAAGGTGTATTTGGAAATTGAGAGGCCTTCAAAAATGACATTTTGAGAGTACAATGGTTGTTTGTGCTTGTCAGAATAAAAGGTAAATATAATAGGTGTATAGAACCTTGGTTTCCAAGAGATATTAAAGCCCTAGTTAAGAACAAAAGGAGGTGCATTGTAGGTCTAGGAAGGGGGGAACAAATTAGGCACTTATAGACCATAAAAATGCAAGAGAACACTTGGGAAAGAAATCAGGAGGTCTAACCGAAGGCAAGAAGGTGACCTTTAGCAGAATCCAAAAGATTCTGCAGAAATGCTAAGAGTAAAAGGATTGTAAGGGACGAAATTGGTTCTCCAGAAGATCAGAATGGTAATCTATATGTGGAGCCAAAAGAGATGGGGGAGACCCTAAATGACTTTTTTTTTGCATCTGCATTTACTCAGGAGATGGCACAGAGTCTGTAGAAGTGAGGCAAAGCAGCATCCACTTCATGGAACTTTTACAGGTAGGTTACAGAGGAGGAGGTGTCGGCCTACCTGAGGCAAATTAGGGTGGATAAATCCCCAGGGTCTGATGAGTTCCCTACGACCCTGCAGGAGGCAAATGCAGAAGTTGCAGGAGCCCTAGAAAGGTTATTTAAATCGCCATTAGCAACAGGTGAGGTGCCAGAGGATTGGAGGACAGCCAATGTGGTTCTGCTGTTTAAGAAAGGCTCCAAAAATAAACCAGGAAATTATATGCCAGTGAGCCTGACATTAGTTGTGAGAAAATTATTGAAGGTATTCTAAGGGACCAACTATGAGTATTTGGATAGACATGGGCTGATTTAAGGATAGTCAGCATGGCTTTGTGTGTGGTAGGTCATGTCTAACCAATCTGATATTATTTTTTGAGGAAGCAACCGGGAAAGTTGATGACAAGGCAGTGGATGTTATCTACATGGACTTTAAGGTATTTGACAAGGTCCCGCATGGGAGGTTGATCAAGACAGTTCAGTTTTTTGATATTCAAGATGAGTTCGTCAATTGTAGATGTTGGGCGAAGCCAGAGAGTGGTAGTAGTTGCCTCTCTGACTGGAGGCCTGTGACTAGTGGTGTGCTGCAGGGATCAGTGCTGGGTCCGTTGTTGTTTGTCATCTATATTAATGATCTGGATGATAATGTGGTTAACTGGATTGGCACATTTGCCCTCAAAATCCCTAATATCCATGTACCTATCCAAACTTCTCTTAAATCTTGAAATTGAGCTCACATGGACCAGTTGTGCTGGCAGCTCATTCCACCCTCTCGCAACACTCTGAGTGAAGAAGTTCCCATCATGTTCCCTTAAGCTTCTCACTTTTCACCCTTGACGGATGACTTCTGGTTGTAGTCCCACACAACCTCAGTGGAAAAAGCCTGCTTGCATTTACACTATCTATACTCCTCATAATTTTGTATACCTCTATTCCTTGGAATGTAGAAGATTGAGAGGAGATTTGATTAAGTCCTAACCTATTCAGTCTTTCCTTATAACTCAGGTATTCCAGAACAGGCAACATCCTTGTCAATTTTCTCTGTACTCTTTCAACCTTATTTACATCCTTCTTGTATGTAGGTGACCAAAACTGCACAGAATATTCCAAGTTAGGCCTCACCAATCTCTTAAACAACTTCAACATTACATCTCATCTCCTGTACTCAATACATTGATCTATGAAGGCCAATATGCCGAAAGCTTAGCAACCTGTGATGCCACTTACAATGGATTTATGCACCTGTATTTCCAGATCCCTTTGTTCCACCACACTCCTCAGTGCCCTACCATCCACATGTAAGACTCCCATGGCTGGTCCTATTGAAGTGCAACACTTCGCACTTATCTACATTAAATTAAATCGGCCATTTTTCAGCCCATTTTTTCAGCTGGTCCAGATCCCGATGCATGAACTCTTTCTCTTTGTCCACTACACTCCCAGTCTTACTGACCTCAGCAAATTTGCTGATTTGGGTAAACCACATTTTTCACCCAGATCATTGATTATAGATGACAGACAACGAAGGACCCAGCACTGATGCCTGGGGCACACCATGAGTCACAGGCCTTCAGTCAGAGAGACAACCCTCTAATACCACCCTCTGGCTTCTCCCACAAAGCCACTGTCTAATCCAATTTACTACTTCATCCTGAATTCTGAGCCTTCTTGACCAGCCTCCCATGCAGGTCCTTCTGAAATGCTTTACTAAAGTCCATGTGGACAACATCCACTGCCTTGCCTTCATGCACTTTCCTGGTAACTTTCTTGGAAAAACTCTATAAGATTGGTTAGATATAATCTATCACACACAAAGCCATGCTGGCTATCCTTAATCAGTTCATATCTATCCAAATACTTGTGTATCTGGGTCCTTCATATGCCTTTCAATAACTTTCCCACAACTGATGTCAGACTCACCAGCCTATAATTTCCTGGTTTCTGTTTAGAGCCTTTGTTACAGAACAGAACAACACTGGCTATCCTCTAATCTTCTGATGCATTTCCCGTCGCTAAGGATGTTTTGAATATTTCTGCTAGGGCCCCAGCAATTTCTGAACTTGACTCCTGTAGGGTCCAAGAGAACACTTCGTCAAGCCCTGGGGTTTTATTCACATTGATTTGCCTGAGGGTAGCAAACACCTCCTCAATGGTCTGCACAGGGTCCATGAAGTTGATACCGCTTTGCCTCACTTCTATAGACTCTTATCTTTTTCTCAAGTAAATACAGATGCCAAGAATGCATTTTAAAATCTCCCCTATCTCTTTTGGCTCCACACATGGATTACCATTATGGTCTTCTAGAGGACCAATTTTGTCCCTTGTTCTTAATTTAATCCCTTTTGCTCTTAACATATCTGTAGAATCGCCTGGGATTCTCCTTCACCTTGCGTGCTAGAACAACTTGCATGCTTTCTTTTAGCCTTCCTGATTTCTTAGGTGTTTGTTTGCATTTCCTGTACTTCATAAGCATCTCACTTGTTCCTACTTGCACCTCCTATCTTTTAACCAAGGCCTCAATATCGCTTGAAAACCAAGGCTGCCTATACATGTTATTCTGACAGGCAGATATAAGCTTTGAACTCCCAAGATTTATTTCTGAAGGTGTCCCACTTTCCTAGTACACCTTTGCCAGAAAACAGCCTGTCCCAATCCTAACTTGCCAGATTATTTCTGCTATGTCAAAATTGGCCTTTCTTCAGTTTAGAATCTCAACCCACCGACCAGACCTACCTCTGAGCATATGTTCTTTGAAACTAATGGCACTGTGGTCACTGGATGCAAAGTGTTTCTCCTCTCAATCTTCTGTCACCTGATTCTTGGCTTCATCCTCTTGCCACTTAACCCTAACCTGTCCTGACACGTAGAACTCGGCCTGAAGGAGAGAGAGCACAAATAATATTGTGATACTGGTGACATGGTGGCAATTGAGAAGTATGCCATGTGCAGATTGAAGGCCAGGGAGATTATAGGATGTGAGAGAGAAGTTTGTAAACATTGTACCTACAATGGTGTCAACCTCTCAGTTGACTTCAAGAACTACAATAGATTTATTGGTACATGAATAGTGTGCTGCATCAAGAAGCATGTGAAGCCACTATGAATATGTATATACAGATGTGTTGAACAAATGTGTTCCTATATTGATTTTACTTTCTTCAATTAAAGAAAGAACGGACATGTTTACATTATGCTGTAAGGAGAAGATTCACTTTTCTGGACTATCTGTTAATCATCATCTTGATGCCTGTTTTGCTCCTGGGCTACATTATAATGGTAAGTACTAGGGGTGCTTTTTCACCAAGCTATAACTGGTATTTCCATTATTTTAAAATGCATGATTTTCAATCAAAGGTGCATATAGTTGACCTGTCCAGCCTCCAATATGTTTTTCATTGTGAAGATGCATAGTTCACCACTCTGTAGCATGGCACCTTTTATTACTTCTATTATTATCAAGATGATTTTTTGGAAGTGGGGTGAGCGCAGCAAGGAAATGACCAGTCTGTGTATCTCATAAAATGAGGAATGAAGGAAATGACTAGTTGTGATAATGGATACAAATGCTGATTGAAACTGGGGGAGTTCGAAGGCATGATGCAAATCTCTATGGAATGAAAACAGGAGGAAGGAACAATGGATCTAATTGTGTCTTTATTCAGCACTTGATAATTTGAGTTTGTTGTGGATTACCTTGAAATGAGTAGCATCTCAATTGTACACAGTGCTATAGAAATCTCTGAAACTGTATCAACCAAAGTTACATTGGTTCAGAATTTTTGTATCTGATCCAGCAGTGGGGAGAGAAATGCAGCTGCTACCTAGTTGATTGGATCACTGAAAACCTTATCTGGAAGCACCGATAGTGGTCAACATCCCAGATTCACTTGCTGAATTCTCCTCATTGAGTGTCAAGTAATTTGCACAGCCGCTTTTTTGTTAATGCCTGGTTTTCTAGTACTTGTGCCCCTTGTGTTGGAATGAATCGATGCATGACCTCTCCCAAGCCTTCAGTGACTTTTGAGCAAACTCTGCAAGAAACTTCCATTCAGAGAATCAAAGATCAAATTTGTTGTTGTTGCTCTCCGTGCCTTGGTGCACATCGGAGGCAACCTTGCTGTTTTTTTTTAAAGCACTCTTTTGTCTTTAAACGAAGCTGAGTTGCTAGCTTAATGCTCACCCCAGCATGGATATAAAGTGTGCAAGGAACCAGCAAGATTCGAACCCAGAATCCAGTGCGGATGCCTCTACACCACTGGTCGGCATCAACTTTATTAACTATCTGCATTTACATGTGTTAGAAATTTGCTGTGGTGTGTTGGTCAGCATATGCCATGCAACATTCAAGAATAAATGTATAAAAATAAAGAATTGTATATTTTAAAACTAACAATGGTAAAGGTACAGATATGGAATAACATGTACTTAAATACATATATTTACAATGTAAACAACATTATAATTAGTTTTAAAGCAACTACAGTGCAGTATTGAAGAGTAGTAAATAGAGGGGCTTGGGGGAAGCTAACTAGAATTGTTGATCAGATAAACTGCCTGGGGGAAGAAACATTTGAGATGACATGAAGTTTTTCTTTGAATAGCCTTAAAACTTTCCTGAAGGAAAACGGCATTAAGTTCTCAAATTTTGGCTGGACTTCCCTTTCTTGCTGCACAAACCCCATTAGATGTCAATGTATTCCATTCACTTGGTCACTGCACAAATACCCAAGAAACAGGAAAGAGGGTATCTTAATCTTTGTAATCGTCTCATACTGGGAGGATAAAATAGTGAACACAAGAGCTTCTGCAGATGCTGGAAGTCCAGAATAAAAAGCACAAATTGCTGGAGGAACGCAACAGATCAGGCAGCATCATTGGAACGGAATAAGCATTCGATGTTTCAGGCTGAGAATCTTCATCAGGACTAATCTTGTGAGTCAGAAAAATCTCAGGTTATAATACAGATCAAACAGAAGGTGCCAACAATCGAAAATGGATAGATAGATAGATCTACTTTATTAATCCCGAGGGAAATTTGGTTTCGTTACAGCTGCACCAACCAAGAATAGAGCGTAAGTATAGCAATACAAAAACCACAAACAATCAGACACCAAAATGCAAACTATGCCAGATGGAAAATAAGTCCAGGACCAGTCTATTGGCTCAGGGTGTCTGACCCTCCACGGGAGGAGCTGCACGTTCGATGGCCACAGGCAGGAACGACCTCCCGTGCCGCCAAGTGTTGTATCACAGTGGAATGTGGCCGAAGTCCAACAGTAAAAAGTTCAATATCCAGTCTGCGAACACGTTTCATGATCGTAATATACCCTGGATTGCACCATCCGTTGTTAACCAGATCAGTAAGCACGAAACTCCTTTACGCTTACTGCTCTCAGTGCACTTCCGGTCAGCCGGAACGGTATTACCCACCAAACTCCTCTTCTCCAAAAGTCTCTGTTGTTTCAACCCGGTCCTCTTTCCTCGGCTTTGTGATCCCCCTCTGTGTGTTTTCCTCCGGATTTCAGCAGGAGTGTCCGCCGCTCTGTTCGCTAAGCTGGCCCGTATTTGCTGGTTCGTGGAATACACAATGCGACCTTGCTTCTGTCCCGCGTGTCGGGATGTAACCATTTCCAGCTCTAAAGAAAACCCAAATAAAACACTCTCTACCAGCATGTTAGAGAGGGTGCAGCTTCGACGTGTTACCGTGAGAAAAAAATACAAAAATTAACGTAAATTAAAAAGTAAGAAGAAGAAAGTAAGAATAGATCAAAATGGCTGTACCAGGCTGCACGCACGACCAGCGCATGCGCACTAAATCACCTAGCGTATGCGAGGGAGCTGGGATTGGTAGAATATTGATCCATTGGAAAGGCTGATGATCAATCTAATTATTAGAGATTGTACATGTTTTGCATGATTGGTTTTATTCAGCAGCTTTAAACACAAATACTGTCGAGCATTCAGTGCTTGAGCCACAGGGACAGTATGGAACTGATGGCTAAGGGCTTGTAGAGGAGGTTGATATTGAAGCTTCTCGAGGGGAATGGGAGATGAAGCAGTTTAAGGAGACAGTTTTGTACAGCAGGGTCTTGGAACATGAGACCAGTGGGTTGTGGGGGTGGGGAGAGAACGGGGGGGGGGGGGGGACTTGGCTCGTAAAGTGACCACAATTGGAGGAGAATGGAGAGATCTAGGGGGTCGTAAGTTGGGGGAAAAAGCCAACCAGCTATAAACCTCATTAACAATGCTGTGTACATAAGCGATTTTTTTTTTTTTAATAACATAAATTTTCCTATGTTTTACTGTGTGGATCTTTTTAAGTGGGATACCATCTTTCTCCAGTACTCTGTAATCTGCTGTATTTCTTCATAGTGTCCCACACAGTAAAACATATAGGAAAAGTTGTATCTGAAGCTGGTACCCGGGTTTGAATGTCACCACATGTTCCACTAGTACAATATGTGGGTTCACTTTTGCTGAAACACGTTCTCGCTGTTTTCTTAGCTTTGTAATCATGACTAAGGCAGAAAATTGTTGACTCATCCTGATTAGAGATGGTAAGTAAACACTTAGGTCTTGCATATAGATGGAGACGTAAAAATTATACAGATGACTATTTGCTTAATTTTTCTGCACAGGAATCAAAGAAGAGTCGTAATGAGACATTGATCAAGTTATTGTTGAGTGCTAAAGTGGATGTAAATGCAACAGACAATGTAAGGATCAGTAGATCTGAATTTACAAATACATTTTGTTCATTACATGAAATTGGATTGATTGAGCAGGTGGAATTTATAGAGTTGTACACCATAGATCTTGTAGCCCAGTTCCTCATACCGGCCCTTGAAAGATTGTCCAGCCACTTGGACTATAGTCTTGAAACTGTTTTCCTTTTTAATGCAACTTTTTTCTAATAAACTTTTTCTCTGGCTTCCAGCTGGGTGTAGTTGGCTTGTACCTGGCTGGAAGCCCATGAAGAGTTTATTTGTCACGTATGCTGGGAAAGCACTAGATCCCTCAAGTGTTTTCTGTTAGTGGACATTGCAGGCAGATTATTACCTTTTGTGCTGATTACAGAACCATAGCACAGAATTGGGAAGAGTTGTAATTGATGCATGAAGTATAAATTAAGCTGAATCTTGCTGTCACATTAGGAATCTGAGATATTAATAATACCTATGGAAACATTGACTCTACTCTGTCTGCAGGATGGGCAACTCCACTCTTTTGATACTCTGCTTGTTCCTCCACCAAAGTCACCACATTTCACCTTCAGCCTGTCTGGTGCTAAACCACTCACCTGTACTTATTTTGCCTCTAGACACCACTTTTTCTTTTGCTTTCTTAAAAGTCTTCAGTAATACTTACAGAAATCATCCAAATCTTTGCTTCCCAGTTTCTACCTTGGACCTGTGCTCTGCTCCACCCAACTGGCTCCTGTCTGTCTGCTGTGGTGTGCCATAGCACTTGTATGTATTTTCTAAAGTTTGCATGTGTGTGTGTGTGTGTGTGTATATTTTATTTATTTAGCCTTGTTTAATTCTCTTTACAGAAAGGTAATTCAGCTCTTCATTATGCATGTCAAATGAAAAATAAGAGTATTGTCTCCATTCTCATTAAAGCAAATGCGGATGTATCCATTGCCAATAAGGTAAATATGTGACAATGCCTATGTGTTGCCTGTGCTACCACTGAATTCTGATATTAGATCACAACGATTTACTTGTTTATATTTTAATTTGGAGGACACAGGCCAGAGTTGTGAGACCTGTCATTTCCCTCCTCGCCACACCATTCTGTTCTCCTCCAATGGCTGTTGTCTGTTCCTTCTACATGGGAGTAAAGAAATATTTGAGGCTTGCATTCAGATTATTGAGGTTTGAGTAACATGTTAATTAGGCCATCAATATCAATCAAGGAAGCCAATCGCCTCTCTCCGCTCCAATATAATTTATCAGGAACTTCCAAGCAGTTGACGAACCTGTCAATCTAGATCGTCAGTGATGTGCCATTTTACAATCAAAATTGCACAACATGAAAAATGGGCTATTTTGATCCGCTTGTGATTTCTATGTATGCTAATCCTGTTTTCCCACATTAGGAAAATCGTAGAGAAAGGCAGGCCCATGTGCTTGTCCATAGAATGGACAGTGAGCATACAGTATTGAGTATGGTATGAAAATTCATTTAGTGTTGGTGATTTGCATGTGCAATGTACAGTAGATTTGCAAATGTCCTGATGTCAACTTTGAAGTACTGTCAGAAGTGCTCTGCATTAAATATGGTTGCACATTTGGGCTAACTGACTACTAATAGCCTCTTGGGACACTGGCTGTAAGGTCAATGGTGTCAGTCATTAGAACTTCTAAATATCAAATTGAGATGGGACAGAATTGCTATTGCTATCTAGTTGGCTGTCAACAGGCATTTTAATGGAACCTTGTCACCTATTAGCCAGTACTTGAATGTTGCCCCTGCATGCATCCTCTAATGAGTTGCTAATGAAATTAAACACGTACAAAGGAAGACCACTGAAGCAGCTGAAGATGGTTCATCTCCACCCTGAGGCATTTTTAAATTGTATTGGGCTAAAAATTACCTCCCAGTAAATACCTACCTTTTGCTTGGGGTTCATCTCCAACAGACAGAAAGAAGTTTTAGCAAGACTCTTAGATGTTGCATTAATGCCATATAAACAGTCATGCTTTTCATCACAAAAGCTTATTTACTAAAAAAACACCAATCATTGAGGTATCATAACTATTTAGTTTCAAATAAAATATTAATATCTACAATACGCTCAAGCCCCTGAGGGCCTACTGTTCCCAGAAATCCCACATTATGTCCATAAAGACCACGTGCTCTTGGGACATCTGGGAATGGACAGAAACCGGGAAGAGGGACAGACGTTCAGCCCTCAGCTGCCTGCCACCTGGACCTGTGATTTCCCCAGCTTGGCTAGGGCTTGGAGCAAGCCGACCAGGAAAACGCCTGAGTGAGCAACCCCCTCTCTGCACTGGGTGACTGTAATTGGTCATGTCTTGCCCTTCTGCTTACACCAGAGATGTGAAGAGGTCTGCAACCCAGAAGTTCCTAATGGGAAATAATTACCGACTAGATGCAGAGCAACACACAAAATGTATTTCGGGACAAGACCCTTTGTGGGTCTAAAGCGGCATCTGTTTACTCCCTTCCATAGATGCTGGCTGACCTGAGTTCCTCCAACATCTTGTGTGGGTTGTTGGAAAACAATCACCTTTTTTGTTTTTTTTCTTATGTTGGGCTGTCAAAATACCAATGTGCCACTTGCTTTTCCAAACATTGCTCTGGAACATCGTCCAGAAGGTGGCTCATTTCAGATTTAGTTTCAATTCCAAATCCTCTGGATGCCAAGTGTCATTGAGTCTGTTAATCCATGCAAGTAAATCATGTGTTTTCTTTTTTGTTTGGAATAATCTTATGGAATTATCTGTAGCATTTCTGGTTCACCATGCAAAATAGAAATGATTGGATTATCTTTTCACATTCATGTGGCTTGAAACTTTTTTTTTCTCTAGAATGGAGAAACTCCTCTGGATATTGCAACAAAATTGAAGTTTCCAAAAATTTTAGCTGTGCTGCGGAAGGAAGCCTGAAGTTTTCTGGAATCAATTGTTGTATGTAGCAAATAAATGAGTTTTGTACATTTTGAAATGAGTCGGGAATCTGATTTTATTTATTTAATACATACACTCTTCTGTTTAGTTTGACCAAGTGGTGATGTATGTTCCTATTCCCAGATTCATGAACATAAACATGGCTGGCATTTTACTGCAGTCCTGAGGGAGTGGTGCTGACTTCTTAGATAAGATATTAAACACCACCTTGGGGAGAAAAAGATCCTAGGGAACTATGTTAAAAAAAATGAATTCTATTGTTCATTTATTCCATTGCTACATATGAACAACCTGTAGAAAAACGGTATTTTGACTTCAAAGTATTTCAGTGGTCATGTGAGTCTTGGGAAGAGGAGTAGTGCTAAACAGCTGAGGGATCTTTCAGCATGTCTCCTGGTTTATTCCAGTGTAAATTATGACTTTGTTACATGTCCAGTTCTTTTCCACCTGCAATAGGAACACATCATTTTCTGTCATGCAGAGCCAAGACTGAAGATGATTCAAATTTGACATGACTATTAAGTCTACCCTGGATATTAGTAAATCCTTTAATGGGGTATATTTAAGCAAAAATGTAGTTAATGGCTTTAGTTTCACTGCAATCAATTGTTATGGCAAGACTGCACAATTAAGGATGTGAGTAATTAATTTCCAATTGCTGTTTACAAATTGGATACAGTGTATTACCCTTTCAACTGCAGGTTTACCAGGAATCAAGGAAATTTATCATTATATTTTAAAGCTACAGTGTGGTTTTGAGTACTACCTGTGCAAGGGATAGTGTGCTATCTTCCTAGTGAATTGTCAAGCACCACAAATGGGGCCTGTTGCGATGTGTAGAAACAGGAATTTAACTCTGTTTTGATTAAAAAGTAAATGCAAGAATGGCAAGGCCCTTTGGTTTCTGCTGTTGGTCATCATTGCTGACTTTACTAACCCCATCTGTCTCACTTCACCTATCAATCTCTGTCAGGAATACGCTGGACCTATACTGCCTTGTTTAGATAAGTTCACTGCCTTTCAAGTGGAGGAATTTATTCATCATGAATGCTGGGCTCTGGATTCCGGACACAAAAGCCAGAACCAAAATTCACCTGGATAAGTTTTATATAAAAAGTTTACTCCTACTCGTGTTCAATAACAGATCCTCAATCTCCATTGTTAACCTCTACAGTGTATTCTAATTCCATGTAGTACCTTAAACTCCAAATACACTGCATCTGGTTTACCATTCAAATCTTTAAAAAATGGACACAATATTTTATAATTAATGTGAAAGCACAGTAGCTTTACTCTGTATTGAAATTGTTCCATTGTAATAGCAAGACATAGGACAAGGCACTATAAAGATACACGTAAAACAATAGAGGCAAACTTGGTGGATTTCAGTGTTAAAACTGATGAGCACTGTCTTCTGCAGTTCAAAGGTTTGCATCATCTTCCACCAGCGTTCCAATCTTTAAGCACCATAACAATTATAGTCAAGTTGTCGTTGCTGCCTTACATCTATTGTTCTGAAATTCAGCTGTGAATGCTGACGAATGCCTCAGCCATGCTTGTTCCAAAGTAATTAACACAAATACACATTGATTGCATTGTACCAGCAGTTGTCGGGTTCACAGCAAATCCACAGGCATGACTAAAGAAAATCAAAGTTGTTACTTTGTGGCTAGTTTTACAAATTTATGTTGCAAACATTTTAAATGAGAAAAGGGACACTCATCATGTACTAGCGAGGTCGTACAGACTGGAATAATGAATTGTCACTCTGCATGATACTCTCATTATTCCAGTTTATCAGATCAGGTGGAGTTTGTGCTAAGTATCTGACTTGTATTAAGTGTTACAAATTCAAATGATGCTATTGAAAGTACATTAAAACTACACCCAAGACAGCAACAATATTGCTTTATAAAATGATAATTTCCATAAAAAAAAACTCACACACGGTAAAGAGTTCTTTCAAGTTTAATATTACAATCTTTTCACAGTCCACACCAGGTCATTCAATGTTTTTCTTTTGTGGAAATCCAAATAGTTAAATGAAACAAAGCAAGCTTTTAATTAAGCTATTTTCTGACCTTGAATGACAAGGTGTAGATTGTCCCATGTAATGAGTTAAGATCTATTTCATGAAGTCTGCATTCAGTAATAAAAGTATTGTTGAAAATTTAAACTAGTGGTATTAGTATCAAAATACAGAATCCAGTGGAGAGGGTTCCACATAATTATTACAATATCTGAAAAGGAATCAGATAAATTAATTACATCTGAAATTAAGGATGCTGAGGAATTCATTGTCTTAAATATCCTGTATAATCACCGCTCTGTTGACTAGAGCTCGATACTTCATGACAGAAGTCCATTATAAGGGTAAGGCCTGCATTGCTTTAAAAAAATGTTCACTCTGAGGAAAAAACAATTAAGAGTATAAAAATCAATTTTAAAAAGGCTGTCTTTATCAAGACACTCAATAGAAAAGCTTGGGTTTGTTGCAATTATAGGCATGATCAATATTTTTTTTAAAAAATCCCTCATCTTGTCAGTGGTAAAGCTAATGTGAACAGTAACAAATCACATCAGACCCAACATTTTCCCATAACCATCAGAACATGTAGGAATAGACACCTGAACACATACATACAAGTATTCATTTTGCAAAAACTTGGTTCAGGCACAATCTGGGTATCAAATTACCAAAGCATTACTTAAAATATGGTATATAATTTCTTTTTAAGAACTACCCGAGACCATCAATGGTCCCAGTAATGCAGCTGAAAGGGAAAATATACAAAACACAAACTGGAGTATATATTGACTGTACTTTTAAAAAACACTTCACTTAATGTTGTTCTAGACTCAGCAATATTTTTTCATGAGATCAAGGATTTCTCTGTACATGCGCGATGGAGCATCCAGGCCCCAGATGAAATCCAGATGTTCCCAATCTGGGATTTCCTTATGGTAAATTAAATTGGGCAATTTATGTAGCAACATAGTCACATCAGTGGGATCAGCCAGCCAGTCATGTCCTCCAGTCCAGAGAGCGGTGGGAACATTCACATTCGTTATATTGTACAGAGGCGGTATTGTCTGGTCAAGAGAAACAAAAGGAGATTAGACCTCTGTCGCTTTGTTACAACACAAACGCAAGTCAGTGTAGTCAAATTCTAGCTCAAATGTACTGGGTTAAGAGGATGGAGCTGAGACAAGATGATATCCACATGAGGAATCTTCTTTGGGATATATTTGTACTTCTCCTGACTGCAGTTAAACTTATTTTGTGATGAAATTGGAAACTAGCCATCCTAAACTCTAGGATGCAGATAATTATGAACTGAGATAAAATAAGTATTTCCAAAATGAAAAACAGTACTTCCTTCAATTCCAGAGCCCAGGGGCCTCATTCCAGTATTATATCTCAGTAGGGTGAAGGACCTTTAGTATTGGAGAGTTGATTTCAATGCAACATAACCAAGTTCCACAAATTGAGGTTAAATATAAAAGTAACAATTAGAAATATTTTACCAAACTATCAAAGGTAGCAACAAAAAAAATAGAGGATTTAATGTAAATTTATCTCAAACTAATTAGGATCCTCCCTATGCGTGCTTCATTCTAGAGTGCAATCACAGTTTCCGTCTTTGGGCAAATTAATTGAAGAATGTTTCTGGTTTATTGAGACCTTGTTGCAAGTGAGAAGCAGAGGGCAACAGAGAGCATACAACAGTGTGAAGAATTACTTGAAGGTCTCAAGTTGAGGTTTTTAAGAAGCTCTCCCAGATGGAAATAAATTTGCACATGGAATCAAATTGGCCACTTTGTTAGATACACCTGCTCATTAATGCAAATAACTAATCAGCCAATCACATGGTAGCAACTCAATGCATAAAAGCATGCAGACATGGGCAAGAGGTTCAGTTGTTGTTCAGACCAAACATCAGAATGAGGAACAAATGTGATCCAAGCGACTTTGACAGTGGAATGATTGTTAGTGCCAGAAGGGGTAGTTAGAGATTCTCAGAAACTGCGGATCTGGGGTTTTCACGCATAACAGTCTCTGGAGTTTACAGAGAATGGTGTGAAAAACAACAAAACATAGTGAGTGATAGTTCTGTGGGCGAAAACACCTTGTTAAATGAGAGAGGTCAGCAGAGAATGGCCTGACTGGGCCATGCTAACAGGAAGGTGACATATTACAACAATGGTGCGCTAAATAGCATCTCTAAACACACACGTTGAACCTTGAAGTGGATGGACTATGGAAACAGAAGACTACACTCCTGCACCTAGTAACATGGCCACTGAGTATGCAGTGTATAATTGAAAGAAATGTTATATGGGGAATGATGACACAATAACTCTGCCACAAATGATGTTGGTGTTGCAGGGCAGATGGAAGGTTGGAAGTGGTCCAAATTTACCCAGAACTGGTTCTTTTCATTCATCAAATCCACCTCACCCCCTCTCCACAAACATTCAAGTGCATAAATACAGGAGAATGGGAAACAGCATTATGCATGTGAAATTTCCAGACTAATCAACTTGTAACTAACAGAAATCATTATCAATTCAATGAGTTGTCATGATGTGGCAGTCGGTGGAGGCATGTTGGTCAGTACAACACTTATGGGATCTCTGGGTTCAAACATTCACTTGTGGAAATCCTAACTTCTATCAATTTCAGAGCATAATACTGGCAAGGATATTGTCGTTGCTATAAATCTAAAGTCCAGCAATGATATAAAATATCAGAACCAGCTTGCAGGATACACAGAATACAACCTATCAAGAGACACCAATTTCTCTCAATGGGCGATTTCCTGTACAGTACCTCATTATAGTGAGCCATATTCTCATCAGCGGAACCCCAATCAAAAGCCTGAAAGCGTCCTGTTCTTACATCCTGGAAAACAAACATTGCATGATCAAAAAATCATTTCTCACCCAACTAGTACAGTGCACAAGTGCACACCAGTTGCCAGAAACTTCAAATGCACAATCTGCTTATCTCATGTTAATTGAAACCATTAACTATCTTTTCTGTGAAATTTAGCTTCCCTTTGGAAATTTCTCCAGTTCTGCACCACCAAACACTGCCCAATCCAGGCTGACAAGGTACTGATACCTTTCCCCGCGGGTTTCCGAGGATGATGTCGTCTTCACAGCACAGGACTGGGAGGACTGCCAGGTAAGGTCATCACTCAGCTTTCACACGCAGCAGCAATAACCCTCAACACCTTCCCACTCCAATCCTGCATTCCACTGTCTTCCCTGGTCATTCCCTTCCCAATCTCTATTCAACCTCCTAATCATCCCCAATCCTGCAGCACCCCTGAGACTCAGGCCCCAGTTTCCTGATCTGTGACCTACATCTCCAGATATCAGTCGCTACTGCTCCCCTTCCACTAGTGGTCACCCCAACCAGCTTGGAGCTCTAGCCAAACTGACCCTTCGGGGGAAGCAGGCCATTACGGAGCGTTCCCAAGACAAAGCCACCTTCAAAGACTCATCCTTTCAAATTGACCTGGAACCAGGTGGCATATTGTTGATGTTCAAAATGCGCAAAGCTACAGTACATCAGTTGGGCCTTAGTCCAGAGCTGCAGGTGACATTTGCAGCAGAAGATCAAACACCAAAACGGGCCTTGCCAGCGCAAGGCTTCACCAATCCAGTGCCTAGATGCCCAGTTAGTTTTGCCCAAAACCTTTGGACCTTAACTCATTGGTCCATGTTTGAAGCAAGTCTGCAATAAGTTCTCAAGCCACAGAACTGGTAAAAACCCAAAATGGTGAGTAGTTTATTGATGAACAAATGTCGTATCGCTTGATACCACTATCATTTTAATGATAATTGAAGTGATTTAACCAAACTGATCTGCCCCACTTTTTGTTCAAGGGACTTACTTCAGTAATATACTACATTCTTGGGTGCATGCTAATATCGTATCTGTGTTGAAACAGTTCTGCTAGAGTGTAGCTAATTCTGGACATAGATCTTCAGCACTACACTGGGATAGTCTCTACTGTGCTTAGTGCTCTCACAAGGATGAAACAACCTGGCTGAACACTCTCTTCCCTGATAATGGGGATTTCAGGGCCAAGTTGAAATGGTCCGCCTACTTGACAATTCCAACTTTCAGCCTCGTCTCTGGAACTCGCGTGCTGGGCCCCTATATTACGGAGGATAAGGGCATTGTTCAAGCTTTCTCCTCTCACTCGTCACTAGATGGGGTAGGGTTGCATAACTTTGATACCGTATATTGCAAACAAGAGTATGCAGATGCTGGAAATCTTAAGCAACACACACAATATACTGAAGGAACTCAGCAAGTCAGGGGAATAAACACTTAAGGTTTCAGGCCACATCTTAATGAAGGGTCTTGACCTGAAAGGTCAACTGTTTACTCTGTTCCACTGATGCTGCCTGACTTTAATGTATTGGTTGTGAAGTGGTTTAGCTCTGTCTATTGGATGCATAATTTTCTCTTTCCATATGTAATCTTGTACTACACGATGGCGGGATGGGGGATATGTCTCTACCAAAGGAGGTATATGGCGCTCCTTCCCTCCCCTGGCCTGCAAGCCACTCTTGGGCAAGGTGAAGCACCCGCTGAGCCCCTGCCCCAACTCAATCAGGGTCATGTGAAGCCATGGGAGCAGGGGGTGGGTGGTCGTATGAGTAGCTGGTGCATATCGCAACTCCTGGTCAAGTAACCACTGACACCAGGCAGACAATCTCTAAAGTGTATTGATAATGGTTTGAGGCCACCCATCTTGTAAAGATACTGCCTGGAAGAAGACAATGGAAAACCTCTTCTACAGAAACATTTGGCAAGAACAATCAAGGTCAAAGTAGATTATTCTACCAGGCAAAACTATAATACAATGAATATTCTGAAGGGCATCTTGATGTAAAGATGAGACTTTGGTAGAAGAGATCACTGCATTGTCCTTGTAAAGACAAAGTTTACATGGACAAATTAATTTATCACAAGTACATTGGTGAGAAAAGGGTAAGTGGGTACATTCACTACTTGCCAGGGATACGTTATCCAGGTCTTGGCCAGCACCGTCACTATCATGTCCAAAATCATCTTGCAAATAGCTCTTCCTTTGGGTTGTTTTCTTGGCTTTCAATTCCTAATTCACTTCTTCGCTGCCAATGTCTTTGGAATATTACTGCATGTCCAGTCTTTGCCCAGGTCCCAATTTGATTAAGTATCTGACCCCTCACACCCAGCAGCTCTGTGATGCTGCTCCACTGCCACAGATCTCACTCTGATTGCAGGTTCGCTCATTTGGCCTTAAAAAAGCAATGTGTGGCAATTGGCCAGTGTTCTTGACTGGGCTCCAGTCTTCAATCCACTCCAAAGCTGCAGACCCCTGACACGTGATATTCCAGGTTTCTGACGGTCAGTACCCGAATGGTCTGAAACCCCAGATTGCTAACCACTACACCCCAGACACCATCCTCGCAGTAGTCAATCAACCCCCTCAACACTCCACAATGAAGTTTGCTCTAGTTATCGAGGATAGACTGGTACACATGATAGCAAAACTTTGCTACTGGAGACCTCTACGGGGAAAAACTTGTGTAGCCCCTCATTGTCCACCCACGGTAGCATTTATTCAACCAACACAGAATTTCTAGACACTCGTCTTTAAATGGCAATATTTGTAACAAATGAGGATATTGATGACACGTTCAGAGTTAGTACCTGTCTCCAGTGGAGAATATTTTGTACAGAGGTTCCAGCTGGACAATGGGCTAAATAGACTGGAATTCGGCTCTGCAAAGCATCAATTATAGAAAAGTGAATCACTAAACATATTGGATGCAATACTTTTAAATACAATTATAGAAATAAAGAGTCTGAATATATCTGAAATATGCTGTGATTCCAGATTAGGACAGACTGCGCCTTGTATGTTTTTATTTTCAAAAAAGGGAGGTACTGTTGCAAATTCCACAGAGTCAGTACCTGAATTCGCTATTGAAGTCAGGTCCCTGAAGCAGCACTGATTGCCACACCATTATTATTGGACAGTCTTACAAAAATCACTGCTTACATTCCACTTCCACTCACTGGGGCTCTTGTTCATGAACTGTTTAAAACTAGACGAAGTTCACTAGAAAAAATTAATAATGCTACATCATATCCAAAACCAGTGAATTTAAAGTGGGATGGAATAGTTATAGCAATAGCATGCAACAGTCCAAAAAATCTGCTGGACCAACAAAGTTCTGAGCCCGTTGGATTATTAGTCTTTAATAGTAAAATTCAAAGTAACAGAAGTAGACTTTCTTTCGTACACATTCTCAACATTTCTTCCAGCATTCAAACGCTTGTTATGCTTACCATGTTAAGATTCTTTGTATTGAATCCACTTATTATGAAGAATACATTGCCACACAGCTCCTCAATCAAGAATCGGTTACACACGTGTGTAGCAAGCCACGTTATTGCCTTGCTCTGTGGAAGGAAATCCTTTCTCCCAAACATATCCTAAAAACAACAATGCCAAAAGAGAGTCACTAACAAGTTAGGCAAAACCTAAATACTTCAATGGTAGTAACAGATTTCTACTGGGGAAGTTCTCCCGATTATCTGTAACAACTCTGGTATGATGCCCTGAAAAAGCAAGTGGAAGTTGATCGATGCAAGCTTGTTTAGTAGATTGAATGCTCAGCAAGTTTACAAAATTTAGAGACATATTCTAATAAATCAGAAAACCATACTAAATGTTGCATAGAAAATGCTGAATGAAGGGTCTTGTCCCAACGGTTCATTCCCCTCCACAGATGCTGCCTGACCTGCTGAGTCCCTCCAGCATTTTGTGTGTTGCTCTGGCTTTCCAGCATCTGCAGAATCGCTTGGGTTAATGAATGATTCACCTTTCTTTTCACACAAACTACCATCATCAAACCGAAAGTAATGTCAGCGCAGTGCAGGGGCACATTTAGAGGAGTTGTTTTATGGCCAATAACTAGATATTTGTTTTTAAGCAGTGTTTGTTGGGAACCTGCAACTAAGACCTCCCAGCTACAAACCCACCAACTCCCTTCCATACCTTTAAAGGCTGGCGCATCACAGGAACCATGCCAAAATTGTGCTGGTGGGTAGGTTAAGTGGCTACTGTACAGTGTAGTTGGGTGATGGCAGAAGAGTTGGAGAAGATGATAGGGATGCGAATGGAAACACAGATCAATAGGATTCGTGTATGATTTGTTCTCGATGGCGAGTGTGGATGCCGTAAGCTGAAGGGCCTATTTCAGTGCTGCATGACTACAAACTCAAAGCATAATTTAATCACAATCATCAAGTCATGTGCATCACATCAACTGAAGACCAAATAATGAAGTTGAGCAGCTTTACTCAGTTATCTGCTGCTGTAGTCAAATAGTGACCTCCCCCTTTCTCCAGCAAACCCATGGAATAGAAAGTTCCATTGCTACAAAAATTTCAACATACATTCCAAACCCTACAGTTAAATTGCCTCTCTTCCCAATTCAAATATGGTTATCAGGATAAAAAGCAGGCACTTACTTTGATTAAAAACTCCGGAAGAAGATCAAGTTTTACCAGTGGGCTGGTAGCATATTTAAGTGTTGCAACAGGAGCCAGGCCAAAAAATAACTTAATTTTCTTTGCTAGCTCTGGCATTGTAGAAAAGGCTATGAAACCTGATGGAAGGAGAAAAGAATGTTATGGGGAAGCTGAGGGTCATTAAAACTCTCCTACATCTGAGAAATCAACAAAAAAAAAATCAAACAAAGGGATTCCATTTATGGTTTAAGAAAAGCATGTAGTTGCCGAATTTTCCATGAAGCTATTGGCAGTCATCATTATAATGGAAGGAATCTGACAGCAAGTGCAAATGCACATCAGTCATGAACATTTAGTGTAAGCATTGTTGATCGTCAGGGCCAATTGGGAACAGTGGGGATGGCGAGTTGGGAGCAGTAGTTAGAAGCAAATGTTGGATGTTTCAAGAATTCAGACTGTTGGGACACTGAGCAAAAGAGATCTGAAATGTCATGTGACGGACCCTGG